>NC_090447.1:1340910961-1341560961 GCF_031143425.1 Pleurodeles waltl
TCTATTCCTTGTTAAAAGGCATAAATGTATCAATACATTATGACTAGACTCTTCTCTTTTAGAACCATGGCAATATAAGTGCATTCGGCATTTCTAGTGCATTCCAATGACCACACTTGCTCAGCAAATTTTAGGTCCTCTACTATTATATAGCACCACTGTATATGTATTTCTATCTGTCCTTAGGGTAAATTTGCCTTCCCACAGCCCACTGTTAACAGAGTTCATGTACAGCCTACAAGGATTGTTTTTTCATGTCAAACTAGTTGTAATGGCACTTTGTGATCCATTTCATTAATGTAATTTAATTAAAACTGACCAATATATCTGTTCTGAAGTCCCTCCCTCTCACCTGACCTCTCTGACTGCCAGCAGTTTGTCTATTTTGCTAAACTAATTTATTAAAAAGGCTCGGTGTATCTGTGCCATGTTTCTCAACTGTATCCTTGAAGTGAAAAGGTTGTTCAGCAGGTGCGAACAAGCACGGCAAGGAAAACACTAAAATACCAAGCTATTTTTCTATTTTCCTTGCAATATAAACAAAAATGGCAATAGGAAAAAGGTTACTAGTGTCTGTCTTACCTTGGTTGATGTATGCATATGACATGCCCTTACCTCGTGCTTATCTATTTGACTGACTGTATTAACATATTAGGTTTGCCTTTCCATAAATGCAGCCAAGCAGAAGCTGTGGGAGTTAACCTTTTAGATGAGGAAACCCTACAGTTTTGCTTTTTATAGCACCAAAGAAGATCTCAAAGCAATGTTATAACTTCACCTGTCATATTTCTCAAACATATTAAAGAACCAAATTTACCTGGTTATCACTCTGGGCCAGTGGTTCCCAAACTGTGGTCCGGGGACCCGTGGGGGTCCGCAAAGCCTTCTCAGGGGGTCCGCGACTGCTTAGAAAATTAAAAAATATTAACAAATATTGACAAATTAGGTCCCCAGCTTCCAGTAATGATTCAGGTGGGGGTCCCCGTATTCCAATGATGATTCAGTGGGGGTCCCTGGGTTCCATTAATGTTAAAATGGGGGTCCACATAAATCAAAAGGTTGGGAACCACTGCTCTGGGCTTTATATAAAGATGCTGAATCTCGAGGACAATTATATTCACATGATTGTAATGTGTATTTGTACTTAACACTAATAACGCGTTTCATTCTTAATTTTCTCTTCAAGTACTTTTAAGGTTTTCTTGTTTTTATGGAAGCTTTCAAAGTTAATTGCCTTTGGAAGTTAAGACAAAGATATGATCGTCAAAGAATTGAGAGCATGTTCTTAAGAACTAATGATTCTGTTTAGCACTTAAAAATTAGTTACCCCTTTTCCAGGTATTATAAGGGAGTGAAAAGTCAAACGTTAAATACAGGTTTTGCTGTCTATCCTTGTGCTATTTAAAAAATAAATCAGGACAACTAAAAGAAAAATATATGCCAACTGCATGCTATTAAGTTCCAGACTAAACAAGGAATCATGAAAAAAGAATCAAACCACATTAAAGGATACATTTTCGCAAGCAATTTTTCATGCTCTTGAAATGTAGTTATCCTACCTGTCCATTAGCTTCCTTGCCCTACGAATGTCACATTTTGGTAGGATGATAACACCTAAAAATATGTCTAACTATGCACATAGAAATTGGTTTGTAGCTGGGACCAAATGTGGAAAGAAACGAGATGCCACTAAAACGGGGTGGGCTGGTTTGTAGCCATATTACAGAAAGCAAGAAACCTGGGAATACACCTGGTTATACATTTGCTATGTTAAGTTATGCCATAAATATACCCTTTAGAAAAATAAGTGCATCATTTATTATAACATAAAAACATGGCTCAGAGGCAAAGCTTGGTGGACTCTAAAATAGCCAGCTCTAGATTTAGTTCTTGTTAACCCCAACATCCATTGGTGATTGTGGACGCTTGCGCTGTGGATCAGACGCTCGAGTGGGGGCCATTAGAAGTGTAGCCATCGCGTACACGATCAATCCCGCTTCTATGGCTGAACACAACTCCAGTCAGGAGAACTGCATCGTGACATCTGGGATCCCACAGGAACTGTTATCTTGAGTCTCAGAAATGCAAAGGTTGAGAAGGAGCCATCAAAGAGGAGGGCCTCTGCCCACTGGACCTCTTTTCCCCCACACAGACTACACCAAATCTCTGCATGCAGTAGGTGACAATGGTGGGACCTTACTATTGCCTATACCTTCTGCGACACAAGGAGCTCCTCAAATCTGGTGTGAATGACACTAATCAGTGCAGGCCCTAATGTTGCAAGGCCTACCAAGCTGCACATGATAATGGAACCGATTTATGCAGCACTGATGCTGGACAAAGGCAGTGAACCATTTCTCTAGTCACTTTTATGTACAGCCTGCAATCTATCCATGGAATCTGACTACAGCTGAACCTCATAATACTGTAGGATTGTTTTCTTTGCCATCTTATATTTCAAAAGTTGCCTTCCATTGAAGCACTTCTGAGATGGTAGATCATGCTGCGTCATCAGCATGGACCATAGAGTGAAAGTAAGTATTATGTAAATGCAATAATACTGATAGGTCCCAGACTACCCCCTAAGGCTGACTGCCATATGTTGAAAAACTGTACTTTGCATGCTGCCTGTGCCTGGATGTGATGACAGAAGGATGAAGTGACTTACAGAGATTAATCTAGCACCATCAATGCTGTCTGGAAGCTGTGAGCCCTAGTTGGACTATGTCCATTGTTTTTGCCTTATACAGACTTCTGCTGAGGTATGCTCCCAATTTATCTATAGCATTCAGACCCACTGATGTATCCTGACTTTGTGAACCTAGTAGGCGTAACACAATATAAACATATTAAAGAACCCTTCCCTTAAATTTGAAATGTACATTGAATTTTGATCTGCCACGTCAAAGCACAAGTCCTGAAGACAACTTCTGTTCTTGAAAGCTGTGGTTGAAAAGCAAAAGCCTACACCATCGAAAATGGCAATGATCATTCTGGAACCCTTAATGAAGGAACTTACCGCTGTCTGAACTACGATAGATTCCTTGTGAGATGAGACTTTGGTGACAGCAAAACATATCAATCAATGCAGACGGAATTATGTAGTTTGTAATCCAAGATGGATACAATAGTAAATAGGCTGCCTTGGAGGATCACAAGGATTTTATCAACAAAGGCCTAGACTTGAGATGGGAATTATGGTACTTGCAGCTAAAGATGAGTGACATGGAGGACAGGAGTTGGCAAAACAATGTCTGTTTCTGGGGGGATTCCAGAGGGCCTTGAAAGAAAATACGTGGTCAATTTGATCCAGACCTTCTTGCCAGAACTCATGAATCAACTTTATAATCCACCATTAGATTCTAACATACACACAGGATGTACTCAAGAACTCCAAATCTCAAAATTCCACCAAGCCTCTGACATCCTTTTTCCCAGCAAAACCAACAGGAACACCAGGCAGTCGCTGTGGCAAGGAAGCAAAATAGCCCTATCACCTATAGAGGTCACAAAATCGTAATGACGACTAATGTTTTCCTCAACACAACTGTGTGCCTGAAAAGTGTCTTGGCCTTACGCTCACAGCTTTATAAATGGGAGTCTGCTAGAATCAACCACAATGTTGCTGATTGTTCATGTAAGGGATAGGAAATTCAATGAGTTAGAAGACCTGAATTGCCTCCTATATGAAATGGACTCACTAGCCATGGACACTTCCAAACTGCTTATGTCAGGGGAATGCTCGGACAGACAGCTACACCAGCATCTGATGCCACATCACAGATGTGTTAACGTGAAAGACTTGGATCTGTCACCAAGCATTGAATGGATAGGGCCAAAAACTGATACAGATGGTCCCCTCATGGAAGGACAAGTCTAGATTACCCTTGAAACCATGAAATGCATATTTGGTACTGATTCTGTCCTGGCCTAAAACACATGCCTCCCAGCAAAAAGGTAGCACCTGGACAGACCAATGATTGGCGCTGCTATGATATCCAGTGCCTTTTTTGGTCCCTACCATGGCTCAATGGTTGATTATTAGGTTGCTAACAGAGTACTGCTGTTTTACTTTGATTTCATGATGGCATGTGGGTCACAGGGACCTATGCTTTATTGTTTACAGATAAAGTTAGACTTTAAGTTATATCATAAGCCTCTATTTACAGTGTCCTTCTGTGACCTCTTTCGCTAAGGGTGGATAACGGATTTGGAAACTTGTGTGTCTCTTGTCACCTTTTCCTGCTCTTCACTTCCATTTTAATTGTTTGGTGGTCATTCCTTGCCAAATCCTTCCTATCGACCTTCTAATCATTACACTAACTGGTCACCCCCATGCTTTTACTTTTTCAAACTAATTGACAACATCCGCCCCTTACCAACTCCTCCCTACATCTTCAACCCACAATTTACCCTTCACTCTTTTCCTTCCCTTGAGCCCTTCTTCAGTGGTCTTGTTACGACTGTGCTGAAAACAACGTTTGCAGGGAAGTGTTGCTGCCACAGGACCACTGCATGCCACGCCTCACCACAATCCCCTCACCATGAAATCCCCAAATGTTAACAGTATGGAAAATGTTGTTAATTGTACAAAGGTATTATTTTACCTGGTCACAAAATCACCCAACATTGCACTCCTACAAGAAACATATATTTCCATGGTTGAATCTGGAATGCAAAATGTGACTGGGTTGGGAGGAAGATTAGAAGCAGTAGAATGCACCACTTATCTGATCCCCCACATGGCTAACACCACTCCTCATCTAGCTTTGTGGTATTGGAATCCTCATCCAAAACCCTGTACACCATACAGTTTGGAAAACTTGGACCAATACCTTAGGATGATATATATGCATCAAGATCAACACATTTGACTCCGGTTTTGATTGCTGGTTTCATCTATGCCCCTAACGAGCATAGATCTTCGCTCTTCTCCACTTTATCACAGCTCTTCATAGACTTTTGATCTGTGAGGATCGTGATTGAAGGTGACTAGAATCTGGCATTATATCTCGTTACAGATAGAACTGGCCTGGCTGACAGAAAACATTGGGAGAAATATGGTGATACTTCATTACAACATGCAAGACCATCGAATGTTGGACCCTAGATGCATATCCCATCCTACGCATAAGGAATTTACCTTCCTACTATGTGTGCATGTTACATACTCAAGCATATACTTCTTTCTAGGTTTCTTATATATTCCTGAGGATCCTATTTCACTGTTCTGTTCTAGTGGGTAGGATCGCAAATCCCTCACTGGTTGGCCATGTCACACCTATGTCCAAGAGGTGGAGAATTAATGTCACAAGGTACAAACAACCGATGGAGAAAACTTGTTTGAGGGATAAATTGTGTGAAACCAAAATGGACTCTGTTTCAGCTTCGCAGACACTGTGGCCCCCTGGAGACAACATGTGGCACTCTTCCCAACTTAGCCATATAATTAGGGATGACCAGGCTAATGTGGATCATAATATATTACTGCAAAGAATATCACTGGTAGGAATTGAAGGGACCACTTTCAATTGGTTCTCGTCCTTTCTGAGAGATAGGACCTTCCAAGTTCTTGACTGTTCACTTTTTTCAAACACGCTCTCCCTCACCTGTGGGGTACCGCAAGGCTCTTCTTTGAGTCCCACTGTTTTTAACATTTATATGTCCCCTCTAGCCAACATCGTGGAATCATGCAGTCTTTCCTCTCTTTCTCCACCAATGTTAACCTTGAACAGGCTAATTTATCCTCTTGTCTTCTGGATGTGGCCAGATGGGTGCTGACTGCAAACTTAAACTCAATGATGAGAAATCAGAAGTAGTGTTGGTTGTGAACTTCTCTCTCCTCAAGTCCCCGTCCCCTGTTTTGGAAGGATTAAAAGATCTCCCTCTGCCTAAAGAGAACATAAAGAGCTTAGGTTTCTGGTTAGACCCCCTGTCTCACTATGGAATGCCACTCCAAAAAGCTGTCAGTGACCTGTTTCAGCTTACTAAGAACTATCAGGAACATTTTCAAAGTTCTTCCATTTCTGGCCAAAAGATTAATCTTTCAGGCCCTTATATTGTCATGCTTAGACTATGGAAATTCTCTTTTCCTGAGTTCTCCCAGCTACGTAATAAAGAGACTGCAGCTTGTGCAGAAGGCTGCGGCTTGTTTACTCATGAACATTCCTAAACATCTCTCTGCTAAATCAGCACTGGCTTCACTCCACTGGCTTCTTTTAGAACAACGTATTAATTTTAAAGCCATGTGTATGGTATACAAAGCCCTTCATAATAAGGCTGCGGCCTTCCTTAGGCAAATCATAACATTTTATATCCCTCAGAGGGCACTCAGATCTTCCTCCGACTCGCTAATTAACACCCCTTGTGTTAAGAAAGCAATAGGAGGAGGCAGATCCCTTGCCTTCACGTGGCCAACCTCTGAAACTCTCTCCCTCTGGAACTTCGTCAAGACAACTCGGAACACTCCTTTCGCAGGAAACTGAAGACTTTATTATTCTCAGTATAGGCACTTCCTAGTTCAGTGGTTCCGTTTTAGCACTGGGAAGCATTCGGGTAGTCATGCACTCTATTAATGCAGTAAACTAAACTAAACCTCTGAGCCATGGCTGGCTCTTATTTTGTGGAAGGGCCTTGAGAGGGAAAACATTGAACTATAATGCCCTTTTCACACCCAAAACACAATAAAGAGTAGAGCACCTGAAATGTCAGCATTATTAGGACTAGGGCAATAAAGTGGGCAGATTGCTGGTGGTAACTTTTAACAACAGGAATTTAAATCTGCTAGACATGTGATATAGGATGATGGCAATACACATAGCTAATTAATTTGCCATCCTGAAGGCATTCCTTAACTACTTATGGGACATGTATCCCTCTTGATAGCCATTGGATTTGATTGAACCAAGAAAGGATGTAATGGAGTCCAAATTCCCATTTTGTGTACAGAAGGCTGGGTGCTGATGGTGGGTGAAATCATACAGGAAGAGATTGAGGAGGTGATCTCAGAGCTCCCATTTGGCAAAGTACCTGGTAACAATGGTCTACCCAATGAGTTTTACAGAATAACCAAAACATAGACAACCCTGGTCTTGTATGAGGTGTTTAAAGAGCATGAGTTCTTAAGAGGGATTTGTCTGGAGATTAATAAGGTTATCATTTCAAACCTCTGCAGTGTCTCACTACAGCTCTCTTATTAGAAGCCTATCTCACTTATCAATTTTGATATTAAAATTCTGTCTAAAGTCTCGGGCAACTGGTTAAGAAGTTATTCCATATCTTATTGATAACACACAGGTCAGCTTTGTGCTGGAACCCCATAGATGCTGTGACAATATCATTGGATGCTGAAAAGGTGATTCACCATGTTCAGTGGGCCTATCTCTTTTGCATTTTGAAAAAAGAGTGAGGATATGTCCAAACTTACTAGCAAAATGCAGTGATTATACAATGATTTGACAACGTTAATAGACTCCAGCATTCTTGTGATACACAACTTAACAGAATCGGCTGCCCATTCAGTACTTTTCCTCTTCACACTAGAACCCTTAGTGGCAGCAATTAGACAGTCAGAAAGGATAAAATGGATGGGCACAGATGCAGAACTATCCAAGTCATTGCTATATGCGGATAACATCATGCTAACCCCAAGAAAAAGGGGAACATACCTTCCTAAAAGCCATTTTAGATCCTTTTTGAGGGATGAAAGTAAGTTACTGTCACTCACCAAGGGCTACAATAAAATAATGGCTTAGTGGCTGTATTGTAAATGATGGATATCATGCTTAAAGTAACTTGGAGTTTTGGTTAACAGGGGCCTGGACAATATGGTCACGAACAATCTGCAACCCTTAATAGACAAAACTAACAATGATTTCTCACAGTGGGCGTCCCTTCATTTCTCCCTAGGGGGAGGATCAAGAGGTAAAATGGAGGGTCCTATTTTCTGAACAAATTTAGGTAACAAGAATGGAAGTCTCAGGGCACAGACACAATTTGATGACCTATTTCAGGAATACGCATTTAAATCATTCAGGGACCTTAGACAGGAATTTCACCTCATCCAAGGACCGGGACAGAAACACCCGCTACTAATGGGCTTCCTGAAAGGTAGATTTGAGAGATGGTCAAATACTCTTCAAGATACTCTGATCCTTTTGTATGTTACAAAGTGAGATAAATTCTGAAGGGTGATCTTTGGCCTTTGCAATGTCCTAATTTCTCACCTGCTTTACAAAATGGTAGAACAAGAGGCCAGATTTAGATCTCAGAAGATGCTGCAATTAGAGTACACACCTGAGGACTGGGCCTCTATATTCGATAGCCACAATACAGTCCTGAGAGAAGCACGTCTTCAATATGCATAGTTTAAAATACTCCACAACTCGTATTGGTCACTGGCCAAATGTAACATGGCAAAACTGTTTTAACTGAATTGTGCTGGAGCTGTGGTTTACAGAACTGTGACCTATCCCATTTATTCGGATCCAGTCATAGGTTGTCTCATACTGTAAGGACGTTGGCAGTTCCAGTTGACAAGAGACTTTCCCTTTCAAATATCAGAAAAGATCAATCAATCATAGCATTTGTAAAGCACAGCACTATCACTTCTAAGGGTATCTGGGAACTGAGGGTGCTGTGTCTTCATCAAAAAACCATGTGTTGAGTCTCCTTCTGATGTCTGCCAGGGAGGGAGCTGTTCAGAGGTGAAGGGGCAGGCTGCACCAGTACTTGGCTGCTGTGTAGGAGAAGGAGAAGCCTCCACTGCAGCTCTGATGGATGTGGGGGGTTGTGCGAGGTTTAGCAAGGCAGAGTGTAGTTGTCTTGCTAGGATGTAGAACCTCAGTCAATGGTTGATATGGGACAGCCCTAGGTTGTGGGTGTAGGAAAGTGGCATGGTTATCCCCCACGTTTTGCCCGGTGTTGATGCTAATGTGACTGATTGTGTGCTGGGATCCTGCTAACCAGGCCCCAGCACCAGTGTTCTTTCCCTGAGCTGTACCATTGTTTCCACAATTGGCACACGCCTAGCACACAGCTAAGTCTCTTGTAAAAGGTACCAGTGGTACCAAGGGCTCTGTGGCCAGGGAGGGTCCCTAAGGGCTGCAGCATGTATTTGCCACTGTAAAGGATCCCTAACCGAACACATGCACTCTGCTGTTGTATGTGTTGGTGGGGAGGAAAAGGTAAAGTCGACATGACAACCGTCTCAGGGTGCCATGCCCACAAGCCACTGCCTGTGGCATAGGTAAGTCACCCCTCTAGCAGGCCTTACAGCCCTAAGACAGGGTGCATTATACCACTGGTGAGGGCATAGCTGCATGAGCAATTGGCCCCTACAGTGTCTAAGTCCATTCTTAGACATTGTACGTGCAGTGTGGCCATATTAAGTACATGGGTTGGGAGTCTGTCATTACGAACTCCACAGCTATACAATAGCTTCACTGAAGGCTGGGACATTTGGTATCAAACTTCTCAGCACAATAAACCCACACTGATGCCAGTGTTGGATTTATTGTAAAATGCACCTCAGAGGGCATCTTAGAGATGACCCCTGTATATTACCCAACCCTTTAGTGCAGGACTGATCAGTTTGTGCCAGCCTGCCACTAACAGACCAGTTTCTCATCGCATGGGGTGAGACCCTTTGCACTCTCTGTGGTCAGGAAAAAAGCCTTCTCTGGGTGGAGGTGCTTCACACCTCCCACCTGCAGAAACTGCAACACATGGCAGTGAGCCTCAAAGGCCCAGGCCTCATGTTACAGTGCCCCAGGGCACTCCAGCTAGTGGAGATGCCCACCCTCCTGACCAAGCCCCATTTTTGGCAGCAAGTCCAGGTGAAAAATTAGGTAAAACACAGAGGTGTGACCACTGAAGCTAGGACCACCCCTAAGGTGTCCAGCGCTGAAGTGACCCCCTCCTTGCAAAATCCTCCATCTTGGTTTGGGGGAGAGGGACCAATAGAGATAGGAATGTGCCCCCCTCCCCAAAGGGAGTGGGCACAGGAAGGGTACAGCCACCCTTAGGGACAGTAGCCATTATCTACTGCCCCTTGACCCCTGTAACACCCCTAAATATAGTATTTAAGGGCACCCTTGAACCTTACTCACCAGATTCCTGGTGACATCAAGAAAGAAGAAGGACTGCAAAGCTGACCCTGTAGTGAAGACTCCAGGCGACAACTGACCTGGCCCCAGCCCTATGGGCCTGTCTGCAGCTTCAAAACTCCTGCTACAAAAAGGCGACACATCCTGCAGGACCAGCGACCTCTACAAACCCCCAGTAGACTGCCTTCCTAGCAGAGGACCAAGAACTCTTGAGGACAGTGGCCCTGTCCAGAAGAAACCCTTCAAAAGAACTCCAGAACCACCCCGGATCTGTGAGCCCTGCCTACTCTGCACCCAACGCCCACGGTCTGAGTCCAGGTGGCCCACCGGTCCAGAGAAGGTCCCCAGGCGATTCCGACCTTGAGTTCACCCTGGGCTGACCCCTCCTAACCAACACAATAACACCTGCAGCCTGAATCCAGAGGACCCTCCCGACCGTGACCAGATCCGGCAAGGATTCCCGACGCCCAAGTTACCCCTTCAGCCCCAGTCCCCTGGACTTGGGGAATCTGACTGACAGTTCAGCAACGTCCAGCGGACACCTCTCCTACTTGTCTAGCCTTTGTATTCCAGAACTGACCCCCTGGATCCAGCCTGCTGCATCTTTTGTGACCCCCGAGTCCCCCTCGTTAAAACGCATTGGGCACTCAGCACTGTGTTTACACCCTACACCCGGATACCCGTGTGCCACTGAGGGTGTGTTTTTGGTGTTGACCTTTGGCCCCTCGGTGCTGACATAAACCCCCTTTGGCCTCTGTCCTGAAACCACAGGTACTTACCGGCAATCTGTTTTCTACCGACCACCCCTAGTTCTCATAGGATTCCAATGAAAAACCGACGCCAACTTTGACCTCTGCACCCAGCCAGACCCATGTTGCTAGTGGCGCATCTTTGGGGCCAACCTAAACTTCGACTTGTGGACATCCTAACCCCCGAAGACTGGGATTGTAAGTTGAGTACTTACCTGTTAAATGTGTTAACACTTTTCCTCCCCACGACTGAATTGATTCCTATGAAAAATTGAAAAGTGTTACTTGCTTGTAAACTGCTTTATCTGCAAAACCCAAACAAAGTACATTTGTTACATATGTCTGATACTTACTTACAACTGTACTTACCTGCAACAAAGACCTTTTGGTTCTAGTAATAAAGTCACAAACATATATTTTTGCTATATACAAACATTGGTCTGGAGTTAGTCACTGAGTGTATGCCTCATTTCTTGACTGTGTGTGCACAACAAATGCCTTGCACTACACTCTGATAAGTCTAACTGCTCAACCACACTACCACAAAAGACAGCATTAGTATTTTCTACTTTAGCCTCTGTTAAGTCTCTGGGGAACCCGTAGATTCTGTGCACACTACATCAGATTTTGATACAGTAAATACAGAGTCAACTTCTTACAATGGAGAGCCTTGAATGTGAGTGTGAGGATTCTGAATTGGCATCTATTTCGGACAGGGAGCCAGTGGAGGTTCCTGAGGTGTGGAGTGATGCTTGAGTGCTTGGGGAGTTTAAGGATGAGTCTGGCTGTGGTGTTCTGTAGAGTCTTGAGTCTTTTAGGTAGCTGGGAGGACACTCTGGCGCAGAGAAGTGTTGCCATAGTTGAGGCAGCTGGTGACCAGGGCGTGCATGACTGACTTTCTGGTGTCGCTAGGGATCCATTTGAAGATGTGGCCGAGCATACAGAGGACGTATAAGCAGGAGGTGGGGAATGAGTTTACTTGTCAATTCATGGATAGTTGGCAGTCGAGAAGGATGCTGAGGTTTCATGCGTGGTCTGATGGAGAGGGTGTTGGTAGTAGTTCTGTCCACCTGCTGTAGTCCCATACGGAGGTGTTCTTTCCAAAGATCAGAACTTCCATTTTGTCTGTGTTTAGTTTGAGACAGCTGTTTTTCATCCATGTTGCTACGTTGGTCAAGGCGTTGCATAAGTTGGCCTTGGCGTTGTGGGAGTCTTGGGTGAGTGAGAGGATTAGTTGAGTGTCATCAGCATAGGAGACTATATTGAGTCCGTAGGATCTGACTATGTCTGCGAGGGGGGTCAGGTAGATGTTGCACAGGGTTGGGCTGAGGGAGGATCCTTGGGGTATGCCTCAGGTGATGTTCTTGGGTGTAGAAGTGAAGGGAGGAAGGTGGATGCTCTGTGTGTGGCCTGAGAGGAAAGAGGCGACCCACTAAAGTCAGTGAGCTGTTGGTTGAGGGCTATCTAGAGCACTTTGGCCGGGAAAGGACACAGGGAGATTACTCTGTAGATATTTAGGTCACTGGGGTCAGTGGAGGGCTTCTTTAGAAGGGGTCTGACCTCTGCATGCTTTCATTCATCCAGGTCGTTTGTGGTGGAGATGGGGGTGTTGAGGATGCAGGTTAGTTCTGTGCTAACAGTGTAAGCTACGAGGTTGAAAAGCTGGTGGGGTCAGAGGTCGGATGGATGACATGATGGCTGCAGTGGTCTGTGTGGTAATCAGGGACCAGGAGTTATCATGTGGCTGGTGTTTGCTGCTTGAGAGATGTTGTCTAGGCTAGAGGTGGAGGGCTGAAATTGTTGTATATGGTTGTGATCTTGCTGTAGAAGTAGTCTGAGAGGGTGTCGCAGAGTTCCTGGGATGGGAGGATGGTGGTCTCTGTGGCTATTGGGTTAGAGAATTTCGGTGATGATTCTGAAGAGTTCTTTTGTGCGGTTAACTGCAGTGTTGATACAGGCTTTGATTGTTGCTCTTTTTGCTGCCTTGAATGTGGTGGTGGTGGTAGCTGTTGAGGGCTGCCTTGTAATTGACTCTTACGGAGGGGTCCTTGGTCACATACCACTGTTTCTCGAGTCGGTGGCAGTTGCGTTTGGAGTTTCTGAGCTCCTGAGTGTACCATCTCACTGGATTGGAGGTGATGTTTGTTTTAGCTGGTTTCAGCAGGGGGACTCTGTTGGTGGATTTGGTGGCCCATGTGGTGAAGATTTGGATGGCCTGGTTCCGGTCAAGGTCTGCCGTGGGCTCGGTTTGTGCGGTGCCTAGGGTCAGTGCCCATAGGCTCATGGTTACCTTGCTCCAGCTTCAGTAGGATGTGCTGAGGTGCTTGGAGGTGGTGTGCTGGGAATTGTATATGGCAAAGTGGATGATAAAGTGGTCAGTCCAGGTGAGTTCAGTCACATGGGTGAAATTCATCTGTCGCTAAAAGTGATGATGGTTTCCAGTGTGTGTCCAGCTTTGTGCGTGGGTTTCGTAACCAGATGGGTGAGGTTGATGTTTCTGAGGTTCTCTATGAGGGAAGTGGAATTGGTGTTGTTGGGGTCATTAAGGTGGAAAATGAGATCGCTGAGTAGGATGTAGTGGGGTCTGTATGTGAGGGTGCTCTGCATCATTGTGTTGGCATCGGTCTGGAGTCAGAAGCTGATGTGCTCCATGTGGGGTAGTGGGGCGTCGTTGGTGATGGTGCATTGAATGGTTTCCTTGAAGATAAAGGTGTTGCCCCTGCCATGCTTGTTGGTGCAGTCTAGGTGTATCATCTTGTAGCCGTTAGTGATGGCTGCGGCGATGTCAGGGTTTGAGGAGAGTGTTAGCCATGTTTCGGTGATGAAGGTGACGTACGGGTCATATGTGATGATGGTGTGCCTGATTTCCGTGGTATGTTTGCATAAGGAGCGGGAGTTTAGCAGGATGACACTATTTCATGACATTTCTGATCTGGATCAAATGACCTTTCATTGGCAGTGATGGATGGCCCCATCACTGTCTTTCACCAATATATTTATCCCCAAACATTACAGAACAACTGGCATGCTAACACTAAAAGAACTGCTGACTGTACTGCTGTGTTTTGCAATACATCAACACATTATAAAAGGAGTAAGGGACAAGATTATGCTATTTTACCATTTATGTAGGCCTTGCCTGGACTCTTGTTGAAATCACAGTTTCTAGAAATGCACGCCTTTTCCTACCCTTCTATCTGTCCCACTCGAACAGTGTCATTAAGCACTGCGACTCCATACCAATTGCTGGCAGTTAGCTACTGCTGGAAGAGTGAGGATGATTAGCATGGGATAGACACAAGTCCTTTCTGCTTATTACACCATTATGTACCTTGTTTAGACGCTCTTGGTTCATATCAGGGGCAATTGCAGGCCCTACGCAATGGCCCTTTTTCTCCTCTCCTGACCTGTCCTTCACCCTCACAGTTCCTCCACCTATCCTCTCTGAGTGTCTTATCCACTTATATTTCATGGCCCCTCACACCCACCAATTCAATATTGTGACAAATACCTTGTCCCAGGTAGATTTCTAGACTCCTTTGGGTATGAACCTTGTGTATTTCATCTGTAAACTTGAATTGTACCAGGGTGAAATAATGATTTGGATCAACATTTCCTAGAGTGTATCTTCTCATGCTTGTTATGCTCTTGTTGCTGGACACCCAACAGTGGTGAATGCGATGGTGTGCATGTTTCTGTATTCTACTTATATAAACTCCAATAAAGACATTTTCTAAAAACACATGGATAATAGGATAATACTTTTCTTGAAAATGTCCTGTGAGCCACGGTAATAGAAAAATCTCTTAGAGATATTGACTCAGGCTTGATCTAAAAGCACTTCCTTGTGTTCTACCAGGAGGTATGACAGCTACTGCTTTAATTTATCTTGTTAAGTTCAGTTTCAGGGGTGTGCCAGGTACTGTCATCTATGAGCATGCACCAGCAGTCATTTCTGTCTTCCTTTCCTTGTCTTAAAATGGATTAAAGAACCCCTACTTGTCCATGTCCTCTAGAAAGTCCATAAAGTTGTATTGTTTTGGAATTGATCAAATTAAATCATAGAAAGGAAGAGCAGTTGAAAACGGTACCAACAAACAATTACAGTAAAAGTAATACTACAGTTAGACATAGCCGATTGACAACATACTTTGTGATACCCAATTAAATTTCTGAATAGAGAAAACTTGCATGAATTGTAACAAAGAGGAAGGTTGGAAAAACACATATCCTGTGATGGCCCACTGACCAAAGAAACACAGTGTAACACACAAATCAGATTTAAAAAGAGAAAACCTGGAAGCAGGAATGCCCTGTTATTCTACTGTGAGCTTACTTCGAAGAGTGATAGTCCCCCTAATAATCATCACATCTGAGGACTCTGGAGCTGTTGTCCCACACAACAGCATGCCAACTGTGCTTTATTACAAGCATTTTTTACTACTATTCAGATGTTGATGCTTTCCTGCGAAATACAATGCCTGAAATGCCTATAAATATGTCTTTGCAAGATAGAATACAGTATTTTGCCTATGTAAAGTAGATTTCAATGTAAATCACACCACTAACAGAGCCAACAAGCAGGCTAGACAAATTTCCCTTCCTTGCGCCAAAGAATGCAGACATTTCTAGCCTCTATTACAAGGCTAGTTTGAAAGCTAGACCTGCATACCTGTCCATATGAGTTGACAGACATTTTCTGTGCTAGAAATATCATTTGTGAAAATGACTAATTACAACAAACCCCACCTCTTTCACCAAGTAAGGAATAGATATTTTCAGACATTTCAATATTATCTAAGAGTACCTTGCTTTCAATTTAGGGATGTTTACCACTTCAGAGACTAAGGGCCTGATTTACCTTGGCGGATGGGATACTCCATCACAAACGTGACAGATATCCTGTCTCCTACATCACAAGTTCCATTATATCCGTATTATGTTTGTGATGGAATATCACATCTGCCAAGGTTGTAATCAGCCCCTATGTTTCCAGAATACTGACTCTGCTACTGATTATTTTCACAGGATTCATACACGCATCAATAGTTCACTGATAATTAGGAGGAATTAGTTGTATTGATGTACATTAAGATCCTTAATCAGTGTATTTTATTTGCCGAGCATTGTATTAATGTTTTTGTATTAATATTCCACCATAGCTGATCCGAATATACAGATGTGTGAGTAAGAAATTGGGTTATTGGGTGAGGGCGTGGAGGTCCCACTCAGGCAACAACCATAATCATTGTCAGGGTAAACCACAAAAGTAACTAGATTATCCTGTGTTTAACCCTCTAATATCTTGGCATACCGCAGTCAAGCTTAGAGGGAATTTGTAACGTATTTATGCAGCACAAGAAGAGTAATAAAGTGAAAACACAACACAAGAAAAATACCAACCAATCCAGAACAATTGAGTAAATTGTAATACATAAACTGAAAACAAAATGACAAGAATCCAATCAGTAGAACTGGAGATATGCAATCTTACATTTTTTTTAGATATGTATAGGTCCTAAAACCACAAAGTGCTACTGGTCATGCGATACCAGCGGAAAGTCATAAGTTCAGGCCTACCAAGATGAAGTGTGGGCTGGATACAGGGACCAGGCTACACCTGCTAAAAAAGTTCCCTTCTCAAAGTCTGATGTGAAGAGTACAAAACCTCAGGATTTCTCCTTTTCTTGTAGGAGAGTGCACTCTGATGTCAACCAAGGGTCAAGGACCTGGGAAGGCACCTCTTGGGTATCAGGGACCTCAGTCGTCTAAGTCATAGCCAAAGTAGGCAATTGCCCAGGACCCCCACCTTCCAATAGGCATCCAGGGAAGATGAATGCTCTTATTATGTGACCTTTATCTATTCAATTTCTCCTGCTAAACCTCTCTCCCTCTCTGCCTATATTTACCTCTGACTCAGTCTCTTTACCCACTGTAATCTTATTGGTTTTTGGTGCCCCAGGCAAGACATATTTCATCTGTTTTATGTGACCTTCTTAAAGATCAATAAATAATTCAGTATTGCTTGGCATCACGTAGGCTTAAATTAGCAGGAAATGGGTATCAAAATTCAAATTTGTTCTGAAAATGGGCCCTTAAAAAGTCTTGCTCAGCACACCCAAAATCCTTAACATGACACTGTCAGGGACTCACTCTAGCAGAGGCCAGCATAGCTCAGGCAGTTCCAATTGCAGGTCCAAGCATGATCGGTTGCAGCAGATAAGCTTGGCAGTTGCAGAGAGTCCTCTGCAGCTTGCTTTTTCCCTGCACCTCAGAACAGGAGGTCAGTCAAGTGACCCTTGGAGTCACTCTGGTCAGCCTGGTAGGAAGGGAGCAAGTCCAGTGTTTCTTCTCAGAAAGCAAGGCAGGCCCCAAGCAGCAGGGCAGTCCCCTGGGGAGCAAGGCAGGCCTCAGGCCGCAGGGCAGTCCTCTGGAGGAACAAGAGAGGCCTCATCTAGCAGGGCAGTTCTCTGGGGAACAAGGCAGTCCTTCTTCTGTAATGTCCACAGTTTCAGGAGTGTACAGATGAATGGCTCAGGAGGTCCAATATTTATATCTGGTGCAACCCTTTGAAGTGAGAGAAACATCTAGTCCACTCCCTACATCTGGTTCTGGAAAGTTCCTTCCTTCCTTTTATTCCCTTGCCCAACCTCTAACTGATCTAGGGTGACAATAGGATGGTGTCAAGTTCCTTTATGCAAGTGGGGCAGGGAACAACTCTGCCCCTCACATCCTGGCAGGATGGTCTTCTCCCAGATATACCCAGGTCCTTTTGTTCACTTTCTGGGCCCAACATGCATTCCTGATGAAGGAGCATCAAAAGACCCATGTGGCTGGAAGCTCCCAGAAGATCTCAGAAAGTTTAGGGCAGGTAAGTGCCAACTTTCTAAAAGTGGAATTTCCAAAATTGTACTCTAAAATCCAACATTACCAATAAAGAAGATTTTCAAATTACAATTTGAGTCCAAAAATTACATTTGCACCTGCTCCTAATCAAAAGTTAGCACGTATTAAATGTAATAAGGAAACCCAATGTTATCCTATGGGGCGGTAGTCCTTACTGTAATAAAAAATGAACTTAGGAGCTTTTCACTATCAGGAAAAGTAGCAATTCAAAACAGATGTCCTACTTTTTAAGTACAATTCATCCTGCCCTATGGACTTTTTAGGGTCTACTTTAGGGATGGATAATATGTATTAAAAAGGGAGGTTTAGGCCTGGCAAAAGGTTTATTCTGCAAGGTTGAATTGGCAGTTTACAAATGAGCTACAGGCAACAACGGCAGGCCTGAGATGTGTTTTAAAAGACTACGTTTAGTGGGTGGCACAATGAGTGCCGCTTCCCACTGTTAGCATTTAATTTATAGACCCTAGGTACCCATGCTACCATATACGAGGGACTTTCACGTAAATTAAATGTACCAATCAAGAGTAATCCAATTGTACCATGTTTTGGGGCAGACCACAGGCACTTTAACATACATTAGCAGTGTGAAAATGGACAGAATCTTTAAAGCCAATAAAAACATGTTTAGAAAAGAAGAGGTGTGGAGACAAAACTTTTGGGAGAGACCCTGCAGAAAGGGCCAAGTCCAACTGTATGATAACAATGGTTGTCATCAGATACAAGGTAGCACATGCAAGAAAATATTTTGTGTATCTCCATGCATCTGAATATGACATTTCATTCTAAATGATATCAAACCGTGTTCATGGGCAAAACCATCTTCACACTTTAAATATGAGCCAATAATTTTGAAAGAGAAATACAATTTACAGATACATTTTGGTTCTATCACACTAAAAATGACAAATTAGATTTTTTTGTTAGAGACTTTGGGGGTTATTACAACTTTGGAGGAGGTGTTAATCCGTCCCAAAAGTGACGGTAAAGTGACGGATATACCACCAGCCGTATTACGAGTTCATTATATCCTATGGAACTCGTAATACGGCTGGTGGTATATCCGTCACTTTACCGTCACTTTTGGGACGGATTAACACCTCCTCCAAAGTTGTAATAACCCCCTTTGTATTGTAGAATACATTAGAGATGAGAATGTTCTGCAATTGCTTAGAGGTAGAGATGATAGCTAAGAATTCTTGACTGATATCAATTACTCATCCATTAGAATATTACACCATATAATCTTTGCTCTTCCTCTGGCCCATTCGAGACCTCAATATCAAGGTGTATCATATTAAAGAGCGTTCAAAAGAGATCTGTGATGAAAAACTCTATTTTCAATTCAGCCATGAAGTACTGTATTCAGCCCAATACTACAAGTTGGGAAGCAGTGCTAGCAATAAAAACAAACATACAACATTGTGAAAAAGAGTGATGAAGAATTTTTGAGTGATAGTGGTAATATGGTGATGTATGATGGATGCCCAATAGGTCAAACTCAAAAACAGTGTATGATGCATAGTGTCAACTAAGACACAAGACTGACAACTGTCATAGATTCACATTTTCTGTCTACCTGCAGAAATGACCTACTTTTTCATATTTCTCTTTCCTCTCTAAAATCTTTAGTCAAGTTTCATGGGTGTTTTCGTTTTTTGTGAGAGCCCCTGTTACAGCTCTATTCTTCTTCATGCTTTTTAAGTTGTATAAACAACCTAATTATATAAGTTGACTAATGTCTAAAGTCACAGGAATCAAACTTTAATTAACATATTGAATACTCCTAGGTTCATTTAACTAAACCTAGGACATATTCTCACACATCTACTAGTGCCTCAAAATTAGGAGGGATTGGATGGGAAGCTAACTCTTTTTTTGTATTTTTCACTATTTACTAACAGTGTGAGGAGGAAGCCATGACTAACTTTCCTTTTTGTGCACCATACAAGCCACTGTTTCGGTGTAGTCTGATTCCAAAAAGGATATGGTGCTAACGTGCGATGGTCATTGAGGTTACAGCTTAACATCCAACTGATCCTCTCCCAGTCCGAGGACTCTGCTCAAGCCAAGAGGAATTTCTACAATGGGATGAGAGCAGTCACCGCCTGGATGGAGGCCAGATGCCTCAAGCTCAATTCGGACAAGACAGAAATCCTCGTGATTGGCTCCACCCCCTCTGCCTAGAACGACTCCTGGTGGCCCACAACTCTGGGTAATGCCCCCACATTCACTGGCCATGCGCGCAACCTGGGCATCATCCTGCCCTCCTCTCTCTTGATGACCAGCCAAGTCAACGCCGTCTCTTCATCATGCTTCCACACCCTCTGACTCCTGCAGAAGATTTTCAAATAGATTCCCCCCGACACGAGGAAGACAGTCACCTACCAACTCATCACTAGCAAACTGGACTACCGCAACACACTCTATGCCGGCATCACCAAGAAACTTCAATCAAGACTACAAAGAGTCGAGATTGCAAAAGCCAGGCTCATCCTGGACAAACCCCGACACAGCTGCATCTCTTCCCACCTCAAAGGCCTACACTGGCTCCCAGTCAACAAGCGTATCACATACAAACTCCTGATCCACACTTACAAGGCACTGCACAGCACAGGACCAGCATACCCCAACCACCGCCTCACCCTCTACGTACCCAACAGAAGTCTCCGTTCCTCCCAGCTCGCCCTTGCACCCATCCCCAGGATCCAGAAAACCACAGCAGGTAAATCCTTCTCCTACCTGGCAGCCCGGACATGGAACGCACTAACTCTCAAGCTCAGGCAGACCGCAAGCAGTTCAGGAAGAACCTCAAGACCTGGCTCTTTGACTGAGCAGCACGCCTACATACAGTGCCTTGAGACCCTATGGGTGATTAACTGCGCTCTACAAATCCTTAATTGATTGATTGTGGTAACTTTGAAGAGAGGAACAATCAGTGTTTTCCACATTAAGGCAGAAAAATCTGAGAGTCTGTTATAGGCAATAAAGTGGATAATATATGCTCTGGACACAGTTTGAGATAACATAAGTGTTGCCCAGTGACATTAACCCGGGTTCTGTGACAAAGCATTCTTAACTCCGGTTGACACATTTTATAGGCTCCTTCTGGTCCTCATTCACTACATTGATGAGGATCTGCAGTCTAAATTGATACACATGCTGTTGCCTATTTGTGTCATTAGCTCAAGATTATTTTGCAAGCCATCTAATATTGAATTTTTTTTTGCTGATATGTGGGGGATGCTGTTCAGACTCTATTTTTGTTGTTTATAGGAACTACCTATGCAGTACATAAAAGAGGAAGTGATTGGATTAGAATCCCCTAAATTGGGTTCAAGAGTAAACCCAATGTGAGAAACTGGGGCTGATTGCAGAGGCCCCATAACTTTTTGCCCCCATTTTCCACTTTATGCTGGTGTTTTCCTGACTCTGATGGTGCCCTGGGTACTGCTAACCAGTCCCAGGGCCTGTGCTCTGTGTAAAATGGATATGCAAATTAGGCTAATTATAATTGGCTAAGTTAACCTACCTATAAGTCCCTAGTATATGGTAGGGCATGTAGGTTTAGGGACCACAGCATAGGTGGTGCACACCTAGGTGCATTGCTGAGGTGCCCAGTGTCATTTTAAAAGCAAGCCTGCCTTGCTGGCTGCTTTTAAATTAAAGTTATATGCAAATTCGACTTTGGAATTAAAGGTACTTCCAAAGTTTTAAACTACCTTATTTTTACATATAAGTCACCCCTAAGGTGTGCCCTATGTGCCCCTAGGGCTGGGTGCCATGTAACTATAAGCAGGGACTTTATAAAAATAGATTTATAAGCCCTGGTGAGGTAAAAACAGCCAAATTCGTTTTTCCCTCATTGAAGTAAATGGCCTTCATAGGCTAGAATGGGCAGACTTTATTTTAAATTTTAAAGTCTCCTTAAATGTTACATACCAAGAATTTGGTATCAAATTGATTGTTATAATAAATCCCACAACTTCCAGTTGTTGGATTTAATATAACTAGTGCAGGTAAAAAGTTTAGACTTTACCTAAAAAGTTGCCAATTTCAGCTCTGCATTGTTTTTGCTGCTGTGCTCTGATTGGCCAGCCTGCAGCAGCTTCTGCCAGGCTACTTTAATGAGGTGTGAAGTGGCCTGACTTCACACAAAGGAATGTGCTTGGGGGAGAGAATCTCCCCTCAGCAGATGGTGAGGCAGGAAGGGGGAGGGCTGCCAAACTGGTCTTCAAAGGCAGAGAAGGACATCTGGAGCACCCAGCAACACCCCCACATCCTGCAACCCCAGACAATTAGGTGCCCCCTTGATTAGATTAGGAGAGGGCAGGAGAGGGGTGTGTTTATGATTTTTAGCCACACCAGTGGGTGGGCTCAGCCAGATCTCTCCTCCAAAAATCAGATTCATCCATTTTGGATTTTTAGAGACTGTTGCCTTCTGGGATGGATTTTTGCCACACTTCCCAGGAAGTGGTCATCACAGGGGGACGACCCTGTCCCTGATTGGAGAACCAGGGCCCCCCTGATTTTCACCCAGGAGCAAGGATAAAACTGGCAGACCTGCACCCACGCCTCAGATCCCCACCAAATTTCAAGAAGAAAGAACTACAAGGAGAAGAAGGACTGCCCTGCTGGACCCCTGGCCTGCACCTGGAACCTGCACTCAGAAAGACTGCGCCAGCTGCACACTTGGGCTTCACCACAAGAAGGACTTTGCCTGGCTTCCACTGGTTCAAGGAGGGACTCCCTGTTTGCTACAGGTGAAAAATTGCTAACCAGAGTCCCCTGCACCAACTCCTGAAAAAGTGACCAGCTGACCACTGTCCAGTGGCCAAAAAGGAGTTTGCGCCAGGTGCATTCTGGGAGTTGAAGTCCGCACTTCCCAAGGACCATCACAGAACTTCTGGACCCTTGGGGTGAGCTGTGGACCCCAAAAGAACCTTAAAAGAACATCTGGGTGAAGCCCCAGAAGTTTGGAAAAGATTGGAGAAATTTTGGAAAAAAGCTCCATAAAGTGACCGACCCGACGCGGAAATTCTAGCCGGCTTGCCTCAACCGCGACCCGGCCTGACTTCGTGGTTCGTCCCGGTAAAGAAAAACATCCAAAAAAGAGACTAAGTCCGAACGTAAAAAGTTGACCGGGACCTTCCAGCCATCGTATCCGAGAAGGGCTCCACGGACGTCGGATCAAGATCCAGGTTTACCCCGGTCGAAGGATTTTCATCTCGAAAAAACGACTAAGTCCGAAGGTAAAAATCACCACCGAGGAAACCGACTTCGCGTATCCGGACAAGGGCTCCAGGAGGTCGGATCCAACTGGCAGGTTCGTCCCGGTGAAGAAAAACTTCAAAATAAAGACTAAGTCAGAAGGTAACTTTTTAACCGAGGCTTCCCGCGACCTGTAGCTGAGCAGGGCTCCATCGCGGTCGGCCTGAAAGTTTGACTTTGTCCCGGTCCTGGTGCAACCAGATGACCCGATTGGCGCTTTTTGTTTCTAAGCGCTAGAAAATAATAATACTTTAAAAATTCATATCTCCGGTTCCCCTGAACCGATTTTAATCGTTTTTGTGTCATTTTAAAGATAAAAATATAAGCTATTTTTATAAATTGGTTTTGGATTTTTAAACTGTTTCCTGTGTTTTATTTAATTACTGTTTTGTGATATTTGAATGCTTTACACTTTGTCTCCTAAGTTAAGCCTTGACGCTCGATGCCAAGCTACCAAGGGTAGAGCTGGGATTAATTTACTGAGACCTAACTGTACTTTTGTGGAGGTTTGTGGCTTGTTGCTAGGTGTAGGTACCTACCTGCCCTACCAATAACCCATTTTCCAACACCCAAGTATACTTAATCCAATATGGACAGGCTGTAACTGAGCGATAGTCATATAAAATATAAAAAGAATTCCTAAATACATAAAAATCACTCAGCTATTCCAAACATGGAAAGGATTATTCTTGTTCAGAACATCTACGGAACACAAGTAGTGTAATGCCTTTTAGAAGGCCCTGTCCAAGGACAGACACATCTCATATTGGTAAAAATGTTTATAAACTACAGGGTTGTAACCATAATTAGTGGCTGCAAAGCAGAAAGGCATCAAAAACGTGGAAGTACAGTCAGCTGTGCAGGTCTGATGTATGCGTTTTTCATCTCTAATAATATTGCCATAGTTGCAGTTGCCTTCTGTTTAAATTCTATAGCTGTAACTACTCCATTGAAGGGGTTGGTTATGTTGAGATTGGAGCATCCCAATTTATGAAGTTAGGGAGGGGGAAATAAGTGGGTGACGTGGTCATGCATGACCAGAATGGTATTAGCCATGATGTATACAGGCAGACAATAAACAGGCCTGGGGCTCCGAGCCTCGTGGTCAGAGAGAGAGAAAAAGTAGCTGGTGTTGTGGGTCTTTACTCCGGAGTGGAAGTGGATCCTTTAACTACAGGAATACTGCTTCTCTATAGTGTACCAACCAGGATCACAGAATCCAGCTGACAATTTGTCTTGGCATGACAGACCTGCCATAGCTGGTGAAGCATCAGAAGCTGAGGACGTGGAAGAGTATGTGCGGCCGGTGGTAGAGCAGTCACGTCCTCTGTCTATCTCCCTGGACGACATCATAGCAGCTACTCAGTCAGATGACTGTCTTCAATTAGCAATCTCTGCCGTAATATCTGGGAACTGGCACACACTCACTCATAATGCCTCTCATTGTACAGATGAAGCTTCTCGGTTGGTGATTCCTGCATCATTGGAAAAGCAGGTGGTCAATTTAGCCCACTCTGCCCACCAAGGAGTAGTGAAGATGAAATCTAGGCTCAGGTGCACGGTATGGTTTCCTGGTTTGGATGACCATGAGGTAGTGTTTTCTGTGCCAAGCTGCTGGTACTGCGGAGCTGCCTGCACCCCTCATGACAAAAGCCATTCCATCCCTTCCCTGGTACCGAGCAAGTGCTGACTTCGAAAGCCTACCGGATGGTTGCCACATGTTGGTGGTGAAAGCCAATTTTTCAAAGTACCCTGAAGTGGAGGTTCTAGAATTAGTAACTGTGGCCCAGACCATACCTCGACTGGAGAAAGTTATGGCCACTCATGGTCTGTTGTAGGAACTTACGGTAGATAATGGGCCAACTTTTTCTCATCAGGAGTTTGCTAAGAATATGGCCTCTTGAGGGTTCATCATTGTAAGCTCACTCTCCACTGGCCGCAGGCTAATAGTGAGGCAGAACGCTTCATGCAAACTTTGAACATAGTTCTGAGAATTGAGTTAGTCAATGGTCAGAACATGGAATGTGCTTTGTATGCTTTCCTTCGTGAGTATTGTCTCACAGTGCATGCTACAACTGGAGTGTCCACCAGCACATTGTGCATGAATCAGACGGTGGGAGACATCACTCCCCATGTTGGAGAGACTTCCAAAATCAGAGAGAAAGCTGCTGACGTGTTGCACCTACACCAAGCACAGAATGACAGCATGTCAAGGAGGAGACAGGCCAAGCAAGGGATTTTCCAGATCGGTGATTTGGTGCTAGTCATGAACAAACATTCAGGTAACAAGTTTATGTTGCCATCTGAGGTTGAGCCATGGAGAATGCCATGAAAGGAACTATGGTCCCTGTCTGGAAAAATGGTGAAACGATCACAAGAAACATCTCTCTCTTCAAACTGTACAGGCAACCAGATTCTGAGTCGGGAAATACTCATGGGGAGGCTCAGGAGGGTGAACTGGGAGATGATGATGAGGACACTCGAGGTCTGCAAGGTGGTACCAGCACATCTCTATCGTCACCACCTAAGAAGCTTGATGGTCATCCCCGGCAAACAGGTTCACTCGAACTCCATGGAAATAGTCGGGGAGACAGCACTGGCGCAGATCGATAAGAGCCTGAGATGGGTGAGCCTGGTTCCCATAGGCAAGGCAAAGGGAGATATAATTCATGACTTTGACCAGTGACTTCCACGAAATTGAAGGATTTTGTATTAATCTGAGAATGTTTTCTTTACTGTTTAGGTGCAGTCTGTACCTGCCTATTCTCTGGTTCATCATGTGATGGTGTCTGAAGGCTTTCAGGTAAAGCTCTGGGTATGATATTTCTAAAAGTTTAGTTTGCAAGCAGGTCCTAGCATGCTGTATTGATTTAATTTGTGTTTTTTTTATGTATCGTTTTTGTTTGGGTAAAGGAGGAATGTTATGTTGGGATAGGAACATCACAATTTGTGAAATGAGTGAGGGGGAAATAGGTGGGTGACCGTTGTCACGCAAGACAGGAATGGAATTAGCCATGACTTGTAAGGCAATAAAAAGTCCCAGGGCTCCGAGCTATGTGGTCAGAGAGAGAGAAAAACTGGTGTTGTGTGTCTTTTATTCCAATGCTCTGGCCACCTCACTTAGGCCGAACTACGCGACCTACCAGGGTCTATATTAGGAGCGGCTTGTGGCAAGGTAAAGGGGCAGGGCAGTGCGCGGGGAAGGGAGTGGGGGGTATTAAAATATTTTTTTTTTTTAAAAACACCTCGTCCCCCACGCGCAGCTCCTCTGTCCCTTGTCAACTGCAGGCACAGGCTCCCAGCCTGCCATGCGGCCAATCCTGATGCTGCTCAAATCAGAATCAGGATTGGCTGGGCTGGGCTGGAGAGAGCCTACAGCGCATGTGTGTATGGCCAACCCGAGACGGCCGGCCAAACACACATGCGCTTTGAGGGGGAGTGCCGAGCACTCCCCCTCACTGTTTGTCACCCCAGTGGGCACGGCCTTTTACCAAACAGCGATAATAAACACAGTTTATTATCGTTTTTTGGTAAAAGTTTTGCAGCTGTCGCTGCTGGCGGGGGGAGGGACGATGCTCCTCCGCCCTCATGGAGGAGCCACCCCTGGTCAATATACCATCCTATGAAGTAGGACCTTCAAGAACGTAACAGCTTTCAAATGATGCAGATCAAAACACAACAAAAAACATTTCAGGGGCCTCTTTTGCAGGGGCGGCTCTTCCATAAGGGTGGAGGAGCATCACCCACCCGCCAGCAGCATCAGCTGCAGTCCATTTCCACAAAAACAATAATAAACTTTGTTTATTATTGTTTTTGTGGAAAAGGAGCGATGCCTTGGAGGTGACGAGTGTGAGGGGGAGTGCCCAGCACTCCCCCCTGAGAGCGCTTGCATGTTTGACCAGCCGTCCCGGCCAAACACACATGCGCACAGGGCTCTCTCCAGCCCAGTAACACAGTTGCTGGGCTGGAGAGAGCCTGCACAGGCTCCCAGTCTGCCTGGGAGCACCCTGGCTGGGTGCTCTCAGACAATCCTGACGCTGCTCAGCAGCGCCAGGATTGGTGCAGGGCAGGCTGGGAGAGAAGAGGAGAGGAGCAGCGCCACAGTGAAGGCAGCGTCACAGGTAAGTGTATCTTTTTATTTTTAATTTAATCCCCCTGTCACTCTCTCCCCCTATTAATCCCCTCTCCCCCTGCGCACCGCCCCACCCCTTCAGTGTCGTGTGACCTGCGACTGCTCTTTTGATAGTGTTGCTTCAGGGTATTTATTCATTCATGCTGCTCCATAGCACCGAAAGTTATGGCACATGGCTCCAAAAGTCCCCTTCTCTTTTACTCAATTCCCGAAAGATAATTAGAAGCTCCTTTCCCACTCCCCTCGACCCCCATCACGAAACAAATATGAGGGATGACCTTTGTCCTTTTCTCATAATTAATGTCTGGTCCTAAAATGTAGTGCAGAAAATCAATAGGAAACGTTTTGTCTTGAAAAATGTGTTAATCTTTGGATACTAAACTAAGGCAATGAACAACTG
Source organism: Pleurodeles waltl (assembly GCF_031143425.1). Classification (NCBI taxonomy): domain Eukaryota; kingdom Metazoa; phylum Chordata; class Amphibia; order Caudata; family Salamandridae; genus Pleurodeles; species Pleurodeles waltl. Next base: position 1,340,938,523 of record NC_090447.1, read on the forward strand.
ACTGCTCTGTCGAAACTATGTACAAATTATATGATCCTTCCCAAGGGCCCCCTCGGGCAAGGACTCGTGCTTTACGATCTATACAAATGCGGGTTTTTTGCTGGGTGACTCCTGAGTTCCCAGTACAATGTAAAGAAGAATGTGTGGTTCTTTTCTTCAGTTCCACTTACACATTTTAATCGACATCTCACGGAAGGCTAGGCCACCAGATGAAGCACAGAAGTCTTGATAGGAGTCTTGATTTATCTTACAAGAGAAGACCTAATGCAGGAAATCCTTACAAGCAATCCTTAAAGCTTAACACTTCTATTGTACTAGAAACAGCTTGAACAGGAACAGAAAGAGCAAATAGTTAGTGCATGAGGAATGCTCATGTACTGTAGAATACGGAGTCCTCAGCCATTACCTTCCCCGACAGCAAATTAATTATGCAGCTTATAACATTACAAATGTTCTTTGATAAAGTTCTCTAAAGAAGGAATACCAAAATAAAACAGCAATGAAAGATAGAAGCGTGGTAAATCTAGGCTATCCAAAGGCCATTCCTAGGTCAATTTTTTTTATAGAAGTTAGGGAAAAGAAAAGGCCTTTTGGAACCAGAACCACAATAATCTGTATACTTTCCTGCAATTGTATGTTTATAGATTTTTTTAAATGTAAGAGCTTAGGACCCACAAGCCACATTAAAGATATAAAATTACAAACTGAACTCCCACCTACATATCTGAAACTTCAAGGAGACTTACTAAATTTTGGAGAATTAGGTGAAAAAAAAGACAACATGATAAGCTAGAGCCTGGCATATTACTTTGTCTTTCAGAAACAAAACTACAGTTTGGAAATCTCTGGGTTCTCATTACAATTTTGCATTTTTCGTTTATAAATAAAATGAAATATTTAATCAATTTGTGTATTTGTTTGCTGTATACCTGTTTTTGTATTTTTGTGTATTGTTTTGAGGGTCAAATTGTAGATGTCTAGATGTGGGTCCCCAGGTAATTCAGTCTGGGTCCAAAGAAGGCAAAAGGTTAGGAGCTGCTGTTCAAGAGAAGTTTGGAACAGGAGGCACATGGATTACATACAAATTTGCCAGTCCCTTGTCTCATGGACAAATCTCTCAGCCGCCATTATCATCTCCCATGCCTGGCTGGTAAAATGCCTCTGACAGGCCTGTAACCGAATAGTTTTCAGGGATGGCTTTCAGCCTTGAAGGCTTTATGAGGTCTACAGCACAAACGAATCCCAAATTGAAATCACAAAGCGGTTACCTTTCCTTTCCTTTCCTTTAATTCCTGAACTGCGCACTCAATTTTACCTCCCCCCGACAAAGGATTCATTATTAATATCATTAAGAGATTTAAAACATTAATATATACATTTGTTGGATAATTAAAACTATAATTTCTAAGACTATTCTTTGTCAGCATAATAAACACTGAATTGATGATGGCTTCGTTTTGAAGAAAGAATAAAAGTATAAATGCAGCAACCAAACTAACAACGCGCCATGCAGACAATTACACGGAGTTTCATACAAAGATTATAACACCAAAAACCATGACAATGCACTCAACAGGGCCTGTGATTTGAGTAACCTTGAGGTTATTTCTATGATATCTACAAATCTAACTGGAGAAATACGTGAATAAATATTTTATTGCTATATTATGTTATTTATGCTTATGAAGAACTCATTCATTTGTGGGTTTATTAGAACTGCTGAATGTAGATGTGGACAAGAAAGAACTAAAGAGAAGATCTGAACAAGAAAGCCTTCAATTTCTTTTGAAAAAAAAACAGTACTAGCCATGAGGTGCGGAGTCAATGCCAACATCACTTTCTTTGTCTCAGGAATCAACCAAAAACAATTTAAGCCTGACTTCTACTACACAAATTGAATACAGGATTTGGGATAACGTTCCTAAAGGAAAGTTGGAGAGTTTACTACCAGAATATGGAGTCCTAACTATTGCGCTGCGACCATAATGCACCAAGAATATCAACAACAAAAATATTGCAAAGATGAAGAAATGGATTTACTATATTTCACTTCACATCCCTGTCCTTGATATATGCATCTTAGTACATGGTATATAGTAAATACATACACATAATATCTAGTAAATCTATTCTTAACTATTATACACTTGATTTTATGATATATTTGTTTTTGATATTCTTACTAACATATTTTTGTACCACAATATGTTTCTGGTTGAGATTCAGACAACCACAGTTATGTCAGGAGTGGGATAACATTATCAAGCTTTTAAATGTGGTGACCAAATAAACTATCGCATTCAGGTAGCCTGTTAATTAGTAAAGTGCATTCTCTTAGTTTCAGCAGGATAGACATTACAGTTGATTTATCCACTAGTGGTCAAGTAGGGCAAAACATTGCTTCAACACAGGATGGTGAAAGAAGCAATGCTGAGGCAAGTGTATTCACCTATGGTAACAGACATATTTTAGCATTAGATTGTATCCAAAGTGAAATGGGTGAAACACTTTTCCTTTATGGGAGTCCAAAAGTGTGCCACAGACGTCAATAATGCCACCTACTACAATGGTTTCGATTTTAGAGCAGTATAGCTTCAGCCCCTTGCTGCAGTCCATTCCCATTTTCCGGTCATTAACTGTTGATCTTTTTTGCAAGCCAACCCCCATTTCCTCTAAAGCCTCAGGAGGATTTGTACGTTATCCATGTGCATGTAAAATTGGAAGTTATGGCTGATCAGGTTGTTATAGTTGGTCAAAGACTGTCGGTAAACAAAACAATAGCAGTGATACTGCTGCCATTGGCCACCATCCAGGCATTTGAGCAAAGACATAGGAACATTTTCTATTCCCCTATGGGAAGAACCGGATATGCAACAAATCCAATTGTCCTAGATCCTCTATATAGTTTGTGAATGGAGTGCTCACTGCTGCTATGCTGCGGAGCAGTGAAATAACCCAAATGTTTTAACTACGTAAAGCACCCAAAGTAAGGAGGAGCAACCACTAGTTTATTTTTTAGTGGTAGAACCACCAGATACTCTAGGGACAGCTTATGCTGTTGGCCTAAATATGCTACAATGTAAGTGGAAAAATGGCAGTAACACCTTGGCCAAACATGGTGTAAAAGGTGTCAGATTTCCCTCTGACTAGAGGCCCCAAAACCTCATCTTCTGAGAGCTGACAATGTTGTGATAACACAGATGTTCCACACTCCTGTGAAAATATATGATGCAGAATACCTTATAAATTATAATGTACACAAAGAGGTTCAGCAAGCCCAGAACATGTGGATTTGCACAAGTAAGATCTCCTACAGGGTCATGATGAGCAGGTGCCTTTCTTACTCACCAATGGGTATGCTAACTCTAGGCCTGAAGTGAAAGAAGGATCATTTCAGGCCATTTACTGCCTGTACATCAACACTCATGCACTGCACCCCCTGTTATTCTGCAGTGCTCTTTGTGAACACCCTTAGAGGTAGAAATGTCAAGTTTTTATTATAAATCATTGCCCCTCGAGGATACATTTTTATAGCCACTCTCCCATCCATCATTTAAGTGCTGAGTCTGAGGCCGTCCAGCATTAGCAGGTCACTGTTCTCTGCCAACAGATGTGACAAAATCCAATTAATGCCCAAGTTTTGGGCACACACCCAATACTTTTATTCAGAGTGCAGCAATGATACAACACATGTTTTTTCCACAGGCTATCATTTGAAAACTGCCCATCACGTTGTGTGCCCATGCCCATGTCAGAAATAAGGACGGTCTATTCACAAGTACTGAAGAGTGATGCTTATTAAATTGAGCAAAGAAGTCATCAATGTAAAAACACAAAGACAACAATGGCTTTACTTTAGGAAGAAACAAAAAAGAAGTTGGACAATGTGTAACAAGCACCACGGCCCTGTAGACTAGAGCCATGTAGGTCTCTGTGCAGGCTTGGCTGCAAGGAAACAGAGGTACTGTGTTTTCCAGGACCCACATTCTGACTAGGCCTGGGTGAAACTGTGTTTACACTTGCAAACTCTTGCATAATTTCCGTCATTTCATGTTAGGGTTGTTATGCAAAGTGCCTGCTATTCAGGGGCGACTCCTCTGCCAGAACCAGCAACTGCAAACCTTTCACTATAAAAGGATAATACATTTACAGTTAATATTGTTTTATAGTGAAAGGGGGAGGACCATGGGGCTGTGACAAGGACAAGAGGGAGTGCACAGCACTCCCCTTCAGGATGCATGTATGTTTGGCCAGCCTGAGGCGGCTGGCCAAACATTCATGCACACTGGGTTCTCTCCAACCCAGCAACACAGGCACTGCATTGCTTCTACTCTGCCATGGAGCACCCTGGCTGGGAGTTCCGTCCAATCCTAACGCTGCTTTCATGCTGCCAGCTGGATGCAGTGCAGTCTAGGATGAGATGGGAGCTGCGAGACGTGCTGCGGAGCAAAAGGGTATGTTTTTTTTCATTATATATATTTCTTTTATGTGGTGTTCCCCCCTAACATCCATCCCCGCCACAAGCCGCCCTGCCACTTTTCCCTCCTGTGAGCCGCTACTGCTGCAATTATGCCATTAGGCCATGTTCTATCATTTAGATTCTTTTCGGGCAAAAATCCTGTTGTGGGAGAACAGAAACAATGTGAACAGAGAGGAGAGTTCTGAAGTTTGCGCTAAAGGGATTTTTCACTATTTCTTTCACAAATGCACCCTTGTACATAAAATGTGCTAAAAATGCTGGATTGGCATTTCGCATAATGTCATGTATTTTTTAGAATTTCGTGTAATTTCTGCAAAGGAAGTTATGCATAATTTACAACGGACTGATGCAGAATAGCATTTTTGGTGAAGCCTGAGGAAATGACTTAGTACATCCGCTTGAGAAGGGACAGTGCAAGGGAAATGTTATGTCATGCCTGATATAACTATGTATTTTTCTATCTTCCATGTCCTTTTTTCATGTGATCATGTGGGGAGAAAAATTGGGCGTGTAATAGAAAATGAAATAAATGTCTCTTTGTAAATAGAACCCATTTTAGTTGTTTTGTGTAATGAATTTGCATTTTGCATTTTTATTAGGCATTCGGGCATTAGGCCTGTGCCTACGAGGCAGTGGCGGCCGGTAATTTTAGGAGGGAGGGGGGCGGGCAGGTAGCACACACACACGCATTCATTCACGCACAGACGCACATCCATTCACAACACTCATCAACATTCAAACATACACGCACGCACCAAACATTCATTTAAAAACCACACACACTTACCTTCAGCTCGGAGGTCCAAGGAGGGTTGGGACTGCTGCCTTCCCTCTTTGGCTGACCTTAGGTCAGCCAGTGAGGGAAGGCGGCAGTCCAAACTTTGTCACAGTTTGGGATGGGGTCAGTGAGACTTATGACCCCACTCCACTCTGTGACGAGGTGTCACTGACCCTGGGCGCTTCAAGGCTTAAAACTGAAGCGCCCAGGTCGGAGTCAATTGGTGACGCTTCCCCTTGTCACTGAGGGAGAGGGCCACGAGGCACCTTTGCTAAGCAGAGGAGGTCACGCCCATAGGAGCTGTGACCTCTTCAGCAAGGCAAAGTTCAGCTCAGGCAGCCAGGAGTCTGCTCAAATCATGTATGTCTTGCTCCTGGCTGCCTGAGCTAAACATGAAGAGTGCCTGTCAGGCTGACCTTTGCTCAGCCTGACAGGCACTCTTCATGAGGGGCAAAAGGAGGGGGGCGTGGCCCCTCCGCCCTAAAGTATGGGCTGCGGCTGCTACCAGGGTAAAAAGTAGTAAAATAACAGTCTTTCCAAGTACTTGCTCAATTCCTAATTGTAGCTAGACTTTTCTCGATCATCTTTGTAGTCAAATTGGGGCTACAAAGAACAATAAGACTTAAAGATAGAACATTTGGTAACAAGTAATGCAACATAGTGCAGAAACTTCTTATTAGTATGCTGGATCAATCTGAGTTAGCACAAAATGGAATGATTAGGGCAACTGTAACTGCAACTGTTGGTGAGTGCAGAAGATGGGGGCTCTCTTGCGTCTCCTCATGAAATCAGGGAGATTGCTGTTCTCACACCCTATGACAATACATTCAGACTGATGTGCACATTCCAAAGATTCCAGATTAGAGATAGAGCCACAGGGCCCTTGGTTTATGGCACAAGGAATTTAGTAATCATCACTGCGCACCAAACCAAGGAATAGGGATGCAAATGACACACTTTGTTATAAAATCTAATTAAACTCACAAAGATTGTGGGCAATGATTATGCAATTTCAATATTCCCCACTGCACTCGCTACCCACCATTACCACTGATAAACTACCACTCACAAGGGCAGGGAAAAGATCTACACCATAGAACACCCAGTTCAGGAGTCTGCTGGGCATTCCACTGCTTGCCTAGCGTGGGCCAGGACCCAATGATGAAGCATGCCACCTAGGTGGGTGAGGATACTTGCATCCTGAATAGTATACCTCTGGTGATATTTGTAAAACAGAAAGTCTCCTACGAGGGCCTTGAAGTCTGAGTAGCCAGAACAGGCTCGCTCACCCAGAAAAGAACAAAGCACTTTGACCTCTATCTCTTGAACGTGACAACTCGCTTAATGGCTGTTACTGTTCTTTTCCTTTTTTTTTAACCGAGCCACCTGTTCATTGCTGTAACCACTATAATCAAAGCACGGCAGATGACAACTTTTCCGTATTACAGGCAGCAGTTTTCAAAGAAGTGTCGCTGGCTATGGAACGCTGCAGGGCGACCAAAACAGAACGCTGACAAGCCACACTGCTCATGCTCACTCCTGCAAGTGCTTGTGCCCTCAGTGTCATTTGAAAGCTCTTGAGTAGTAATGATGTATTTATTTTTCGAATTTCATTATATGCTATGTGTAACCTTTTGATTACAAGGAAGATGTGAACAGCGTACAATATGGAGAAAAAGCAGTGTAAAGGAGAAGGATAACTCATTCAATCAGAGAATGTAAGTGCCTGTGTTCTGTGATAGCAAGACGGTTCATTTGTAATGCAAGACTGAATAATTGAGTTTCCAGGAGTTTTCAAGTGTTTCCTGAAGAACATGTGAATTGGTTAGGATTTAACAGTCTTGGACGTTGAACTCCTAGCGATTTGCCTCCAAGTTTCATCCATCTGAAAAACCAATGCTAGATGAAGTTGGCAACAGATAAGTATGAGTTTCTCTCTATGTCAGGCTGTTTCTATAAAATTCTGTTGTTTTTTGCAGGGTGGACAAATGGTTGTCTCGAAGATCTGGAAACCCAGGGATATCTTTACTTCCACTGTATGTATCCACTGGGGTAGGGGTTGGGTCCTTGACTACCATCATCAAATCTTCATGGTGTTGGTGAATGAGAATCAGGGAGGAATTGCTTCTGTGTCAGAGGTATTTGGCGAAGAGGTTCACCATAGAGATCCCTGACAATTATTTGTTTAAGTTTTCATCTAAGATTTAAGATATACCAATACAGTTTTCCAAACCATCTATGTCATTTACTCAAAGGGATTGGGACCCGATGTCATAAAAGCATTCCCCTAGGAACCTCGACAAAATAGGTCATACACAAACAAAGCAAAATGAAAAAATGACAACTGAACAAAGCAGGGAGGCACATTAAAACATATCACTAAGTACAACTGATATACTTTGTTTAGTAAGACAAAATAAACTTCTTAAAAGTAACATACACCAGACAATTACTCAGTGGTCAAAATGCCAAAGCAAACAAATGAACCGTAAAAACAACACTTTTTCACATTTTCATCAATCATCCTATTACTTCATTAAATTACACAGAGTAAATATCAGCTATCTCCATGGGCATCATGGGTTTTCCTGGGTATTCCACTATAAGGAAATGAACACAAAATATATAAAGTATGTCTCATTGACAAAACCAAATAAAGAGCAAGAAACAAAACTATGATTAAGCATGATTATATGGCATTACCTAATCCTTAAATTAAAATCAACCTTAACTAATCAGATTGCAGAGTTATGGGAGAGAGAAGCCAACTTCTTGACGTGAGATGCTACTGCTGCACCAGAACTAGACAATCTGTCCCACAGAGTTAACCTTGTTTCTTTAATAAATCATCGACTCACCACTGGTAGCATGGCTCCAACAGCAAGTCTTGTCTCACAGAATGTGTGCCTTATGCGTGCAACAACTAGTTAAACAAAAATAGAGATAACATATAAAGCACTTCAAGTTGGGGAGTTAAAATATAAAAATTTAATAAAGCAAGTCATATCACACACTATGAAGAATGATAATTATATCAAAGGGATGTTGTAAACTATATGTAAAAAATCCATACTAAAATGGGCCAACAATGGTCCAAATGAATCTAGAGTTTGAATTCAGCTCACTGTTTTACCTACTGAAACAACCTCAACGGATGAAAGGTTCAGGAAGTGTCACTGGAGTTCTGACATTGAGAAGTTGATGTGTGGCGAAGGTATTAATTTGCATTGCTGGAAACATGAAGACAAAGCAATTCACAGTTGCTGGTTCCCAACACAAATGGCTCTCAGAGACTGGGGTTCCACAGAGTCTATGTCAAACAGATTAAATCATGGAAGAGCAGCTGACTGAGGCAGGATTGATCCCAGGAGGAGCCAGATAAATATCTTGGGGTTTCAGGTCATGCTTTGGGATGCAGATCAGATTGCGGCTCAAAACTAAAGTGTTATGGCAGCTTGATGTCTCAAGGAAAACTGCAGAAATTCCCCAAAAAGGTATTGGTTCCTTTAGGAGGTTTGTTTGAGTCCAGCACTCTTTAGATGTCTCTCTGAACAGCTCCGTCTCTGCCCCAGGTCTACATAGCCTTCCTAAAACACTTTGCATCCCCAGGATGTTTCACCTTAGCAGTGTAACAATTTCCAGCTTTTCATAGTTTTTCTGCAATCGTGCCTCCAGCAGCAAAGTTACTCCAGCAGGCAGGCTGTTATCAAGCGATTGATCCAAATGTTCCTATGGGTCAAAGTTCAGAGAAATGCCCCTGTTCATTATGGAGAAGGGAGAGGGAAGCTAAATATCAAGCCAGCTTGAGGCCATGTATGCTACTCACTCACAGTAAGAAGTTCGTATTTGCAGAAACCATGTATTTCTTCTCCAGGTCCAAGCATGGTATTTCCTTGCAATGGATCATGTAAGGTATTTTGAACGATAAACCAGTCAGCAGTTGGCAGTCCCTCTTCTAATAAGGTGTGAATGTTGGGTGATCCCCAACAGAAATGTATATGCCTTTTAGAACTCTGTTCAGCTGAGCTTACCTGCTACTCCAAAACGTATGCAGGGGTATCAGTTTTGAATTTAACTCTACTGAATTCTAGAATTAAATTTCACCATTCATCCTTTCAGGGTATATTAGCTGTGTATTGTAAAAGTGTTTTTTGGCATTTCCTATCAATATTTGCACTTAAATGACAAATACATTTCATGTAGTTGGAAAGGGCCTGCAGGCTGCTAGGAAACATATACAATCACATAGTATGCCAAGCATGCAACCTTTCAAATCTATAAAATGAATACTACAAACAGTGCTGTTGACCTGAATGGATAAAGGAAACCATCATTAACAATATAATTTAATTCCTCATGTGAAATTATAAACATGTCTACCAAATTGTAACTAAAGTGAGCAGTGCTATTTGTCTGCAATCATTAAACATGCAAGGCAGACTGTTTGGCAAATAATCGAGAAAAATGAGACCAGCTGGTTTATTAAGGGAATGGAGAATTCACTGCTTAAAAAAGAGAGACAACATCAGGCTTATCACCTAATACATTTCCCAAAATCAGAGAAATTCACAGGTACTTGAAACTGCCCTTTAACAGCTCTTCAATCTGCCCCTAGAAAGAGAACCATCTGCCCCCCTTGAGGCTGTTATCAGCTAATTAGGGTTTTCCCATACTATTACTGTAGTAGGAAACTAAGAGTAAAGCCACTGTGGACAGATGTTTTACAGTGGGATTTTTGAAATCCTATTTAGTCAGATGGGCAGTGCAGCTTTTTCTCCTATTTGACCAAATTGAAAAGACAGGAACAACCCCAAAGCATTTCACTAAATCATTATATAAAAGTGTGAAATGGTTAGGACTATGTCACTGAAAAGAGTGGATGCTAAAATCCTCGTCCTTGTCAGTTCTTTGCCTGGAAGACTAGACACTGCCTTTCACTGAAAGAGGACAGTCTCATCACCACACTCTCTTGATGTTCAAAAGCTGTATAGCCTGATTGTTTAAGGCAATCTGTTCCAGAGTCATCTCTGGTGCATGAATATTTATTTGTCCTATTGGTGCAGAACATAATTGGCTGCTACCGCTGATGTCATAAAAGTGACCTATATATATTCATGAGGAATAAAAAAAACTGTGTGATTTAACCTCTAATTAATGTAAGGGGGCGCACTGGAACATAATCATGGAATGCATTCACTGTAGTGTTCGAAATACATATACTGTGGCCCTGATTTATACTTTTTGATGCAAAACTGCACTGACGCAGTTTTGCACAAAAAAGATTAGCACCGGTGTGCACCATTTCTGAGCACCAGCCGAGCACCATATTCATGGAATGGTGCAAGCCGTGGAAAGGGTAGGCTAGTGTAAAGAAAAATGACGTTAGCCGGGTGTGGCTGGCGGTATGGAAGAAAGGGGTTTTGCACCAAAAAATTACCTTAGCCAGGTCAGAGGAAAAATAAATTACTCTAACCAGCCTAGAGTCATTTTCTGACTCAAAACAATCCATACCACATGACTCCTGTCTTAGGGAAGACAGGAGTCATGCCCACCACCCCAGTGGCCTGCACAGGGGACCATGGTCACCTGGGCATGGCCATTGCACCCAGTGCCATGTAGGGGGAGCCCATTACAGGGCCCCTAATAGCACTTTAGAATAAAAAAAACTTACCTGTACTTACCTATACTTACCTGGGATGGGGTCCCCCATCCTCCGCTGTCCCTCTGGTGTGGATGGAGGTGGCCCTGGGGCCTGGGGAGAGCACCTGTGGACTTATTCCACAGGTCCCTAACACCTGCCCTGACCCAGGCATTAAATAATGGTGCAAAGCAAGCTTTGCACAATTATTTGACCCCTCCTCACCACCGTGTGTGATTTTAGCACAGGAGGATAATATGGCGCTAAGGCCATAGAGTTATTTTTTGCACAGGAATGCCTACTTTGCATCTCATTGACGCAAAGTAGGTTTCCAGGTCCAAAAAATTACTTTAACTCCATAAATTTGGTGCTAGACGGGTCTAGGGCCAAAGTATAAATATGGAGTTAGTTTTGCACCGATTTGCGTCCGAAAAATGTTAATTTGTTTAATATTAGCTTGACTAGGCCTGAATTTCTTTAACCTGAGAAACTGTTTTCCATTTTCTGCTAACGTGACATTTCATTGTAGGTATTTTTCCATGAACTGTTAGTTTGGAAATAGATGTGCTATTGTCTTATTCATACAGTCTGAGGAAACAACCTTGGAGAAGGTACATAGAAAGACCAAGAATGTGAAGACTGACCTTTATTCATGCATGTTGAAAAGGATGTACAGGAGAACAAGAACAGCAACCTTCCCAGGACTGTTGTGGCACCAAAACCTGCTGTTGCAAGTAACACCGTGGGACAGGAGAATAACTGAGTTTGTGGTGGCATGATCCAGAAGGCATTACCTGATTGAGTTGTTCAGTATTAACTAGGACTTAACACAGTGGGACAGGAGAATAACTGAGTTTGTGGTGGTGTGATCCAGAAGGTATTACCTGATTGAGTTGTGCAGTATTATCTAGGACATACAACAATTGACTGGAAGGAAAAGTCCCTTGGACTTTGAAAGGTACATACCTCTAACTTTCCCTCTTTACCCCATGCTTTACCCTATCCTTTTCCGAGTGTGGCTTAGGCTTACACTTCATTCCTAAAGAAAAACTCTTGACAAAGCTTCTGAAATGCTGATACCTTCCCTTCCACCTTCATTTAAATTATTTTTCATTTTTCAAAATTTTTTGTCCTGGTTTTGCTTTTCACCTTTTGCTCTTATGTTGTTTACTTCGATTCTCATTTTCGATCATTTAGCCTCTAAGGAATTTCCCTAATTGCCCTTAGTTAACTTAGCTAGATGCTTTTAACTTGCACTAATGTGAAAGAGAAATGACCAGGACTTATTTTCAGAACATCAGATTCTATTGTTAATATTTTGCATTGCGGTTACTGAATGCTTGGTATGCCTCATGTTAACTCAACTAAATTTCTTCAGATGATTTGACTACCCCTGGTGATTTTGTATCTTTCCAGTATATTCTTGAGAGTTTTTTATATTAACCTGAGTAATAATTTGTAATTATGCATTTAACCTTATTTCCGATTAGGGTTTTCATTGTGTGGCCAAATTGGCTACACAGTAAATTAAATGTTGATTGGTTATTACCCGATTTCCTAGGTATACTCTTAGTACAGACTCCATTGGCCTCAAATTAGATCACAGAACAGTGTTTTGCAGAAAAGGGCAAATATATGGTAAGGGGACTACTGGTTAAAGAGAGAGTATACATGCAAGGCTGCTCTGCAGTAGGTTCTGACTTTGAGCTCTTATAAGATATGTATTATACACAGTAGTGTGAATTCCAGCACAAATCACTGATGCTTCCCAATTAAAAATTATTTTGGCACTTTGGCTTGAAAAATGACCTGTGAGTATTCAAAATGTTTTGACACTCAGGGGGTCATTCTGACCCTGGCGGCCGGTGACCGCCAGGGTCACCGACCACGGGAGCACCACCAACAGGCTGGCGGTGCTCCCAAGGGCATTCTGACCGCGGCGGTTCAGCCGCGGCCAGAAAGGGTAAACCGGCGGTCTCCCGCCGGTTTACCACTGCCCTACAGAATCCTCCATGGCGGCGGAGCGCGCTCCGCCGCCATGGGGATTCTGACACCCCCCAATGGCATGGCACTCCAGGGGCCCCTGTAAGAGGGCCCCACAAAGTATTTCAGTGTCTGCAAAGCAGACACTGAAATACGTGACGGGTGCAACTGCACCCGTCGCACCTTCCCACTACGCTGGCTCCATTCGGAGCCGGCGTCCTCGTGGGAAGGTAGATTTGCCCTGGGCTGGCGGGCGGCCTTTTGCCGGCCGCCCGCCAGCCCAGGGCAAATCTCAAAATACCCTCAGCGGTCTTGTGACCGCGGAGCGGTATTTTGACGGGGGAACATTGGCGGGCGGCCTCCGCCGCCCGCCAATGTTAGAATCACCCCCTCAGTGTTAGGAGATAAACTGCCAACAGTAGTATACGTCTTAACAGGTCATTAAAAAGCCACTGCTTTTGTGTTTGCAAGAGCTAGAGGTAATGATAGTCCCCTTTATGAAACAGATGGTGGTGCCTATCATAACAAAGAGTAGGAGTGAACAATATTTTTAGAACCTGAAAAAGCCTTCTGGGGTCATGAGGTACCTTATCTTCATTTCATGAATAAAGACATACATTTCTTTTTACAGCAATATATTATATATGATGGGGAACAGAACAAGATTAATATTGGTGAGATAGTCCTTAGAGTACAATGATTACATCAGGGGCAAGGTGGACCATTGCTCTATAAAGAACCACCTTTTTTCTGCCTCTATATTTCCAGGTCAATTGATTTTTCTATAGATGTTATAATTGGTGGGGTATAACCAAGTCTAGGAATGTCACTCTACCTTTTTTTGTTTTTATGTGCACCTATAAACACCTCCATCGCCATTATTAACACAGCTGCTTTCTTAATAACTTCATTTCCATTGATACACGTATGATAGTTTCTACATTAAAAAAAGAGACTCTGTGCGAGATAGTACAAGTCACGCTCCCAGATTAGGCCTCACAAGAAGGGTTGATGGGCATTTCATAGACAAACTCAGTAATATTATTTGCTGCCTTGCCATATGCCTTTTTTCGGCACACTATTCTCCCCTACATACGCGTTCTGCTCAATCATTTCAAATCTTGTATGCTGCCTTTAAAGCAAATCTTGAGATTTTCTTTCATAGCAAAACATTGTTACTGAACCACTCTGCTCCTGTCTTTGACAACTCAGTGCCTGAAAACTACTTCACTCTCCACTAGTCAAGGTAAAAATACCACAAGAAAGCTCATGTTATTTCAAAAGGTATGTGTTCATGGAAGTCAATTCAATGTTACTTCTATAAGATACTGTCTTTTGCCCTACGATTAAATTTAAGCAACTGCATCTTTCCATACCATTGACCATTTGCCCCAAAAGGATAAATCATTCATTTAACACCCTGGTGACTTAACAATGCTAGTAAATTAGCAATTTGAATCTAACAGTATGTAAGCTAAACATACACTTGAATAAACAGTCGTAGATTGAGTCATGATTAAAAAGTCTGGTTTGTAGAAGACCTCTCGGATTGGTGGTACCAAAGTGTTAGTGATCCACTACAACCGTTATAGAAGAATGTGTTAAACTAAGAGTACTGCCTTGCAGAGCTTCCATACCATCATGGTGGTAACCCTAACCTGGTACTTGCTGGTGTGCTGAAATACCTCACAATGCAAAAGGATAATTCTAATCTGCTGCTTGACCGAATCACAGGACTTTTTCTGACACTCTAATAAATAAGAACAGCCTCAAGATAGGCTTTTTATGGTGCTTTGGAATAATAAGCAAATACAGATCATGTAGAAAATCCTGGGGAATTACAGAGGAATGCAAAGTCCTGCTGACCCCTTTTGGGGAACTTCCACCTCCACCTACCACTGAGCATAAGGGTGTTGTTAGTCTACCAGGGGATTGCTGTTGGTAAGTATGTTCCCCTCTCCATCATGCACTGTTAATCCTAAAAAGAGATAAATATTTCACCACAGATAGCATTATCGTCTATGGTAAGTACTACACCTCAAGAAATCTCTTTGTTAACGTTAGCAACATGTGAAAACAAAAGTCGACTTTTTGAGTCTGAAAGACCACTTTGACATTCCACATCCAAACTCTTTTCACAGCTCGAAGAAACCACTAGTGTTCACCCCCTCACATCAATACCCACACTTCCTGCAGATGACATGTTTTGACTACTTAAAGCTGTGACTTTTACATTGAGAAGACGTGATTCGTGATTCATCGCTGTGAAAGCCCAAGTGAATCCTTCATTCTTTTTGTTAAGAAAGCTTTCAGCTAGATAGCTATTTTTTTTTAAATTACTCATACAAAGCAAAGAAGTGTAGTACAATTGACTTTTGTTTGCATTTGCTCTCTAGCACTCTCTGCTGGCATTTATTTCCTCCCTATACACTTAGCTTATCTTAGCCAGCCAAAGAAATGCTTTAATCCCCACAAGAACCTGCATGTAAAATTATATGTTGTTAAGAACCCATTGTTTATCTATATAGTTCTGTGCAGATGGACGGACATGAATAGTTCACCATAACTATTAAGTATAAATGTGGGGTTTTGACCCCACTATGATGCTTTCAAACCTTTGTTAACAGCTACATAATCCTACCAAGGAGATGCAGTGCATATGCTGCCTATTCGCTCATCCCATTGGTGACGTGTTTGCATTGTTTTTCATCTTTGCTTGACCACTTGCCGATGCACATCATATAGAATTATTGTATACTTATAATCAAGTGTGACTTTCTGATCCGATTGAGGATAGTTAGTGGTTCTTACATTAATAGTTATCTCTAGTTAAAGTGTGTTCATGTTAAGGTAGCCATTGCTGATCTAGGCCTTATCTAAAATAATTCATATTAAATGCTGAAATGTGTTCTCGGCTCCAGTGCATTATCACATTATTTCTCTTAATTCAGAAGAAGCAATGCAGTAACTATGTTTATCTAATTGCAGCCCATTTGTCAGTTTTATGGGAGATGTATATACATTTAAGTTTTACAGAAAACACTATAATGAGTATTCTGCACCTGTTTTGAGAACTGTCTGTTTGAGAGGAACCAGTCAGAACAAGAAAACATGAAGGGCATACAGCTCTGAGCATCTTTTGTTGGATGCCTGAGAAAGGGGGTGACATCTTATCAACGAGTTGTTAAAGTTTGATTGGTTCCTGGGAATGGTGGGATGTGTTTCAAGATGTTGAATCTTGGTTTAGTTGTGCATTGCTAAGGTAGCTAGAATTAGATGGCTCCTGTCTAAACTTGAAGGCATGTGCCCTTCTGTCTTTCTTAAGACCATGTGCTTATTTTATTGCTGCTCATAGAGTTATATTCTCGAGCAAATGCATTCCTCCTTTGCCTGACACAAACCTTCATTTGGGTCTGCCTTAGCAGCTTTAATTGCTGACATATTCTGCTTAAAACTTCCCTGACTTCACTTGAAACCTTAGCTTAGCATTAAGGAGTTTCCTTCAGAATAACCAAACTTTACTGATTTGTCTACAATAATCTTTATATAACTTGTCTTATTAGTTACTGTTTTTTTGTTTACTTTGGATTACTTTGGATTATATTGACTCCTGCTGTAGCCAGGTGACTGTTGAATTATGACTACGCTGACTAATTTGAATTTGTAATTTTGATAATCTGCTAATAAACCCAGACCCCAAGACCTAACCTTCAGCAATTTTTTTCCCCATTTTTATAAAGGGAGGCAGAGCCTCACCATGTTGTTATCGGCCTATTTCCCTTCCTGATTCTGCCTTCAAAGTTATTGGCAGGGTTTTTTGGATAGGATTCTGTCATGGGCTTGAGGTAATAGCATCCTTACAGAATTCCATTCCAATATGTGTTTAGATCTGTGTTGGGGACTCAGAAGCAATGTCTAAACCTCTACCTCCATGCTGTTTTAATGTCTCAAACACCCAATGGCCCCTGGGCCCTATTGAATTATTTTGCTGATTTTATGAGTAGTTTGCGGCTGTGTACAAACCAAACTAAAACACTTGTGATGCCATGGTGCTGTAAGTAAGTTAAATCCTGCCGGTTCCTACTACAAAGTACCTCTCTGACCTTAACCTACTAAATCCCGTATCTGGGTACTGTTTTTTTTATCCAAATGGGTCCTGGGATCTTTGTCTGAAACAAAGGCATCTGAAGCTTTGTTCCTCAGCGGGTTTTCTTTTTGGTCTGGTGTCCAAAATAGGCAGTAAGTCATTGGCGGCCCTAATTGAAATTTATGTAATGAAATGTGTCCCAACACTTACTATGGTGCTGGCCTGTGGGGGTACAAAGATGTCAAGAGCCTCCAGACCGAAGAAAATAGGATCTGCAGAAATTTACGAGGCATGCCCCCGGCTCTTTCAGTTTAGCACTTCATGAAGAATTGGGCTTGCCATATGTGGAGGGTGGCATTAAGTTGGCTCCTTTGATGTTACGATGCTCCATTTGGTGTAACAAGGAGGCTACGCTGAACAGAGACATCATTTTGGACTGCCTTGCTTGTGACGGGGGATTATGCATCCTATGGTTAAGACATGTGAAAGATGTGTGCCATAAGCAGGGCAGGTAGGATATTTTCAGCTCCTCTGGCCATCTGACAGCGGCGGATGAGATGTGGCTTAAAAACGCTTATAAGGATATCATGGTTAAGGTAAGGGAGGCTTGTGAATTGTTGAAACCCGCTAATAAAGATTATGTGCTGGTGCAGACAACCCAGGGTTTGAAGTAATACCTGGTGATGCTACCATGTGCAAGGGACAAGACGCTTCTCACTAGGTTCAGGTTGGGTTTGATTTGTTGTCAACTTTCTTTCCCTCAGAGGCAGTTTAATCCAGAGGACATTGTAACGTCCTTGTGACAAGCAATCCCTAAAAACCCTTGCTCATTTTACTTTTTTGGGTGAGTTCTACAATTGCTATACTAAGTTGTGTCTGTTCCCATTCTTAAGAGAGGTCTCAATTTCCAGGCACATCCCGGCCCCTTGTATTAGCAGACCCTCCCAGACAAAAAGGTTTGCCTAGGAGTCACCTCAGTTCTTAAACATGCCTTACAGAACAGGCATGCCTTGGTGTTCCAGTCTAATTGATTTTGTGACCTGGGTATCTTACGTTTTTTGTTTTTATTCGGTGTTTCAATATTGTGTTCTGTTATTTATTTATTATGAATTGTGATTTTTTAATTAATTCATGCTGCTATGTACTTACTGGATGCCTCAGCACCTCCGCCTCTTATTGATGTAATGTGTTTTTATCTGATGGTGTTTTAACCACTTCTGTGTGTCAGAAGGCTGGGAGCCGCCTGACGCTACAGTGCTCATGTGCGTCAGACAGTTCCCTGCCATCTGCACACATGGCACTGGAATACCTCTGGTGCGGGCACCAGGGGGATTTCTTTTAGAAAAAAGAAGCCTCAATAGATGGGGGAGAGCTTCCCATCACCAGAGGCTGTTTCTTTTCTTTCAGTGAAATGATGATCAGGGCGTACGGCGCACTGACATCATTTCACTGAAAGTGGAATGTGTCGATTGAATCATTTCACTTTCACCTCCTTGGTGCTTAGGAGACTATCTCAGCCCCCCAAGCACCGAGGCAGACGGTGGAGGTATGAATGGAAAGGAGACAATGGCCCTCATTACAACCCTGGCGGTCGGAGGAGAAGCGGCGGTCTTACCACCAACAGGCTGGCGGTAAAAAATTTGCAATTATGACCATGGCGGTTACCGCCATGGTCATCCGCCACTTCTCCGATCCGACCGCTGGGTTGGAGACCTTGGTCTCCAGCCTGGCGGTTGTCACAATACCGCCGGCGGTATCATGACCCAGCTGACTGCCGTGGATTTCTTGGGGTTTGGAACCGCCATGAAATCCATGGCGGTGAGCACTATCAGTGCCAGGGAATTCCTTCCCTGGCACTGATAGGGGTCTCCCCCACCCCCCACCCCTACCCCGAGTCCTTCCCCTACACCCCCCATCACCCCCAAAGGTGGCAGGACCCCCCTCCCCACCCCTACCCCCAACATTACATTACACATTCACACCCGACACGCACGCAGGCACCACCAACACACATACCCGCACACACACCAACATACATGCCAACAGAAACTCACACATTCAGACATACACACACACATCCATACAGACATACATACAGACAGACACACACTCATTTCCAAACACACAACACCCCTGCATGCATACACGCACTCACAAACCCCCTCTACATACACACACGCACACCCCCATGCACCCACACATCACACAACACCCCTCCACCCCCCTCCCCTAACAGACGATCAACTTACCTGGTCCGTTGATCCTCCGAGAGGGGACGGGATCAATGGGGGCAGCTCCGCCGCCAGCACCCCGTCAACAGAACACCGCCACGCCGAGTCACAGGACGTGATTCGCTGGGCGGTGTTCTGTTGACGGGGCGGTGAAGGAGGAGCTACCTCCACTTCCCCGCCGTCCGCCAGTATGGCTGCTGGCGGCTCTCTGTCCGGAAAAGGACGGAGGGCTGCCAGCGGTCATAATGCGTCGAGCGGAAAACCGCCTGCACTGGCGGTCTTCAGCACGGCGGTCCCTCGGCGGTCTTGTAAAAAGACCGCCGAGGTTGTAATGACCACCAATCTCTCCTTTTGAATGGTACCCCTCCCTAGTGAATCTCTGCTTGGGGATCACCGCTGCAGGGTGATCTCCAAGCAGTGGTCAAGCCATTAGGCTCCAGTGAGGGGGCAGCGGCCCCTTCGGCAAGGGCTTTTGCTCCCCCTGTTTGTTTAGGGCACATTCAGTCTTTCAGTCCCTCTGGGGGGGGGAGCAGATGTGGGCAGTAGCCCCTGATCTCCCCCCTCGGAGGACTAAAAGCCCACTAGAAATCGGGGATTTATTTTGAATATACATCTAGGGGTAAGGGCTGCCCTAAAGGGGCATTGTAATGCCCCATCCCTTCCAAAAAGCAGCACAGTCTTTCTGCCCTCCCAGGGGGGCGGAAAGTCAGGGGGCAGAAAGTCCACTAGACACCAGGGATTTTTTTCATTCATCTAGGGGGGAAATTGCCCAGTAGTTGAACTGCAATGCCCCCACCCCCCAAAAAAATCAGCACAGTCTTTCTGCTCCTGCTGGGGGGCAGATGTGGTCAATAGCCTCCAATCTGCCCCCCCAGTGGAGGCAAAAAGCCCACTAGGCACCAGGGATTTTTTTATTCATCTATGGCTAGAGGCTGCCCAGAAAGGGCACTGCAATACCTTGACCCCTCCCCCCACAAAATCAGCACAGTCTTTCTGCCCCTGGGGCCAGATGGGGAAATAGCTGGGCACCAGGGAGTTTTTTTGGGCAAGGGTTTTGCTTCCCCCTGTTTGTTTTGGGCATATTCAGTCTTTCTAACCCCCTTGGGGGGCATATAGGGGTCGTAGCCCCTGATCTTTCCTCTCGGAGGGTAAAAAGCCCACTAGAAACCAGGGACTTATTTTTGTATATACATCTAAGGGTGGGAGCTGCCCTAAATGGGCATTGTAATGCCCCCACTCCTTTGAAAAAACAGCACAGTATATCTGCACCCGGGGGGGTTGGGGGCAATAGCCCCCGATCTGCCCCCGGGGAGCAGAAAGTCCACAAGGCACCAGGGATTTCTTTTTATCCATCTATAGGTTGGAACTGACCAGTATGGGCATTGCAATGCCCCACCCCCTCAAACAAAATCAGCACAGTCTTTCTACCCCTGCTGGGGGAAGATGGGGGCAATAGCCCCCAATCTGCCCCCCGCTTCCCCCCAAGAGGAGGCAGAAAGTCCACTAGGCACCAGGGATTGTCTTTGGTAGTGTAGGGGTGGTGGCTGCCCAGAATGGGCATGGTAATGAACCACCCCCCCCAAAACAAATAAATGGAGACAGCCTTTCTGGGGATTATTAACTCTGATCTGCCCCCCAGTGTAGGCAGGGTGGTTTGAATGCCCACTAAACACCAGGGAAGCATTTTTTAAACAATGTATTTTTTTTTTAAATAGAGGGGTGGGGGCTTCCCACCACCATGTGCATGGTAATGCCCCCTACCCCAACTGAAGGGGACAACAGTCTTTCTGTCCTCCCGCATGCTAATGCATTTCATCCCACTGGCAAAGAAGAGGACATATGACTCTTTTGGGTTTTTATTTTACATATGGGCCAAGAGAGCTTGGCTAACTCCCAATATCGTCCCAACTGCAATGGTGAGCGACTGCACTTTTTGGACTTGGGTGCGATGCCACCGTGAAAATCCTACTAGACCCAGACACTTCTGAAACCTAAACATATGGGGGGAGTCCAGGGTGGTGTGCTTCACTTGCACTCCACACAATTTTCTTACCCACAATGCCCTAAAGACATCCAACTTTGCCTGAAATCATGTATTTTCTTGTGTGGGTGTCCAGAGCAGAGTCAGAAAAAAAATCAGCCCTTTTGGACCCGCTTTGGTTCTGCATCAATTTCTACATGTTTTTTGCCCTTCCCTGTGACAGGCACTTGGCCCACCTACACAAGTGAGGTATCATTAGATGTCGCCTCAATGCGTGCTTGCACGCCTGCTTGCAAAATCTTTTGTTAGTAGAATTTTTTTATTTTAAAGGGGCTTGGAACCAGCCCCTTACTTTCCTGAACTCAGCATTGGCTCACTCCGTCACGCTGATTTACCTGCTTTGAATTGGCCAGCACATCATCTTCATGTCACTTCCTGTTGGGATCTTTGTCTTGTTCGCCAATCTTGCCGTCGACTTGCGTGTGGACCAAGTACTCCTTCTGGTCATTTCTTATTGGACACTGGCCAGTGTCCTTTCTCTGGTGTGATGCGTAAGGTGCTTCTATTTTCTTCTTGCATGCCATCTTCTTTCTTCTCTGACGTCTTCTTTCTTATCTGCCGTCTTCTCTGTCTTTTTTCTTCGGTGCTGTCTTTTTTCTTTCAGCATGCCGTTTTCTTACTTTGCTGACTTCTTCTTTCTTCAATGCCTTCTTCTCTGTCTTTTTTCTTCATTGCTGTCCATCTCCTTTTTTCTTTCTGAATACCATCTTCTGTCTTTGCTATCTTCTTTACTGCATGCCGTCTTCTGTCTTCTCACCTCTGCACTCTTCTCATTTCTTCTGTCTTCTTACGTCTTGTCTTCTCACGCCTTCTGTCTTCTCTCCTCTCCGTTCTCCTCTCTTGTCCTGTCTTCTGTCTTCTTACGTCTGCTCACATTTTCTGTCTTCTTCCGCCTTCTGTCCTCTCACACCTTCTGACTTCTTCTGTCTTCTGTCTTCTTCCACCTCCTGTCTTCTGCCATCTTCTGTCTTCTTTCTTCTATCTTTTTCCTTGACAATGCATGACAATACGTTTCGCCTTTGTCTTTTTTTTTCTAAGTAACTGGCTTAAAAATATTAGAAACATGTTCTAAAAATATTTGTTTTAATTTAATAAAACAAACATTTTTATAACATGTCTCTAATATTTGTAAGCCAGATAGTTACATAGAAAAAAAGAGACAAAGGTGAAACCCATTGGCTGGGCCAATGCTTGAATTTACTACACCCATTACTGAAAAGCAAACGTTTATTCAGACACCATTTGAAGAAGGTGTTCGAAAGACAAGGTGGTGCCTAAATTCCAGAAAATATATGTTTTATTTTTTATTTAGCTTGGTTGCTTTTCGTGTTTTATGTTCACCGCCAGTGATGACACTCAGATTCGTGGGACTGTGGTGCCAACTCTGCACACTTCCAGCCGCAAAGTGGTGAGATAGTGCAGAGTGTTGAAGTCACAGCTGCGTATAGATTTGTGCAACCTGCTGTTTGGAATCCCAGCGGATGTGAAAATTCAGCATTTCAGCAGCAAGCGCTCTGCAGAAAGGACGAACGGACTTCACAACCAGTAAAACGTCTAAGAGGTTTAAATTGCTTCCTGCTGAGACCTGTGTGAAACTTGAAGGTCACAGGGTCTTATCTCAGGGTTTCATCCTTCCTAGGTCGAAAACATTAGTCCTGTTGAGTGAGCAATTTCATTGCATGATACTTTGGAGCGTTGCCACTGTTCAGTAGCGTGGCAACAAGCGCCCTACCCCCCTCTCTTAAAGTAAACCTTTATTCAAAGCCAATGTTAGCTCAGTGAGCTACTGCACTTAAAATATGTGTGCAACTTGCTAGTCACCGGTCTTTGCTAATTCGCTCAAGCTTTCAACCTTCGGATGCCATTAAATGCGTAGGCAATTAAGTGCAAACAATCGCATTGGGTAAGGATGGCTCTTGTTATTGACAACGCTTCGCAGCGCTGCCTATAAATCTGACATCTTTTGAGGCAGTTGCACTTATAAATATAAGGATTACGCTGAAAACGGGGTCGATTTGACAAGAGGAACTCAGGCGTTCAATCTGGTTCGTTTGTTAATTTTTGTAAAAACAAACCGTCTTTGTGCCATAGCCTTACTAACTGGCGCTGTTGAGGTTGTTTTTTCCCCTCAGATACTGCGCATGTGCATTCAGCAAAAAGCGGGAGGCGACCTATTGGAAAATAGTTTAAATTAATACACCACAGCCTTTGGGTAACACAGCCAGCAGAGATCCCTCGCAGCGTTCCATGCGTCTTGTACTATAATAACCTTATTAATGCAGGTCGCTCTACCACAGGATTGTGGCTTCACAGGGCTCTACACAACAGGTGCTATCAATTAGCAAATTGTTAGGACGCCTTTTATCAACGCTGGAAGGATGAACGTCTGGGACTGACGTTGTGATTTGCAGACAACTCAGAGATGTATGAAGCAGAGTTATTGACACGCTTTGTGTTTTAATTTTGATCGTAGAGGGGAGTATACAGGCCCCTCTTCCAAAAGAAAAGTTCCCATTGTGCCTGAGGGTGAGACCACTGAATGTCAATTTAATTAAACACAGTTGTCAATAGGGTGACCATCTGGCATTGAGGCAAATTCTGGACAGGACTGTAAAAAATTCAGGACAAAGGATCAAAATTCAGGACAAAAATTCAAGACAAAAGGTCAAAATTCAGGACAAAAATTCAAGAACAAACAACAGTTCTAAAGACACACGCAAGCGAGGCCATGCCTCATCGTGTTGTCAGTGCATCTATTTGCTCTTTTTTAACATAGCACTATTTATTCATTTTGGTTCTTTTTGTGATTGCCTCCTGGTATCCTACATTCAGGTGTCAAATTACGTCCTTGTTCAGTAGTAAATTAATGGCCTTCAGTACTGCAGCAAGGCTATCACCCCTACCCAAATCTACCTAATCTTTCTTGAAGAGAAAGTAACAGCAACATTTTGATGTGTTTCTGAACATCAAAAACCTGAAAAACATGAAAAACCTCTGGCAAACAGTTTGGGAAACATTAAGGTAATTACCCTTATGCTAGTTTAAACAAATTGAACAAAAACATCTGGCTTACCCCAATCGCCCATGGACTTTCATCCTAAAAAAATTTAAAGAGGTAGGGCAGATGGTGTGGGTGACAGTCTCACACTTAATGTCAGGATGTGAGGTACCCACAACTTGTCTGTAGTATCACAGCACTAGAGTGTATCTCTGGGACTCTACATTTATCTCAGAAACGGGAGCCCGGACTACCAATCAAAGATGATAAAAGAGGAGGATGAAATTTAGATCAAATGGGAAATCCACGGCAAGTGATTCAAAGGGTTGTTGCTAAGAACTGGATAAATAAGGTGGAGAAGAACAAGGTGGGACAATTCCTAAAATCAGACAAGATGGGTCCACCAAGACTAACAGAAGGTATTGGTTACCTGGAGAGTTGTCTCTGCACACAGGAGAGAAACGGAAGAGGCACTGTCAAGTGGTTGAACAAGCAACACCCATCCACTGTGGCAAACTCTTCTGGTGCAATGGTCTGCTGTTCATACTTGTGAAGGGTGAGCAGGGCCAGACCCCTTGCAAGGTTGTGCAAGGCAATTGCCCGCTTTGTCCATATCTTTAAAGGTTTTGAAATTGAGCAAAAGCCAAACTATTGATCTGGGTTATCCTTAAGTGTCAAGTACACATAGAATATTCAAAATATTTGGGTAGTAAATTGCACATACAAAATGTAAGAATTGTAAAATGTAATTAGTGTTTCTTTAACATATGGCACTGTTTTCCCCTTTATATACAATTGGATCTCAGATTGAACTGGGAACCAGTTACCTTTTGATACCTATAGATTAATACCTAATATTCTCCCACTGATTTGTAGGATGGAAATCTCGGCAGAGCATCACGGTCCCTCCAAGCCCAGTTTGCTTTCTGGTCTTCTCTTCTGCTTTCTGTAGTAGGCTATGTGGCATTAGTGAAGATGGTGTGCTACCCCCGTGATAGTATTATTTTGCAAACCTTCCCCTGCTCGTCCTTCATTCCTTCTTCAGACATGCCACACATCTGATTTGGTTGCTGTGGTGCCGTCGGGTAGCTCTTTCCATTCTAAAGCTACCCGTTAGTGCGGGTGAATTAGGTCTTCTGGACTTAGAATGTTATAATTCAGCTGCTTAGGTCCAATGGGTGGCTCGTTGGCTTTGTGCCCACCTCCCTGCACGAGATGAGGTTTACTAATAAAGACTTTTAATGAAGGCTTAATGCACTCCTCATTGTTTCCTACTGACCATTCTACGGATCACCATCCAGGGTTATCATGCACATCTTTCTCTTGCCTTGCTAGAACTTGTAAACTCACTGACACAAAGGAACCCTATGCTCCTGCACTACCTTTGCTAAGCCTTCCCACTCGCACAGGATGACTGTGCTCAGAGAAACTCCATCAGTGGCATGCTGCAGGTATCTTAAAATTGGGGAATTTGTTTCTGGACGGCGAGCTACTAAATTTCCAAACCCTTGTGGCAGACTACCATCTTCACCCTGGTCAACTCCTTACTTACAACCACCTTAAATAATCATTAAATGCCCTATTTCATGTCTGCTACCTAGCACTAACCCTACAAGAGGTGTGCCAGAAGCTCTACACCATAGGAACTGGTGGCAAACTGAGAATGGGTGTACAGACCTTTCCTGCAACATGGAAACCACTCCAGGTCTTCTCGTCATACTACCTGGGTGATTGATGCTGCCAAATCTCTGCAAGATATGGACTGGGCTAAAATACTGGACTATCCCCACAAAGTATCCCATGGCTGTCACTTTAAGTACATTCATAGTGCTTCCTTGCAAATGCATTCCACCCGTTGCTTGCCATTGGCCTTGTGGTTTGTAAGTCACATTTTGTTGCTTTCAATTTGCTGGCTTTATTTGTTTTAGGCTATGCAGCTTGAGTTCGTCCCTTCCCTTGCCAAAACCTTATTTACAGTATCATTCCGAGTGTTCCCGTTCTGTAAAAAGGCCTGTAAATCTTGTTCTTATCTCTTCACATTTGCTGTGCATTAAAAGAACAACGTCAAATGTCAGGCTCTGTCTTCGGTGGGAACTTAGGGGGTTATTCCAACTTTGGAGGAGGTGTTAATCCGTCCCAAAAGTGATGGTAAAGTGACGGATTTACCACCAGCCGTATTACGAGTTCCATAGGATATAATGGACTCGTAATACGGCTGGTGGTAAATCCGTCACTTTTCCGTCACTTTTGGGACGGATTAACACCTCCTCCAAAGTTGGAATAACCCCCTTAGTGTTTACTTTTCCTTCTCTGACTTCAAAGTACGAGGATTTATGCCACAATCTTGCTGGATACTGAGGTTAGGAAAGAGTTTTTTCTATCACATGACAACATTTAAATAAACTTCAGAATATATCAGAATTAGGAGTACAAACAAAGCACATTGTTGTTAATTCTGAACTGTGCCGGAAACAAATACCTTTACATGATTAAAACAAATCATTGCATTAGGTGATGCAATTTCCACACATCATCGTCTGTGCACAGTATAGTTTTATTTGAAAAACTGTATGTCTGTGCAAATGTAATGGTCATTTCAATAAAAAATGTGTTGTCTGTAATGGCAGTGTGTTACCACTTCATGCATACTCCACTCCACTCTGCTCTGCACCACTCCACACCACTGCACCCTACTCTGTATCACTCCACTTTACGCCACTCCATGCCACTGCACTGCACTCTTCTCCATTCTGAACCACTCCACATTATGCCACTGCAGTCTATGCTACTTCACGCTATGCCTCTCTACTCTGTACAACTCTACTCTATGCCAATGCACTTTACACCTCTCTACACCTCTGGGCTCAGCTCCTCTGCACGCTATACCACTCCAGTCTAGGCAACACAATCTAGTCCACACAACTTCACTCTATGCCACTCTGCAACACTGCACTGTACGCCACTGCACTCTCAGCTAATACACTCTATGCTAGTGCACTTTACACTGTTACACTCAACTATATGCCCCTGCACTCTACATCAATACACTGTACATCACTCTAATCTCTTCTGCACCTCTGCACTCTATGCCACGGCACTCTACACCACTTTACTCTATGCCATCACACCCTATGCCACTCTATGCAACTCCACTCACACTGCACCTCTCCACTCTAAGCCACTTCACTCTACTGCGAAACAATCCACTTTATGCCACTGCAATCTGTGCCACTGCATTCTATGCCACTGCACCTTACCCTGCACCTCTCCACTCTATGCAACTGCATTCTACTCTGAAACAATCTATTCTACGCCACTGCACTCTATGCCACTCTGACCACTGCACTCTAGTTCAATGCACTCTACACCACTGCACGCTGACACTCTACTCTGCAACACTGCACTGGCCGCCACTATACACCACTCTACTCTGTACTACTACATTCTGCACCAGTACACTCTATTCCACTGCACTCCATGCCACTCTACTCTGCCCCATGCCACTCTATGCCACTGCACTCTACACCAGTGCACACCAAACAACTGCACTGTATGCCACTGCCCTTTCCTCTGCACCAATGTACTCTATTCCACTGTTCTCTGTACCACTCTACACCACTGCACTGACTGCCCCTCACTCTACACCACTCTACTCTGTACTACTGCACTCTATGCCACTGCCCTCTATACTACTGCACTGTGCATCACTGCACTCTACGCCACTGCACTCTAGGCACTATACTCTACTCTGCACTGCACCACTCTACAATACTCGACTCTGCACCACTCTGTGCCACTGTACTCTATGCCACATTAGTCTACTCTGCACTCTATGACACTGCACCACTCTGCATTACTGCACTCTCTGCCACTCTATTGTATGCCACTCTACTCCACTGCACACTATGCTACTCTACCCCATGCCATTCCATGCCACTGCACTCTGCACCAATGCACTCTAACTGCACTGTACGCCACTGCCCTCTACTCTGCACCACTGTACTCTACGCCACTGCTCTCTGTGCCACTCTACTCCACTCTACATCACTGCACTGACACTCTACTCTGCAACATTGCACTCTCCGCCACTATATTGTACACCAATCTACTCTGTACTACTGCATTCTATGCCACTGCACTCTATACCAATGCCCTCTATGCCACTCTACTCTGCATCACTCCACTCTATGTGACTGCACTCTACAGCCTTATACTCTACTCTGCACTGCACCACTCTACACTATGCCACTGTACTTTCTGCCACGCGAGTCTACTCTGCACTCTATGCCACTGCACCACTCTAAACTTCTGCACTCTCTTCAACTCTATTGTATGCCACTCTACTCCACTGCACTCTATGCTACTCTACTCTGTCCCATGCCACTCCATGCCACTGCACTCTACGCTAATGCTCTCTGAACAACTGCACTGTACTCAGCACCACTGGGCTCTACGCCACTGCTCCTACACCACTCTATTCCACTCCACACCACTATACCACTAACTTTTAGCCATGCTGAACAGCAGCCACTCTGGTGTATAACATGGCTAAAACACATTGGCAAAGCCAATAACTCTTGCGTAGACAAGACTTATTGGCTTTATCAATGTTTGTTAGTACTATGAGGTACCGAAGTCCCTAAAAGAAGTGTGAATATGCAAGTCCTTATTTTAAACATGCATTCGACGCCTCGTTAGGAGAAGTAAGCGCTATATAAATACAATTACATCATATTATAGGCTGCTACAAAATGTGCAAATACATTTCGGTTAAATAAAAAAGTGCTTCTCAAATACAGATTCGAAAAATATACAGTTTAAACTTAGTACTAACATTTTTTATAACACTCCATTAAAACCACACACTCCACAGCTCACCTTGGAACATCATTACAGTACTTCTCTAAAAGGAAAAATATCTTTGCCATCAGAAAGCTTCAAGTGGCTCCTTTGGTTAAAGTCAATGTAGATTTTCAAGCCCCTTTGCATTTGCAGATTTACTAGTTGACCACATTTGCATTTCTTTAGGGAAGGAGACACCCTGGCAAGAAGTTCTGTTTATCTGTCTGCCCCTCCCTCCATCAGAGCACAGGAGACTCCCTGCCTTTCAACCCAGCTGGGGAAACTAATCTGCCCATAATTTTGCCCTGCCGTCCCCTGTCCTTTTGGTGAAAGGCTAAAATTATGGACAAATGCCGTCCGTTAAGCCTTTCATCACGTACAACGGACGGCAGGGTGAAATTACGGGCAGTCCGTGAAAATTACGGATGGGTGGTCACCCTAGTTGTCAAACACAGGTATAAGTGTGAGCAAAGGTAATCCACAGGATGCAATGGATTCGTTATGCCTCTGCCCAATGATATGTAATCAGTCGTTTAATGCCTAGTAATCTATCACTGTGACGCTTCATTAAACATGTATCTATCACTTTAAGCAGCAATATGTCACTTTATGGTTTGGGAATCTATTACATGCCAAGTTGGTGCCCTGTTCATTAAAATTCGCCAGTAACAAGCAAGCCTTTTACTTGATGGGCCTATAATGAATAATCAATTGCTGTAGTGCCCCCGTGACCCGCACACTACCACTTTGGTGTCTCATTATCCTGGACTGTAATCTGTGAACTTTGGTGCCCCAGTAGTCTGCAACCCATTATTTTAGTACAAGAGTAATCTGTAATCAGTCACTTTTGGTGTCTCATCATACTGTAACCGACCACCTTTGCTGCTGCAGTAATCTGTAAGCTGTTATTTTAGTACCACAGTAATCTGTAATCAGTCACTTTTGGTGTCTTATTATTCTGTAACCAGACACATTTTCTGCCACAGTAATATGTAACCTTTTATTTTAGTACCAGAGTATTCTGTAATCAGTCACTTTTGGTGTCTTATTATACTATAATCAACCATCTTTGCTGCAAGAGTAATATGTAGCCCATTATCCTAGTTCCAAAGTAATCTGTAATCAGTCACTTTGGTGTCTCATCATACTGTAATCGACCACCTTGGCTGCCCCAGTAATCTGTAACTCGTTACTCCGGTGCAAGAATCTGTAATCTAACACTCTGGTTGACAGTTAATGGTCAATGTTAGCTACGGCAGAGGCATGAGGTTGCTGCGAGGGGGTCCCTCAATATGTTGTGCACAATTACTGAAGGGAGCGGGGGCGGGGTCTGCAGTAAAGAGGCTTTCGGGGGCTTGTGGGTTGTGAGAGATCGCAGGAGGGAGAGAGTTCTCCATCCTATACACCCCTTTCTTCACTCTCAGATCTTCTTTAGTTCTTGTTCAGTCCTACATGGCCCTCCTCTCTTCTGTAACATTGCAGTGCCTTGAAGCAGCCTACATAAGCGCTACACAGGCCACCAAGATGACTCAATGTTACCGACAGAGATGCTATTGCTGGTTTACAGCAATGTCATGATTCATTTTGTGCTTTCAACATGTTTATATAGCACAAGCCCGTCTTTTAGGTGCTCCCACATAGAGGAATGTGAGATGAACCAAAAGTTAGCACTGAGAAGTTTGCTGAGATGTAATGTTGATAAAACAACCAATATTATAACATTTTTCTAATATTTGTAAGACAAAGACGAAACCTATTGGATTTGTTTTGAATTAATGAACAATATGAGCAACTATTTATGGTTTATCAAATAAAACAAACATTATTATAGCCTTTTTCTAATATTTATAATCCAGTTAGATAGTAATATAGAATGCAAAAGAAAAAACAAAGGTGAAACCTATTGGCTTTGCCGATGCTTGTCTTTGTAAGGAGACCGGGGGGCATGCTGGGTGGTATGAAATGTGTGGCTCCCTTCAGATTCCAGAAATTTCCATCAAGAAATGTGAGGAAAAGGTCTGTAAGGGACTCTGGGTAACGGAACCTGGTGAGAGCCACACAAGTCACTCCATCCTGGATTCCCCTGTGTGTCTAGTTTTAAAAAATGCACAGATTTTCTAGGTTTCCATACGTGTGAGCTGAGGTAGCGCCCAAAAACCACAGCTACCTTGCAAAAAACAGGTCAGTTTTGCGTGGAAAATTTTGATGTATCCATGTTGCATTTTGGACCGTTTCCTATCGCGGAAACTAGGCCTACCCACACAAGTGCGATACCATTTTCATCAAAAGATGTAGGAGAATGCTGTGTGGAAGGAAGTTTGTGGTTCTGTGCAGATTCCAGAACTTTACATCCTAGAAATATGAGGGGAATGTGTTTTTTTGTCAAAGTTTGAGGTTTGCAAGTGTGAGAAGGCAGTTCTGACTATCTGGTCCACCCCAATGTTTTGCTTTTGGATCACCCTGTTTTTGACCTTTCACTGTGAGATAGCCTCAAAGACTGGGACTTACCCATAGTAAACTCAAGGTAAAGTGGACTGTGCGTGTTTGCCACCGGTGCCGCCTTGCTAAGATGAGGCTGCAGCGATGCCGCAAGGGTAGGAGGCTGAGTGGTGGTTACACGTAAACACGTATGCACATGCAAGTGCACCTGTGTGAGGCCTGCATGGGGAAGACTCCTGTCGTGCACAACCCAAGAACTGCAACCAGGTAGTCTAGCGCAGAAGGGACAAGGCAGAGTGGGTGGTGACCTGGAGTGTGTGTACACATGTAAGGGATAGATAGTCAGTGTGCTTAGTTTCTTTTCATTGTCATGGCACTCCATTAAATGTCAATGGGAAAGGCTGGCCTATGGCGCAATTCCCGTTCCCTAGGGTCAGGCTCCAGAGTCACACTAATGTACACTGTAACCCATTAGGGAACAATGATGTAGTATGTTACAAAAGCATATTTGTACAATTTATGGGTCATCCAGGAATGTCATCTTTCTCTGACTCAGCTCAAGATTAGGGCCAATTACTGCTCGGTCCAGCTGCCCGAGCAGGGCCTTACATCAATCAGTCAGCTATCATTCTGTGCCAGGAACAGGCCGGAGAGACCCTGGAAGAAATTTCAGGGAGGAGGAGCTGAGGCTTTCAGAGCATGTGGCAACTTGTTCCTGAACAACACCATCTTGCGCTATCCCAGACAACTATGCAGGAAAGAGGGGACAGGGGCAAAGAAGTGATGTGGCACATCTGGATAGGCCAAAGGTGCAGGCCTGCAGAACACTTCCGCCCCCATTTAAAGGGTCTTGCACAAGGGAGGGCTATTTCTCTTGGCTGTGCTTCCCTGGATGACAATGGGACTGAAGACAGGCGTCATGGACAACTGGAAAGAAGAACACCCTGACTGCCCACTGGGGTGAGGACTCTGCCCCTGAGTGAGATCAGACCCCGAGAGGTGCATACAGGGCCAGGTAAGCTGCCCACCTTAACCCCCCTGAGGACTGGTTGGGGGAAGACTGGGCTGGCACAAGGAGGACGCACCACCCAGAAGAAAAGAAAGCACCCAGATAAAAGGCTGGCACAGGGAGTTAGTGGGATTGAGAAATGCCCTCTAATTCACATGCTAGTGTGCCCATTTCAGAAGTACATAGGTTTCCTTGATACCTATTTTTCACTCTTTATATTTTACCAAATGAATTACCGTATACCCGGTACACAATGAAAAACCATTGCAGGGTGCAGCTCAGTTACTGGCTCTGGGTACCTAGGGTTCTTGGTGAACCTACAAGCCCTATACATCCCCACAAACAGAAGGGTCCAGGGGACATAACGTTATATTACCTTCACAAATCTGCCATAGCTAGAAGTTACAGATGAAAACATAGACACAAATGGCTGTTTTTTTTTCAACTTAATTTCAATATTATTTTATTTCAACTGTCACTTTCTTTGGGGAAAACCTTGAAGGATCTCCACAAATGACCCCATGCTGAATTCACAATTCTGTCTACTTTTCAGAAATGTATAGCTTTCTGTGATCCCTCATTGGTTTCACACCCATTTCTACCACTATCTGGAAGGAGGTTAAAAGCACACAAAATTGGAAAAATGGGCTATGACACAGTAAAATGCCAAAACGTTGGAAAATTTGTTTTTTTGATTCAGGTCTGCCTGTTCCTGAAAGCTGAGAAGATGGTGCGTTTAGCACTCCAAACCCTTCATTGATGCCATCTGCAGGGAAAAAACACAGAAGCTTTCTTCTTAAGCACTTTTTTCCCATTTTTCCAAAAAACTAAACAAAATTTAGCTGCATTTTGGCTAATTTATCAATCCCCTCCCGGGGATTCCACAAACCCTGTGTATGTTTAGAATGTTTAGAATTCCTGGGATGTTGGAAAAAAGGGCACAAATTTGACATGGATATCATATGTGGACAAAAAGTTATGGGGGCGCGAACTATGTCAAAAAGCCAAAAAAAAAGGCTTAGCACGGGGTGGGGAGGGAAGGCTTAGCTGCTAAAGGGTTAACATTTGTGGTGGTTTTGCTTTGATGGTTTATTAATTTAAATCGAAATAAAGCTGAATTTGAGAATTTGCTAATAAAGCTATACAGGTTGCAAATCTATTACTCCCTATCATTCTTCTGGGGCAAATTATGCTTATTGCGATTCATATGCTATTGAACTGTTGATCATAAGCCTCAATTCGAGATAAATATCCATCCACTTGAGTACAGATGGGATTTGAAATTTGCACTAAGGCTTTGCACGGTGCAAACCCCAGCCCCCCACCCCCTGCTCCATCATTATCAAAAGTGTAAACCACAATAAAATAGGATCCACGTGATGTTTATGAAACTCTGCCATAAGGAGGAGCCAATCAATTGTCATTAAATGCCCAATTATAGAAATGTCAGTCGGTGTGTTACACTAGTGGGATTACATATTTTTCTGACATTAGTGTACTCAATGCCCCAGGTCATTGGCAAGTGACCGTGTATCTTTGAAGGACAATTTAAAAAAATATAACTACTATAAAGTTCTTGTTTAGCTACTTTTTCGTCAGTACAAATATGAATGATTTTAGCAGCTAATTTACAGCTATTGCCAGCACGAAAACTACAGTATGAGATAATATTTAGTATGGATTCCTCTGGTTAACCTAAAAATCTTAAATATGTTCAGGGCCTGATGATGAGTGCTTAATTAAATTATGATCTGTGCAGAACACATGTTGTGCAGGGATCACCATTATCAGCTGTGTAGTATTTATCACACCTGGTAATGAGCAGGTGCAATGAATTTCGTCCATTCATTAAACTTTGGCAGGTCAAACCTGCTGGAATTTGAATGGATAACAAATGCTAGTTAATTAAACAGGCATGTATGTCACACTGTCATGGTAAACTTAGTATTAAGACACGATGTATATGTCCTCTTTCTGAAAGTACCATCAAGCACTACACAAATGATGGAAAGTCAGTAGACATTCTGGAGGAACAAAATATTCAACAATCTTTCTCTGCTCTAAACTAAAGTTGGATACATTTCAGCACACCCAAAATGACTGAAAACATTCCAACAAATGTATGTGAATGAGATACGTGCCTGGTGAGAATAGCCACTAATATTCAAATAGTACACCACAGATGCTGTGTCTTGGTGTAATTCCCCTCAGAGCAGGTGCAATCCACTCA
The DNA here is from genome assembly GCF_031143425.1 of Pleurodeles waltl. Taxonomy (NCBI): domain Eukaryota; kingdom Metazoa; phylum Chordata; class Amphibia; order Caudata; family Salamandridae; genus Pleurodeles; species Pleurodeles waltl. Next base: position 1,340,973,279 of record NC_090447.1, read on the forward strand.
ACCAGCAGAGTCCTTCTTAAAGTTGAAATTCTAGTACGTAAAGGACCCAAGTGGTGAAACTGTGTTTCTGTGATTCAAATGTTACTTTTTATTCAGATTAAATTTGCATAGGTTTTACAGATAGCGTTCATTAAGCATTTCCTGTTGATTATACTGAAGTATGAGGTAATGACCATCCCAAAACCGACAAAGAATAACTCTTAAAAAGTTACGCCTGCAGAAATGTATTATAATAAGATAATACAGAGAGTGGGCTAGCAATACTGTCCATTAATTGAGAAATATCACTTAACAGCGCTCATCTTTGAGAGAAACAGGGGTCTGCTATTATAAACGTGAATGAGATGACTGCTGATCAGTGGACACTAATGGAAATTCAAGATGGATTACAGAAAGGATTAGCAATCACAAAATGCTTACTGAACAGCGAATATCAGCACATCTTATAAGAAAAGACTATGAGTAAAATGTCATATGAATATCACACATTCAGAGTGGTAACTCTTGTATTCTCTAGGCGGGAATGCTGTGTTACATTACCACTGCACCTCTTTAGCTCTTGGAGCATGACTGACACTGTGGAAGAAAGAGAGGCGTCCCTTGACTAGTGAAAGTGCCTTCATTCAGACCCAGGTCATGCAAAGCTATCTGGGTGCACAGAGGGCCGAGATTCAAACCAATTCTGAATCACCGTCTCAACGAGAAATTCCAGTGATTGTGCAGAATTAGCAGCATAAGATCATACTATGTGTATCAGGTATTGTTGTGACTTTAGTAATTGCTTCCCGTTGCTAAGCACTACTAGGTACACTCTCTGGCCTGTGGAAATACGTAAAATGCAAAACCAATATAAAAAACAATGATAAATTTTCATCGGGCCTGCATTTCACTAGTCCAGCTATTATGATGAGTGACGTCCCTGCACCCTTTCTCAGTTTATCAATAACCTACAACAAGTTATAGTCTTTCTTTCATTTCTATATCCTGTCTTGGTTATTGTTTTAAAAAACCTAGCAACCCTCCAACTTATAGGCCTAATTAGCTACCTGTAGTAGCAAACCCAGACAGATTACGTTCTTTGGATATGAGGATTGAGTGACAAATTAATATTACAATTTTTACATTTTTTTTATGTCTGATGGTGAATGTGCACAAATTGGCCTCATTAAATACTGTCTTGCAAAAGGTGGGGACTGCTTGCTGCGGGCAGTTAATGTTTCACCACATCACTCAGATATTCTACACCACACTCACAGTGTTCTAAAGCTGCTTCCAAAGATTTATGACGTTAGTACCCAAACTGTGATTAATTTCCCATAGTAAAGATTTCCAGCTGTGTTCACTGTTTTTATGCAAATGTTCTAGAGCAGTCATCTCAGTAATGTTCAATAGTTAACATCTGTAAAATAAAACTTCTTAAATCATCAATCATACTTAAGAAAGAAACATTTCATTTTCCTAGAAATCCATATTAGCATAAATGCTGACACCATAAATAGGCAGATCTTTATGCAACAGGAAATCTGCAATATGAAAAGAGATTTACTTTCATTGTATGTAAATAGTTGAGGTATATTAGGGAGCTGTGATCCCAGTCGCTCTTCTATCTAATTGAGAGCTAACACACTGTGAAAAATACAGGTTGAAAATAAAAAGTTGATGCTCCAAAAACTGTTAGGACAGCCTGCAACTTAGCAGGGTAGGTCCAAAGATGTTTAAATCACAGTCTGCACAGTACTAGAGAGAACTATCAGGAGTCCTTATTAACTCTCCATCCCCTACTTCGGCTCCTAAATGTCTGTGTCATACTTTCTTATACTCTGCTGCTCAGGGGCCATATAACCAATAAAAGAACAGAGGAACATACCCACTGTGCCACCCCACAGACTCAACCTGCCTGTCTGGTTGAGTGAGTTGTTAGTTTGGGTTGCTACATACAACACCTCATGCATTTTCTCAAATGATTATCTTGCTTCTCAGCCTATGCTGCCAACAATGAGCCATGATAGCCTGATTGAAAAGTGCATGCACTTCAGACTTCCTACCTTTGGTCATTGTGTCAGTAGGGCACATATTCAAACTGTACCCTGCTCCTCCATAGAATAGCAATTGAATTTCCTACAACATCCTATCCCTTCCTGAGAAATAGAACAGTCTTCAGATACTTGGAAGACATTTAGAAACATAGGGGGTCATTATGAATTTGGTGAATGGAAAAGGCCTTCTGACAAACTCCAGCGGTCAGGTTACCTCCAGTGTGGCAGCCTTTCCGTAGGCCACATTAGGAGTTTCCCGCTGGGTCAGCAGACAGAAACAATGTTTCTGCCCACTGGCCCAGCGGGAAACAACCTACAACATTGGCGCCAGCTCATAATTGAGCTGGAGGGAATGCTGCAGTGTGTAGTGTGCACCAGCACCCGTTGCGCTGTTCACTGTCTGCTTTGAAAAGCAGGCAGTGAACAGTGCGACGGGGCTGACCATGGGTGCCACTGTACTGGCCATGCCAAGTGCATGGGCAGTGTAGGTCCCCCTCCCCGGAGTCCCCTGCACCTCATCTCCGCCAGCCTTTACATGGTGGTGCTACCACCATGCATGCAGCGTTGCCCGCGCGCATTAGGACCACCAGCACCGCCAGCCCCTCCTGTGGAGGTAAACTGGCAGTGCTGGCGGTCTGACCATGGCGCAACTGCCACGGTCATAATGTGGCAATCAGACAGCTGCCAAAGCGGTCGGACCACCGCTTTGACGGCGGTCAGACCACTACTGCAACCCTGGTGGTCTCAAGATCGCCAGGGTCGTAATGAGGCCAATAGTGAATTTGATAGCATATTTCTTGACTACACTAGGAACTACTATGTCATACTGGGCATGTAGATAAGAGCAAACAGTAGTTAAACATCTCCACGCACCTGTGGCTGAGATACACACTTTCCATAGGATCAAGAGAAACAGGAGGGCGGCTGAAAACGGACATACCTCTGACTATGGAAGACAGATACAGAATCAGAGCAAATGGAAATTTAATGGAGTGGTGGACAAAAAGTACACTTTTTGGTAGAATGCCTCATCACATTGAAGATCCCTAAACACAGGCAACACATGCACATGCAACAAACGATTGAAAGAAGGTAGAGCAGACAGACCTGGAAAGCAAAGCAGAATACTACTCAAATGTGATTTTTCAACATTATGATCTGGTTTTGTTAAAACTATTTACACTTTCTCAAGCATTGGTGCAAATATGAGGATACATGGAACTGCTATGACTTCAGATAGCCTGAAAATGAGTACAAGCTCTGGTGTCGACTGGCGGAGTATGTGGCATCACCTAGGAATCTGTATAGTTTTGGGAACACACTTCAATTCAAAACCTGCATATATTTTTCATTCTACTGTGATTGTGTTGGCTCTTCTCCAATGCTTGGTCTGCTTGGACTTGTCTTACGTTTTGTAAGAGGTTGAATTGTTCCTTGAATGGCAATCATTCATGTATGAGGGGTCATAACAGGCCATTATGTGCAATCACAATGTGAGGTTTTCCTTGGACCAGAATTCATCTGTTCCTGGTCAGACCTGTTCAAGATGCCTCAATCGATAGTGGCCACTTTTTTTTCTGCTATGACGCATCATCATTAGGTCTTTATTGTACTCAACATTGTACTGAAGTCTTTAAGAAATCAGTAGAAGTGCAATCGTGTTTTGTGGCATTTCTCCACAAAGGGCCTCATTACTAGCAGCCTATTATTTCATTTTTTACCAGGATGTTTTCACGTACAAAATTATGGTAGGTTTGACCTGCTGCGATTTAACGAGGGAAAACTCTGAAGGACATTTGATAAATTCCTGGTGTGATAAATTCCTCACCCCTTGCACTTGCAATTATGCAGGGATCGCAAAAAAAACGAGCCATCTAGAAGCCGAGCCTATGAATTTAATGAAATGCAGACCTACCCATAGGTCACTCTCGAACAGAGTACAAATGCTCCCTTTGTGCATGTGCATATCAGGATGAACATTCCTAAACGACTTTAGTGATGTTTTATAACAGACAAGCTCGCAAATACAATTTCTTTTGTAGCTCATGGGGGGGGGTTATTAGCTTAGTCTGCGGCCTAGACCATTCTTTGCACAGTGCCAGATGTTCACTGTGTTTCGGAAGATTGGCAGAAACCCTGCTTCCACAATATTCATTGAGCAGGATTGCTTCTGTGAATCCTTGCAACCAGATCCCAATGAAGAGAGGGGGGCTTGCAAGGGACAACAGACCTCTATCTCTGCATTCGTGAAGTGCCGTTAATGCAATTTTTATCCCTTAAAGAGACTCTGGTTGTGGTGCTTAAACTGACATTTTGGAAAAGGGACATTGCGGGAGCAACCAGGGGATTGCTGCCTACTACACAGCCTTGTGTCCACACCTGTCGTTCACACAGTGGAAGATGATTCTCACTGACAGTTTCCACTACACACATGGATACTGGACAAGCGCTACTAGTACACTTTCAATAATGGGAGACCAGGGCTGGCTTTAGGGAGATGCACCTGGCGCTGACCTGTAGGGGCACTCCGTTTAAAAAAAAACTTATAGTTTTAAAAGCACCTGCTGCTTTTTTCCTTGTGCCTTCAGCAGTTTTCAGGCAACAATAAAAATGTGAATATAACTCTGGTGATTAGTGTTCCCGCTGGAGAAAGATTGGAGTTTTGTCTAGTGGCACTTTTGACACGTCATAAAGTAGCACAGAGCGTTTGCTATGCCTGCTGCAAAGAAAGTGCACCATGTAGGTCACAGTATTTAATGTGGTTACTCAGTGGGTTATTGCTTTTGTCACATAAATCCTTTTGTTACTCGCAGTTCATTAAGTACAATCCTAATATAGTACAGTGACCTATTGACTTTATGTTTTTCCCCAGTCTCTCATTATCTTAATGTGGCTTACAACGGTTAGTTTGAGTAGGAATACAGTCTTATTAGTAAGGCCAACCCCCAACCACAGTGGTACATTTTAAATTCGGAGTTTGTGCTTCTCCAGATCAAACACTCTTAACATATACTTTCTGCTAGTATGGCTTGCATGCGATTCCTCAACCCCGTAATCCTCGTTGTTTTATGTAAAATTTCCTATAGAGTTATTTACACACATATGAGTTGTTGTCTCTGCATAATGTATCGGTGATGGAAAGTGCTGTGATTCCCTATGCTGGTATGAGCTGATCTATAAAACATATTAAATGGACGTAGGAAAGGGGCCGTGGGGAGATTAGGGGCACTGTTAGGGTGTGGTAGTGAGTGAATCCATGAACTGGAGAGCTGTTGGGGGTGGCAAAAGGATTATTGCACCTGGCGCCAACCGCGGTAGTGCCGGCCCAGTGTGAGAACACATCAGCTGTTCAGTGGCGTAAAGCAAATCAAAATGGTGGGTCGAGCCGGCAGAACGTGACAACGGTTCATAAATCCCCTTTATATGACATTAATTTGCTTGGGTCTAATGTGTGTATGTGTGTGGGGGGGTTGGGGGGGTTGCCGAAGGGACTGCGGGGCCTGTGTTAAGCCCCAGGAGCTGTTGCGAAGCACTTTTTTTCGTTCACTGCAGGAGACAAGGAATGTCCATTTACGGACTGTTTTCTTTCGACTCCCAAGGAATCACCACACTTGTGATGACGCAGAAATGAAGGCTTTACATTTATTAGCGCATAAACGTAGTACTGCAATAATCAAGTGTGACTTTAGCCGAACTAATAAAGATTGTACGGGGACAAATGTGCCCTCAGAGTAGTTTGCCAACATTTATAAGCGTGCTTTATATAACGTGATGTATTAGAATTGTACGTATTTGACATAACCGTAAACGTGTGCCATGATTTGCTTGTTAGAAATGTATTAGCTTAGCATTACTTTAGTGGAGGCTTCGGCCTAGTTGCCTTGTCTCACGATTTCGATGCTCGTGTTTTTCCAATGTGTTAGTAAAACGTGTATTCTTGCTTGAAGCTGTACTTTTCCAGTGAGATCGGTTCACATGCTTATCTTTAAGGTTTCGTGCCAGCCTGGCATCTTCTTCTTTGCTCCAAGGTCAATCTGCAGGTGCAGACAATGGACGCTCTGAAAGTGAGTTAATTGGTAAAATATGTTGCAACTTACGTTCCCGACTCCAAGGATAATGTATGCTTAGGTAGAAGCTTGTGAACTGTAGTTTTTGATTGGACAATTTGAAGCCAACCTATGAACCCTCCAATGGAAGACCCTACTGGATTTGAACTGTTGTCTATTTAAACCAGGTGCACAAGGAGAAAAGCAGCCATTACCCATCGGACATTACAGCCATTAGCCTTATTCGCCATTACCAGCTTTACCCGCCATTTTGCAGGACATTGCAGCTATTATGGCCCATCTGGCTGCGACGCCATTTTGAAAGAGACTTTGATGCTTTCTCTAATCGAGAGAAAGAGATTCTCGCCCTAGAGACTTTAACTTTGATTCGTCCCTTTGCATGAAGTAGTAGTTTTGTCCTTTTATCTTGCCGCTGTGAGGCAATTGCCCCGTCCACCCTGCCCCTTGCCCCGTCCCATGCTGATCGGAACCGGTACCCATGCTGATCGAAACCGGTACCTGTGAGACGAAGACTTCCTTGAATGCTGATTGAATTTGGTAAATATGAAAGGAAATGTACAATTGCATTGTGTTTCTTTTAGGTAACCAACTGCTGATTTTTGATAAGAGCCCTAGTTAGGAGTTTTCCAAATTAATGTTGCTAAATTGTTTTCGCATGAAGTCCCACATGCAGATGCTAATTTGAGGATAGATGAGGATTCATTTGTTGCACGATGCAATTTGAGACCTTGTTATGCTGATCAATGTATGCAATTAGCTCATTACAGATTATAGTTTTAGTGATTTGCATTGCTATTATCGAATGCCTTGTTATTCAAATGTTGCATAGATTGCATCTTTTCCGCCGATATGGACAGCTATTAATGTTCATTTACATATATCATTTGGTGTTGAGACACATTTATATCGTGCTAGCTTTGTTAATATAGGGAAATAAATTCATTAACTTTGAATAAACTGGTGTGGTTATTTATGGCCGAAAGGTCATAGTTCGCCTAAATGTTTTCTGGATTAATTGTGAAGTGTTATGTTGATCAGGGCATTGCTTATGTTCGTTATTGATTATTGATTTGATTAAATTGACTGATCTTGGGTGAGGAGAGCCCCACTTGGGCAAAAGATTCATCGACCCAAGAGCGTCCACATACAGGTAATTTATTAGGTCGGAACGCTCTATCACTTGCACTGTAAATGACAGATATTTGCAAGGCCAAATCTCACTGTAATGCGTTGCCATTGGCCTTGACACCCACGTCAAGCTTGCTACTTAACGCGGAGCAGTCCGTTTGAGGTTGAAAAGTCTGATGCATTATGTCCAAGACTGATCAGGTCCAAGGTTTACGCTGCTTTATGAGATTCCCAACTCACTTATTCGTTCTGTGTGAACGCATACCTAACCACCTTCTCAAACACCACTATATTAGTGACAATAGGCTATGCATCGAAATATAATATGAATAAAATCGATACAATTACGTTTGAAAACAATAATTAAAAAACACATTTTGTTTCTAAAAAGTTTGATAAATCACTGTGATTCTTCTATACGTGTGAACAACCTGCCCAACAGAAATGGATAAACAAGGCCCCGTGCGATGGCATTTTAAAAATGCCTGAGATTATTTAGACAGAAAAAGCATCTAGGAGAAGCCACCGGGAAAGCTCTAGAGACCCCTCAGAGAAAGCATGGACAACTGTTTCAGTTCAGTGTGCGTTCAAGCAGAAGACGACGCCCACGTCACCGAGCCTCGCGCTGCAGCCACAGCAAATGAACTCCGCACCCGAGGGAATATTGGAAGGGGCAGAATAATGCAGGCTCCAGTCTGTCCTGCTCGTCATGCCTCCCCCATAAAGAGGCATCAGCGCGCTGTCTGCCGACTGACACTAAATCTAGCACCGCAGCTGCGTCATTTGCAAATAGAGGCAAAAATAAAGCAGCAAGGACTGCATTTACCTCATTGTAAGGGCCCCCGCAAAGCATACCACGCGGTATCCCAGAAACGGTTTTGTATCAGAGGTAATTTAATTTGTCCGCATTAGAGGCTGTGCCAGTTAAACAACACTGTGCCAGCTCTCTCTGAATTTGTCAGCTGTACTTTATTTTGCAGTGCATGATAGAATTGGCACTGGAGTAGTGCAGTTTAGACTCCATCCTTTATATGCACATTTACGTTTACATTTGACATTATATTCACTGCGTCTTAATTTTATTGCGTCTTTCTTTTGATGTTAGCTATCAAAATTCCCATAAAATAATTTGCCTGCACTAGGCAAGCTATTATGTAATTTTCTTTGGAATGGGAAACCTTCTTGTATTTCTCTAGATAGACTGAAACTTCCCAAGGATTTAGTAGGGATGAATTTTCCTGGATTTGTTCTCTAACACAAAGCATTTGGCATTAAGCATATACAGAGATGCTTCTCTGACTCCCCAGATTCCAGCAATATATTGTGGTTTCATTAAGAGTCAGTCATATCTCTTTTTTCCCAGAAACAGAGGTGGTCATTATGACCCTGGAGGTCTTGAGACTGCCATGGTTAATGTCGCAATATCACCGCCAACAGGCTGGCAGTGAGGACTGCCACATTATGAGTGTGGAGGGTTGGCCGCTGCCAACCCGCTACATCTCCACCCATATCACCATGACAGTCTGAACCGCCGGGCCAGAGATGTTCATCTCTGACCCGGTGGTCCAAAGAGGCACCGCCATGAAAACCATAGCGGTAGGGCTACCAGTTACAGAGAATTCCTTCCCTGTCACCAATAGACAGCTCCCCGCCCCAGCAAGCACCTGGCACTCCCCACCCGCCTACAGTCACAGCACCCCTCAGCCTCCCTATTCCCCCTACTAACATAGCAACCCCCTACTCACATAGCACCCCTACCCCCCTCCCTGCATACATGCACACAGACACTCACACACACCATGCATACAGCCACTCACCTACACTTCCAGACACGCATCCACTCACACTCATCTATACACGCATCCACTCACACTCATCCATACACATATTCACTCACACTCATTTATACACGCATTCACTCACACATACTCACATGCATTCGGGCACTCATACACACAAACATCCAAACACACATCCTCTCACGCATACACAATGACATGCAGACACACACTCACTTCAACATTCATACACGTAGTCACTCACATGCATACAACCACACATACACCAAAGCACTCACAGTCACATTCACACATGCACACACACATGCATGCACACACGCAGACACTATACACTCAGATACACACACACAACACCCCCCACCCTTCCAACCCCTCCCCTGTTGGACGCCTGACTTACATTGTCCAGCAAGGAGGTTGTCTGGCAGGGAAGGGGTGTTGCCACCGGTGGTAGCGCCCTGCCACTAGGACACTGCTAGGCCGTATTAATGGTCTTAATACAGCTGGCGGTGTCCTTCTGGCAAGGAGTGCAGGTGGTAGCAACACAAGTGCGCCACTGCCAGCCAGCATGGCTACTGCCGGATATCCAACCAAATGGTGGCGGAAATCCGGCAGTACCCTTTGTATGGCGGTCTTCTGGCGCCCATGGCTTTGGCGGTCTCGCTCGGGGACTGCCAAAGTCATAATGAGGGCCATATTCTTTACTTGTGTCAACCTCCCAAATACTGAATACCATCAGTTATACCTCACTCTTGCTCTTTGCTTAAGCTGTATTTGGTCTCTAACATATCCCCTTTATAGCAATTTATTCACAATCAAATCTGGAATAGGAAATGGTCAGACAGAATGGGAAGACATTGACGTAACAGACTTGGTTAGATAAGGGTCCCTTTACTATTACTCGATTACTACATAATAATAACTTAATTATTCCTTTTGAATCAATATATTCTTCCAATAATCGTCATTCTAAGTGGCTTAAACAACATAACAAATTAGAACTTGTTCTTCAAGTTGCACTTACATCTTTCACACCTTCTCTTACTCCGGGTGACGATTTGCAGACCATCCCCAGCTTCGTTATGACCTCTTCTAAAGCAGCACTCATATATACAACATTTAGAGCTCCTAATATCAACAGGTCTAAATCCAAGCAGGAACCTTAATGGGAGTCCAACTTACACTATAACTGGCCTATCTCCTTATGGGATAATTTATGGGTGAGTATATATTCTACTGTTCGTCTGACCAACCTCACCCAAATGTTATATATTTTTTAACAATAGATTATTTTACACTCTAGCATGCTTATTTAAACGTAAACCTTTTTAAAAAGATGCCTGTTAGCATTGTATTACTCATTCTGGTTTCTAGATTCATGTGTTTTTTTTATGCCCTAGAAGATCAACTATGGGACAGACTTTTCTACACCATGCTCACTGGACCCATTATTCCTAGGTTGCTTACACCATTTTTGGTGCTATAATAAAACTCTTGGTAAATTAGTGGACCTTCTAATCACACTTGGTTTGCAGATGATTACCTCTTACTGGAAATCCACAGATAATATCACCATTCAACAGTGGTGAAATTTAGTTTGCCATAATCATAGACTGGACGGGTGTAATTTGCATTCTTGTCATTTATTGGTTAAACGTGATATGTTGTAGTCACCACTTACCAGGTAGCTGTCTAGGACCACAATTTGTAATGCTTCTATGACTTCCAAGACATAGTGCCTGATTTACAGTTTGTCGGACGGGTTACTCCGTCATGGAAATGAAGGATATCCCATCCGCCGTATTACGATCTCCGTACGCTATAATGGGATCATAATACGGTGGATGGGATATTCGTCACATTTGTGTCAGAGTAATTCCTCCACCAAGCTCTAAATCAGGCCCATAGTTTTTCTTTTCAAACTATATTGTTTTTACTTTGCACTCCATTTGTCCTGTTTTAACCCTGACTTAATGTGATCATTATAAAGCTATGGATACTGTTATATGAAGATTTGTGTTGTTAGATGCTTTTTTCCTCTATCACTTCCTTTCTCCTTCTACTTTCTCTTTCTCCCTGTAATCTTTTCCCTATATATTTTGTCATAGCTGCCCTTCCTTTGGGGTTTGCGTAGTATTATGCTCAGTTAGTTGCAGATTATGGCTTCTTGCTATTTGTATTCTACAATGTTGTACTTTTGTAATGGAATGCTTGTTCTTTAGCATATACTGCTTTACTTCAATAAATGTATAAAACCCAAAAAAATGCACTGATGACAAATTCAAATACTGCTAACACACATCTGTTTATATGATACTTTCCATACTGCAGACAAATTCCAGTACCACAAAAACAAAGGATTTTTATGTGATGCAGCCCCGAGTGCGCTGTGAAAGACAGAAGAATTAGTTGAATGAGAGTTTCATTTCTTAATGTAGATAATCTCTGAAATTAGAATGAGTTACTTAGTAAAGAGTGAATCTTTGTGCTAGATTTAAAAAAAATTATCTTCATTCTATATTGTATACACAGAGCTGTCATGAGTAATAACCTATCACTCTGTGAGCTGATGCTATTTTTAACTAATCAATGTGATGAGCAGAACACATTTACACAGTGTCAATGAATCAGGATAATTGTATGGAGGTCACACACCCAGAATCTGCTCGAGAGGGAGATGGAGCAGGATATCTAGGATCACACTCTGCCAACGGGCATGTGCTTGGGTTCAAGCAGCAGAACGCTGGTAGGAATGAGACTCTAGAGCATAAGGATTCCTTGACTTCTCCCACTGTCTGTTAACCACAATGCCTATGATGAGTATCCACTTTAGGTGGCCAATTTGAGCACCCAAACTAAGCTGTGAAATGCTTCTATGATCCAGTACCTTTGGGTTAAACGCCTGAAGGCACTAACTAGATGATAAAAATCTGTGTGTGGGGGAGATGTAGGGAAAGTCACCCTACACTTTCAGCTCCTTACTTTTTTTTACTGATTCACCATATTATCTACACAGAAATGTGTGTGCTGACACCAACAATCCTCCCGTTTCTGTTACATGTATTTTGTACCTCATTTAAAAACGCCTCTCTCGCCAAAATGTACAACTACGCTCTAATATAGAGAAACCAATATAGTTGTGCACGAATAAGGGAAAGGAAAGCAAAGAGGGTTAATGTATTAAATTAACATATAAAAGAGCGGCAAGGAGAGGACAAACATGGCATGTATGATCTGGAAGTTGAGGCTTTACCACATCGTTAAAGATCGTTTGTCTCACAAATTAGACTAATAAAAACACATCTGCCAAGGGCTGCATTCTCAGCTAAGATACCATGCATGTAGCTAGCCATAGTAGGCATTCCTATCTGGATGCCAGGCCAAGCACTCCCTTCTCCGGTGAATCTATCACCATGCAAAATGCATCACATTTGTGAGATACAAATTAAGCTTCAACCACAAAATGGGAGAAAGCACTGTTGAAGCACTGCAAAGAATGCGCATTGCAGAATTGTTATGTATGCAATTATTTTGCATGCTACTAACACACATAAGAGTGGAAATTCACTTTTTCCAGCATTCTTCAACATTCTATACCTGGTTGCTTTCAGGTTATGTGCATGTGTATAGAGAAATACTGGTATTTTGGTACATTATCTTCATATTTTGCTTTCCTATTTTTGTTGTAGTGGGGATAAAGTGGCTTTTATTAAAGGCCCCCAGTGGCCTTCTGACAGTAACATGATTCTTTTACCCTGGTGTGCCAGTCAAGCACTTACTTATTGCACTTGCTCCCCCAATGCCAGAGACAAATATCTTGAATTTGGAAATGGGAATGTTGCTGGCAATATCCCTCATCTACTGCTGATAGCCTCCTGCTGGGCTCATTCATACAAACTTCAAATATGGTCAGATTTCTGCTTATAGGAAGACCCACATTATTGCCTTGCTTTTCTCTCTCCTCTGAAACAGAGCACGGTATGTGAACACTATATTGTAGCTGTTGGACTTTTGCTTATGCAGGGTCATCCCCAGTCTTTTTGCCTCCTGCCTCCTATTTTCTTCTGACCTGTTGCTGTTGGCTTTTGAACTCTGAGCACTTTCCCACTGCTAACCAGTGCTAAAGTGCATATGCTCTCCGTGTAAATTGTATGTAATTGGTTTATCCATGATTGGTCTATTTGATTTACTAGTAAGTCCCTAGTAAGGTGCACTAGAGGTGCCAGGGCCTGTAAATCAAATGCTACTAGTGGGCCTGCAGCACTGGTTGTGCCACCCACATAAGTAGCTCTGTAATCATGTCTCAGACCTGCCACTGCAGTGTCTGTGTGTGTATTTTTACACTGTAAATTCGACTTGGCAAGTGTACCCACTTGCCAGGTCTAAACCTTCCCTTTTCTTACATGTAAGGCACCCCTAAGGTAGGCCCTAGGTAGCCCCAAGGGCAGGGTGCAGTGTATGGATAAGGTAGGACATATAGTAATGTGGTTTATATGTCCTGACAGTGAAATACTGCCAATTTCGTTTTTCACTGTTGCAAAGCCTGTCTCTCTCATAGGATAATATGGGGGCTACCTTTAAATATGGTTAAAGTGTAGATTCCCCTAGAGAGTAGATGGACATGTGGAGTTTGGGGTCCCTGAACTCACAATTTAAAAATACATCTTTTAGTAAAGTTGATTTTAAGATTGTGCGTTTGAAAATGCCACTTTTAGAAAGTGAGCATTTTCTTGCTTAAACCATTCTGTGACTCTGCCTTGTTTGTGGATTCCCTGTCTGGGTCAGTTTGACAGTTGATTGTTTTTCACCTCACACCAGACAGTGACACAAAGGGAGCTGGGGTGTAACCTGCATTTCCTGATTAGCCATCTCTGCTAGGAGGGAGGGGTGGAGTGGTCACTCTCATCTGAAAGGACTGTGCCTGCCTCTAACAATGCCGGCTCCAACCCCCTGGTGTGTGTCTGAGGCCTTGCCTGGGCAAGGCAGGATTTCACAAGTAGGTGTGAGTCCCCTTTGAAGAAAGGTGACTTCAAAGACTAAAATGGGTATAAGAAGGGCACCCAAATCTACAGACTTTAGAAACACTTCTGGAACCAAGAGGAACCTCTGCCTGGAGAAGAGCTGATAGCTGAGGAAGAAGTGCTGCCCTGCCTGTGACTGTGCTTTGTGGAGCTTTCCTGCAGTGCTGCTTCTGCCAGAGTAAGAGGGCAAAGACTGGACTTTGTGTGCCTTCCATCTTGTGAAGAAATCTCCAAGGGCTTGATCTAGAACTTGCCTCCTGTTGTTTGAAGTCTCAGGGACAGCAAATACTTCTCTCTGCCAGCACCTGGAGTCTCTGGAGAGACTCCTACTCTGCCCTGTGGTGCCCATCCAGTTCCTGGGACCCTGAAAGGAGAAGCTGGCAGCCTAAAGACAAGAAAATCCACGCACAGAGCGCCGTGCGGGGAAAAGATTGACGCAAATCAGATCTGCGGCTGAAAAAACGACGCGCCGCCGGCTTCGCAGCTGAGAAACGACGCTCGCAGGAAACGCGACCGAAAAATCGACGCACGGAGCAGGAGAAACGACGCGCAGCATCGCTGACGGAGGCTGGGAGATCGCAACCTGCGCGGCGGGATTTTCAAATCATCGTGCGGCTGGATTTTTGACTCAAGTACCGCCGTGCAGAGTTATTTTTGACGCACACCTGCCCGTGCGGGGTTATTTTTGACGCACACCAGGTACATTTTCACCCTAGCAGCGCTAGTGTGTTTTTAAAACTACTTAAAGACTCTTTTTGATTTTTAATTAATAACTTGACTTGTGTATGGTGGATTTTTGTCGTTTTGGTCTTGTTTTGTTTAGATAAATATTTCCTATTTTTCTAAACTGGTGTTGTGTCATTTTGTAGTGTTTTCATTAAGTTACTGTGTGTGTTGGTACAAATACTTTACACCTAGCACTCTGAGGTTAAGCCTACTGCTCTGCCAAGCTACCAAGGGGGTAGGCAGGGGTTAGCTGAGGGTGATTCTCTTTTACCCTGACTAGAGTGAGGGTCTTTGCTTGAACAGGGGGTAACCTGACTGTCAACCAAAGACCCCATTTCTAACATTGGTGATCAGCGGACGGGATTTGGATTTGTATTTGTACTTGACATACAGTGATTAAGTGTACACTACTGTTTGAGTTCAGACCACTATGTGACCACATACTACTTGTTTGGTGATCTGTTGCTTTTTCTCTTAAGGACTCCTTTTTGTTTTACTTCCATGATTTTGCGGATCCCTTGACTGATTCTTTTTACTTCATTGGGAACTTATTTTCTGCCTTTGGAACTTTGCACTTGTGACTATCATGTCTCAATCTGGAGATGCAACAGCTGGAGCTGTGTTTGAAATAGAGAAACTGAAGGAGTACTCAGTTGCTCAATTGAAACAGTTCCTTAAAGATCTTGACTGTCCCACTGAGAGCCCCACCAGGGAGGGGGAGCTGCAAAAGGCACAGAGGGCCTGGGTGACAATCAAGAAGGCTGGAGGGCACACAGAGGAGGAGAATGTGGGGGGGGAAGTGCAGAGGATACACAGTGGTGTAGTGGAGGTACCTGTTACGCCTGGGGGGAGGGTCCCCAGGAGGGGTAGCAGGGTGTCATCCAAGGGTCTGACTCCTGAAGAGTTACAGGACAGACAGGCAGAGAGGGCTCGCCGGTTCAAGGAGTTGAGGATGCAAAGGGAGAAGGAGTTGGAAGAAAGGAGGAGGGACTTAGAGATCAAAAAGAGGATTTGGGCTTATGAGCTCAAAATGAAGGAGCTGGAGGTCATGAGGGCTGAATCCAGCTGGAATGGTGGCAGCAACAATTTTGTATCTAGTGCTGCTGAAGAAGTGCACATGCCCAGAGATGTGGTGCCCTACTTGAAGGAGGGAGTTAACACACACCAGGAGGTTCAGGGGTATGAGGTAGCTCCAGTGATGCACAGGGTCCCTGAGGTGGATTGGGGAACTGGCACGGGGAGTCATATTCCTACTGGTGGGAGGGACACTCTACTGACTCTAGGTGAGAGTGACAGGGAGAGGGGTTCCCCCCAGGTAGAAGTCCTGGTTATGGAGTGTGAAGACATCCCAGAAGAGTTTGGGTTGAGTGTCAGGGACAGTCAGGTACTGTCTCACCAGTCTCAGGAGGGTGATGTGGGGTGCTTTTTCAAAGCAGAGTCACTGGATGGTTGGGTGAAGGGTACTTTGGTTAATTCATGTGAGGGGCTGAGTGATGTAATTGCTGGAGAGTATATGTCTAGTCCTTATTTTCCAGAGCTACGCCAACACCAGGTGGAGTGTGAGTTCTCTGACCCCAGGGAGCTTGCAATGGAGGCAGACTTCTGGGTGAGTACCAGAGAGTCTGAAGAGGCATTTGGGGGTGCTCCTGAGAGGAGTGGTCTAGGTAGTTCCCAACCAGGTGAGGTAGGGAAGGATTGTAGTGTCCCAGGTAGGTCCCAGTGTAGTGGGATGGGTGAGGGACCCCATGTCCAGTCTCAGAGGAGAGGGAATGGGGATGGGTTGAGGCCCAAGGTGCCCGAGATCCGGTCCCAGGTCCTGGAGGGTTCCATGAGGGAACACCAGGAGGGGAGCCTAGCCTGTACAATAGGGCCATCTGTTGAGGGAGACCCCACAGTGTCAGGAGAACTTGGGGGGGCGGCTGTAGCCAGCGTCCCACCAGTTCTGGTGTCTGGCAGTACCACTCCTAGTGAGGGGGTGCAGAAGTCCAGACAGAGGGTTGAGAGGGGGTTGCGGACCCCAGTGGAGAACCTGGAGGGTCAGGGGTCAGCTCTGAGAGCAGAGCCCCCCAGGAATGACCTTGGTAAGACCATTTCTGGGTTGGGGGGAATCCAGACTCTGTCAGATGGGCAGAGGTCAGGAGACCTGCGCCAGCCAGACTCTCAGCATCGCTGACGGAGGCTGGGAGATCGCAACCTGCGCGGCGGGATTTTCAAATCATCGTGCGGCTGGATTTTTGACTCAAGTACCGCCGTGCAGAGTTATTTTTGACGCACACCTGCCCGTGCGGGGTTATTTTTGGCGCACACCAGGTACATTTTCACCCTAGCAGCGCTAGTGTGTTTTTAAAACTACTTAAAGACTCTTTTTGATTTTTAATTAATAACTTGACTTGTGTATGGTGGATTTTTGTCGTTTTGGTCTTGTTTTGTTTAGATAAATATTTCCTATTTTTCTAAACTGGTGTTGTGTCATTTTGTAGTGTTTTCATTAAGTTACTGTGTGTGTTGGTACAAATACTTTACACCTAGCACTCTGAGGTTAAGCCTACTGCTCTGCCAAGCTACCAAGGGGGTAAGCAGGGGTTAGCTGAGGGTGATTCTCTTTTACCCTGACTAGAGTGAGGGTCTTTGCTTGAACAGGGGGTAACCTGACTGTCAACCAAAGACCCCATTTCTAACGGTAGCCGTCCTAAAATAATAACATTTTTGTGGGGCTTAGGCGAATTGCCAATGTATACATGATCTCATGTGTGTTGCCTCCTGGTTAGAGTAATTGCTGGAATTTATTTTGGTCCCAAGGTTGATTTCACATAGTTTTGACATTCACCGAATAATTATTGGAAATATCTATGAAGTGAGTAATAGCAAGGGTCATGTTGCCCCCTCATCCCTCCCTTACCTTCCTTACATCTCCCCATTCTGAATAGTAGCTTTGTCCCTAAGGACTGAGAAGAATCCTAATATGCTTATGTGCTTGGTAGGCTCTCCCTTATTAGGGCCGCTCAAGGTTCGGTGGTGGGGGTGTTTTCTTGGAAGCTCCTTTCTTGTCTAAGCACTATGCACAGAAATGCCTTTGTGAAAATGTAAGGGGATGATCAGGTGAAGGTGAGGCATTATGAGATCCATTTCAAAAAGCTACTCATCCCACCGATTGTCTCCCTCTGCCTCCTGTCACCTTAGGGCCTACAGGTTCTAAATGTATGCACACACCCCTCATCCTATGCTGTCATCCTCTAATCTCTCCGCCTTACTTAGCTCAGAGAACTAATGTTGATGCACTGTCATCTACTATCGGCCTTTTTCACTTTGAATAACATCTCAACCTTTCAGCTAGACCATAACCACCATCCCCTGCTTCATCCTTGCATACAAGCCACGGTCTGTTTTCTCAGCTTGTGCTTGTCCCAGTTATCAGTGAGCACCTACACAAATACTTATCGACATTCAACAGCAACCTGCACTGAGTCCAGTACGCACGCTCACAGCAGTGTGCACCTACCACACACTTCAGCGTGCTGGACCGCCCCATCTCCCTCAACAATGAAGTCAACAGATCCCACTTTTATGCAGTGAGACATGGATTGAAATGGAGTGAAGGCAGAAGACGCCCAAAAATTGTTGATCGCGTTCTTGCACCTCACGTGCTTTTCCAGATGGCAGTCAAATGTGCTGCAAATTGTGACGGACCTGCCCACAATACATAGCCCTACTGTTAACTACCTATCTAGGCAAGTACGGACCGGTGCCACTCAGTAGAGGTAATTTTGGAAATAGTTTGCATCAAAGCAGTTAAACAAATGTTCAAAACAGAGGACAGGCATGGTGAGGTATACAAAAAAGCCCCCTTTAGCACTGCAGAATCAATGTAACACAGAATTATCTTATTTTGAACATGATGCTATAATACCGAAGGCCTGCATTTCCAAGAAACATAACCATTTAATTTATTTAATTAACATGTTTATATATGTGTGCCTATTTTTGTGTCTACAGTGTTGGCCAGAACAGGATACCATGGAAACCGGTGCATTAAGCAGATGGAAAGGGAAACGTACTAACTTGTGGCATATATTCATTACAATCCTACGAGGAAACCTACTTGTAATTAATTATTCTTTGGAGCATTCATAACATACAAGCCACCTGGGCATGGCTCTTGTTTTAAACATGAAGGCATTTTGATAATGGTACATTGACTGCAGCTTACTAAACACATTTGACATTGTGCCATATACTTGTTTGCGGCACTACTGAGAGCTCTTCTTTCTGAGACACACAAGCACCCCCCACAAGTGGCAATGGCCCAGATAGCGCAATCAAGTCTCAAAAGTCTCATGGATAAATGCATACATGCATGACATATACTATTTTGTTAAGATTAACATACTGTGAAAGTGCCTTGACCAAAGTACATCACTAAGCGGAAAAAAGAAAGGTACAAGCACTTCTGGACAAGAGACCACTTTAGTTGTTTAGCTACTCTCATATTTCCAGATAAACTCATGATAAATCATATATATTAGCATACATAGGGGGAGTTTGGCTCTGCCTTCAACCATTGGTCTGCTCACTTGTCACTCACATTTTGCTTCCGCAGACCACAGCACATAGCATGGGCCACTGGGTCAGTCCACTTCAGCCACTGGCTCTCCTCACTGCGAGTGACGGGAATCTTCTTGTGCACATCCACCTAGAAAGTTGCCCACCCTGTAGCCATGGCTGGGGAACAACCCTGCTTTTTTCCTACTTACATTTCATTCTTATTTCTTTCTATAATGGGTCACATTTTAGGGTTTTTCTTTGCAAACATATGCATGCCGCCTTGACATGGTAGAAGTTTTGATTTGTATTACTTTTAAACTTTTACTGCTCATTTCAAATGTTAGCAAAACATTACTTGCCAAGGCTACACACACTGGCATTGCAGATGCCTGCGTTACCTTGTACAGTATTTTCATTTTGTAACTACACAAACCAAATGCTAGGATGAATATATTAGACAGAGAGAGAACCTTTATTTGCAGTTTAGCGTACTGCACACCAGCAGCAATTTCTTCGGGGGGGGAGTGGTAGACCCCCCCGCTGCGAGCTGCGCAGGCAAAAATAAAATGGCAATAAAAAGATTTCATTGGCATTTTATTTTAACTTGCACAGTGCGCACCAGCCCAAAGACATGCTGGTCGTGTCCTCTGC
The DNA here is from genome assembly GCF_031143425.1 of Pleurodeles waltl. Taxonomy (NCBI): domain Eukaryota; kingdom Metazoa; phylum Chordata; class Amphibia; order Caudata; family Salamandridae; genus Pleurodeles; species Pleurodeles waltl. The sequence goes on from NC_090447.1 coordinate 1,340,993,246, forward strand.
TGCCGACAGCAGAGGACTGGAACACTGGCTTAACTGGATGCTCCAAAGTGCGCATGTCACTTTGGCCGGCTGTTTTGCGCCGGGCCAAAGTGACATTCGCACTTTGAAGCTCTCCACTCAGCTGTCTTAAGACAGCTGGGTGGAGACCAAGCACAGGCCTCTTGGGCCTGAAGGAGCATCCAACCAGGCTTCTCCATCCAATCCAAGCACCCCTCTCCTGCTGGTTACCAGCATGAGAGCAGTGTCGAGATTGGTAAAGGAAGGTCTTCTGGCATCGGAGAAGAGCACAGAGAAGGATGCACAGCTAGCGGGTAAGTGCCATTTTTTATATTTATTTTAAATGTTTAATGCATGTGTATAACGCATGTGTGTGTAATGCATGTATGTGTGTAGTGCGTGTAAGTGTAATGGCTTTGTTTATGTTGTATTTGATGTTATGGTTTGGGCTTTTTGAGGGAGTGGAGATTTTGTTTGGGAAGTGGAGGCGCACTTAACTTGCCCCACCACTTTCAAAGGGTAAAAGCCACAGCAGCTGCACACAAACCTAGATTACAAGCTCCCATTTTAACAAACGCACATTCAAAAGTAAATTGCACATTTGATTAGAGTTTCTGTGGTGCAATTGCACAGTTCTTTAATTTAGCTGTATTCTATCACAATCTATCACGGGAATACAAGGGTCAGCGTTCAATCTTCTGGCGCTTAAACTAATTCAGGAAACTTCCTATATACATTCCTAGACAGAGACTTAAAACCATAATAGGCAAATCACATCTGGAACTATATGCAAATAAAAGAAACCATACCATTCCAGGGTCTAAAATGCACTTGCAGTGCCTGCAGTTAGTTCAGTAGAGTACCATTTAAGTACTGTGCTTATCTCTCAAAAAGTGCCTGAACAAGTTTGTATTAAGTGTTCCACTGCCAAGTGAGTGAATGTGTATTGTTAAAAGTGAAATGAGAAAAGGTCTCATGCAATCCCCCAAATACCTAATTTACCATCTTTCCCTCCTGTGATCAATATCACCATCAGAATCTGCCCATAACAATGTGGGTCTAAAAACCTTCCATAGCAAGCTTCCCGTATTAATCCGTGGTTAATCAGTAGGAGTGAAAGTCAGATAGTCATTGGCCAGTTGAAGAACAGATGTGTCAGCTTTACCAAAGACCACCATATTGCAGTGTGTATATGAGGGCTTCGGCAACCAAATAGTAACTGGCAAACACAATGACATTTGGTATTAAAAAGAATAAGAGTTAACAATATATAATGGTTATACAACAGAGGTATATAGAAATAGAAGATGGCAATATACAAACTATGACTATATTAGGAAACAGAGCAGATGGTCAGCAGTACAGCCAGGATGCTGCTTTGGATTCTGGGGCAGACGTGTGGCGCAACAAAACCTTTTTCAATCAGTGCTAGCTGAGAGAGCGGGCGCCCGAGTGCAATGCAGGTGTTAACACTATCAGGCTATGAGACAAAGTCAGGATCAAGCCGCACCATCCTGTATTACTGCCTTGGGCCGCCTTCTCGCTCAGGTAGTATTGTGTAGTGATCTGGTTTTTTCACTAATAAGCATAATTATACATTTATATTTCATATACCACGTAATACAGCGGTTTTGCTGTTTTTGTGTGCTGCAAAAATGGGGGCGTTTCCGTTAATCAGTTTAACGGCAATCATTTTTTAAATGCTGAGTCGGCACTGCCAAGATTCACGTGGATGACCTGCAACTAATGCTTATCCCCCTGAGACAATTTGTAATGTATTCACCCCCAGGAAAATCTGTTTACAGTAGAAGGCTAGTAAAGAAGATGATCCTGCATCTACTCACTCTTAGCTTTTAATGGCGCCACTTTTGCGTGAATCAAGGAGCCTCACATGATGTGGCGACAGGCGTGGCGTCTGGTCGGATGGGGTCAAGCCTGCTTGTTGTCCTACAATAACGTCTTGGTTAGTTACAAAAGCAGATAATGCTCCATACTACATCCTCAGAAGAAACAGCCCTATATGAAAGACTCAACCTCCAGATACATCTCTAACTGTTCGTTCTAACCATGGTACGCGCACCGGTACAATCCAGCTGTGGACAAGGCCAGCTACTTATTTCCAATCTAGAAGTCACTGAAGTGAGACAGAGCACCATAGCCCTACTAGTGCCTTTGTGCCAGATGAGGCTAGACTTACATGCAATTAAATCAGCTGTAGGCTCACAATAACTCTTATACCATGAGACGTGGCTACAAGAGTAAACCTCTTTGTCTCCCAGTTACTGGACAGACCGTCCCTCGAATCTAAGCTCTGGGCCAACATACGTGCATAGAGAATTCTACCTTGTTCCTGCGTTCATGTGGCTGGCTGAAGTAATTGAAGTAAATGCACATGCCACACTGTAGATCATTATCTCAACAAAAGTTGTTGGGCAAACAGAGCATCCTTGTTTGGTCATTTCGCACCTATATAAACAAAGGCAGCCTTAGTAAAAACCCTGTCCGCCTTCATTTCTCGCAGATCATCCTTGTAAACTGTCTGTCCTGAATCTGTGCAAACTAAAAACTTGATGAGTAAAAAGGCACATCCGCATGTCAAATCAACAAAATAACATCTACACACAGCTAGAACTTGAAATAACATGCTCCAAAAAGGAAAAAACAGTCCTTTAGTTTCTGTGGTTTTACTGGAAGCGTGCTTAAACAGGAACACCACAAATAAACGAAGCAAGTGCTCGTTTATCCTATCTCTGTCTGCACTGGGGAATTTAGCAGCAATGATGTACGCACAGGTGCTAGGTCAAGTGGCGTCAAAATTACTACTCAAAATGCTAGGAGAAACATGCATAATTAGGAGCCTCAAAGCCACAAAAAATCCTTATCTGAAAGCATCCTCCACCCCAAAGTAGGTGGAAAAAGCTTAAGAAAGCACACATAACTCAAAGCACACAAATCAAATCCTATCGAGCACAGTAAACACACAAAAAAAAACATAACACTTTAAAATAAAAAAAATTTAAGTTTCCTTCACGGTTGGAGCCAGTGGATTATGAGAGGCAGTTGAAATTTCAAGAAATGCTAAATGTCAAACAATGACGAAGATAACTCTGAATTCTCAAGGCACGTTGGCTTGAGCTGGGTAAATTCCCAGACTCTACTATTAGCAAATCAAAAGGGATGAAAGCAAATTCATCTTGACCATCAGAAAGCCAGCACTACCAGGGCAATTATGATGACAGAGCTGCTACTTGGGCACCCTGGGGTGGCGCCGCCATTGATTCCAAAGGACTATCCTGAGCTGCCAACCATTGGCACATTTGAACCCACGATGACTACGTCCACAGGAGGAGACTTGTGTACAGGCACTTTGCAAACCACGCTCTTTATGACTTCAATTTGTGTGAATCGACTCTATGCTGGCTCGAAAAGATTTGAAAAAATTGATCATTTTACGTTTTTCACTGCAGTGTTCTATTACTGTCCAAGTGAAAAAACAAAACATTTATTTTAGCTGTTTTATCGTGAGAAAGTGTAATGGGTTTAATTGACTATGCACATTGGCAATATATTTGTAATTTGAATTTGAAATGATTACTAACAAAAGGAGTGGAGGTGGTGTGGAAATAATCCTGAGTCTGCTCCAATAAATAGTCCAGCTGAACCTGCCAGGCTTGGTCCTATTCAGACTGAAACAGAAGCAACCCCTGGCTGGTTTTAGTCTATTGCACCTTTGGCAAGGTGCAGATTGAGTCTTCTGAGATATAGGCATGGAACCCACATCTGGGCATTCTATGGCACTTAGGGCATCTTACTTAGAAATTATGATGGTTAAAACATCAATCACACGTTTGTTAGCTAGAGTCAAACATATTAAGAGATCAAGGGGGTCATTCCAACTTTGGCGGGCGGCAGAGGCCGCCCGCCAAAGTTCCGCCGCCAGAAGACCGCACCGCGGTCAAAAGACCGCGGCGGTCATTCTGGCTTTCCCGCTGGGCTGGCGGGCGACTGCCAAAAGGCCGCCCGCCCCACCCAGCGGGAAAGCACCAGCAACGAGGATGCTGGCTCCAAATGGAGCCGGCGGAGTTGCTGGTGTGCGACGGGTGCAGTTGCACCCGTCGCGATTTTCAATGTCTGCCAAGCAGACACTGAAAATCAATGTGGGGCCCTGTTAGGGGGCCCCTGCAGTGCCCATGCCAATGGCATGGGCACTGCAGGGGCCCCCAGGGGCCCCACGACACCCGTTCCCGCTAGCCAGGTTCTGGCGGTGAAAACCGCCAGAACCAGGCTGGCGGGAAGGGGGTCGGAATCCCCATGGCGGCGCTGCTTGCAGTGCCGCCGTGGAGGATTCCCTGGGGCAGCGGGAAACCGGCGGGACACGCCGCGGTCAGAATGCCCATGGAAGCACCGCCAGCCTGTTGGCGGTGCTTCCGCGGTCGTTGGCCCTGGCGGTCCATGACCGCCAGGGTCAGAATGACCCCCCAAATCTTAAAGTTAGTTTATTATAGAAAACTATTTTTTTGTTCATTGAATAGATTAGAAATAAATATATTTAGTGTATATAAGATATTATATGAACGACTAATGCTTTGGTCATGTAATAGGTAGACAGGCTGAAACAGCTGGCACTCTCCTTGGCCATAGATAACTGAGCTCTTTCTTGAACACAAATTGAAGCATGCACACGTTGCTGAATTAGTTTTATGAAGAACCCGGTTTCGTGGGTGGGATATGCAATCACCCAAGTCTGAAAGTGAGTGATCTGGATAGAGAGGCAGTGAGGTAAGGCAGGGTCTTCGTTTCATTTGTTTATAAAAGGTTAACTATAGATGTTCTGGTGACTGAGTTATGTGCAAAGGGTGACACCATAGGGGGCACATTGATGTATTAAACGCTTGCCACTCCAAGCACTGCCATAGAATTAAATGTTATAAGATTCATAAAATGACGTCAAAATATTTTGGAAGGTTTTCATGTTATTTACTGCTAAATGGTAAAAAAAATGTTAAACAGAAATAACAGAAAGAGATTAGGAAGGGAGACATGCAGATGCTTTAAATATCAGAAATGAAGACGCTGTGAAAGAAGATTAAAATGTAGGAACTAGGGCATGCGGTTAGAAAGCATCCTTCAGATAATTAAGTCGACCGAATGAGAATGGGGGTCACTCGGAACAGTAACCCAGATATTACCGTCCTATGGATTGTTTAGTGTAAGATTTACCTTTATAGGGGATGATGTGCTAAAGAAGTTTAGGACACCCACGAGTGAGTAAATAAATGGTTCAGTGACGGCTTTTAAGAGTGCTGAGCAGGCATGGGAGTCCTATGTGGTATTGCCCGGGCAACAGCAAATGGATGTTCAATGGGAACAAGGGCACATCCTTGTTTTTGCCTTCATTATTTGGCATCTGCACGTTACCTAGATAACTCTTTCTAGCACTGTGGACAATCTGCAGGCGCAAAAGTAGAGGAGGAGAACTCATAGAAATCTACAGCTTGCATAGATTTCGAGGAGCACACCTGGGGACTTATGCAAATCAGCTCCATAATGTATATACCAACGTATGTCGGGCAATGTGTTTACTGTGAACACCTGTTGCTAAGCAACTATTGCTACGGACTGTCAGAACAGCAGAGCAAAGCTTCTCAGTTTTATATTGATTACATGGTTGCCTGTATCCAAGGATCGCTGCCAAAGTTTAATGTGAAAGTTCATATGCAGGCCATACCTTTGCATTCATATTTACTTCACTGGTGATGCAAGCCATCTCCTGGGAACTGAATCTTTCATTAGCACAGATGATTTTGCTTCAGTCCCATGAATAAACATGTATGTGAGAGCCATGAAATGCATATAGATGTGTTCATTTGCAAATCTTGGCCCAATCATTAGCTTTGGAAAAAAGGAAAATCATAATTTGTGTTTTTAAAATATTCGGAGTCTTCTTATTCATTTTCTAACGAGTCCATGTATACAAGGCGCGTGCGGAGTCCGAGTTGTAGCTGAGTTTCTTTAAAGCAGAACATAAGAAAGATCTTGATTCTGAATCTATCCGGAGTCGCTCTCTGTTTCTTCAAGGAACAGCTTGATTTTCATCCGAAGCAATTCTAAGGAACTAGTTTAGAAAAAAATAAAAATACCCTGACTGGGAATTGAGTTGAGGTCCATTATTAAGTGCTAAAATTTAAGAAATAAGTATTTAAAAAAACATTAATAATTTTAGTATGAAACACGGGTTGCCCATATGACATGTTTCATAGTCTTTCTTCTCTTCTGTTTACAGATTTATCACAGCATAATACACCCAGGCAAGGCAGTGGGAACAGACACAAATTAGAGGCAAAAAAGTACCGCAGTTCTGCTATTGCTGCCACCATTAAAGGGGCAATGAGTAATTAAAAACAGTTTATACTGGTTACAACTGCTAGTACAAGGGCTTTTGTACAGATACTGAATTGTTATGGAGAAAGGTTCAGTTGATTTGCAGTTGCATTTCTGATTTGGTTATTATTGTCCAGTGGTGCTGATTGGTTGTTGGCAATTTTGTTCAACTGTACAGTTTCTGCACTTTCTTCCACTGATGACTTTTGGTATATTGCCAAAGCTGCTTCTGGCATCATTTTTGACTTGTAAAGCGGACTTTTCATCACACTTCTGATTATGTAAGAGCAGACATTGCACGTCGACCATCATCCACCTAGACAATTAACTTGAATATATTCAAATCAGAGCAACCTAAATATTTAACTGAGCACTTATCTGATAGTATTTCTTAGAAAATACATATCGCTGTGGGGGGACATGGTCATCAGAGTTATATCTGCCCTGTAAGTGAATGTTGCAGGCCGTGTTTGAAAAGAGTTTTTACAACTTTGGATAAGGATTTTGGGAGTTTGCTGTGGAAAGTTTTCTGACATGGAAAAGGTCCAAGCATGATGTGTTGTAGAGGCCTTGGAAGCCACTCTGTCCCACCCTAATACTGGGGTTTTGCTCTAGTTTCAGAAGGGATTCTACAAAATGTAAAAGTCTTTACAGTCAGGAAGCTTTGCAGCCAAGAATTCCTCTGGAGTTCTTAAGGCTCCCACTGTTGTCATGAACTACATAGCTATCAGCAATACTTGGTATTTCGTATTTGTGGCACTAATAGTAGTCAAGAAAGCAACATCAGCAGGCAAAATATTCTATAAAGCCTGGTGGTAAAAGTGGAAGACTGCATCGCCAGATCTTCTACTTCTTGGTGTGGGGGATGATCTAACATTCATAGCCTTTGCAGGAACTGCCTTCAAGCAGAGTATGTTGTACCTATTCGATGACAATTTACTGAAAGCCTGGCGCCTGTGTTGTAAAACCTTATCTAATTAACTCAGTACTTGCAATTATAACAGCTAGAAAAAAATAACAATATTTATTTGCATGACATCAAATAATATTTATATGTATTAGATGTTTGCCTATTAGCGTGTGTAATTTACATATATCATGAAGTCACAATGTACACATTCTTGCTTTCAGTACTAAGATTTTGCTGAAATGGAACGACGGACGCTAATAGCTAACACAGAAGTCCGTTTTGAACAAATAAAACATTTTATTCACTGGGTAGCCTCCCTGCTAGTTCACAGTCAACTGCTTGGAGGGTGGCCAATTATTCTCCGGTAATTAGGGAACCGTGAAAGGTCTACTTTTCTTCTTGGCAGAGGGCTCACAGTTTGCCTGGACGCCTATTTTCATGAAAGAACACAGCATTTTAAAAACTGCAGCGACTTATCACAGCAAGCCATCCTCAGCAAACGTCTGCCCTAAGGCCAATAGCAACCCCCATCCGTGTTATCAAGATCACGCAAAATAAGACATGTTTAGATGTGAATTTTAACATTTACATGGGATTCAACGAAAAGATGTTTACACTGAGGAAAACAACTGAGATAAAAACGCATGTACTCATTTATACATGATTACAGTGGTCAAAAATAGTGATCTCCAATTTCAGAGCACTTCTAAGCAGATTTAGGGACATCCAGATCACGTGGCAAGTCTAGATGTGGTGTTTTGAGAAATTATGGCTCAACATTAGGTCATAAGTGGTGGTGGACAGCAGAAATTCGGAATTTTAAGAAGTCTTCTTGAACCCAGCACTGTAGTGGGAGGGGATTTGTCAGATAGTTCTTGCCTGGAGGCCATCATGTTGTTGCAATACTGAGCACCATTGAGTTATTGTGTGGTTGGTTCAGGTCCTCATTCTTTGAGGCCCACTAATCTCTATGGGCCTGGTAGAGCAGTTATCGGCCCCATCTGGCTTATAAGTTTCCATGTTTCATCAGCTCTGTGGCTCCTGGTAACTCCCCAAAAGCAGTATTGGAGAAAATATTAGGGAATCGTTGTTCCTGACTGTTAATCCCCAAAACACGCAATACAGCGTACCCCCACTCCCCTGGAGTTAAAAATGCCCTGAATAGAAGTAGCTTGGGGGGAAGAATATTGGGTCAAATATACTGTACTCTTAATGAGCCCTGGAAATGAGGAGAACCACAGACTATGTCACAGATGATGACAGACCCTCCACGAAAGTGCATTGATTTGAGGTGTTATGTTCATACAGTCATCACAGAAAGAAAACAATTCTCAAGTCTTTCAAGAGTAAGGGATTTTTAGGAAATAAACTTACCCAGGATATGGCATGGTATTAGGTGAAATCAGATGAGGAACAGAATCACAGTCTTGAATAATTCACTGTGAAGAAAAGTAGGCTCCTTGATGCGTTTGACAACAAGGCATGCCCTGTTATTGTGAAAGTCTCCTGTTTTTAAATTAATTTCAAATTAGGAATGCTTAAGGTGTAATGGGTCACAGGAGTGACAAATTAACTGAAATATGCACACAACACATGTCCTTTGTGTTAGGATGACCTACACACGAACATCTTATTTGTGGATGTTTTAATTTACAAGGAAAAAATAGACGTACATTTTGAGTCTGTTTTTATTTTGAAATATAATGGGCCTGATTGATAAATTAGTAAATCTATACTTGCAGATTTTCACCTGTAGGAAATAGAGTTCCTGGTTGAGAAGGGTGAAACCCTACTCAAGCACCAACCACAATTCTTGTCAGGTGAAACAGAAGCAACCCCCATATTAACCTGTGTTTAACTCTCTGGCAGTGTGGCACAAACACAGCCATTCTGAACCTAGAGGCAAAGTGTAAAGTATTTATGAAGTAGTTTAAACAGCAATAAAGTGAAAACACAACACAAGAAAAGTCTAACAACAATTTAGGAAAATAGAGTACAATTTAATAAATTATTTTGAGATTAAAATGACAGTAATTTAATCAACAGAACTGGAGATATGGAATTTTACAGATTTAAGTGAAACCAGTGCTTAGAAGCACAAAGCACCAACTGTGGTTATCTGGTCGAGCTGGACTGCAACAAAGTCACAAGTTTAGGCTGACCATGATGGCGTGTGGCCTGAATCAGGGATGAAGTTGGGCCCACTGAAAAAAGTACCTTAAATCCTGGTTGCAGAGTGTTGTGACACACAGTGGCAGTTCCAGGCAGCTTTGCGAGAGGATGAGTTGCACAGCAGTGGTTCCGATGGAATGTGGGCTGCAAAGTAAATTCCTGCATAGGGGATGTGTCGCTCAGAGGCGGTTCTAAGGTGGGGCTGCTAGGAGATGAGTTGTGCTGTGTCAGTTCTGGCAGGAATCACTTCTGGGCTGGCAGAGCCCTTCAGGCCCATGTCCAAGGGTTCAGGACTGGGGTAGCACCTCTTGGGGCAAGACTCACAGCAGACAGAGTCTAGGTGTTAGCTTTAAGGTGGTTGGGGCCTTTTTTGTCCCTTAGGCTATGTTCAGGAGGCCAGCCCACTAGACCTTGGAGGCACTCTGGTGGTCCTGGGTTCAAGATGCAGGTACAGTCCTCCTCTGGCTTGTTCCCCTACATAGGAGCAGTGACAGTCTTCAGGGGACATTCTGTGCACACTTGTATAGTGCACAATTATTCTGAATACAGCATCATGTGCACACCTTCCTTACAAGACCCCTTTATTAGCTACCAGCCTTTTCATATCTGTCTTTGCATATTTTGGAAGAGCAAGCATTTTTTTTATGAATGTCAGATCATGATATACAATGATTCCTAGTGAGAGCATCTACAGCAATCACCGTAAGCAAAGTGACCACTTATAAAAATGTCCCCAGCGCTATGACAAAATTTGCCAAAACGTTGCCTCTCACACACTGCCATTCGCGCCATACACTGAAAATGTGTAGTACAAAACCCTAAATCAGGAAAGTTGTCATGGACCATCCCACTCATTCAGCAGATTCCATCAAAGATCCTTGAAACATTGTTCCTACCAAATCCATCATGTAAAAATGACTAATATTATATCAAAGCTTTGTGGGGTTCGATGGAGTGGAAAAAATATTTTACTGCATTCCTATACCGACCTCCTGGACTCAAATATATCATATTTAAAAAGCTTAGCTCTAATATGTATTTTAATTAACCTTTTCACCAATAGAGTGTGACAGTCATTTTACTTTGATTATGTTGCCTTGGCCATGATTAAATCCTCATTCTACATTACTCAAATCTTGTTTCTACTACAGTCTGAATGTATACCCTGCAAGTGCTTAATATTCATATGCACTGCTCTATACTTTGCAGTCTCTTCTAAATATCATGCAAATTGTCCTACAACTTCCCTTACATGCATCTACCATTGGTCCCCTTTTGGCAGTCATGTGCCTCCTTTGCAAAGTCTTTGCTCTCCTTTTTCCATTAATCCATGTTACTTCTCTGTTTTAAATGTCAAGTAACCACATAATCGACCTGGCCCCATCAATCATCATTTTTTACTTCTCATAATCCAACACCCACACAAACCCATTGGTTTCAGCCAGGAGAGGAATCAGTCTTCCCACTCTCTAACCCTGAATGACTTTGTATGGTGCCATAATAACCATATGGACGATATAGACAAACCTGTGCTTCAGCCTCCAATCTTGCCATGGTTAAACAGAAAAAGGGCGGGAAGAAACATGGTATAAGTTTGAGTTAATTTGCAGTTGGGTGGCCATTATTTCTGTCACTATGCACAGCCTCTGTCTTAAGCACTGCTAATATTTTAAGGATCCTTGTGTTCCATGGGTGTCCATGGGTGTCTTCCAACAGTAACTGAAAATGCACTTCACTGCAGACTGCTGACTACTGTTTAAAATTATTATTATTTTTTTTTATTGCTGTACTAGCACTGTGGCAACTTGCCTGCAGTTGATTATACCTGCATTTGTGTTGCTGTTGACTCCAAATGTGTTTCCCTTCCATGCAGAAATTTCCTCACACATATGACTGTGATTCTCATTGTGAAAAGGCAAGTTGAAAAAATGAAGGACAATGCTATGTGCATTTTGATAAATGATGGGCTTGTGTTATGGCGTAGCCATGTTTTAACCCCTCTATCACATACAGCTCTTTACCCAGGTCCAAGGGAAATTATGATGAAACCCTACAATATAATGCCACGATTTTTTCAAAATTGTTTTATAGAAGTTGTGTTCCAACACACTGGCTGGGAGTAGCACCCCAAAAAAGCACTAGAATATTTCATTCAGCACCTCTGAATTGTTAGCAAATTTACATTAGATTTGTGCACTAAAATGCCCATTTGGCAATGTTTTCTCAAAATGTGCTTGCAGGGTAAACACCCCCTGAACCCACCTTTGGAGTGTCAACTTTGCTTGTTTGCCCCAATTACAGGTACGTATGTACGTCCCACCACTTTCAACGTTTACCATCCTCCACTGGGTAGACTCATCACTAGTCTTTCCTTTTGACTTCAAGTGAGAAGTCAGGAAGGACTGGGGCATGAAACAAGCATTTGCAATGCAAAGGGTCTCGCCTTTGCTCAAGAGACACAAAAGTAAAAAGAAGTTCGCTTGCAGTCAAACGTATTGGCAAAAGTGCAATTATCCTTGTAACAGGGTCGTTGGCCAAGGCCGTAACAAAACTGCCCCAAGGAGGACAAACGTAAAGCATTTACCAATGATTACAAAGGATTTTTGAAAGGCAAGCCCATGAACGAGTGATAGTGAAGGGCATGCTGTGAGCATGGTTAAAAGCCCACAGATAGACTACAACAGGCCAGAACGCTTGCTTGCTCGACCAAAAAACAATCACTGACACACGAGTTTAAGTTTCCTTTAGTTAAATCTGTGAAATGTGTAATACAATTGTTTAAGAGTGGTTAATTTGTGTGTGCCTAAGCAGGACCACTCTTTAATACTAACGGTTGTTGGAACAGTTATGTGAAGTAAGGCAGGTGATGGGCAGTCAATAGAATTAAGAGTTTACCTTGTAGGCGGTGCTCAAGGGCTACAACACACCAAAGGCACTTAGCTACACCACTGAAAAGGTGAAGTGATTAACAATACTGTACTAGGCAGGCAATTATTGCGGCAGACTCTATGTGCACATCGACAAAAATGTTGAACTATTTACCCAGATCTGTTATGAGCCATCCAGGTCTGTATGTTTTAAAGGGCAAAATGCTTCAACAAGTTTTAGAACTACAAGTTTGAAGTTATTGTGGAAAATGATAATGTCATTCTGGTAAGCTTTCTAAACTCTGTCCCTACACATCAAGGGGCTAGCTACAGCAGTGGTAAAGAAGTGTCACTAGTTATAACAACATATACCTCCAGTGCACCAATGCCTGCAGTGGTTTTCCTTGGAGACATGCTATAAAACATAGAATGCATGCCTTATTTCCAGGCAATACCAGACGGAATGGGCAGAATCTCCGGAGGACAAAGTTCTTCCCTGTTGGAATACATGCATGGTTATTCCACTTTTTCATACCGACATGTATGTTTGTATCAATCATACTGGTTTGAATGCTGACCAGTTAAAAGATGTTTGGGCCAATGTGACCGGTCTAAATGCCCCTATAAAGCCTTCCCTGGTAAGGCATGGAATGCAAAATATCCTCAGCTGATGTTTCAAACTGAATATTTTGCAGGTTTTGTAGTTTCAGCGGGGCCAGTAATGCTATAGTCTCATGACAGGGCCAAACACGCTACATAGCAATGACAGAATGTCTAGGAAGCAGAGGACCACCATTTGTTCTGCAGCATCATGAGGCTGGCTATGACCTTTCATAAGGAAATTATTTTTCGAAGTCCAGAGTACCATGCTGACAGTGTTAATCCGGAAGTAAAATCTTTGTGAGTGTCCTAGTGCCTGTGTCAAAAAGAGGCTACTTTGAGTTGGGCCATCTCAGGTTATGCTTTTAATACTGAAACAATTTACCTGTCGATTTGAAGTTGGAGAGTGATCTCTCGGCATTCCATAGACTGGTCTGCAGGATTATTCAGTGAGCTAAATGTTTATCAATGACAAAATGTGGTTTGCCAGAAGGCATGAGTTTGACTCCTGGCAAGGCAGGCTCAACCCCCCATCCTTTTCTTGGTTGGTAAATTGAGTCCCACAAATTGGATATGCATAATATCTGCTATTTGTGGCACTGAGCAATAGCAGAAGTGTGGTGTTTGGCATGATATGAAAGAAAAGGTTTAGTTTATCATTAGATCATTAAAAGACAGCACATTCTCAAAAATATTCTCAGATATTCATCTAAGAAATTAATCTAGAATCTACATTTTGAAGGTAATTCAGTGTAAATTGGAAAATATACTGACAAGAGAAAATATCTGCTATGTGCAAGTTTAGGGCACAGTGAACACTATTTTTGTGCCATTGTACAGGATACCTTTTCTATTCTTTTTATAATTGTGTGTATTGCACTGTAACCACCCCCTCCTTTGAAGTCGTGTGCACGTATTAAAACTGCAACAAAATATAAGAAATAGAATATAATTGGTGTCCGAGGAACTCCCAGGGCTCTCTCCTTCAATAGCGTGGAGTCGGCGAATGATGAATGGGCTCCCTGCATAGCTGCGCCCCCGCTGAGCTGATGAACGACGTGGGGCTGCTACGGAAGCGTACACTGGTCAGAGGCAGAAGACATCTACAGGAAAAGGTCACAGCAGAGGCGCAACCCTTGTCAAAGAAAACTGTTCAAGGAAAACCATTGGCGAGTTCGTAAAATGGGCAAGTCGACGTCAATCCAATATCCTTCTTTTTCAGGATACGCTGTGGATCAATTTTGTCAAACCCTCATTCGCAAATGGCCTGATAAAGTGATATATTGGTCATGAAAGCTTGCAAATAAGCTATTTTTGTTGGGCGAATTAAGGTATTAAATTCTTAATACCTATGGATATTTTCCTTTATATATTATGCTTAACCAATATGGTACAGAAGTAGTTGACACAATTACACCTTAAAGTGACTCGATGGTCAATTTTAACCTCTTATCATTGAGTTCATGTATTATTATAAGTCCATGCTCGTGATTGGAGCTGGTCTGGCATTGAGGAAGCCAAATAATTTCAGACGAGGTGCTAATTTTTCTCATAGTCCATTCTAACGCAATTGTGACACTTACTTAAGAAATAATTAATTGTGTTTCTCTAACAGGCATATATTTGTATTTTATAGATATGAATTTGTTTTGGGCATAGCTTTTGCTGCACTATGTGGTATATATGAACTATGAATTAACTTCGTTATTATTATTAAATCCTTGGTGCATTGGCAGTAGGATTTCAATTCATCTTGGAGAGTACTTTCTTTGCTTTATCGTCCCAAACTCTTGGGGTTACATAGAACACTCCATCTCTGTTTTTATGGACAATATAAGATTGTATGCACAACTTAACAATACGTTTACAGCTATCAAGGGGGTGTATTTTTATTTTTTAGCAGTTTTGTTGGAACTTGGCCTGCTTGCTGTAGATGCATCACAAATTCCCCATGCACACTGACTGTGTTGCGGAAGGGGAAGGTATCTCACAGGCCACACGAGTACAGTGTGATGGATGACCAATTTAAATTACTATACGGGAGAAAGTGCTTTGAAATGTCAACCCATCCTCAAACAGCTGATGTGCACAACTTTACAAGACGAAAATCCCTACTAATGCTTTTTTTTGCCACAGTGTTCTCTGACACCTCACAGCTGCCATGAAACACAGCACCATTTTAAGGCCCTTCATGTTGGCATTGCCACAGGAAGTGTTTCTGTACTCCAGCTTACACACTAAGAATGAGCATGTTTGCCATAAACTGACAAGTTTCAGAGTGGCACGTTTAAAGGGGATTGATGTAGTGTGCCAGAAAAACAGTACCTAGAGCGGAGAGTCCCTTTTGGCTAGGGAGCACTACATAAATATAGTATGCTCTAGAGAACAAGTACAACACACAAGCTGAGACTCCCTTGCTCTTGCCTATGGTGAAATTAACATTTCTTTAATACCAGAAAGTTCAACGTACCCTTAGGGTTAATTTAAAGTTGGGTGGTAATTGCGTTTCCAGAGGAAGTGCTAAGGCTGACAGAGAATCCACCGGTGCAACTTTCTCATTCATTCTCTACTTACAGTGAAGGAAATTCCAGTATTCTCCTCCTCATATCACTTCCTCACGACACTATTGAAGTTTTTTATTAATACATGAACTTGAAAGCATTCCTTTATAGTCTGCTTACCTTTTTTTTGCATAACTTGTCTTTGCGCTATGCAAGTTTGCATCAAAGCACCTAGTATCTCCATCACTATTACATTTTATATGAGGATTTCAGGATTGGCGTTCATCTGTCACCAGCAATGCAAAGACCTACATGGAGAGGGCAAAGAGTGGTTCACCCCGCAGCAGGGGCCACCAACTCATCAGGTTCCCTGACACCTTGCAGGAAGTATGCACAGCGGTGATGCTCCTTTCCTGGTCACCACCACAGGCAGAATACAAACAAGGTCTACAGGTTGATGTGGAGGTGTCTGTGACTCTGTGCCCTGTGTCAACACAAGCCCTTGCTCCTGGGACAGCAGTGAGGCGGCGCTGATCTGGGAAACACAGCTCTTTGTTCTTTCTCACTCTGCAGGTAACAGCAGAGACACCTTTCGCCAGGCGTTTATAACTAGACCCACAGAGTGGCGAGTTGATAAAATTGACTTTTGATAGCCTTTTAGATTCCGAGCGACACTGTTTTCACTGAAAGAATAAAATGATTAATGTCGTCGTGCCTGCAGCATAGGAATAGGAGGAAGTAGATCATTTTCACCATGACTTATTTTTATTGAGGGGCAATTCGAATTAAGCGCTATGGAACTTACATTTTGCCATAGAGAAATTAAGTTCATAAAATAAAAAAGGAATATCAAATTTGGAAGAATTCACATATGCAAACATCTTTTTCATTGTGGATGAACAATTTTAATTGGTGTTTGCTATACACAAAACAAAGAATTCAACCCAGAAATGTAGAGCTCGGTATCTCACATATCCTTCAATTAGCATAACTTGACTGTCAAAGTTGCACTCTTCCACCACGCCCCCAAGCCACGGTATTGCACCCATCGCCCCATAAGTCCTGGTGTATTTTTTGGCATCCTCCTGCCTCATATATGGGTGCTTCCAGCATTCTTCATTCATTGAGTTGACGTTTCTATTTAGCAATACTTGGCATTTCACGGTTCATCAAATTCTGAGGAATATCCCGCCTAGCCAAGCCCAGACTCAGGAATATCCTTTCGTAGCTAGTGAGAAGAGTGTCCAATGGATGTTCAGTAGAACCATCCCTGGAGTAAGGGCTGAGTACTATACTTCTGCTCATACTCCCTCAGTTGAATCCTAGAACCCTTGGAGAGGGAAGCAAGCTCAGACCACTTGACACCACAGGCACATTTGTGAGGTGTCCCTGTGCACACGACATAGTCTCAGCATCATGTAATATACTCATTGTAAATACTAAGAATGTATGAGTTGACATATTGCTGATATGGCCACCTCCATGGGCACGCAAGTGCCTCTTGCCAGTCAATATCTTTGAGCGGTCCCAAATTCTAGGCCTGCCTAAAGCTAAAGAAAGTGTCAGGCGTGTGTATGAGTAATGATCTGACTAGTCTAGCAATTTACTTCCCAAAATAGATTTGTGGTAAATTTTGCCTCTAGAGATTAAAATCTGATAGTGAGTCAATTTGAGCATAGTAAGGAGACAATAAGTGTTGGTGCTACACGTATTTCTAAAACTGGAACTGCATGAGTCCAGACCTCTCCTTGAGCTCTACAAAATATTTTAAAACGTTGTAGGAGATGGCTGCCCCTAAAGATGCTAGCCCCAGCCGTCCCTTCACTGAAGCTTGCTAGTGCAGAGAGTTGGAGAAGAGAGTGGTTTCAATGGTTAGTTTCCCTTGACATTTCATTTGCTCAGTCGCATCTTTCCAGGCTTTGAATATCGTCATAAATATTCTAGAGGTGTCTTTTGATGATGGCTTCTGTATAGGTAGCGTAATAATGAAGTTTCCCCCATTATTCAGTTCAATAAGCCAGTCTTCACCTGCTCCATACGGCCTAGCATTGCCTAGTATGACAAGCCACTTCACATTAGGACATGAAGTTTGCCACGCCTATCCTAGGAGCTCTGTTTTGCTGTAGGAAAGAGCGCATCAAGGATGATAGTGTCAACACAAGGATTTTCTTGCCCCGCATGAGTTTTATATATCTTGGGGCCCTGTTTTAGGAACAATTTGAATTTTTTAGCTCTTTTTCTGCTAATGCAAGTCCATCTGATGCCATTCAATACTGAACTAAACATTACACTTTCTGACGGGGGGAGGTCTCACAAAAACAGATGAAAAATGTCCTGCCCAGAGCCCCATGGATCCTTCTGGTGAGACTGGGTAGAGAGAGTTTGAGGTACGCAAAGAGAGGTCGAGATAGAGAGACAGAGATGAGAAAGCAAGATAAAAGATAACCTTCCCAGGGGTGTCCTAGGAAGGGCTCGGGCCCTGTGCAATTGCACACTTGACTTTACCCAAGGCTTAAAAAGCCTATTTGTTAGGCATTTAACAATGGTGGCTCAGAGGTGAAAAGGGTAGGTTTGTAGAATATGAAGAGCCTAAAGAAATGTCACTTGTATAAGTGCAATCGCACCTCTCAGATAGAGAGAGGGAGTGCCCCTGTAGGTCCCTTTTCAGATTGTCCATCTTGGGAACAATATCTTAGTCCACACCACCGATTCTGCTTTAGCCATATAACTCCTCAATGAAGAAGTGAGGCAGGGATTTGCACCAAGGTCCCCGAATTCCAGTGCCAACAACTTAGCCACCAGATCCCACATTCTCTCTATTACTCGTGGAAGTATTACTATCCCTTCAAGAGCTCAGAGGTCTAGGGTTCCTGATACTCCCAGTTTTGAAAAGCTTCTAAAAATACCATAAAAAATATCTTCTTACTTTTTTCTGTGCTCCCTCAGTGCTGTCAGAGCTCATCTTATGAGGGGGCAGTGAATGGAGTGTTGTGCTGCACAAAAACACCGACCAGGAACAGAACTGAGGAAGGGGAATGCGAAAGACTGTTTTCTCTCAACTAATTGGGTTGAAAATAAATAAATTACATCTCTCAAGGGCTCAGATACCTCTCTTTTGGCTTATTCCGGTGTGTCCTATCGACTGATAATGCAAATGTTTTTTTCATTATTGCTCTGTAATAGGGTCACATTGGAAAGCCCTTTTTCATTACTTATGCACTGCTTGTCAGCACACAGACTGGAGCAAGATTACTAATACATCTGTCTGCTTCTGCGGGGGCCATTCACGTACATTCCTGCTTAGTCTGACGCCTGCTCGAAAACACGGTTCATTTTTACATCCAGTGTATTCTTTGAGAATTAGAAGTAATTGGTTCGGTATCAAATCTACATTTGCTTACAGATGAGTACAGCTTGGAGGAAATGTTTTACCGTGCGAGTTGTGCAACAAAACATTTTCAACCCTTACAATTCTGCTCATCCATCGCTTTGTGCTGACTTTGCATGCGGCACAGCTTTACAATGTAACACAGGATCAGGGTAATGCGAGACACCTGAAACAAGAAGCGAAATGATTCCAAGCAAGGCAGCTACTTGAAGAGTGAGTAGTCCATGGCGTCACAGGAAATGTATTGAGAGATGAGTAACAGAAATTAACAAACAAGAGAGAGAGAAAGTGATAGAATGACAGAGGAAGAGAAAGAGTGGGGCAAAGAATGAGGGAGGGAGAGTGTTGCAAAGTCATCTCTTTGACCCCTTCACCTCCATTTCTTGTTGCTGACTGATGGTAACTGACTCTGACTGTGCCCTGGGCTGTTAGCCAGACAGAGGCCAGTGCTATGTTAAAATACACACATGTAGTAGAGTACAGTAGGTATTACGGTGGCCTTCACCTAACAGACCTTGTAAGACCCTAGTGTATAGTAGGGCAAGGGGGTACAATCTGCCTAAAAGTCCATAGTACATAACAGGGCATTGAGATTAGATGCCCAGCAGAATTTCTGCACATGCATGTGTGCACGGGTGTGTGCCTTCTGTCCTTTTAAGTACAAGCCTGCCTTGCAGCATGTCTTTAAAAGTCAAATTCATACCATTTGCATGACAGAAGCTATAAGTCCATAGTAAATATTAAGGCAAGGCGGTGCCAACTACCTATAAGACCCTATTACATAATAGGGCATGGAAGTAGAGGCCCAGCAGAACTGTTGCCCTTTGCCTGTGGGCACTGTTGGAGGTTTTCTGTCACCTTTAAATGCAGGCTGACACTGGAGACTGCATTTAAATGGAAATGGTGTCGCAATTCAACCTTGGTGCTATAGGCACTTTAAATATGATGATCTTTATTTGCACATATTAAGTACCTCAAGATACTCCCCTAGGTGTCCCAGGGGGGTGTTGGGGGGGCGGGGGGTGGGGTGGTCATTTAACTATAAACAGGGGCCTTATAAAGGATGTTTTATAAACCCTTGTGAGGGAAAAACTGCTCATTTCATTTTGCCCCATTGTAGATACTGAGCTTTATAGGCTTATCATTGCAATATTGTAGTGTATTGTAAATATAGCAAGGAAAAGCATAGAAAAGTCATTCAATGACTCAAAAGATTTGTTTTGATAAATCTGACAATTTGACATTAATGAATTTATAGCAGAAGAAGTTATAAGGCTTTTCTTTCTGTAAATCAAAATCCAGCATACAGGATAAGCCGAGCTGATTGATTAAGTGATAAGAGACTGTTCAGAGAGAGCCTAGCTGGTGAAGGGCAGCTCTGGGGTTCCACAGGAATGCCAGAGCAGGGGGAGGGGTAATAAAACATAGAGTCTCAAAGGAGAACAGGACAGGAGGGAATGCTATGTCACCTAACCTCCCCTCCCCTTCTGGACACCTCAGCCAGATACCAGGTGTAAGGAAGGTCATTGCAGATGTTAGGAGGAGGAGAGCTATGGAAATGAGCCACACTGTGGAATGATTTAGTCAGCTCTTACTGCTCTTCTGAAATTTCAGCCATCATGAATTTTGGAAGAATGGTGCTTTCTTGGACAGGAATGAGCCACACTTTGGAGGAAGTGGTAATGCATCTGGGTATCACTCTGCATTCTATTGGTCAGGGTGCCCCCCCCCCCCTTCCTGATGCCAAGGAGTTGAGAATAAATATGTGATAGGCGCACAGCCTCTCAGATCTGCTGCCTGAAACTACAAGAGGAAGAAGGATTGCCCTGCTGGAGCTGGATCTACACCCTTGGCCTGCACTTCTAAGTGAACTGTGCCTACTGCACAATCTGGTACTACAAGCAGTGCCTTGCTTCAAGCAGGACTCTGGGGTGGACTCCCTGCAGCTACAGGTTAACAGAGCCTCACCTGCATCATCCTCAGCAAGAGCCCCCAGCCTGGAGTGCATCCAGTGGACTTTTAGGGATTTGGCCAGGTGCATTGTAGGAATTGAGTTGCAAATTTCCAAGGACCATCCAGGAGATTCCAGACCCTTGGATTTGTGTTTTAGACCCTTTGCACCTGCAAGGAGGGAAACACCTCCTGAAGTTTGGAGACGTTTGGAGGAATTTGGTAAAGTTGCAGCTTTGTGTTTCTAAGCACTAGGAAGTGTTTATTCTTAAACAAAAAGCATATATCTGGTTCCCAGGAGCATCCAGGAGATTCCAGACCATGGGATTTGTGTTGTGGACCCTGTGTACCTGCAAGGAGGACTTCAGGATTTACCTCCTAAAGTTTGGAGAATTTTGGTAAAGTTGGCACTTTGTGTTTCTAAGCACTAGAAAGTGTTTATTATTCAAAAATTCATATTTCTGGTTCCCTACATTGGATTTTTGTTGTTTTGGTGTCTACGTACTCATACAAATATAATATATTTGTATAAATTGGTATGGGATTTTTATGGAGTGTTGTGTCTCAGTCATTTAGGGCCAGATGTACCAAAGGATTTTACCCATTCTGTGTCTATGGGAAAAAGCTTTCGTACATATGGCCCTAAGTGTATTGGTGCTTTTTTTATTGTTTTACACCCTTGTCTCCTATGTTAGGCCTGCCTGCTTGGTTACAGCTACCAAGGGTTGAGCAAGGGGCTGATTTACAGAGACCTTTACTGAATCTATATTTGGTTAGTGGCCTTATTGCCAGTGGTAGGTTCATGCTTAACACTACCACTAACCCACTCTCCAACATTTTGGTCACACCGGTGGTGTGAGGACTTAGTGTTTAAGTTGAGATCAGTAAACATCTACTTAATTGCCTTAGAACACCAATGCATCCAGTACAAAGTCCGTCACTTCAGATGGTGGGAGGAGGGTAGGGGCCTCTACTTAGGAACCACCACTGTCCCTCGCAGAGAGACAATTTGAGGCCAAATTAACGTTAATCGCTTTGGAGCAGACATTAACTAGAGTTAGACAAGGAGCAGTGGAAGGAGAAAAAAGCAAGATAATTGGTGACAGTACCAATTAAGAAGATGTTGAGGTGCCCAGGGGTGGGGGGCTTGATTCCAAGCTTCCCAAGGGAATAGTACCCAGGTACATAGAGGGAGATGACATAGACAAATGGCTAACTGCATTTGAAAGGGCCCTTGAGATGTGAGGAGTGGGGTTCACTCCTGTGGGAACTGATTCCAGTAGCTGGGAGGGATAGGCTCTTGACCCTGCAGGGGGAGGCTAAATCTTACACCCACATGAGGAGATGCTTAGTTGAGACATTTGGTTTGACCCCAGAGCAGTACAGGGTGAAGTTCAGAGATACCAAGAAAATGAGTACACAGTTGTGGGTGGATTTCTGGACCACCTCAGAGAGAGAGCAGCAGAAGGCTGGATTTCTGGTAACCAAGTGAGCACATATGATGGATTGTATAATTTGTTTTTGAGTAGAAGGGGGAAGAAAAGAACGATCAGGAGTGAGATGGGGCAAAGAGAGATAGTAAGAAAGAGCAGGAAAGCGGGAAAAACTGAGGGAAAAAGCAGGAAAGTCATGAGAATGGGGTGCAGGGGAGCTAGTAGAACTCTGTAAAAGAGAGGGAGAAAAACAGTGGGAGTGGTGAACAGACAGAAAGAGAAAGGAGCAGGAAAGAGGGAGTGATATAGAATTAGAAGAGAGTAAGAAAAATAAAGAGAAGCTGGCAAAGCAGGAATGAGTGAGGAACAAACTAGGGAGAAAGGGAACGTGAGGGAGACAGAGCGAGTGAGAGAGAGAACAGTAGAATGGAGGGATACAGAGAGCCAAACAGGAAAGAGAGCAAGTTATACATAGAGAGATGTACAAGAAAAAAAAATGGAACAGGGGAGAGTGAAAGAAAGAGAGTGAGTGTGGGACTTTAAAAGAGAGAGTGAGAGAGAAAGAGGCAAGGAGAGGGAGAAAATAACACGAGCTAGGAAAAGAGGGTGAACGAGAAAGAAGAAATGTGCTGGGGAGATAGGAATGTAGGGAGAGAGGTAAGAGTCGAGAAGTGAGGTGAAGAATAGGGAGAGAGGGAGGGAGAGAGAGACAAATGACAAAGGAAAGAAACGTGAAAAAGAGAGGGGCAACAAAATGAAAGAGTAATAAGAAAGAGGTAAAGAGAGAGGCATGGAAGGGAGTTTGGGATTAGAAAGAGTGCGTGGACAAAGATATTTCGATAGAGAAGTGACAGAGGAAAATAGAAAATCACACCAACTTGGATCAAATTTCCAGTTGACTGCTTAGCGATGGTTTCTAGAGTATTCTACACATTGCTTTTAGGGCATTTGCCTACATATACCCAAGGGAGAAATCCACATTTTACAGGTGAATAAAAACATCACCCAAACCTGTAACACAGTACAGACAATAATACCCACTTTCAAGACACAACTAAAGTAAACTGGTATTTTCTCAATAGTATTTAATGATATATCCAAAGATATATATATATATATATATGTGCTTCCTACTGCTTGTAGTCTTGAATATCCAAGAAGGAAAGTAGGTGGCTGTAATATTGTGACCAACATATCAAGGAGGTAAGTGCACAGAGGGAGGTATAGATTTACTATCCTTAACTCTACATTTAAGACTCTTGAAGAATCCATCCATCCATCCCGTCAAGGCATTTAGATATAGAGTTAGTTGTTGAAAATCTACACATACTTATATATGTTGGGCTTCAATATTCTGGTCATGAAACTGTGACTGTTCACTATTTTTTCTGTGATATTCCAGACCCAAACCCTACATACTGAATCTTGCAGAAACAATTTGTGACTCATCAACTGGAATGTGTATCAGTGGAACAATGGTCACTTTAGAATTTACTTAATTTGCAGGGTTGATCTTTAGCTTCGGCTGGCTGGGCCCATGTCCAGGGCAGTTACATTCAGGTGGGTGCAAAGAACTGTCTTCATTAAGATCAAGCATGCAACAGACTCGCTCCAACCTGACCCCAGCAATTCAGTTTACACTGCTTTTAATATTTGTTTCCTACAGATGTCGCAGGTGTGTGTCACAGGTGTGTGTTTAACAACTTGTTCCTTTCACCTAGTTTCCCATCCCTTTCCACCTATCCCCCATTCCTTTCCACTTGACCTGCCGCTCATCTCTAAATGAGGACTGCTTAAAGAACCTGAGCTGTGGGTGATCCAACTGAGGTAAGGGAGGAGCAGGGATGGTCCTGGGCAAGTTCCTATTCAGTTGCAATCAGTCAGGAATGACCAGTGAACACAAAAGGGCCCCATTGCTTTGTTTTACTCACCAGCAGCAATGAGGAAGACGATAACGGATGGGACATGAGTCATCATCCATCATCAGAGCTCTTAAGATACTAAGAACCATGTGTGAGTAGATCATCCAGACAATAATTTTTCCTTACATTCCGGGATCTGTAGTTTTGTTTTTCTCATAGTTAAATCAGTATTACAAGCCCCAGAATACTAGAGAATCCTGATTTAGATGAACTATTCAAGAATGGATCTGGAAGACTTGGGAGCTTTGAATCATCAGCCAAGCAGCAAAGGTCAACGGCAAGAGCAGCATTCCCTCCCTAACTTGCCATCACCACCTGGTAGCATTGTCTCCTTTTTTACTAATTTGGCTGGATAATAGACAGCATCTCAGTTACAGGTAGGAGGCAGAAGGATCGTGGGGTTTGGGTAGGTGCTGGGGAATGTGGCCTGGCCAGTGGTGAGAACAGTGAGACCCGTAGCAGCAGCACCTGCGTGTGAGGGGCTTGGAGCCTGCTGTGACAGTATGCTCTAGAACCACTCAAGGCCCCATCGGTGAGAAGATTTTGGCCTGCTGATGCTAGGAAGGGCCACTGTGTTTGGGATGGAAGGTTGGGGTGCATTGACCCGGGGCCTTCTGCTAGCTTGTGCAAAGGGCCACTTTGGTTAAGCGGCATGAACGAGAAAGGCGTGGGGCCTGCTGCCATTGTGTCTTCAGGGACTCACAGGAAGAGAAACCTGGGGCCTGCTAGTACCAGAAAGGGCCACTGTGTCCAGGGGCCCCACAGGAGATAGACATGGGACCTACTGACACAGTGTGTTAAAGGTCACTGTGTACTTGGGCCTCATAGGAGAGAGATCTAGGGCCTGCAGCGCCAGTCGGCTTAGGACCACTGAAGGTCTCAATGGAGAAAAGAACTGGGCCTACTGCTGCTAGAAAGTGTCACTCTGTATGGGACCTCATCGCCAAAGGGCCTGCTTATACCCTTTGTAAAAAGTCACTGTGCCCAGGATCCTGGCAGGAGAGAGGCCTGTGACCTTCTGCCACTGTGTCCTTAAAGCTACTCAGGGCCTCATAGAAAAGAGGCCTGGGACCTGCTGCTGCCAGGATAAGATACTGCATCCAGGGGACTCAGAAGAGATAGACCCATGACCTGCTGCTACTGTGTGTTAATGGCCACTGTATCCTTGGGTCTCACAGGAGAGAAACTTGGGGCTTGTTTCTATAGCATGCTTAGGTTCACTCAAGGACTGAGGGGATAGAAATGGTGGGGGCTGCTGCTGTCAGGAAGGACCACTGTTCCCATATGCTTCATAGGCTGGAGGCCTAATGGTACCATGATGTGAAGAAGTACCATGTCAAGGGGCCTCACAGAAGACATCCCTGAGGCCTGGAGCCCCCTGTGTGCTTAGCGGCTCATAGAGACTCACCAGTGTCCTGCTGCTGCCAGAAAGGGCCACTGTGTCGGGACAGCCCCTTAAGAGAAAAGTCTAGGGTCTGCTGGAAGAGTGTGTCAATGGTCACTGTGCCTTCGGGTCTCACGAGACCTGAAACCTTCTGCCACTTTATGCTTAAAGGCACCCAGGACCTCACAAAAGAGAAGCCTGGGGCCTGCTGTTGCCACAAAGATCCCCTGTCTTTGGGGATTCCAGGGGGTATAGGCCTGTGAGCTGCTGGGACCGCATCTCTGAGGTCCTCACAGGAGAGACACTTGCTGCTGCTAGGAATGGCCACTGTGCCAGTGGACCTCATTTATGTGGCCTTCTGATACCACATATGAAGGGTCACTCTGCCCAGACAATAGGCCTGAGACCACTGTGTGCTTAGGGCCACTGCAGGATCGCCCTGGGGCCTGCAGCCACAGTGTGCTTACAGTCACTCAGGAGAGAAGCCTAAGGCATACTGGTGCCAAGAATGGCCAAAGTGTCTGGGGGGCTTATAAAATATAGGGTTTGCTGCTAAGTGTGCACGCGTTTAACCTTTAGTGAAAACATCTGCAGGTTGACCAGGAAGACAATTACCTCAGGGTGTTCAAAACCTGTACAGTGTTCTCACAGGAATGACTCAAAACTGCAGGTGGAGTTACTACTAGCTGTTATCATTGCACTGCACTGGAAGGTCTTCAGATGAAGAAAAGCTTTGGAAAGGTTAAAAGCGTCATGATTCTTTAAGGTCACTCTTTCATGTCATGAGATGTATTTCTGATGATGCCAGCTTGGTCAGAACTCAAAAGGAACATTTTTCCCGACCCAGGTCACTTGTATGTAACGTAATGTCATCGTCATGCCTGCCAAAGGTTGTCAGATGTTAATTTCCAGTCAGTTTCTCTTAATACTCATTTTTGTTTTCAAAATCCCTCCACTTTGTGGTCATAATGTTATCAAGCAGGACATTGCTGTATTTCATATAGTGTGAGTATTGCATTAGGTTCTACCGTCTCTCATTGCATCCTTGTACTCGCAGTTTTCTTCTTTTCTCCTTCCTATAACTGAGGTACCAGGATACAAAGAAAATGTTAATTTGTTAGCCCACCGGGTTGCTCCATCAAGCAAGTTCTAGGCTGCAACTAGACTGATGTGGTGCTCATTTGGTTCTGCCCTGGGTGCTACCTGAGCATGACCGGTCCTGTTAATATGTCTACACCTGACAATGATTCTTTAAAATCGGTACCTCTGTGTGTGTTTGTCTGTTAGTACAGCATTGCGTGTGACAAGGCATTTAGGGGCAGATCCCACTTAAACCTTTCTTAAAGAGCTGAATTGCAGAAAATGCACACACTCCTTAAATGCCATATACTTGTTTTAATTTCTTAATGTCTAGGTGTTGTTACTGCAGCTTGCCATGCAAAGATTTACCGTAACTATCATATGCTGAACACGCACCACATACATTTATTTTAGCATCTCGTATAGTGAACTTGATCTCAGTATTGAAGTAACACAAACCAGGGCTGGACTGGAAACCAAAATTAGGCTTAGCAAAATGATAAAATTAGCACCGCACTGCAGAAGGCCGCGATCAGAAAAAGGCCACGTGGGCATGGGCGGGCCTCGGCAGTCCCCCCTGCTCTGAAAAAGCTCAGATCACCGGGAAAATGTTGCAGAACAGCCAATAAGGCCCAGGAGCAAACCAAGTCCCAATGAGAGAGGTGGGGCACATATACTCTCTTAGCATAATAGTTCCAGTGCCCACCTGTGCAGTGAATACTCATTGATTATCAGACTGGGATCTGGGATCTAAGAGCTGGAAGTATGTTTTATGGTTGGACACTGTTTGCAGCAGAGTTACAGTATATATATTTACCTACAATATGATGGGGCACGCAGGGGAGACTTTGCTCACAAACAGTGCTCAACACCAACAAACCTCAACAACCATTTGGGTGTATGCCTTATGTGGCATAATATTCAATGGCAAAATGCTTGGCAAGAGCATGAAACTCTTAGGAGACAGCTCGAGTCCAAAATGTTTAAGTGTTGGAAAAAAGATATTAAAAAAGACCAATGATAAAAAAGCAATTTTTAATAGCAATAGAGGGATAGGAAAAACAGAGTACTAAGGTGAACTGTTTGTGAGGACACAGACTAAATACAACTCTTCAACATCAGTCATTTGTTTGCAGCTGAAACTGTATTTGATAAATTCCACTCGCTTCTACAGTCTTTATCTCCATATCTATAACAGTGATCATCTGCACTTCATATTAGTTTATCAAAGCATAGACTGCTTGACCTAATTGCATCATTTTTGGATCATTACAGACCCTTCATTTCAAGCTCTTTTTTCACAATAAACAGGTTTTTTTCTAAAGCATTGTCGCTGATTAAATCCAGTCTTCTAATCCATGCCCCAGCTGGGCTTACATCACTCCCAATTAGTAAACAAACTCCAGATTATCAATCACAGTCCAGAAATGACAATGCCAGTTTGCCCAGAGTCAAATTCTATTGAAATGTGTGTATGAAATTTGTATAAACTAAACGAATTTCAACTATAGGAATACACTAAGGCCCTGATTATGAGTGTAGATGCTGTTGACTGCACCTTATAAATAATGATACCACGTGGTACGTTATTTCTCGTTTGCCATAAATAGCACCTATCACGAGTTTGTGGTGAATAACGTGTATTTTGGTGTTTAATGCACCACAATCCACTTGGTACTGTAAATAACATATATATTTCGAATATGTGACAAAACAACTAGGTCCTAAACAACTATAGCCTAAACCACTATTGCTAAACAACTAAAAAGTCTCTACAACTAAGTACTGAACAACTACTTTCTAAACAACAATTGTGCCTGAATAACAATTGCCTGAACAACTTATATATATATATATATATATATATATATATATATATATATATATATATATATTCTAAACAACTAATAAACCATAAAAACCAAAACTAAACCTTACCTTAAAATTAGTTGTTCAGGCAATTGTTATTCAGGCACAATTGTTGTTTAGACAGTAGTTGTTCAGTAATTAGTTGTAGAGACTTTTTAGTTGTTTAGCAGTAGTGGTTCAGGCAAGTAGTGGTTTAGACCTAGTTGTTCAGGATGTTTCCCATATATTTCCTCTGCTAAATTTCGGAAGATTTGACCCGCTAAAATGTAATTAAGCATGATGCATTGAACACAATCAGTAATTATCAAATACATTAAATACCGTCAAACTCGTAACTCCTACCCATGTGTAAACAGGGGTTAACACTTGGGTCGGAATTAATCGACCCAATCGTAATCAGGTCCAAGGTTCCTTCTACTTTTCTTCTGCTACGTACAAATAACGTGAAAGAAACATGCCAGCCAATGGTGTCTGCTACAACTGATATATAAGAAAAATCCTAAGACCCCTGTTCTATAGGCCTTAAGCTATTCTTCAATAGCTGTTCAAACCAAAACAAAAGCAAACACTAATCAAATCCATAAAATAAAATTTAGCATCAAGTGAAAGGTTATTTCCAGACTGTGAATGAGGAGGTGGGAGGAGTAGGGGATTTAAAGCCCCACCCACAGCAAGTGCCAACACTGCAAGAAAATGGTGGAGTCATTCAATGTGCCTTACAGGGGCCTGATTTCCATTGCCCAAGGCCTCAGGAATATGTAAAGATTGGCAACATGTACAGTTTCTAAGGTAGTGTGCATGACCCCTGCTTTCATGCTCCCACGTCTGTCTCGCTTGCTGTACCTAATGCTCCCCATGACGAGATATCTGCCTGATGCATGCTCTGCATGCCTTGAGCAGGATTCTGCCCATGCCTGTCTCTGTTTGTGTGCATGTTTTCTAGTGCTCTGTGTGTTTTTGCAACCGTTGTCAGGTGGGTGCTATTACAGGAGTGGAGGGCACACAAAGGTGGATGTTTTTTGACAGTCAGTACAGCCCTCATTAGGCAAAATAGCATTTCTCAGGTCAACAACGTGCTGTATTATGCTATCTGCTCTTGGGAAAACACACAGTGCAATAACCAACAAAGTAGACTATGTTCATAAGAAATATAATAAAGGGACCCACAGAGCTGTGCAAAGCTGACAGGTTATTGAAAACCATAAACTATGCGTCTAACTCTCACAGCTATTCTTCAACCACACTGCTAAAGATAAATTCCATAACACGATAACTGCACTGTAGTGGTCATCACGCATGGAATGGAACATTTCCCACATAGGATCAAGACAAAGACAACACACTCCAACCCCACACAATATATGGCTTAACTTGCTGCTCATGTAGGTAAGTTCTTCAATTCCCCACAGAGGGGTAGTAAGCACTGTAGACACGCTGCACAAAACAATACGATTTAGTTGAGTGTTGGGCTTATGATTACCCAGCCTCACTTGTTTACACCTGGATGACTGTCCTCAAAATAGTTTTCTTTCAGTCCTACACTTAATGGATATAGAATAATATATAAAAAACTTCTGATTTACTTATTGGGCCAATATACCACTCTTGACATACTGATCTCTCATGATCAATATGAGAGACACATACACTTGCACGAGGTGGGTGTAAGGTCAGCCATGTTGTGCCTTTCCTTCCTGTCGAACTCCTTTCTCAGTTCTCTGATCAGCCCTGTTCGAAACCGATTTTCCCACTTTCCAATTTCATAGATCTCAAGTCCTTCAGGAGGCAGTTGATATAATGTCACAGTGTGCCAAGCTATTGATGAGGCACACCTGTGATCAACAAGGTACTACATTCTACTTGATGCCAATGGACAGGAGTTTAGCCCACTAGAGATTAATTGCAGCGTTTATGCAGGTGACATTATTATGTGTTTTACCTGGGAATTCAAATATATGCAGAGTTATAGGTCTGGTGAATGCAACCTGGCCAAGAGAATGTGAAATAGAACGCAAGTTAGAGGTCTAACAACCTTTAACGAATAACGGGGAATTTAATCCTCGCCCTGAAGCTTTTCATACTTTTGAGGTTGATAAAATAGATGCTACTGAGTGGGTAACAATAAATATATGTTATTCAGTGCCAAGGGACCTCAAGGGTTGAACATTCTCTTCACAAATCTTCACAAATGCCCATTTTATGGTATGTAGTTTTTCACATTAAAATCGGAGCTTTTGTACCCAATTTCAAGTTGTCACAAGGAAAAAAAACATCACCACCAGCCATCCAGTTTTAAGATGCATTTCAAAAGAAAGACTATAACCTCTGGGAAGCTTATATTTCTAAGTGTGGGGTAAGCATGTGCCTTCATTAGTGACATCCACATACACTGCCTCCCTCTGTCTCAGTGGTATTAGCTGTGCACCAAGGTTTCTCTGTTCTGCCACTGAGGCGTTCGTAATGTAAAGGTTTCATCTGAAACATGCAAACAGTTTGAAGGTGCTCCACAGAAAATGAATGAAGTGCCCATTTAATTGTGCCGACACAAGCTTTTTTAATTTCCCTGCAGCGTTAGCTGCATTCATTTAACACCGAGAACAGTAGTTGTTTTAATAATTTAAATTGTTTTACATTAATTGGCTCTCAAAGGCAGGGGGACCATTCTACAAGCAGTATTCCTTCAGAGGTTTGAAACATTTAATAATGGAGCAAATGTCAGCTAAATTAAATTGAGCAGGCGTAATGGTTAATTATAACTAACTAATAAAATATATGACATTGAAAGTACAAATTGGTAATCCGTGGTATACAATGATTTTCACCTTGCAAGAGACCCCTAAGCATTCTCAAACAAACCTCACTTATCTAATATCTGTGAAATCAAAGAAAGCATAGAGGAGAGGTATATGGATAGCTCAGTGGGTTGAGTGAAAGGGATTATTAAATGGTTGTATGATGAAACCACACATGTGGCAACCACGCATGCCTGAACAACGCGGTCAGAACAACGACCGCATTGTTTCCACTCATGCCTTTACCACGCCTGTCTATAAAATGTTTTTTCGTTGTAAAGGCATGCCTAGTAAAGGTATGTGTGGGAACGGCATGCATGGTTGTCGCATGCCACTCCCACCCTAAAAACAGAAGTACCCGACCCCCCACCCTTAAAAACTGCCCCAATACTCCCACCCACCCTGAGCCCTAAAACCGACCTCCCACCCCCAAAAATAAAACAACCCAACCCCTAAAAACAAAATGAACCCAACCCATCCCAACCCACCCCTAAAAACAGAAGTACACCGACTCCCACCCTTAAAAACTACCCGATACCCCCACCCACCCTGAGCCCTAAAACCGACCCCCACCCCCAAAAATAAAACAACCCAATCCCTAAAAACAAAATTACCCCGACCCCTCCACCCCGCCTGCCCCTAAAAACAAAAGTACCCTGACCTCCCACCTTTAAAAACTACTCCGATACCACCCTCCCACCCTTAGCCCTAAAACCGACCCCCACCCCCAAAAATTAAACTACCCAACCCCTAAAAACAAAATTACCCTGACCCCCCAACCCTAAAAACCCAACCCCGCCTGCCCTAAATACAAAATTACCCCAACCCTCACCCCTAAAAACCCGCCCGCCAGCTCTAAAAACATAACTACCACAACCCCCGAAATACAAAATTACCCGGACCCCACACCCCGCCTGTAAAAACCTGACCCCCTGCCCTAAATACAAAATTACCCGACCCCCGCCACTAAAACCCCAACCCCTAAATACAAAATTACCCAGACTCCCCACCTCTACCTCTAAAAACAAAAAAAAACAACCCCCCACCCCCACCCTAAAAATTATAGTACTGATCCCCCTCCCCGCCCCTTAAAAAAATAAAATAACCTAACCACCCCAACCCCTTAACTCCCTCGTCCCACCCCTAAAAACTACCCCCAACCCTGCCCCAGCCCCACTTACACGACCGCGTCCTCTCCCGATGGATCTTCCTTTTTCTCTGCCTTAACTACACATGTGCTTTGTTCAGCACATGAGTGGTTAAAGCAGAGAAAAAGGCCTGCGTTGTTCAGGCAAGCGTTGTTCCGCTTGCATGAACAACGCAGGCATGGTTCCGGACGTGTTGTTCCGAATCTTTCACTTATTAAATGGGTGTAACTTGCAGGCCACATGTATGATAAATACCAAGCAAGACAGACTCCGACGTCATCCACTGAGGCCGGTAAAATGAGCAGTGTTCACTGTTATTCGATTATTTATTTTTATCTATGTATTTCAATGTCATGGGCCTCGAAATGCAATAACAGCATACATCCATTAAAAATGAAATCCTATTTAAAAAAAGAATAAAAAATCATAATCAATTTTTATCACATGCCAATGATATTTCCTAATGTAAGCACAGCATACTGACATTCCACTCTTCACAAAAGTTCATGTGCACTGCTATAATTAAAAGAACCCAATCAAAAAAAAAATCGAGGTAAATGAATATGACGTAGATTTTAAGACCCCAGACAAGATGCGATGCAAACACTTACGCCTGAGACCATGGAGCACACACCTGAGAATATTCAATAGTTTTCTTTAAATACCTTAGCCTCCAACCTGGGTGGACCCCCAATATGCTATCTCAAAAACGCGTCATATTTTTAGGGCAGGGAGCAAATCAAGGCAATTCAGACAAGAATTATATCCCCCAAATTCTATTGTACGTCAGCAAACCATTTTAGCATCAAATATCACTGCAGTGTTTGGTGTAGACATTAGATGTTATAGGATAGCCTTCTTGCCAATTAAGGCCACACTGATGAAGATTTCATTAGATCTCACACTTAGAGCTGTGGCTCTATTTGATACAGTTATTAAATGAATTTTGACGACTAAATACATGACCAAAGCTACACTAATAATGCAAAGATAAGCGTAAAGAAAAGCAGCTTACAAGATCAACAAGCATTTGCAATGCAATAGGGTCTCGCATTTCTCTGAGTTAGAGCTATTAGGAGTTGTAAACTCCCAATCGGATTTTTCTTGCCACATAAAAAAAAAAAAAAACAGCGCTGCTTCAGTTCACGCGTAGAGAAACCTATCGGCAAAAGTGCTATTATCTACGTAACCAGCAAAAGTGCAATTAACTATGTAACAGGGTCGATGTTATGGAAAGCGCTCGACTTCTGCCAAGCGAGATCGCGCTGCGAAAAAAAGATAAAAAGTTGTCCACAAACCTGGCAGGAAAGAGCGAGCCTCGCATGTTTTCAGTACTTGGTCGCTGCGCTTGAGGAGGGCTAATCACCAGAAAAGGCATGACGTATGCGTGCCTTCCACTAATGAAAGCAAGCAGATTTTGAAAGGCAAGCCCTCGAACCAATGAAAGACACTGACGTGACATGGACGGGGCTCCGAGCCATTTTCTAATTACTAAAGCATCTTGCAAGCGAAACGCATGTGCAAGCGCATGCGACGCAGGCTCGACCCTAAAAATGGGTAGACTTTGTGCGCTGGATCCACTGCAAACTCCCATTTTGAAAAAAATAAGCTATGTGTAAATACAAATATTCATATTCACTGGTCAACCCTGGCATTTTTCAAGACCAGAACGAATAATACTGCCCTGAACAAAGCACTTCATAGCAACATAAAAATAAGTATATTTTAATGTTACGTTAGACAAGTAGCATTTCATCTGAAAATATAATTCCTTTCATGCTTCACAAAGCTATCTGTAGGACAATATCTCGACATACTAAGGTGGAGGGATCACCATCTTAGAATGAGTTGCAACTAAGCTCTAACACTGCCCGATAGCCCAGCCCAGTCTAAACAGTCCCAGCTCATTTTTGACACCTGGGCCTGAGTAGCAAGGTAATCTACAGAGAAAAGCGTAACACAAACAGCACTTACAGTAAGATAGAAAATAAGCCTAAACAACCACATCAAGATTAAGTAAAAATTTAAAATGATGATAACAAATAATACAAGGGTTCGGGGGGTGGGAGTGTACAGACGTCTTAGATTGAACATTGGACTCAGGACAGGCCAACAAGCAAAAGTGATTGCCTGCCTTGGATATGGTATGATTTATCTTGTGATTCAATGAATATTCAGCTAGAGCCAGTTCCAGTTGGTTGGGCACCAAGGCTGTGTTTCTCAGTCTTATGTTGGACCTGGATGTGAGTGGCTAAAAGTAAAGGTTCGTCATTTGCTCAGGCAGGCCAGAGTTCCAGCCATCAAAGGGTTCCCTTCAGAGCCAGGATTTGATACTCTTGGCTGGAGGGCAAGCCAAAACCTGGATGGTACCTTAGGCTGAAACCAAAACATTTAGAGTGTGAAGGTCTTGATTCATCTTGTATGAAGGTTTTGAAGCGCCTGTAGGTTCAGCAGTTTTAACCACAATGCAGTGCTCGTCAAGGAAAGGAAATATGGAAGTGTCCAGGTCAAAGTGTC
Organism: Pleurodeles waltl; assembly: GCF_031143425.1. Classification (NCBI taxonomy): domain Eukaryota; kingdom Metazoa; phylum Chordata; class Amphibia; order Caudata; family Salamandridae; genus Pleurodeles; species Pleurodeles waltl. Next base: position 1,341,028,157 of record NC_090447.1, read on the forward strand.
TGTTAGACCTGGCAGCTCTTAGTATGGTTTCCCTGTACTTTTTGTTTCTGCCCCCCTGTTTTTGGATCCTGTGCTGTAATTCGTTTTTGCTGTCTTTGATACTCTGGGTACTTTTCCACTGCTAACCAGTGTTAAAGTGCAAGTGCTCTCTGTCTAAAAGATATTGGTAATTGGGTTTCCCTGATTGGCACATTGGATTTACTGGCAAGTCCCTAATAAAGTGCACTATGTGTGCCCAGGGCCTGTAAATCAAATGCTTCTTGAATCATTGGCTTCATTTGAGTGCCAGTCTTTCATATTAGTCTTTAGTTCAATATGGAAGATGTACAAGGTTTGAAGATTCTAAAAGGATAAAGGCAGATCTACAATAACACAATTCAGTAGTTCTTCAGCACAGGTTATGCCTAGCCCAGTACATGAGTTTGAATTTATCTCTGCTCAATAGCTGCCTCAACTACAGGAAATACTTAGGGGCATATTCACAAGCCCTTAGCATCACCTTAACGCAGTCTTAGCGTCATTTTTATGACCCTAAGGTAGCGTTAAGGTGGCAATTCCCTCACACAAGATTTACAAAGTGGCACAATGCATGCATTACGCCACTCTGCAACCCCTTGCACCACATTATGCCTGCGTCAGGCATAATGAATTCAAGGGGGGGGCGTTCCGACACAGGGAGGCCTGAAAAAAATGGCACAGTGAAATTTACAACATTTCACTGCACCATTTTTTCCATCATTTTTAACACCTGCTCAGAGCAGGCGTTATTAAGTCTCACCCATTTTAATCAATGGCCTCCCTGTGCTTTGTTGCACTAGCGCCAATATGTTTGACGCTACTGCAGCAAAGCACCTCAACTGTGTAAAAAATGTTGACACAATTGTCCTCACGACGCCATGGTGCACTGTATTGTAAATGCAGCACAACCATGGTGTCGTTAGACGGGGCCGGGGCGACTCAAGAAAATTGGCGCATCGGGAACAATGTGCCCCTTCATTTTTTCAAGTAAGTAGGCCTCCAGCAAGCTCATGTCCAGCATACACAAGCCCAACTATCCTTGTGGACCCAGGTCATCAAACTAGTATCCCAGTTCTTGAATCAAGGTTTGGAAGCAGATATTTAACTCAGGAAGAGGAACACCTTTTGCATGGTTTCAGCAACAGGCAGCGCAATAACTTCCTGCAGCAGGAAGGTCGCCTGCCTTCTTCCTGATCCATCCTTGTTCTTGAGCATCATTCATCCAAGAGTCTGTTAGTGAAAGTGGAGCTACAATGTCATTAGAAGTTGATCCTGATGTATTCCCTATAATGAGACCATACTCTACCCTCCAGTTTTCAAAATACTGTGATGTGACTGTGTTCTGGCACTGTATCTAACCATAAACAATCATCCCTGACAGCTGAGAAAGCCTAAGAGGTTCCCATTTGCACTCCAGCCCAACATAATCAAAAAGGTCATTCTAGTTCACTTACAGGGCACTTCAACACCTTTTTCTTAAAATAGTAAAGATTTTTTTTCAAAACTAATTTTCTCTTGATGAGTCTTAGCTAGAATCATTTCCTATTATATTCCATTAGGAAGCATATCACCAAGCACCTTTATGAGGTTTGTTCTTTGTACCTTTGCCTCTACACAGGCTCTCCTCATCATCTTCAATTGATGTAGAATGAAGCAGTCCAATTTGCTTTTAGTGGATGCAGATTAAATTTAGCCTTCCTAGAGATGTTTTTCTGAAAACTTCAGCCTCCTTACGGACTCAGTACACAACCCGCTGCATGCCTTCTATGACCAGACCCTGCTATTCATCAGAAACAAAGGTATTTGTTACTATCCTACAAAGAATCCCAGACCCCAGGACCATTATATACTCATTATTCCACTATCCTGGAAAAAAACTTGGTGGATGATAATTTTCAGTGATAGTCCTATCTTTTATAATCACCCTCCTCTGTAACTGACACTTGTAAAGCCTGTTAGCCCTGGGGTGGTGTCCCCTCAACAAACCTTTTGCCTTCCTCCTCCATTTTTGCTGACCTCATTTTTGCTGGCCTTAGGACTCTGCAAACTTTACCGCTGCTAACCAGTGCTAAAAGCATATGCTCATTCCTTAAACCATAGTGACAATGGCTCATGCCCAGTGTTGGAAATGGCACTTCTGCAGGGTTAGCCCCAGACTTTTTGCCTTCCTCCTTCTCTTTTTCTGACCTCATTTTTGCTGGTTTTTAGACTCTGTGCACTTTACCACTGCTAACCCGTGCTAAAGTGCATATGCTCACTCCCTTTAAACCTGGTAAAATTGGATCATACCCAATTGGACTATTTAATTTACCTATAAGTCCCTAGTAAGGTGCACTGTATGTGCCCAGGCCCTGTAGATTAAATGTAACTAGTGGGCCTGCAGCACTGGTTGTGCCACCCACTTTGGTAGCCCCTTTACCTTGTCTCAGGCCTGCCCTTGCAAGGCCTGTGTGTGCAGTTTCACTGTCACTTCGACCTGGCATTTAAAAGTACTTGCCAAGCCTAAAACTCCCCCTTTTCTACATATAAGTCACCCCTAATGTGTGCCCTAGGTAACCCCTAGAGCAGGGTGCTGTGTGGGTAAAAGGCAGGGCATGTACCTGTGTAATTTACATGTCCTGGTAGTGTAAAACTCCTAAATTCGTTTTTACACTACTGTGAGGCCTGCTCCCTTCATAGGCTAGCATTGGGGCTGCCCTCATACACTGTTGAAGTGGTAGCTGCTGATCTGAAAGGAGTAGGAAGGTCATATTTAGTATGGCCAGAAGTAATACAAAATCCTGCTGACTGGTGAAGTTGGATTTAATATTACTATTTTAGAAATGCCACTTTTAGAAAGTGAGCATTTCTCTGCACTTAAATCTTTCTGTGCCTTACAATCCACGTCTGGCTGGGTTTAGTTGACAGCTCCTTGTGCATTCACTCAGACACCCCCCAAACACAGGGTACTCAGCCTCACTTGCATACATCTGCATTTTGAATGGATCTTCCTGGGCTGGGAGGGTAGAGGGCCTGCTCTCACACAAAGGACTGCCACACACCCTACTGGGACCCTGGCAGACAGGATTGAACTGAAAGGGGACCTGCTGCACTTCTAAGCCACTCTTTGAAGTGCCCCCCACTTCAAAGACGCATTTGGGTATAAAACAGGGCCTCTGCCCTACCACCTAAGACACTTCCTGGAAAAGAAACCTGAACCAGAACCTGCACCCTGACAAGAAGAACTGCCTGGCTGCCTAAAGGACTCACCTGACTGCTTTCTACAGAGGACTGCTGCCTTGCTGTTGCCCTGCTGTCTTGCTGCTCTCTTGCTTTGCTGCAGAAGTGCTCTCCAAGGGCTTGGATAGAGCTTGCCTCCTGTTCCCTGAAGTCTCAGGACCAAAAAAACTTCTCTCTTGCAACTGGACCCTTGTGCGGTGAAAATTTAGATGCACAGCTTGTTCCGCTGTGAAAAATTCACCGCTCGCCGAACTGGAACTACGCTGCTCGACTTCGCGAGGAAAAGATCGACGTGGCGCCTGCGGTGCGACCGGAACTTCGACGCACGGCCCGCTGGACAACGCCGCCCGACTTCCAGATGGGAAATCGACGCCACGCCTGCCGTGAGGGAGAAATTTCCACGCATCGCCCACCGGAACGACGCAGAGCTGGTCAACAAGCCCAGGATGCCACGCACAGACTCCGGAGCGTCTTTAAACCCCGCGACCCAAAGAGGAGACCCGTCCAAATGCCGGAAATCGACGCAACGTCTTCCCCGCGTGAAAAATAACGACGCAAGTCCGTGTGTGAAGGGGCAAAATTGACGCACACACCATTTTCCACCCATATCCTCCTCTGCGGCCCTTTGCGGAGATTTTTCACTCCAACCAGGTGCTTTGTGCTTGAAAGAGACTTTGTTTGCTTTTTAAAGACTTAAGACACTTTATATCACTTTCCAGTGATACCTTTACAATTTCTTATTGCATCTTTTATCGTTTTGACCTGCAAATATCCAGATAAATATTATATATTTTTCTAAACACTGTGTGGTGTATTTTTGTGGTGCTATATTGTGTTATTGTATGATTTATTGCACAAATACTTTACACATTGCCTTCTAAGTTAAGCCTGACTGCTCAGTGCCAAGCTACCAGAGGGTGGGCACAGGATAATTTGGATTGTGTGTGACTTACCCTGACTAGAGTGAAGGTCCTTGCTTGGACAGGGGGTAACCTGCCTGCCAACCAAAGACCCCATTTCTAACACCCAGCCTGCAGCCCGACTGTGCCACCCACTTATGTAGCCCTTTACACATGTCACAGCCCTGCCATTGCAACCTTTGGGGCAGTTTTAAACTGCCATTTCGACCTGGCAAAATAAACCTTTTGCTAAACCCAAACCTTCCTTTTTAATACATATAAGTCACCTGTAGGGTAGGCCAGGAGGAGTCCAGAGAGCAGCCAGGAGGAGTCCAGAGAGCAGGGTGTAATTTATTTAAAAAGTAGGACATGTTCTGGTAGTGAAAAACTCTTAAATTCAATTTTCACTTTTGCAAGGCCTACCTCTCCCATAGATTAACATTAAAGTTACCCTATCATATTTTATAAGTGTAATTTACAAATAAGAACATGTAAATAGTTTATGTTTGGTGTTTCTGGAATTTCAATTTAAAAGCCTAACCTTGGGTGAAGTCAGATTTTAAATTACAATTTTGAAAATGCCACTTTTAGAAAGTTGGCATTTTACTGCTTTAGCCATGTAGTGCCTGTAGCCTGTTTCTGGTCACATGACTGGGTGTAGCTGACAGTTGGACTTTGTGTATTCATCCTAGGCAGCAATATCCAGTAATGAGCCTGGACCCCTGGTGTGGCTCAAGGGAGATGAATTCAAGCTTTTGGGCTCTCTGCGACTGCAAACAGGCGATTCACACCAAGACCTCAGCACTTGCATCAGGATTCAACACAAAGCTCCTTCAGCCTGACTCTTTGCACTCCAGCATCAACTACTAGTGGGGACCAGCAACCCAAAGTTCCAGTAATGCCAGCCCGCCTGTGATGTTGACTGGCTCTTCGTACTATGCAGACAGCCTCCTGTGACACTCTCCCTACTTCTTGCAGCCCTCTTAAATGTAAACGGGGCTCTTGGCACAAATTTCCAAAGGTAAACTTCAGCTGGCCCAACCTGGAGACTGTAGCTGGCCTGCGCTCCATTATGGTCGGCTTGAAAGTGTGACTATGACTTGGTCCACCGCGACCAGATTCCCCAAGTTGGTGCTTTGTGGTTTTTGGTACTATATTCACTAACTTCTTTAAAAATTCACAACTTTGGTTCTACTGATTGGACTTTTGTCATTTTGGTCTTGATTTATGTATTACATTTTACTCTATTTTTCTAACTTGGTGTGTGATCTTTGTGTGCTGCGTTTTCCCTGTGTTACTGTTTGAAGCATTGAGCAAATACTTTGCACATTGCCTCTGAGTTAAGCCTGACTGCTCTGTGCCAAGCTATCTGAAGGCTGAGCACAGGTTAATTTAGGATTTACTTGTGACTTCACTCAGAGAAGAATTGTAGTTGCTGCTTGAGAAGGGTTTCACTTCCCTCCACCAGTAACCCAATTTTTGACAAGAGTCATATTAATTAATTTCTCTTTTCTAAACACCTAAATATTGTTGTTCTTCCAACTCATTTAATGTCTTGACTAGCTATGATTAGGGCTCTGATTAGTACCAAGAAACATGAGGGTGATTGCGTGTTCAATATATAGCCATAACAAAACATAACAAAAAATAAAAAAAACATGAAATACTATATCATGACACCAAGCTTAAGTCAGACTCACATCTAATTTCTTGAGAAATGTGTGGTATCTCTTTCTACAGGAGGGAGATGGCTTGGGCAGGTTTGTCAAAAAATGTAAATGAAACTGGTTTCTCCAGCTGAAGATTTGACTGTTGTTCGAGCTATAAGAAAAGCAGTGATAACTCATTCATTCAGTCGGTCTGGCTCATGCACGGTCTTACGTTTGTATTTTCTGACGGTATGCAGCAAGATAGCTCAGATTTGGTATTTTCAATCCGAGTTACCTACATGTGATAATTTTGGTATTGATCACATTTAGAAAACTTCAGATCTAAAATGTTCAATTTACATTTCTTTGATGTGGTTTCTTTAGAACCACTGTCAGTACAGGCTCTAAGCAAGCCGGAACATGTGTATAAACTGAGGAGTAGAAGAATAAAACAGTTCTACAAGTTCCTTAGCTGACTCCCGGACAACCAACCGGGTGGCCCAGTACAATTACAGTTGTCTGATGAATGACTTCATCTTAACATTTGTAGTGTTTTCGCTGTTAGGCTAGTGCCTTTTCAATGAACCGGGAGAGTGCTACAGTAGTGGGTATTGTGCTGGCACGAAAAAAGCATAGTGTGTTGTCAGCTCACACAGGACAGAGGCCTATCATGCAAGCCTTAGTTCTCAACGGAAGCCACACATCAAAAGTTCAAAAAGAACAGGTAAAACGTGGTACAGCAAGCTGATTTCCTCTCAGCAGCATTACTGCTGCCTAATTTTATCCTTTATAGACATGCAGAGTCATTTATGTTATATACCGAAGGCTACACTTGTGCCACCAAGAAAAAATGTATTGTGAGGTTTTTACACTGCATCCTAATTCAGTAGAACAAATGAAAATATACTTCCCTGTATAACCAAACCAAAGAAACGTTTTCCTGCCTTAGAAATTTAAAAGGCAAGGAGGGGCATGGGTGTATGTGTGTGCGCCCTCCACTATGTTCCATTTTCAGTGCACAGCAAGAAACGAGAGCCGCAAACATCAAGAACCACTTACAACAGCAAATTAAGCACTTGTTGAGGGTGCAGCACACAGCCATTTCTACCTGCAGATAATCATGTATTTTGCTGCCCTGTTAGAAGTGAGGGCTGGGGAAATGATCAGGCCTGACTGCCTTGCTTTGCTTTCTGCTCCCTGGGCTTCTGCTGTGTTTGCATTATGATGGCTGAAGGGCAGAAGTATGGGAGGCGGCGAGAATTCAACATAAGCCCACCAGAGCGCAAGAGGCTGACTCTGAACAGGCTCCAGCCCTTTTTGCACAGGCTTGAACACGAATTTGTGCGAAGGAAAGCCTTTATCAAGGGAACCACCCCACCTATACATGTTTACTCTACCGAAGTGAATGGGGACAAGACCCCATACTAGTGGAGTCCACTGGAGCTCCTGAACCCTTGCTCTGCCCATGCGCCATGATTTTCCATCTCATATATTATCCCCGAAATGGAAGGCGAACAGTACTTACCTGAGGACTCACTCAATCTAGACAAGCCTGCCAAGCATCACAACCCTCCTCTACATTGTTACTTACAATCAATTTGGGATAAATGTCATGATGCTCACTGTCCTCCATGCTCTCCTAAAGGTGAGGCTTGCTGCCAGTCCGCGACTTCTCCATCGCTAAACTCGCCACCGCAACCCTCGAGCATAAAGGCTAGCGCCATCTGCCCTACATTGCTACCAGCAGACACCAAGTGGTCAGTTTTGGAGGCCGGTCACTGGCAGCACAGCATAGAAGGAGAGCTGAGCCGCGACTGCAAGCGATAAAACAGGGGAGTCATGTATAGGTCATACAGTCATATGAATGTACATAAAGTCACTCCAAATGGAACTCACTAAGGCATTGGATATCTCTGGCGTGGATCTGGCCCTCCTGTATTTACACATTGTGTGCCTTTTACCATGTAACTCACTTTTTTCACAGTCGTCATTGTATGTGATGTGCAGCAAAGGACAGCTCTAATTTGTGGAGCGGCAGCTTTTATCGATTCTTCTTATTTTATTTATTTTTTATTTCTTTTTATTTATTTTTCAATTATTGAAGAACGCTAGCCACCAGACGTTGACCGATTCTGGGCACCAATGAAAAGCTGAGCGCCTATAAATCATTTCGTGACAACGTTCATAATGTTTTTCCATATGTTTTTCGTTTTTATATTTCGCTCACCAGCCCTGAGACTTGTGGCAAACTGCCCCCACCCCTGCGTTAGTGATTAAACGCGAAGTAAAAAATGGATTGTGTGCACTGCAGCATGCATTCAAAACATGCTGCGATTGCCTGCATATGCCTCACTGCACAGCAAGGCTCTGAGGAGCACAGCAACTCAGTGTTTCAAATGAAACCTTTTTAATTTTCAGGAGAGGCGGGAACAGAAGCTTGGCCCTAAACACATCTGCTGCCGATGACCCTCACTGGCTGCTCGCTCATCTGCAGATGCAGAAATGGTGCAGAGTGAGACATTTCCTGCAGCAACCCCCATCTGCCATAAAGTATTTCCTATGCTGCAGGTTCACAACTTCAGCCATTAGCATTTTGTTAAAAGATGCTGAAGTTTATCAAATTATGTTTAGAGGAATATATTTGGAATATAGCTTCAAAGGATCTGCGGACCCTCCAAGGATTTGAGTGAGTCTTGAAAACCATATCCTATCTGGAATTTCGCTACTTCGAATCCGATTAAAGCAAGTGCAGAAATTACACAATACCCAGAAGCAAAAATATTCAAGGGGTAGAGCAATGACAATAAACAATGACTTGGAATTTACATTTCTACCCATACAAACAGAATTAAATTAGATGTGTGAAATTAGGGGGAAGCATTAGATATTGCCCAAAGAAAAAGTTTCAGTCAAATAACTCTTATTATTCTAGCGGCCTTGTAAATAGCTGCAGTCATAACAAAATCATTTAATCTAATTCCGAAACACAATTATCAGAACAAACGTTACAATATTTTCACATTCCATTTATAATACTGTTAATAATACCAACATTAGATTTGTCAAATTAACAGGTAATATTTATTGTGCCCCTTAAGAATTCTCCTACTGGAAGAGCTAGCTGAAGCAAAAAAATAAATAAATCACTTGCTGCAAAATTAAATGTAGGTCACTTTTGTTCAAAATTGGTTGCAAGTGCTTGTTTTTGATAGGAATGTACAAAAAAGTTGCTGTTGGGACACAAAAGTCCCTTGCATGGCAATGGGCATGCACCGCTACCAAAAGTGCCCTACATTACTGATGTCTGGATCCCTAATACTGACTTTTCTTGTCACAGGCAACCAGAGTTGGCGTGTGCGCCATGACATAGGTCTGTCTCCCAGATTGCGATCTTGTTGGACCCTGAGGGCCACCAAAAGCTTTATCCTTATAGTGGTGAAAGGCTACTGCGTTCACCAGGATGTAAGTAGCACAAGTGCGGGGGTGGCAGCATACCATGCCCTTTTACCCTGTGGCACTCGAGTGAGGCCTACAGGCTCACTCATTTAAAGTTCAACTACTGTGTGCTTAACTCACCCTTGGCCTTCATCGGTTTGGTGTGTAGTGCTGCTCAGTGAATGTGTGGTATCCATGTGCTGTAATGCATGCATATTATATGTATGTGCTGAGTGTATGTGTTCCTGTTAATGGTACCGTACATAAAATGTGTAGGGTTCTGCAGTGCATAAATGCTATATGCATGTGTTGGGTGTATATATGCCTATGAAGGATACAACACATAGAAGCCTCTGGGTTCCCTTGTAGGAGACCCAGGGCTGGATGCAGAAACATGAGGAGAGGAGGTAGAGGAATTGCCCCAGACAGGTTTGTGTATTGCTGCATTCCTGTAAGCTGGATGGAACAATCTGGAGGAAGGGAGAGTCAGGCTCTCCAGTACACTTCAAAGGGTGATCTTTGATTGAAAGATGTCATAAAGAAGGAGTCTGGGTACATCTCAGGAGGAGATGGGGCTGATAAGATAATCATAATGAGTAGGGCTGAGGCGTTGGGGTAACCTTTTGATACATATATCACTTCAAAGGCTCAGACTAATTCCCATTTGGTGTCTGGAAATGGACTATAATGAAAGGAGCTTGAGACCCCAAAAATGGTCAACTGCCAAACAGCTGTTCAGGCTGTGTGTGCAAGGAGGAGAAGTCTGCCTGTGACCAGGACTGGGAGCCAAAGCCTGCTAGCATCTCAGCTGGGTGAGGGGGCATTACCTGGGGAATCCAAGACCACCTTCCCTGGAGCTGGGAGCACCAGCACTGGCCTGCTTGCCAAGACCAGTGTTTCTTGTGAGGAAGAGAAGAGTGTTGGCTAGAGCAAGTTTCAGTGGGGAATCCTGGTTAGTGGATTCCCTTAGAAAGATATGAGGAGACCGCTGCCTCACCAATCAAGGCATTGCCCATGTCCAGGGAAAGTCAGTGATCCCCATATGCCAGAGGATGGCCGCTGTGAAGTGAGCCTTGATCATTGCTGCACCGGACAGGTCATTGTCCATGTGCAGTGCAAAGTCTGCAACCCCATATACCACGTGGGATCACCGTGAACAGTGCTGCCGTGCCAAGTGGGCCATAGCCCGTGTGCCGTGTTAAGTCGGTGACCTTATATGCTACGTGGGGCCATTGTGAAAAGTGCTGGCATGCCGAGCGGGCTGTAGCCCTTGTGTAGTGTAATGCTGGTGACCCCATAAGCCAAGTGATGCCAAGTAGGGATGCTGTGAAGAGTGCTGCTGTGCGTGGTGCTAGGTATGTGACCCTGTATGCTGGGGGTGGCACCCTGAACTCTGCTGCTGTATAGGCAGGCCAGAGCATGTGTGAAGTCAGGAACGGTGATGCAGTATGTCAGAAGGGGGCACCAGGATCAAGCAAGAACTGTGGGCTAGTCAGGATCATTAGCGGAGGAAAGAGGCCACTGTGTTGACCCAAGCGGTCTAAGCCTTGACTGAATACCAATGCCAGGATCATCACACACCCCACTACCTGGGGGAATAACTGAAGAACTTTTCCAGCTGGGAGCAGCTGCAAAAAAAACCAGGCCTCTGCAGGACCGCATGTGAGAGAACTCTAGGACAGCCAAGCGCAGCCTGCCTAGGCTGCATGAGAAAGACTTACAGAAGCTGGCCACTGCAGCTCCAGTGCCCACAGAGGGGGCATGCTCAGAGACTATGGTCGCTCAGGACTTGCTTGTGCAGGTAAGACTTATTTTAGGCCATGGAGAACTTGCTTACCAGATAGTGATGCTGCACTAGAACACATTTGACTTTAATATAGAGTCAGAGAGGGACTCCTGAGACTCTGACTATTAGTGGAGCTTAACCTGAATGTCATCTACAGTGAATGGAGAATGACCAATTCCACTAGCTTGAGGGGAGTGGGACACAGGAATCAGTTTATGAAAACACTAGTGCCCTGACTTTAGGGGACTCCTTGTATTGTTTGTGAATGTCATATTTTACTTTGTGGTCAAATATAAATACTCCTTTTCCATAAAGTAAGTATTTGATGGGAATATCCATTTATTGTCCATTTTGAGATGTGAGCTTATGTTCACCCCCCCTGTGTGTACCCTTCCACCACGAGAAGCCTTGAAATGCTTGAACTGTGCTACCAATGAGAGTCAATTGTTGAAAGGGTACTTCATCTAGTTGCTCAGGATCCTATTATAGGTTGGGTCTCGGGACAGCAGGAGTAAAAGACCTCAACCCCCGCATTTGAGGGCAGCAATGCCTACTTACACCGTGGCCCTCTGAATGGGGTTCTGACAATTACATTCATTCGGTGGCTTTAACTTACAGCCACACATATTCAAACCCAAGCTTTCCATTTTTGAATGGGGAATCTCCAAGCTACATGAGCCCTTTAAAAAGAGGCCAATTAACTTTTTAATGGTACGTCACAAACGTGGGATATCCCATCTGCTGTATTACAAATGCAATATAGCCAATGTTTGTGACGGAGTAACCCATCAGCTGAGCTTTAAATAAAGCTTTTACTCTTAGGAAACATCTAGAAACATTCAGAACTTCAGGACACTTCAAAATGTGAAATGTCCTGTGGTAAACACTAAGGTGAGGTTCAGTTCAGAGAGTTTCACAAGTTTCTGCTTCTAACATCTAAGAACCCCATTTTCTTTAGCATGATAAGCAGATTCATATGAGAGTTTGTTAAAAGTTGTTAGCAAACCGCCTCCTATTTTAAAGTCATTCTTTTAATAAGGCCTGACCAGGAAGCAAGCAGATATGTGTAATGAGATATGCACTATTATTCTGAAGACCTTGGAGTTTACTGACTCATGCTTTGGGATTGCTATCTTGACGACATTTGAGTAAACAGCTTTGATCCAAAGAAAACATGAATTACATCTGGATCCCTTATGCCATCCTCTAATGTTTTCTAAAAGATACTTCGTCGAGGCTACTTAAAATTAGCTTTGAATTCCCCACCTTGGCACAAGATCTGAACCAGTCGTGTGGAACTAGGATGTGGAAGATGTTGCAGTACCACCATAAAACCTGAAGGAGTTTGGAGAGAGAATGAAGAAGGGTTCTCTTCTAGTAGCATTTTTGTGTTTTAAAAGAAACACTGTTAAACTATGCCTGGACAGCACCCCTATACTAAAATTCATTCAGTCTCCACTGATCTGATCACTTCTTCACCCTTATGAATCCCAAGGGTGTAATACATCTATGTGCACTGCCTATTAAAACAACTAACCTCAAAAAGAATAAATGCATTAGAAGGCTTTTCAGTCACATCATAGTTAGGCAGCCCAACTGCCTAGCAAGCCAGAACATCTCAGAAAGACCTTCAACTGATGAGACACTTCCCATTCACAGTAATCCTTCTCAGCTTCTACCTTAGTGTAGCGATCCCTTTGATCCCTGGCAGTTAGTTTCATCTCTATACATGGTGCCCTCAGAAAAATGTGTTGACTGCCACCCAAGCTTTTTGCTTTATTTTAGTGCAGTAAAATACTATTGGATATGGAAGAAATGATCCTGTTAACGGCTACCTTTGGTATTGTCTAACTGGAAATTTAAGTTGTACATCAATATTGGGGATGGAGCTTCTGGATCTTGTTGACAAGAAGGGCCCATTGAAAACTGACACCCTCGGAATAGCACCTAGCTTTGTTTTAGCAATGATGGCAAGAAGGCAGAGAGAATGAACCTAAATATAGTGATGGATTAGGATTGAGGATGCTCTCTTCACGCTTTGCTATATTATATCCCACCGTTTCATACACTAAATGGCACATAATAAAAATACACACTTTGATTGGGGGCATCTAGTATAAAATAGGTAGCTTGCTGTTTTTATTAAATTACATTCTAATTGATAACATTGTGCAGAAGAGTACACTCTAAAGTGAGGTGGTTGTCATATCAACTAACTTTTTTTTCTCACCACTGTAACCATGGTAAAAAAAAAAAAAGAAAGCAAGAGGTAATATATGCCAGATGCTAAAAAACATCAAGAAAGCGTACTTCTGTCAAAAATAATCAAATAAAATTACAATAGAAAATAACTCAAAGGATTTTGCCCCTTGAATGTAACTATAATTTTCTACTAACTTATCAACTCACCATAGAGCTCCTGTTTCTTGTGGTCATTGTGGGACAATCCAAGAGTCAAAGTGCAAAAGTGATTCTGAGTTAAAATATTTAGACTACCATGCTTCTCACACTTGACACATAAAATTTGAGAGCTCAACAGAAAACTTCTCCTGTTACACTACAGAAGATGTTTCTAATGATACAAATGATGGTTTTGCTCTTCTTTATGTATTGGACTAGAAGTGCCAACATGAAACTTGCTGCGGAGTAGAAAGTGAGGTGTGAGCTATTTACAAAACATTAATAGTCATCCGTTGAAGTTGATGTCGATGAAATCCCCCCTTGCACTTTTGCAGGATTTTTTAAGGGCTAGCATTTAGAATTTTCTAACCTTAGCATCGGATAATGGATAGTCACATGCTATTTACAGTGAGCTATGCTTAGCCTTTGCCATAACCATATTATGCTACTTATTTGTAATTCCTTGCCTTCATTGGTCAATCCATTATGTTGAAACCTGCAAGACTGGTGTGAGCCAGGTCAGCAAACCAGAGGTGTTCTGTAAAGCCACTAGCTCAACAGCATTTAACACTTCTTTGATGTTTTAAAAACGCCCTTTCACAGCTCAGGCTCCTCTCCAGTGAGTGCACTATTAAAAGCATTTAACATCAGGACTATAGCATTTAATATTTTTTAGATGTCTTCAAATAAAATGAACCACACCATGACTAGACATTTACAAAGGTCTTTCCATGCAAGCCTGTAACAGGGTAGAAGCAGATCTGGCACCAAGACCAGTTGGAACATAAGAAAATTAAGAAGTGCATAGATATGCACATTCACATACACATGCGAACACGTATACACTTTCACAATCAGTATCCAAGCTGCATAGCCAATCAACATCTGCGATTAGCTCAGAGACCAGACAAATGGTAGTAGTGAAGTATATAAGTGAACATTATTAATAAATACAAATAAACTTGCAAATATGATTTTAAATGTCTCTAATAAAGCTGATGCACAGGGCTATATACAGATCCAGGACATCTGTCACAATTAGAAAAAAGTCTCTACATCTTAGTTTAGAAATTGGTTTTCCCACGTAAAATGATCAATTTTCGACATCTGCTCGTAAAGAAACTGTACACCTGAAAAAAAAATAGTTTGCCTGTGTCATGACGAATCAATATTTACCAGCAAAATGCTCTTGAATTAATTACTAATGTAGGCCAAGTGCCTAACCCTTCAGTCAATCATGAAGTAGTAATGCGAAGCAAGCAATGACCGGAAGGATCTCATAGTTTCACTTAGGTCAATAATAAGACAGTTGAAGAAAGAAGATACACAAACAAGCAGGGCTTGTACTAGCAGAGAGGCAAGTGGTGTGAGGTCCCCACAGGAACTGAAGTCTCCAGGCAGCAGCACAGGTCCTCCTACTGATCAGAGGAGACATGGGCTGCAGCATTTGTGGAAACAACCACTCTTTGAAGGTCCTGCACCCAGGCCCCCTTGCTCACTGGTTTCAGACCTACAACCAAAGAAGATGCAGTTTTAACGTTATTCTTACTTGCAAGCTGATTCAAGTCATGCTTGTAAGTAATATCACTTGTCACCAGACTATAGCAGGAAATGTATATAGGCCCCAACAATAACCAGAGACTGTGGGCATCTGCAACTCAGAGCATGACTCAAGTCCAGTACAAAGTCAACCCACATGTGCAGCATGATTTTTGTTGGTGGGCACTGACGGCAGTGACACAGAGCTCGGGAGCATTGATGGAGGTGGACAACGTCTGCAAAAGTGTTTAATTATTTTTTGTGCTTGCCCTGTCAGGGCATACATATGACGTTTATTTGTTATGCAGAGAGGATCGCTGTGTTCACTTCCTAAGGATTTTGACAAAAAGGAGACCTGCGTAAAAATATTTGTGTGACTCTTCTACAAGGCAGAACACCACCACCTCTATAACATGGCAGTCTCAGGCATCCCAAGAAAGTTCATTCTGCCACTGATTTATGTATAGGTGTTCTCACTCACCCACACCTCACAGACTCTTCCACTCCCACACTAAATCACATACTATTTAAGTCTCTCGAGTGTGAGAACAGGTTTTTCTCATTTTGGTGTTTCTGTTGCCCTGCATGCACCCTTTGACCATGGACGTCAATTCACCAAAATGCCAGGGGTAGCGGAAAGTGACATCACACGCCCTTTGACCTTCCCTTTCACCCATGCACATACATGCTTACACATACACACACATACACACAATGTCTCTCACATAAACACAGTCTCACCAGCAAGCACGCACACAACATACATTTAAAAGCAATTTTTGCTTACTTCAGCCACTAGGGAAGGCCATATTCCAGCTAACTGTACTTCATTTTTTATTACACTACTAGTGACTAAAGTAATATTATTCACTATTAGTGTAATAAAATAAATTACAGAATGCAGCAACCTTGAAAGAGGAAACAACGAGGAGAAACAAAGATATTTTTCCTCGTTGTGCCTCTTGGGGGAAGGTAGTACTATTCTGATGCATTCCTAGGGCTACCTCTCTTCGTTAATCTGGGAATTCGGTAGAATACATGGATGGATGCATGGGTACACTCATGCTCCACCCATGTGACATCCTCACGATGTAGTGTAACGCAAGGCAGCTACTTGCGGTGTTTTGTGTTACACTAGATGCACCAAGCCACGCAGGGCCACACAGGTTGGCCTTTTGTGGATTGATAAATCTCCAAGGAATCTCCAAGGATAGCAGCCAAGAATGGGAGAAAAAGATGCGAAGACAGGTGTGGAAAAGCTGATTCCTGGGGTAATTTCCCATTCCTAAAGATCTATGTTATAACATCACACTTGGAAGTTACCACACCTTGAGAATTTGTATTTCAAGGTGTAGTACTACCGTTCCAGGAGTCTTGGTGACACATCTAATGACAACTCAAAACCGCATTTTCAACACTCTGTCCTGTTTTCCCTACACATCTTATTTCGAGCTTCCCTTAACATAATTTATACTTAAAATGTATCTTAAAAAAGAGACAGAACCTTTTGAAACGTGCTGTTGAGGATGCCATTTTAACTGTGTATTGTTATAAATACACTGGTGTTCAACTGCAATGTCAATATTGTCATAAGAACACTTTTTTTTTTAAATGATACTTTATTACGCCTAGAAAGACATATGTTTGAGCACTAATACAGAGTTTAAAACTTGCATTGATTGATAGATTCAAAGCATACTTTGCAAGTTACCATTTCTTAACCATTCCCGCATATTCAAATGTGTTTTTATGATACTGTGGAGTTTGTTTTTCATTTTTTCACTTAACTTGTCTAATTATAATTTTATTTTTAATTGAATGTTGGCAACTTCTTAATGATTTTGCAGCTCTGCAAAGTTGCAAGCAACGGGCTTTCCTTCCTGCTCCGGCACCACAGATAACCACTGAAAAGAATGCAATCATTTCTTCAAAAACTATTTAAACATAGTATTTATGCCATGTCCCAACCTCACCAGACTATGTTGTTACTGACCCATATTAATTATTCTTTCCAACACCTCTTTCATGTCTCCTCCTAACAGCATGGACGTGTTGCTTCTTACCCATCAGTCAGGAAAGGAGAGGAAGATGCTTACATCCATTCTCTTCTGATTTTGAGGGCAAAATGAAGACATATTTCAGGTAGAGATGTCACTAATTAAACACTACAGTCTTGAGCATTTTGAGTGCCAGTTCTTATATACGTATGTCCCCCAGTCTGTATTTGGAGGTCTTAAATGGGCCACCCAACGAAAAGACGAAACAGCCTCCTTCACTCAGCCGTGTACTAAAACAATAGCCAACTATGGGCATTCAGGAATGTTTGTTTGATTATTTTTTGTTAATGTTTGGAGACCTACTCTGGCATCATTCACTGGTTGGCACATTTAAAAGCGGGTGCAAAAGATGAATGGCTACTTTTCAATGCCACGTTTAGTTACAGTACCAGCCAATCTACTACGTCCAATGCAATGAAGATGGGTGCATGTTAGTGATTAGATATCGTTACCTGATGTACCCAAATAACAGCTGTGTATTCTGCTTGCTTTGTTACTGAAATGTTGCAAAATTGATTCTTTCTGTGTAATGTGTCTACAGCAATCAACTTGACTTTAATCCCCTGAAAACAAATAAAGAGTGTAAAGTCTAGCATCCGTTCTATTTTCTCTAGATAGCAGCCATCACCACTATTTAAGTACTTCAGAGTTAGCACCACATTCCTGATCTAATATTACTATGCGGTTTATGATAACAGACCTTTACTCTGGAGCGGTTTCTGCAGTAGGCAAAATAATGTGAAAACGCTCGACCAGGAAGAGCCAAACATTGGTGACTCAGTTACTATTTTTAACAGGAAAAGACTAAGGGTTACAATCTAAATGTAAGATCATAGACTGGCCACATATCACTTAGGTCCTTATTCCAGTCCTAGTACTTTACTTAACTATATAGTCCATTGTGTTTTAAATGAAACTGACTGGATTAAAATTATGAATTCCAAAAATATGGGGAAGGTAAACTTTGCAAACTGGATGTAGTTTCTTTGATAAAATTAAGTAATCTAGAAACTTAAAGCCCCAGGCCACATTCTCAGACTAGTCGTTGCAGCAAGATGTCCCAAATAATCTTGTTAAAGATAAAGTGGAAAGATGGTGAAAAGAGAAAATTCTGTGATTGGCTGGGGGTGGCGCTGAGATCTATCAGTAGCCTGTCTGTTTAGGGTTTATAGGGAATGTGCTGCAGCTCTTGCCATCCTAAAGAGGCAAGACTTTAGGGCCAATCTTTCTGCCTCCCAAGTCGATATACGAAAATAAATGATCAATTTTTTCCACACGAGGCCTTCATCAGGACATGGGCAATATCACCTATGTGTTCTATATTCATCGTCATCAGGTCTGATAAAGTAACGTGTATGGTCTGCATTGAAGGTCTTAGAAATAATAGTCTTCAATTCATAGGATGTTGGATTTTCAAAGAGCAGAGGATGTTCTAGACTTTATGAAATATAGGCTGAATATGTTATGTTAAATCAGGTCTTAGGGGGCAACATTTACCCGAAGGTGTCTTGGCACTAGCTTGAAATGACAATATGGACCAGTTCTCTTCCTGTGTACCATAGAGCCAAGAGAAATCCAGATTAGTGTTAGGTTTTCACGGCTTTCCTGAAAGCCAGTAAGTTAGGAGTTGATTTGATGGTGATAAGCAGAGCATTCCAGGCCTTCATTGCTCCTCAAAGAAAACTTCTGCCACCCTAGGCCAAGAGTTTGAATCTGGGGACAATGGCAAACTTAGCTGATGCGGAACTTAGTGTCCTTCCTTCTCTAAACCAATTGAAAAAGTCTTTGAGAAAGGTAGGACCATACATTCACCTGCAGCAATTTTGGGGAGTGAAAGTTGTCCTACCCAAGACCTATTCCTCCACATGTTTTCTCCTATTTGCAAATAACCTCCAAATCCCTTCCTGCTCAGGCTTCAGCAACGCTTCTGAATAAGCAGATGTCAAGTGCATGGACTGTATGTATCCTTTTCTCAGGCACCTACACCAGCTGCCCTTCTGACCTTTAGTCACACTTGTAGGTAGGGGAAGCAGAGTTCTGTTTACTGGAGCTAAAGGAACAGGCTTTGAGAGGAATATCTCATAGAAGAGCAGTATCAGGTACACGTACGATTAAATAATTACTCTTTCTTCATTTTACACTGATAAATTATTACCAATGAGAAGCTTGCAGAGAATGAAAGCAGATGGGGCCTAAAGCATTTTAGCATTTGGAAACCCACTTGGTCCGTTAATCAGAGGGTTTGTGATTGCTAAAACCCTTTCTCCTATGTATTAAATGCAGTTAGCAATTCAGAAAAGTGTTTCCGAATTGCTAGATGTGCTTCAAATTTGATAACAATTCGGTATTTGGTAGGGGTGTTTTGTGAGTGTCCCTTCCAAACACGAAATGAGTATGCAATGTATCAATGATTTCCAACTGAAATCCAGTCACAAAGCATTGATATTTTACCAGCACCTTAAAGAAGGGAGTCAACCATTCTGGAACCCTTCTTTGTGGATGTAAAAACATAACTTGTTTAAAAGGAGGCAGCAGTACATGTGATCAAGGCCTTCTCTTGAACAAAAAAAAAAGAACATTTTCTTTGTAAATAAAGTCTGGTTTCCTTTGAGGAAAACAGAATGGATCTATAAAAAAAGTTTGCTTTATTAAAAAGCAATCACCAACATGGTGGTCTCCTGACCCTAGCAGGCCACCATCCATGTGATGGCAGCGAATCATAGTGAGTTGCAACTTGCAACGTACCTAATTTATATTCATGAGGTAGGTCAAATTGTGACCCACTATGACTCTTTTTTCTATTAGTGCACGAGTCATTTTGCAAAACACCACACTGGTTGCAAATTGGGACCAGTATTTTGTGGCCAGTTTTTTGTCCATCTGGTCCTAAGTGTTAGAGCTTGGAAAGACACTTCATGATAGCCCTGAAGGTCTACTTTGAGTAATCTATTCTACATGTCACAAAATCAGAATCCACTCTTATCTCTAGAAATAACATGTGACATCCAACAGAACAGGATGATAACAAAGTTCATTAAAGACATCCACCGAAAGGGACATTTGGCCTAAAGCTTGTCCTCTGAGGTGCTAGCAGTTGCGATAACAAACAGATCCTGGTAGGATTTAACATTTTTTATTGACGAAATAAAAAATATATAGCAATTGTACAGTTTATTAGAACTATTAATCACAAAGCACAGCTTCTATCATGATGACAGTGATTTATGCTAAAATATGCGATCTATATCATAAAAGGGACAGTTGTGGAAAGGGCATATGAGCTGGGGAAATGTAAAATGTATTAAAGGGTTTATTAATTTTAAAGCAGAAGTTCAGAATCGTCTTGCAAACATCTCTCTAAGATGGAAATAGCTGTTTCTGTGGCAGTTCCCTTACTTCTTCCCCTGATAATATTTTCAGATGGGAGCAGTAAAAATCTCCATGTGAAATGTCAAAACCTGTAATACAGTAGCTACTGTTACCGACACCAGATGGATGACCGGGGCACTAGTAATGAGCACTCATGAGAGCACATCTTTCTGCTTCATCCATCCCTTACTTACAAACCCAGACACTATTGAGGAAAATGTGGTCCCTCCCTGTCAAAGTCCTGCCGTCCATATGCACAATACTCACAGGTGTAGGTGAGCAGAGAAATACTGAAGCCATAGATAGATCTGTCACATCAACATTTGTGTTCCCATTGAAAGGAAAAGCAGTTTTTTCTTGTCGCCAAGATGGAGACCAATGTACTCTCACCACAGAGTAAAGCTCAGAAAATGAGGATGCAAGATGTTTCTAATAGAGACTGAACATTTCGAAGGGTGCAGAGGGCCCCCTCAAGTTTCGCTGCTGTGGGCGCATCCTACCAACACCAGCCAGGTAATTCAAAACAGAAATTCCATGCAAGGAAATAACAATAAAAACACAAAACATAGCATGAGTGGATCAAATATTAGATCTGGAGCAAATATCATTAGATCTGGAGCAATTATCATTAGATAAGGCTTCCATTAAAGGTGTGAGGGATTGTTTGTAAGCAACAATACTTTACTATGGCATGTACACCAAGCATAGATTTGCCCGCAGATTTATACAGTCAAACATGTATTGAAAAGCGCCATTAACACATCGTTTTTTCTAGCAAGTTCAAGTGATCCGTTAATCCGCTAATGTGTTTGTGACAGTCTAGCAATGAATAAAAAGTGGAAAATTTAGTCAACGGACCTCTTTAAATCATGTACACTTTGCTAAATTAGTTGTACAGCGTGGATTGTGAATTTTTGGCCCTTTGAAAAATGTGTGATATAATTTAAGGAACACCTTGAGAAAGAAAATAACAGCTTATGTAAAGTAGATGTACTCCTACGATTTTTGCAACATTACATATTCGTAGGTGTTCACAAAAAGAGCCATGTCTCTACGTCTACGCTTACTTAGAACTGGTGTTTTTACCTCTAAGGTAAATCTGATGGTCTTAAAGGATTAAGGCTAAAATTCACATTAAAGTTTGTCTTTTTTCTTTACTTGGAAACCTTTTTCCAAGTGAAGAAATACATTTCCGAGAGCATTCAGAGAATGTGGTGGAATCCACACACTGGATATATTCGAGATTATTTTTTTGCACTGAATGTGAATTGGTTACCGAATTGTTGAGATGGTTAGTGCATCCCCACAAAGCTGTGGCTTTGTGTGTGCTCACTACCATACTTGTGTTTTTCTTGATTTACAAATTCCATCTGTTAGTTTAAATGTTTGCAGTCCCTGAGTCTGTGAATCTAGATCTGTATTTGTGCTTGTAGGTCACACATTATGTGCTGTTCAGTTTATGAATGTAAAATACTTTGGCAACAGGATCACTTAAGCTTGAAAAGGTGCCATATATAACACACAGAACTGTTCAATACAGCGGTGTAAGAAGTTTCATATTTCTTGTTGTTGATTCTCAAGCCAGGTTTGGTAGATGCTATGTTACATGTATTTGTATCCTGGCACTGAGCAGGTGTGGCTGCCTAGCCTTGCCAGTGGTAGGTTGGGTAATTGATAAGCCAAGTCTTCAGCTTCTTGCAGAATTCAAAAAGAGAGAAGGAGTCTCTGATGAGAAGTGAGACATTGTTCCATGCTTTAGAAGTGATGTAAGAGAAAGCCTGTCCTGATCTGGTTGTGTGCATGCATGGGATGTGTGTGAGTAGGAATCCTGTGGAGCAAAGGTATCTGGGTAGTTGGTGGAAGGAAGTGTGACCCCCAGGTAGGTTGGGGCTGAGTTGTGTAGGGCCTTGAATGTGTGAGTGAGGAATTTGAAATCAGCGCATTTCTGTATCGGGAACCAGTGGAGTTCCCTGAGGTGCAGTGTGATGTGAGTTTTGTGTGGGTGGTTGAGAATGAGTCTGGCTGCTGAGTTCTGGATGGTTTATAATCTTCTGATGAGTTCTTTGGTGACCCCAGGGTAGAAGGTGTTCCCCTAGTCCTACTTTCTGGGAACTAGGGTGTGAGTGATGATTTTTCTAGTGCTGCTTGTGAGTCATTTGAAGACCTTCCTCGGCATCTTCAAATATAAGCTCAGGAAAAACTGGGCTTCTCTACAGAGGTATCCGGGGTAACCATTGTGCCAACTGAATAGTGTTTTATACAGGAAGTGTATTTGAAAGCACAGTCCTAAGAGCACAAACACAGTGAAAAGGGGAAAGAGTAACCTATGACTGTGGAGATATAGGGCTGGCATGAGAGACACGAGACTGCTGACTTTTCTAATGACAGTTCTGTGAGCCTCATCGGCCGCATGTGATTCAGCACAAGCAGAGGTGTTGACAAGTAAAAGATGTTATATTAAAGGTAAGGCAGAGAATGGTTATTAGAAATTTCAAAGGAAGTTTTGGGGCCATGTTGAGGCAAAAGCATCATGTTTTGAGAATCTCGTCTAAAATGCTATTATATTTTTTTCTTTGAAATGCAAATTGAGCCAAGACAGGAGGAAGTGGAGGAGATGGTGCGGGTGACCTAACAGAATTTTGCCTTAACAGGTGACTATAATTAAGGGTCTTTCTGCAGATCTTTATATTTATTTTCGAAGGTGCTAAGCATGTCACCCTGAATACTCTTTAAGGTGTTTCATTAATTCACCATACACAAGGGAAAACACATTTCTGGGGTTGTTCTGGTGTATTGTGTCAGGATTACTTTGCATGCTGCTTTGCTTTGAAATAACTTTAGACAGTTTGGGCCTGATTCTAACTTTGGAGGACGGTGTTAAACCGTCCCAAAAGTGGCGGATATACCACCTACCGTATTACGAGTCCATTATATCCTATGGAACTCGTAATACAGTAGGTGGTATATCCGCCACTTTTGGGACGGTTTAACACCGTCCTCCAAAGTTAGAATCAGGCCCTTTGTGTTTTGTTCTAGAGAGGTAACAATTATTAGTGGGAAATGGGAAAACATTACTTTCTAAGCATACTATAAATAATATATCAAAAAGGGCTATGCACAGTTGTACAGAATGCAATCTTAAAGAACACATTTTCATTTGGTTCTGGTACTTATTTAATGAGTACACCACCACCTTTTTGGCAACCTTTAAGAAAGAGCTGAAACCTTTCCTCTTCCAGCGATAGTCTATTCTATTTGAAGATTAAACCTGCTGTTTTTTTCTTTTCTTTGTATTTGTTGTTTTCTCTCCACATTTCCTTCATTCCTATACCCCCATTCTCTTTCGAGCAGTTAGTGGATTTATGCCACACATTTGTCTTCTGTTATTGTATATAGTTTCAGCGGCGGCTCCTCCGTTAGGGCGGAGGAGCATTGCCCCCCGCCAGCAGGAGCTGCAAACCTTTAGAAATAAAACAATAATGTACGCTGTTTATTAATGTTTTATTTTTAAAAGGGCGGGCCATGCGTGTGACGAGCAGTGAGGGGAGTGCAGAGAGCACTCCCCTCAGGGCGCATGTATGTTTGGTCGGCTAAACACACATGCGCACAAGGGCTCACTTCAACCCAGCACTGTGTTTCTGAGTTGGAGAGAATCGGCCCAGGCTCCCAGTCTGCATTGGAGCACCCAGCCAGGACGCTCCAGCCAATCATAAAAATCATGATTGGCACAGGGCAGACTGGGAGCCTGTGCCTGGAGTATGTCCTGGAGTACGGTGGCAGTTACATTTTTGTATATATATACTTATATATATATATATA
The DNA here is from genome assembly GCF_031143425.1 of Pleurodeles waltl. Classification (NCBI taxonomy): domain Eukaryota; kingdom Metazoa; phylum Chordata; class Amphibia; order Caudata; family Salamandridae; genus Pleurodeles; species Pleurodeles waltl. The sequence goes on from NC_090447.1 coordinate 1,341,052,347, forward strand.
TATATACATTTGTTTTTTTTTTGCTCCCCCCCCCCACTTTGCCGAGTCGCAACCCGCGACAGTATATTTTATTTTATTTCTAGTGCCATTTAACTGTTAGCTTGATTAGACTATTATTTTTACGGTTAAGGCTATCCATTTTGTAAGCACCTGATTATGTATTCGTAAATTGCTCTGACCCCTTTAGGTCATGTTTGCAATAAACAGAACTGCAAAAATAAGTAAATACATTCAATTTAGTTTGTAGTACTTATACCATGCCACACATATTTTATAGAAAAAAGGAGTCTGCACGTAATACTTCTTCAGTTATAGTATAGGTATGATGCAGAGGCCAACCCAGACTCAGTGCAGTATTTAGCACGGGCTAGTACACAGCTAATCGAGACCCAGTTGTGAGAAGTCCATTAAGCCACAAGCGTATGTGGGTGAAGAGGGATAAGTGGTTGGCCCAGTGCTACCATTTAAACAGTGAAAAACAAATACACTGTACTCCTTTGAACCCGAGTATGAACTATGTGCAAGAAAACAGTAGTCTCCTCAGATTCATTATGAAAACAGCTTAGAACAATAAAGGGATATCCCACTGAAGTAAGTAATAATTTGTATTACCCAGTCAGTTAATCTACAACAAACAAGTACAGCTCAAATCTCAACATACATTTGAAACAGCAATGTTTCAAAAGATTGTTCGTTGCTACCAGGGCTGGGCTTTGCTCTGACAGTGCTCTGGGCTGAAATCAAATTTGACCATACCCTCCCCCCACCCACACCATCCTTGCATGCATTTCTTCCTAGCTGTAGAATTCAACTTGATATTTGAAGATACACAAAGTGCAAACCATTAACTGCATTGACTTTTCAAATACATTTTTGTTTGCATCCTGGTACTTGTAGTCCTGCACTAATAGTGTGGACAAACACAACTACAAGTACTGGAGTGCGAAGAGACACTGAACAACTTAATAAAATACTACTAAAGGTCCAACAACACTTTCGCACTTACAAATATTTGCCCAGAGAGGCAGAAGATTTTCTCATTTAGAAAACAATATTTTTAGGGGTTTAGGGGCTCCCGACAGAGACCATCACTGCCTGGCTCTCTGCTGTCCTGTTCGACCAAGACTTCCGCTCTGCTCCTGAGTAAAATATGACAGTAGGGACGTTGAAGGGTGCGGAGATGGGGTGCTATTCTGTAACCAGGCCTTAGCTGATTACACAAACTTCCTCACTCCTTTCCCGCCCTCATTTGAAAAAGTATGAAGGAGATGAAAGGGGATCTTTGAATATTCTGTATGCAGACAGCTCTATGTGCCTCTCTGAAGGTCGGCGGCGTGGGCCCAGCTCCCCCATGCGAAAGCCGGCCCTGGTTTCTACAGTGTTAGTGAGAGAAAGGTGCAATACAGGGATAGTGGCAAATGAGGAAAGAATAAGTGGTGATAAACACAAGAGGTGCAAAACAATCTGTCTGCACGTACAAAGCCTCTAAGTCGGTTCCACACAGTCCAGTCCAGTGCGTAATTTCGATAAAGCATAAGTGCAGGGGCCAAGGTATTGCTAACAATGTAACTGCAGCTTCCCCCACCAATTGCGTCAGACAGTATGTCAAAATGCCAGTACTAATGGCCTATGGATGGACTGCTATTACTAAACTAATGTGCTCTGCTTAAAGTAGGCAAACAGCACCGCCATGTGGTGGGGTGTCATAAAAAAGTGCCAGTGTTCAGAATTAAGTGCTGGTGCCGAGCACCAGCAAACAGTAGCACAAATTAAGCACTGGTCGAATCCATGGTGAGTAAGGACTCAAGATGAGTTGTATGTTGACATCTCAACCACCAGCTGGCCCCTGACTCCTGAGGTGCCCCTTTTCTATTTTGAAAGAATTTAATGGCTGAAGAGTTTGTAAAAATTAACATTAATTTCAGACTAACTTCACCGAATTCATGACAGAAAATTGCAATATTACCATCACTGAAGAAAACTGATCTACAAGAAAGGGAAGTTTTCAGGTAAACAACGTGACCTGGAACATTCAAACATGTTTCTGTCTTTTCCATCACCTCCTGCACTTTATGCATTGATTCCTTTTGACTTACTTCTAATAAAATAGTTTTTTACTTATTTTATCTGGTGTTATCAATTATATTTTACATAATATTTAAGAGCCACTTAATTAAGAAATTGGTACAACTTTGATAAACATGGTTTGGACTATAATATTTTTTTTTCTTTGCCAAATTAATGTTTAAATTGCTGATCCTTTCACCCAAACTTGATGTAATCTATTAATGGGCGAATTACAAGCCAGGGACAGTGGTATCCATGGTCGAAATATTGCCCCACTAGAGTATAAGTTTTACTGGATGTGTTTCCGTGCACGTTGTCCTCCTTCTCGCATTCCGACAAATGTGCAGGAAAATGGCCCCAGAATCAGGAAAGTCCTGGGTGTTTGAATTGCTAAATCTGGGTCCCGGGAGTTATTACTCATCCCAGGGCCAAAAAACTCGTGATTCTTGGTAAATGATATCAGGCAGAATTGTTAACTCGGGACAAAGTTTCCCCCATCTCATTAACAGGCACCTCATAATGAGGCCATAAAATACGAGCCAGGAATACGTTTTACATGCTTGGCAAAGCTGCTGTCAGAGACCAGTTAAAATAGTTCCAGCCCATTTGTATCCTTCTAGGCAGATTTTACAGTATTGCTGAGGTCTATGACAGTAATACCTGTAGCCATGAAATAATCATTTATCTAGATAAATGCAATATGCAGGACACTGCATTGTCACTTTAAAACTTCGTGGCAGGAAAGTAAATGTTCCAGATGGCAGACTGGGAGATCTGTCAGCACCATCCCAGGGTTCATTATACTTGTTACTCCCTCTCTGCACCCAAATGTGTTGGAGCATTGACACTGGCTAATGGCACAAATCTATCAATCAAACGAGAAATAATAGAGGGCAGTTAGTGGGAAAAGTGCTTAGTGCATGTGTGAAGTCACTGGAAATTCAATCTCAGCAAGCAGTCCAGGATGTGAAAATAATACCAATCAAAGGTTTTTGACAGAGTTTTCCTATGTCTAGCTGACTACAAAAGTACCACCTTCAAGATGAATTTTGATGCAACACTGCTGAAAAATATAAGTTCTATCTGGGTTCGACCGTGCACAGACTGTGGCTCATCTGTCAAATGACCTATTCCCTTATGTGTGTAAGATAATCCTGCGCCATTACACAGGAGCGGCGCTATCACTACAAGTGTGTCTATCACATTGCGCTTTGTTCATAGTCTCTTCCTTAACCAAAAGATTGACAGAAATCAATCATTTGTCTTATTTATTGAAAGAGACAGATATAGTCACTGCTCCCAGTCCGAGCACTGTGCTCAGAACATTTTATTAAATTATTCTAGCGATGATTTAAGCACATTTTAGGGTTTCTGGCAAAATTACACTGTCAGTCTATTTATTCATGTTCTACTTGTGTTTTTTAGGGGTATGTACCACACGTGTGGAGTTACTGCTCTAGGCAAGTGCCTGGTGTTTCAGGGAAGAGAGTTGGCCAAAAGCCCTACGAGATACACAGAAGGCATAAACTGAAGTGTCACAAGAGACTGGCAGCTAAACGAGCTCAGATAAACAGAAGAGTCTATTAATATTCTATGAGGGAAGAACACAACCAGACCAATAAAAGAGCATTTTGGGATAACGGAAGTGTTTGATGTTAGATTAGGTGACCAAGGAGATCTTTGTGAACACAGTTCTACCTACCAGAGAGAAAACAGTCGCAGAATCTGGAGGAAGAGGAAAGCATTCATCGTTCATGGAATCAAAGAATCCGGAAGGCCTACCCATCTGTTACACTGGTCTTCTCATTGATACCTGTGGCATCTTACAAGATGGAGGTTATCATTAGCAGTATGAATGTTACACGATGCCAAGGTGATGCATATTCTTCTTTCTTGTGAACATTCTTCACAAAGTAATATTAGGAAATACTAACAGCTTGCTGGCGGAAGGGAATATTTGCAGTGTACAAGGCATGCTTGGGTTAGCCAAGAATGCTTGTACCCTACTGATGCAGAAAGCTATAATCTTACAAATTGGACCCCCTGCTCAAGAAAATCCTAGCTAAGCTGCTCACAAAGAAGTTACCTAAACAAATGAAAGACAACAATGCCTTGGGAAAGTTTCAATTAAGCCTAGGCGGAATTTCAATTACACCAGAGTAATTGAAGTAATTTCAGTATTTCGGCATTACTCTTTGATGATAATTGTGCGATTCCTCCACCTTGTGTAATTAAGAGTAATTTGGGGGAAAAAATCCTACTGCAAGAGCACATTTACTGAGTGCGAACTGCCACTCATGCTCGCTATTTGTGTTCTGCTGCATTTAGTGCTGTTTTCTTAGCACAAAATGCATCCTCTCGTCGATATTGGACATGAGGGAATTTGTCGGTAGTAAATTAGGAGAAAAATCCTACCTCAAGAGTAAATTTAGTGAGCACAAGCGTCCGCTTGCTATATGTGTTCTGTTGCATGTAGCATTATTTCTTAGCATAAAACGCATTCTCACATTCATTTCGGAATCGAGGGTGCATCTTTGTGCTAAGAAATTGCGCTAAAAAAGTACTCTTCTCTTGTAATGAAGGAATAGCCTTGCAGAATTTTTAAGTAATTCCACATGAATATGTACAGTATAGTGAATTACATGAGTTACTCCTAATCTCAATCTGGTTGTAGGCTTCATTCTAGCACAGAAACTGTGCTAATAGACATAAAAGAAAGGCTGTTAGAAATAGTGGAAGGGTGGAAAGCAGCTGTTAGTGCTGCGTTACCTTTCAGCCATTTTCAACAACTATCATTAAGCACCTGCAACAAATAGCTTGTGTTTGCCATCATCTTTTGAATGATTCAAGAAATTCATTATAAATAGGACATCCCAGATGGTCATGGATGGGGTGACAGCACCAGCAGTGGAACTGACATGTAAAGTGCCTTAAGGCTCCCCCATTTCTTTTGCTTTTCAAAAATTATATGAAGACCCAGCACAATCTTTTCACAGCATGTGGGACAGGTGTTAACATCTATGCCAATTCCACTCCACCTGCTTCACCCCATGAGTGAAGATTCCAAAGTGGATGCTGATGCCCTGTCTAAACCAACTCCACAAATAGAAACCTGAGCAAGCTCTACAATGTTGGAGGGTAGGTCATATTTTACAAACACCAAAAATTATATAGCAAACAAAGGTGAAATTGAAGCGAAGGGGATACTCTGATCCAATATGCAGATAATCCCTACATAGATGACTATGTGGTTTTTAAAAGGACTCTTACCAGCATATTTTTGTTGTGTGCTCATGTTTTCCTACGTCGAGAATGACCATGCATTCAGAGAGTGGGTAACAATCGTTGGGTTTAAGACTTGACTATTGCTGGAATCTTTTTGTAGCTGCCACAAAACATTATAGGTTCACTTAAAAAATTCAATAGTTTGTTGCACGGCCATGGTTGGCTTATTTCTTGTGGCAGGAGCAGGGTCAGAATTTCAGGATCTTATCATGATTTTTGAAATAGTCCTTTAAAAACGTTTTGACACACTAGAACGTCATGTTAACTCAAACAATGAATGTCTTTCAAATTTATGGAAAAGGAATGACTAGAGATTCCTGTGCTTAAAAGCAGCAATCTTCTACAGGATGCAGAGCGTGCTAGTGAAATAATCTCCGTAGCAGAGTCAGAAAGCCTGATGACTTTGTCTAGTTTAACAAAAAAAGAACAACACTTCTGCTTTCTAAAACGTTTACCACATAAGGATTCCACCATGCAGTTGCCTCAATACCTTTTATTGGTTTGGTGGCTAATGAACGTTTTTTATTACTTTGATTGACCGGAGACAAAAAAGAAGGAGCAGATTAGCAGATAACTAACATAGAAGACTTCCAAAAAGCAGATAGAAAAATTAGGAAGACAGCTGAATGAGTTAGAACTGATATTCAAATTCAAATGAACGAAATTGCAGAGATATAAGACAGCTATATAAGATAGAAGATCTAGAAGTCTTAGAAATAGTGAGATATGGAGGAGATGGGCTGCATGACATAAATAGATAGCAGAAGAACTAGATAATGAGAAAGGGTTTTAGAAAAAAAAAATAGGCCGGCACAGACAATATGAGGAAGCAGAGTTTTGACAATCTCCAAATCAAGCTGACCAGAAACAAAGGCAGGATTAAGGCTATCTGTGGTATAATGGAGACTCTGCCGTATGCAAGAAATAAAAATCTATGTAAAACAGTTACAAAATAAAGACGATGGGGTTCATTACGATCCTGGCAGTCTTTGGACCGCCAGGGTCGTGGTGGTGGTTGGACCACCGCCAAAGCGGTGGTCCGACTGCTTTGGTGATGGTCTGACTGCCATCAGACCATCCGGTCGGACCACCATACCCGCCAATTTCCCTCCACAGGAGGAGCTTGTGGTGCGGGCGGTCTTAATCCGCCAGGGCAGTGCTGCATGCAGTGCTGCCCTGGGGATTACAACCCCGCTTTCCGCAAGCTTTTACATGGCGGTAGCACCACCATGTAAAGGCTGACGGAGATGGGGTGCAGGAGGTCTGCACTGCAGACAGTGAACAGATCCACAGGTGCTGGTGAACCCTACGCACTGCAACATTGCCGCCAGCTCAAGTATGAGCCTGCGTCAATGTTGTAGGCTGTCCCCCGTTGGGCCAGAGGGGAAACTCGAAATGAGGCCAATGGGAAGGCGGCCACACTGACGGCAATCTGTTTGCAGGAGTATAGCAGACAGCCTTTTCCGTCCGCCAAACTCAAAATGACCCCCATAGTGTCCAGTAAGTGTACAAATGAAACATAGTTAAAGTGTTTGGGTAAAAGGGATGTAAAAGAGCCAACTAATAGCCCAAAAACATGAATGGAGCTAACTCATCAGTAAATAGTTAAAGCATCCTATTCCTGCTGCCCGAGATACAATTCACACTCCTCTGGCAGATGGCAAGGGGTGCTTATATTTGAATGCAGACTTCGAGGTGATTTCAAAAGACCCCTTTACAGAAAACCCACACTTCAATCAGTTAGTGTTTCATACTTCATACTACAAGACTTAACCCAAATGATGGTACTACTCTAACTCTATATAAAATTATAGATATCAAACGCCGCACAGGCAATCAGCGCCCTGCAGGATATAGAAGTAAGAAGACCCTCACGTCTGAATATACTGTCTCCTTATACTATGAACCTGGGAAAGTATTAATAGGCAGGCTTGCAGAAATTGGGCAGTCCATGAAGGGAGGGGGCAGGCATGTCCTGTGCCTGTTCTCTGGAGACCAGCTGGTGATAACTGGAATCTCTTCTTAGCCTGGATCGGACTCTGTAGGCATTGCTTAGCTGGGTTTCTGCAACCCTAAGAAGATTCACTTAGGTGGCCTAGTGCTATCGTTAAGCAGGGTAATCTCTATTCTGGATCGGTTATATTTTATTCACCTAAAATAACCAATTTAAATCTTTTCTAACCAGCGACTCTTACACTTTTTGTATTACTTTTTATATTTTGTTACACCGAACATAATAACTAAACCAATGTATGTAATATTGGTAATATCATCAAACTTCCAGTTGTATGCAACATTTTTGTTACTGTACAGCATAAGCAATATTAAGCAGATAATTGAGAGCCATACACTGTCTAATTGCATTCTACCTGACACTGCACATTCTTGAAGGTAGGAAAGCATACCGCCCAGAAACTAAACTCAAGGGTACTCTATATCTATAACAAGACCCACAATTCTAAGTTGTAATATTCTGTCGATCGACCCCATATCTTCTAAGATTTATGAAGACAATCCCTGCTCTTGGAAAACACCCCCTCCACTTCCACACACCAATTGATGCTGTGAACTCAATTCAGAGTCGTGGAGTTTGCATGGCCTTCCCCTTCTCTGCACTATTTATCTTAATTGCCAACCCTAGGTTCCCAAAATCTTTTTGGTATATGGTTACCTCTTGGTCACCCCACATACCCGGAAATTTCAGGGGTGCCTCCAAACAAAATGACTGGCTCCCTACAGCCTCTAACTCTCTTTCCACCTCACTCAAGAAATCCAAAGTCATGAGCATTTCCACTATGTATAGTAAAAAGCATCTCTCTGCTCACATTGCTTTAAGCACGTCTACGTTTGCAAACTTCAGGAGCAGTTTCCTTGTAAAGTAGATTCCGTGTAATACTTTTATTTGAATGAGAAAAAATGCAGAGTGATGAGAGACTTCTCTAGTGTGCATTAATACCTCTTCCCAACCTATGTCTTCAATAACTCCAAAGTCTCATTTGTAGGGTGTTTTCAGATTGTCTAATGGTTGTAACATATTGTTTTGTAATGTATCATAAATTCGGAATATTGGATTTATGGTCAATCTTTTATCTATAAGCCTATATGCAGATGGTGAGGCTTCAGGTAATGCCACGTTTTTACTGCCATGCTTGCTCACTGCATACTTGAGATGGAAATACCCGAGGAACTATGCATCCCCTAAACTAAATTTCTCCTTCATTTGCCGTCATTTCTTAATAGTTGTGTCACCCAAAGTGTCACACAGATACCAACAGTGTTCCACCTATTACCTGACAGAATATTATGTTTTTTGAGCCAGGCCAACACCCAAAAAGAGGTTCTGGTCTTGTGACCTTTCCATTCCATGGCTGTAGCAGTGTCTTCCTATTTACCAGCCACTTCTTACATGGCTGGAGGAAGCTTCATTGTCAGCTTCCCTCCACACAGTAAATGGGCGTCACCATCTACTCTCAAGTCCTGCTCGTTATGTGGTGCAAAAGCCCAATCATTGAACACCGGAATCTGTGCAGCATCATACAATTTTTGAACATTTGGAGGCAGATGTATAACCATTTTCTTTTGTGGCTTGCAAATTGCGAATTTTTGCTAAGTGCAATTTGCGAGTCGCAAAAGGAAATGTACTAATCTGTCACAGACACATTTAGCGATTCCCAATGGGGTCGCAATTGACCTGCCTCATCAATATTCATGAGGCAGGTCCCAATTTGTGACCCATTGGGAATGGGCAATAACACAGGGTTGGTGGCCTGCTGGGGACAGAAGACCACATGTCTGTGTTTGCTTTTAAATAAAGCAACTTTTTTTTTAAATGGTCCTTGGTCACTGCCTGCTCTTAAAAAATATTTTCGCTACCATTCACAAAGGGAAAGGGGTCCCAAGGGACCCCTTCTCATTTGCGACTGGCTTACCACCTACTCGAAGTAGGTGGTAAACTGCAATCGTTATGCGTCCACATTCTGGTCGCAAAACAATTGTACATAACTCGTGCTCGCTTTTAGGAAGGGATGCCCTTGGCACTCCCCTTGCTAAAAGCGACTCACAAACCCTATTTTGTGAGTCGGTAATAGGTTACTGACTTGCAAAATATGCTTTGTATATGCCAGAGGCCGTTTTAGCAGTCACAAACATGCTGAATCTCTGTTTCTGACCGCTAAAATTGGTTGTACATGCCCCTTGCTTTTACAATGCCACCTTCATATGTTCACTTTTTCAGTGTCGCTAGTGAAATCCTAGGCGTACCTCCTCTTCACAGCAATCACCTAATTAATTAATTTAGTCTATCGAAGAATTTATCTTGCAGCTTGTAAAGCATATTTTGTTGTGTACATACAAATCAGGAAAGTGCAATCATTTTAAATAGGGCTGCACGTTCTAGTGTCAATGACAGCACCCGCCAATGACATACATTTATCAGATATATTTTTACAGTGGGTCAAGGTTGTATGCAGAAAACAAATACTGGCTCCAAGATATCCCAAGTACCAGAAAAAGGTGGACTCTACCATGAGAGTTAAAAGTGTTTCAGGCGTGGATGACCAGACATATTCAAGAGTATTAATGGCTTTTTAAAATTAATTCAAATCCAAATTTTGCCCATATAATTTGATTATCTCGATGGATCTACATATCAAATTTACTATGCCAGTCCCATGTAGCAACATATCAGCCAAGCATAAAGAGTTGCAGTGAACAAAATTATGACACCATTTTCATCCTCTAAGTAAGTCGTCTTTACAAACCGAGCAACGCTTCCACTTTTAAGACAGTAGAGTGGAGGATATATGTGCTTCATTTGTAAATAAAAAGGTGCCGGTGCCCAAAGCCCCCCTCTTAAACACGCGGCTGCTGCAATTAAATGTGCGAACACGGAATACTGAGGCAGCATAATTCCGAAGCCATCTCGGACCTCGTCAATCCATTTAAAGCAACTCCCTGCCCCTTCAGCTCACTCTTGCAACTTTCTACTTTCTACCTTTGTGACACTTGTTCATTTTCATCTTCCTCAGTCTTTCCCAAATGTGCCTTTTGCTCGCAGCAAATGCTTGAGGCAGAAGACTAAGCCCCTGCCCTCAAAAATAAGTGCCGGTGCTCAGCACCGGAAACAACAAGCACAAATTAAGCACTGGTTCTAACTATCTGGTCCGCACTGATGTTTTGTTTTTTTGCACACCTGGCTTTTGACCTTTTATTGTGAGGGAGCCTCATAGTTTGAGTTTTACCCACAGTAAACTCATGGTAAAATGGACTGCACATTTACCGCCAGTGCTGCCTTGTTAAGCAAAGGCTGCTGTGATGCAGCAAGGGTAGGAGGTCCAGGGCTGGTTACACGTGATTATGTGCTCACACGCATGTGGACTGGTGTGAGGGTTGGGTGGGGAGGATTCCCTGTTTGCGCAACCCAAGAACTGCGATTAGGTAGCCTGGCATTGAAGGGACCATGCAGAGTGGGTGATGACCTGGCCATATGAGATGGGTGTACAGATGTGAGGGGTAGTCAGTGTGCTTACTGTCTTGATTGTAGTGACACTCCATTATATCCCAATGTGAAAGGCTGGCCTAGAGCGCAACTCCAGTTCCCTAGGGTCTACAGACTCCAGAGTCACACCAACGCACACTGTAACCTGTATGAAAAGAATAATGCAGTAGTTTTCAAAAGCATATTTGTACAGCTCATGGGTCATTCAGGAATGTCATCTTTCTCTGATTCAGCTCAGGATTAGGGCCAATCACTGCTCTGTTCAGCTGCAGGAGCAGGGCCTTGCATTAATCAGCCAGCTGTCATTCCGTGTCATGAACTGGGCCTGCCCCAGGACCCGCAGCGAGGAAGGGCTCCATCGAGGAATTGCTGGGAGGAGCCCTGGCAGGAATGTCAGGTTGGAGAGGCTGAGTCTCTCAGCACACATGTGGCAACTGACTCCTGGGCAATGCCATTTTGAGTTATCCCAGAAGACTGTTCAGGAAGGTTGGGACAGGGGCAGAGAAGTGACGTGACACATCAGGATAGGCCAGTGGCACAGCCCTGATGGACACTTCTGCCCCACTTAAAAGGTCTTGCACAGGGCAGGGCTCTCTCTCTTGGCTGTGCTTCTCTGCAGAACACTGGGACTGAAGATGGGCGTCATGGACAACTGGAAAGAAGAACCCTCTGACTGCCCACTGGGAGAAGGACTCTGCCCCTGAATGACTCCACACCCAGTGGGACACACCCCAGGAACAGGTAAGCTGGTTCCCTTACTTCCCTGAGAAGCAGTTGGAGGAAAGAATGGGCTCTGGAGCAAGAAGAGTGTGCTGCCCAGAAGAAATGAAGGTACCCAGATGAAAGACTGGTGCAAGGAGTCAGTGACACTGCTCCCTACCGAGTTGGGAAACCTCTAGGGCAGGAGGCCTAAAGAGAATGCTCCAGGTGGCTAGGGCTCACCACCAGGAGCAAAATGAGCCGAAGATCTGTGAAATTGGCACAAGGGGCCCAAGATATCCCAAAGGGAAGGTACGTGACCTTTGACCCCAGGGAGGACCGGCAGCGAAGCATGTGGGGCTCCGCCACTGATTCCAATGTTACCCCCGGGGAGGGCCTGTGCCGAGGGGCTGCCCCCAAAGAAGAATGGAGCCAGGAACACTGTTGCAAATTCCGACGAACATGCTGTATTGAGGGAGTGTTGACTCGCTTCCTCAAAGGTGAGGGGAGATGCCATGGACCCCATCAAGGGTCTCACAAGGAAGCAAAGTCAGGGATGCTGTGGCACCTCTGCGAAGATGAGGAGAGAGGCCCCGGACCTCATCATGGGGCCCCACAAAGAACCAAAGCCAGTGAGTGCCATCACGCTCCTCGTGAAGATGGAGAAAGGGTCTCCAGCCACCATCCTGGGGCCCCGCTATGATGCCAAGTGTGGGACGCCGTCGCACCCCTGTGAAGATGGTAGAGGGGGTGCCCCGGACCCTACCCCGGGACTCCCAATGACAAGAGAAGGAGGGTGGGTGTGCCGCCTCACTCCCACATGCGGCCAGGCCGGTCGTCGATAGAATTGTACCTGCCTGCAGGAACGGGCAGACAGAACACAAAGAGGCAGGGGATTGCCGGTGCGCCTCCCCCATGGTCACCTTATCCTGATCTGCCCACAGGAGAGGACAGACTACCAGCAAGACTGAAGCAGACTGCCCGCAGCAGCGGGCAGATCGCTGCAGAGTGCCAGCCCCCGGGGCAGCACTGAAGCGTGCTGATCACGCACAAAGCCAGTGGGAGCAGCACCGCTCCCCAAGGGAACCTACCTGGGGTGGGGGTGTCTGGGTGGGACCAGACACCCCAGGAACAGAAGGCACTGTGGCACGAGGTCACAAAGACGGAAGAGGAACCCTAAAAGGCAGCCAGTGGCTCTCCCCAGTGCAGCAGGAGAGATGCTAATTAAGTATGCGCGCTCCACGAGGAGCGCCCCATATTGCCTGCGGGACCTGGCCAAAAGCTTGCCGAAATACACTTGTTTTGGCATCATGGTGACGCCAGAAGAGCGGGTTCACCATCAAAAGGGTCACCAAGGGTGGGGGGAGCTTCATGAGGAGCACAGTCTCCCCCCAGGAAGTTATCAACTGTCCCCACCCTCAGTTTCAGGGGACTTGGAAATGATGGCCCCCTCAAAGGTTTCAATGTGTTTTCAAGTCAGTCCCAGCTGGAACTTTTGTTTCAGGGTGGGGGAACTGCCATTTCTAGGGGTGAAGATCATGGCTGCAGTCCTTGTGGCCTGAATGGTAATAACAATGGGTTGTTACAATGGTGAACACCCTCTAGGTGTGAAAGGCTGTAATTGCATGTGTTGTTACAAATATTTAGTCCTTTAGGGATTATGGTTAAAATGGCAGCATATATGCTAAATGTGATTCAAAATGTATGGCTGCAGCATTGTGGCCAATAATATGACTTGTGTAGGGTCATATGAAAATTCACCCTCTAGGGGTGGAAGATGGTATTACATAATGATTAACAACCAAGGTATGTCCTTTAGGAACTGGGTCAACTGTGCATCAGGTTTATGTTGAATTTTTCAATGTGGAATATGATGAATGTTGGCCCACACCCTGTAGGGGTGTGGGTGGACTGCGTAGATCATGCTGAGGGTAATCGTAACAGTGAAAACCACTCCAACCTGCTTAGACATGCTCCTTGTGGATGCTTATTTGAGGAATGAGCCTGACAGCCACTTGTGATCAAAGTAGATGTACTTTATCGCTAGTATTAGGTGCTCTCATTCAAAGTTACAGTCAAATATTGCATTGACATACAAGTGAATGTTCTGCCATGTGGGTTGTTGGTTTATATCTCCTTTTGGAAGAGACAAGAATAATTACACTATGTCATCCAAAAGTAATTACATCAGCTTGTGTATATTTCTGAATTGTTGCATTTTATTGAATAATGTATGTTTAATAGATGTACTTTTGCTTTATCAAAAGACAAAACACAGACTGAACAATCATTTATTATGTGCTTGTGAATGGTGATTACTAGCCCGCACCACCTCCCTTGATTAAGCATTGGACTTCTCTGCAACCCTACCCTATAACAGTCAAGCGCTACAATGGGGTGTTTGGTTCCCAGTAGTAGTTGAGTGCAGACCAACAACTTGTGTAGGCCACTCAACTAATGACCCAACCTCCAATTTTAGCCATCTGAGAAATGCTGTCCACAATGTGACTTCCTGCAGGCGGAAATAAATTGAAATGAGAGCGCCTGGTGGAAGTCAGGGAAGCCACGATATTTGCCTAGCTTTAAATCGTATGGGGCTAAGGTAATGTAGGAAAGTCCTCCTTTTTAGCCCTGATCACCTCCACACTTTTTGGACAGGTACTGGTGGTTACTGACTCTTGGCTGTGCCCTGGGTACTGCCTACCAGTCCCAGGGCCAGTGCTCTGTGTAAAATGGATATGCAAATTAGGCTAATTATAATTGGCTAAGTTAACCTACCTATAAGTCCCTAGTATATGGTAGGGCATGTAGGTTTAGGGACCACAGCATAGGTGGTGCACACCTAGGTGCACTGCTGAGGTGTCCAGTGTCATTTTAAAGGCAGGCCTGCCTTGCTGGCTGCTTTTAAATTAAAGTTATATGCAAATTCGACTATGGAATTAAAAGTAGTTCCAAAGTCTTAAACTACCTTACTTTTACCTATAAGTCACCCCTAAGGTGTGCCCTATGTGCCCCTAGGGCTGGGTGCCATGTAACTATAAGCAGGGACTTTATAAAAATAGATTTATAAACCCTGGTGAGGTAAAAACAGCCAAATTCGTTTTTCCCTCATTGAAGTAAATGGCCTTCATAGGCTAGAATGGGGAGACTTTATTTTTAATTTTAAAGTCTCCTTAAATGTTGCATACCAAGAATTTGGTATCAAATTAATTGTTGTAATAAATCCCACAACTTCCAGTTGTTGGATTTAATATAACATGTTCAGGTAAAAAGTTTTAGACTTTACTTAAAAAGTTGCCAATTTCAGCCCTGCATTGTTTTTGCTGCTGTGCTCTGATTGGCCAGCCTGCAGCAGCTTTGCCAAGCTGCCTTGATGAGGTGTGAAGTGGCCTGGCTTCACACAAAGGAATGTGCTTGGGGGAGAGAATCTCCCCTCAGCAGATGGTGAGGCAGGAAGGGGGAGGGCTGCCAAACTGGTCTTCAAAGGCAGAGAAGGACATTTGGAGCAACCAGCAACACCCCCACATCCTGCAACCCCAGACAACTAGGTGCCCCCTTGATTAGATTAGGAGAGGGCAGGAGAGGGGTGTGTTTATGATTTTTAGCCACACCAGTGGGTGGGCTCAGCCAGATGTAACCTCCAAAAATCAGATTCAGCCATGTTGGATTTTTAGAGAATGTTGCCTTTTGGGATGGATTTTTGCCACACTTCCCAGGAAGTAGTCATCACAGGGGGACGACCCTGTACCTGATTGGAGAACCAGGACCCCCCTGCTTTTCACCCAGGAGCAAGGATAAAACTGGCAGACCTGCCCCCACACCTCAGATCCCCGCCAGATTTCAAGAAGAAAAGAACTAAAGGAGAAGAAGGACTGCCCTGCTGGACCCCTGGCCTGCACCTGGAACCTGCACTCAGAAGGACTGCACCAGCTGCACACTTGTGCTTCACCACAAGAAGGACTTTGCCTGGCTTCAACTGGTTCAAGGAGGAACTCCCTGTTTGTTACAGGTGAAAAATTGCTATCCAGAGTCCCCCTGCACCAACTCCTGAAAAGTGACCAGCTGACCTCTATCCAGTGGCCAAAAAGGAGTTTGCGCCAGGTGCATTCTGGGAGTTGAAGTCTGCACCCCCCAAGGACCATCTCAGAACTTCTGGACCCTTGGGGTGAGCTGTGGACCCCAAAAGAACCTTAAAAGAACATCTGGGTGAAGCCCCAGAAGTTTGGAGAAGATTTGAGAATTTTTGTAAAAAAGCTCCAGAGAGGGACCGACCCGCCGTGGAAATTCTAGCCGGCTTGCCTCAACCGCGACCCGGCCTGACTTGGTGGTTCGTCCTGGTAAAGAAAAATCTCGAAAAAGAGACTAAGTCCGAAGGTAAAAAGTTGACCGGGACCTTCCAGCCATCGTATCCGAGAAGGGCTCCACGGACGTCGGATCAAGATCCAGGTTTACCCCGGTCGAAGGATTTTCACCTCGAAAAAACGACTAAGTCCGAAGGTAAAAATCTCCACCGAGGAATCCAGCATCGCGTATCCGGACAAGGGCTCCAGGAGGTCGGATTCGACTGGCAGGTTCGTCCCGCTGAAGAAAATCTTCAAAATAAAGACTAAGTCAGAAGGTAACTTTTTAACCGAGGCCTCCCGCGACTTGTAGCCGAGCAGGGCTACATCGCAGTCGGCCTGAAACTTTGACTTTGCCCCGGTCGAGGTGCAACCAGATGACCCGATTGGCGCTTTTTGTTTCTAAGCGATAGAAAAATAATAATTCTTTAAAAATTCATATCTCCGGTTCCCTTTATCCGATTTTATTCGTTTTTGTGTCATTTTAAAGATAAAAATATAAACTATTTTTATAAATTGGTATTGGATTTTTAAACTGTTTCCTGTGTTTTATTTAATTACTGTTTTGTGATATTTGAATGCTTTACACACTGTCTCCTAAGTTAAGCCTTGACGCTCGTTGCCAAGGTACCAAGGGTTGAGCTGGGATTAATTTACTGAGACCTAACTGTACCTAAGTGGAGGTTGGTGGCTTGTTGCTAGGTGTAGGTACCTACCTGCCCTTACCAATAACCCATTTTCCAACATTTTTGGTGGCAGCGGTGGGATCCTGTACTTGTGTTCAGTATCACGTTACAGTTTTAAGTAAAACAAATGAAAAATCCTTTAAATTGTCTTAGTGCAAAAAAAAATTTATTATTTTTTTTATTATTAATTTGGATTAATTTCAATTATTGAATTTTTGTAATTTTTTCTAAATTCTTGTTTCCAATTTTTGCAAAAAGTTTTTGTTGACACAAAACTAGGGAACCATGGAGCTTGATCTGGCTAGCCTACCCACACTGACAGTAGTCCAGCTTAGGGGGTTGTGTATTGAAAGAGGGTTGCCTGCAACCACTGATCTCAGGAAGCAAATCCTGATCAAATACCTGACAGCGTGGGCTGAGGCCCAAGAGGTAGACGCAGAGGAAGCTCCAGAGGAGGGAGAAAAAGGGGAGGATGCTAGCTCTAACCACTCAGGGGAGGGAAGGCATCTGAGCCTAAGTGAGGATGAGGAAGAACGGTCCTCAGTAAATACAGTCACTAGGGGCAGACCCAAAGCTAGTGGTGGGAAGGGGGTCCTTTCAGGAAGAGAGAACCCATCCATCAGAGAAAGAGAGCTGGAGGCCCAGCTAGCATACATAGCTTTGGAGGCAGACAAGCTGGCCCTAGAAAAGAAAAAGTGGGCAAACAAGGAGAAAAGAGATGGTGGCAGCGATAAAGAAGCTGAGGTGTCCCAGGGTGGGGGTTTTTCCCCCAGATTACCCAAAGGGGTGGTTCCTGCCTATGTAGAGGGGGATGACATAGATAAGTGGCTGGGGGCCTTTGAGAGGGCCCTCCAGATGAGGAGAGTCAAGCCTCAGTACTGGGGTTCACTTCTTTGGGAGTTAGTTCCCAACTCTGGGAGGGATAGGCTCCTAACCATGAGTGGGGAGGATGCAGACTCATACCCCAGTATGAAGAGTTGCTTGACTAAAAAGTTTGGTCTGACCCCAGAGCAGTATAGGCTCAAGTTTAAGGACACCCAAAAGACAAGCACCCAGTCCTGGTTGGACTTTGTGGACATTTCAGTAAAGGCACTGGAGGGCTGGATACAGGGCAACAAGGTAAGTACCTTTGAGGGGCTGTACAATTTGATTATGAGGGAGCACCTTCTAACCATTTGTGTCCAAGAGAAGCTCCGCCAGTATCTAGTTGACTCTAGGTTGATCAACCCCAGAGAGCTGGGGGAGGCAGCAGATGACTGGTTAAGAACTAGGGTTAACCAGAAACCCCCAGGGGGTGATCAGAAAAAGGGAGGACATGGTTCTTCTCAGGGGAAGAACCAAGGGAAAGATGATAAAAAGCCCAAGGAGTCCTCACAAGAGTCACCAAAAACTTCTCAGGGAGGGGGAGCCCCGAGCCATTTCACTTTTAAAGGGAAAGGGTATCAGGGAAAGAATTATGATCCTGCTAAAGCAGGAAGGTTTCAGGAGCTTGCTAAGGCCGGCAAGTGTTTTGACTGTCATCAACCTGGACATAAAAGAGGAGATGCTATCTGCTCCAAGAAGCCCCCCACTGGTGGGCAATCCCAGGGGATTGCTAGTGTAGGGTTTGGGGTGGAAGTTGGCCCAGGGCTGGAATCAGGGTACACAGAGGTCACCTTAGTATCCGTGGGTGGGGTGGACATTGCAACTATGGCCACCTTACCTCCCATCATGGAGAGGTATAGGCAGAGGCCTAAAGTCAATGGGACTGAGGTGGAAGCTCTGAGAGATACAAGAGCCAGTGTGACAATGGTCACAGAGAAGCTGGTTTCTCCTGAACAGGTCTTACCTGGTGTCTTCCACCAGGTGACTTATGCAGATAGCAGAACCTAACTCCATCCCATGGCCATGGTGAGTCTGGAATGGGGAGGTGTGACTGGCCCTAAGAAAGTAGCTGTAGCTCCTGCCTTCCCAGTAGAGTGTCTGCTGGGAAATGATCTTGAAGCATCTGAATGGTCAGAGGTGGAGAGAAGGGTCCATGCACAGATGCTGGACCTCCCTGAATGGGTGTGTGCTGTGACAAGGTCACAGGCAGCACGACAGGGAAGTGCTGGACACTTGGACCCTGGAACAATGGGCCAAGCCTCCAAGAAGAAGCGAAAGGGCACTGGGTCTGGCTTGCCAGCCCCTACAAATACAGAGGGTCAGGAAGAATCCAACCCTGAGGGGGAGGATCTGAACTCTGAGGGAGGGACACTTCCTCTGCAAGCTCTGCCTGACTTGGCAGAACTGCAAGGGGCAGGTAGGCCCAGCAGAGAAGATTTGTGCCTGGGACAAAGAGAGTGTCCCACTCTTGAGGGCCTGAGGCAGACTGCTGCCAGGCAAGAACAAGGGGATACCAGTGGGACCCACAAGGTTTACTGGGAGGATGGAGTTCTCTACACTGAGGCAAGGGCCCTCAAACCAGGGGCTACTAGGAGAGTAGTGGTCCCCCAGAAGTATAGAGAATTCCTCCTTACCTTAAGCCATGATATCCCCTTAGCTGGACATTTGGGACAGACCAATACCTGGAACAGGCTGGTCAACCATTTTTATTGGCCCCAAATGTCAGAAAAAGTCAAGGAGTTTTGCAGCTCCTGTGTCACCTGCCAAGCCAGTGGCAAGACAGGGGGCAAGCCAAAGGCTCCCTTGATACCACTGCCAGTGGTTGGGACTCCCTTTGAGCGGGTGGGGATTGACATTGTTGGTCCCCTAGACCCACCAACTGCCTCAGGTAACAGGTACATTGTGGTGGTTGTGGACCATGCCACCAGGTACCCTGAGGCAATACCCCTCCGGACAGTCACTGCTCCCACAGTGGCTAGGGCCCTACTTGGTGTGTTCACCAGAGTGGGGTTCCCAAAGGAGGTGGTCTCAGATAGGGGCACAAACTTTATGTCAGCCTATCTGAAAGCCATGTGGGATGAGTGTGGTGTTACTTATAAGTTCACCACCCCCTATCATCCACAGACCAATGGTCTGGTGGAAAGATTTAATAAGACCCTGAAGGGCATGATCATGGGTTTGTCTGACAAACTCAGGAGGAGATGGGATGTCCTCCTCCCATGCCTGCTGTTTGCCTACAGAGAGGTGCCACAGAAGGGGGTTGGATTCAGCCCCTTTGACTTACTGTTTGGGCACCCAGTAAGAGGCCCATTGTGCTTGGTGAGAGAGTCTTGGGAAAAGCCTCTCAAAGAGTCCAAGGAGAATGTGCTAGATTATGTGCTGGGTCTGCGGTCACGCATGGCTGAGTACATGAAGAAGGCAAGCAGAAACCTGGAGGCCAGCCAGGAGCTCATGAAGCTCTGGCATGATCAAAAGGCTACCATGCCTGAGTATCACCCAGGACAGCTGGTGTGGGTTTTGGAGCCCATGGCTCCTAGGGCACTTCAGGCCAAATGGACTGGGCCCTATCCAATTCTGGAGAAAAAAGGTGAGGTCACCTACTTGGTGGACCTTGGCACCCCCAGGAATTCTCACAGGATCCTGCATGTTAACAGGATGAAACCCCACCAGGACAGGGCAGACATGACCATGCTGATGGTCACTGATGAAGGGAAGGAGGAGGAGGGTGAACCTCTGCCAGACCTCCTGTCCTCAAAGGCACAAGATGGGTCAGTGGAGGGAGTGGTACTCTCTCCCAAATTGACAGATCAGCAACAAAAAGACTGCAAACAAGTTTTGAAACAGTTTGCTAGTCTGTTCTCCCTGACCCCTGGACTCACCAATTGGTGTGTCCATGATGTTGACACTGGTGACAGCTTGCCTGTCAAGAACAAGCTGTACAGGCTGTCTGACCAGGTCAAGGCCAATATCAAAGCTGAAGTGGCTAAGATGTTGGAGCTCAAGGTAATTGAGCCCTCTGATAGTCCTTGGTCCAGTCCAGGGGTACTGGTGCCCAAACCTAATCCCCAAGGTGGGAAGAAAGAATTGAGATTTTGTGTGGACTACAGAGGTCTAAACGCAGTCACTAGGACTGATGCTCACCCCATACCTAGAGCTGATGAGCTCATTGACAGGTTGGGGGTTGCCAAATTCCTGAGCACATTTGATCTGACCTCAGGATATTGGCAGATTGCCTTAAGTCCAGGAGCTAAGGAGAGGTCAGCATTTTCCACACCAGAGGGCCACTTTCAGTTCAAGGTGATGCCCTTTGGCATGAAAAATGCTCCTGCCACCTTCCAACGGTTGGTGAATAGAGTCCTGTCTGGGTTGGAATCTTTCAGTGCAGCTTATCTGGATGATATAGCTGTATTTAGTTCCACCTGGAAGGACCACCTGGTCCACCTGAAGGAAGTGCTCCAGGCCCTGCTTCAAGCAGGCCTGACTATCAAGGCAAGCAAGTGCCAGATAGGGCAAAGCTCAGTTGTGTACCTGGGCCACCTTGTTGGTGGAGGCCATGTACAACCTCTCCAGCCCAAGATCCAGACTATCCTGGATTGGGAGGCTCCTAAAACCCAGACTCAGGTCAGGGCCTTTCTGGGCCTGACTGGGTACTACCGGAGGTTTGTTCAGAATTTTGGGACCATAGTGGCCCCTCTGACTGAGCTTACCTCCAAGAAACAGCCCAAGAAGGTCATTTGGACCCCAGAGTGTCAGAAAGCTTTTGACACCCTAAAACAGGCTATGTGTTCAGCACCAGTGTTACTGGCCCCTGACTATAGCAAGGAGTTTATAGTGCAAACAGATGCTTCAGAGGAAGGGATTGGGGCAGTGTTAGCACAAGTTAATGAAGAGGGCCAAGATCACCCAGTTGCCTTCATCAGCAGGCGACTACTCCCCAGAGAGAAAAAATGGAGTGCCATTGAGAGGGAGGACTTTGCTGTGGTCTGGTCCCTGAAGAAGTTGAGGCCTTACTTGTTTGGCACTCACTTCTGTGTACAAACTGACCACAGACCTCTCAGATGGTTGATGCAGATGAGGGGGGAGAACCCAAAACTGTTAAGGTGGTCCATTTCCCTACAGGGGATGGACTTCACAGTGGAGCACAGACCTGGGACTGCCCATGCCAATGCAGATGGCCTTTCCAGGTTTTTCCACTTAGCTGATGAGGACTACCAGGGTGTAGGTTAGTACCCATCACCTTTCATCTGGGGGGGGGGGGGGCAGTGTAGGAAAGTCCTCCTTTTTTGCCCTGATCACCTCCACACTTTTTGGACAGGTACTGGTGGTTACTGACTCTTGGCTGTGCCCTGGGTACTGCCTACCAGTCCCAGGGCCAGTGCTCTGTGTAAAATGGATATGCAAATTAGGCTAATTATAATTGGCTAAGTTAACCTACCTATAAGTCCCTAGTATATGGTAGGGCATGTAGGTTTAGGGACCACAGCATAGGTGGTGCACACCTAGGTGCACTGCTGAGGTGTCCAGTGTCATTTTAAAGGCAGGCCTGCCTTGCTGGCTGCTTTTAAATTAAAGTTATATGCAAATTCGACTTTGGAATTAAAAGTAGTTCCAAAGTCTTAAACTACCTTATTTTTACATATAAGTCACCCCTAAGGTGTGCCCTATGTGCCCCTAGGGCTGGGTGCCATGTAACTATAAGCAGGGACTTTATAAAAATAGATTTATAAACCCTGGTGAGGTAAAAACAGCCAAATTCGTTTTTCCCTCATTGAAGTAAATGGCCTTCATAGGCTAGAATGGGGAGACTTTATTTTAAATTTTAAAGTCTCCTTAAATGTTGCATACCAAGAATTTGGTATCAAATTAATTGTTGTAATAAATCCCACAACTTCCAGTTGTTGGATTTAATATAACATGTTCAGGTAAAAAGTTTTAGACTTTACTTAAAAAGTTGCCAATTTCAGCCCTGCATTGTTTTTGCTGCTGTGCTCTGATTGGCCAGCCTGCAGCAGCTTTGCCAAGCTGCCTTGATGAGGTGTGAAGTGGCCTGGCTTCACACAAAGGAATGTGCTTGGGGGAGAGAATCTCCCCTCAGCAGATGGTGAGACAGGAAGGGGGAGGGCTGCCAAACTGGTCTTCAAAGGCAGAGAAGGACATTTGGAGCAACCAGCAACACCCCCACATCCTGCAACCCCAGACAACTAGGTGCCCCCTTGATTAGATTAGGAGAGGGCAGGAGAGGGGTGTGTTTATGATTTTTAGCCACACCAGTGGGTGGGCTCAGCCAGATGTAACCTCCAAAAATCAGATTCAGCCATGTTGGATTTTTAGAGAATGTTGCCTTTTGGGATGGATTTTTGCCACACTTCCCAGGAAGTAGTCATCACAGGGGGACGACCCTGTACCTGACTGGAGAACCAGGACCCCCCTGCTTTTCACCCAGGAGCAAGGATAAAACTGGCAGACCTGCCCCCACACCTCAGATCCCCGCCAGATTTCAAGAAGAAAAGAACTAAAGGAGAAGAAGGACTGCCCTGCTGGACCCCTGGCCTGCACCTGGAACCTGCACTCAGAAGGACTGCACCAGCTGCACACTTCGGCTTCACCACAAGAAGGACTTTGCCTGGCTTCAACTGGTTCAAGGAGGGACTCCCTGTTTGCTACAGGTGAAAAATTGCTATCCAGAGTCCCCCTGCACCAACTCCTGAAAAGTGACCAGCTGACCACTATCCAGTGGCCAAAAAGAAGTTTGCGCCAGGTGCATTCTGGGAGTTGAAGTCCGCACCCCCCAAGGACCATCTCAGAACTTCTGGACCCTTGGGGTGAGCTGTGAACCCCAAAAGAACCTTAAAAGAACATCTGGGTGAAGCCCCAAAAGTTTGGAGAAGATTTGAGAATTTTTGTAAAAAAGCTCCAGAGAGGGACCGACCCGCCGCGGAAATTCTAGCCGGCTTGCCTCAACCGCGACCCGGCCTGACTTGGTGGTTCGTCCCGGTAAAGAAAAATCTCCGAAAAAGAGACTAAGTCCGAAGGTAAAAAGTTGACCGGGACCTCCCAGCCATCGTATCCGAGAAGGGCTCCACGGACGTCGGATCAAGATCCAGGTTTACCCCGGTCGAAGGATTTTCACCTCGAAAAAACGACTAAGTCCGAAGGTAAAAATCTCCACGAGGAATCCAGCATCGCGTATCCGGACAAGGGCTCCAGGAGGTCGGATTCGACTGGCAGGTTCGTCCCGCTGAAGAAAATCTTCAAAATAAAGACTAAGTCAGAAGGTAACTTTTTAACCGAAGCCTCCCGCGACTTTTAGCCGAGCAGGGCTCCATCGCGGTCGGCCTGAAACTTTGACTTTGCCCCGGTCGAGGTGCAACCAGATGACCCGATTGGCGCTTTTTGTTTCTAAGCGCTAGAAAAATAATAATTCTTTAAAAATTCATATCTCCGGTTCCCTTTATCCGATTTTATTCGTTTTTGTGTCATTTTAAAGATAAAAATATAAACTATTTTTATAAATTGGTATTGGATTTTTAAACTGTTTCCTGTGTTTTATTTAATTACTGTTTTGTGATATTTGAATGCTTTACACACTGTCTCCTAAGTTAAGCCTTGACGCTTGTTGCCAAGCTACCAAGGGTTGAGCTGGGATTAATTTACTGAGACCTAACTGTACCTAAGTGGAGGTTGGTGGCTTGTTGCTAGGTGTAGGTACCTACCTGCCCTTACCAATAACCCATTTTCCAACAGGTAAGGAGAGACTTATGCAAAAGTCTGGACCCTTCCACTGCCCAGGGCGTAGTAATACTACTCAGGGTGCATCGCTTGGTCATAAAGATTGCAGTGGTGTGAGCTTCACAGTTTCGTAACAATGAAGCTGGCCTATAATGTTTAAATATGTTATACAACAAGCAGGGTGCATGAGAGGGGCCAAAGGGGAAGTGAAAAGGGAGAGGAATGCAGATTGGTACACAGAAAACAATATTTTGTCAAAATAACCAATATTTTTGAGTACTTTTAAAGCAGAGAGAGAGAGAATGTGTGTGCGTTTTTGTCTGTGTGCTTGTACACATTTCTGGTGAAATCGGACTGACAGTTCACAATACCCAACTGACAGCACCTGTACCCAACTATTTATCAGAAAATACATTTATTAGGGGGTGTAACACACTACACGTCCCCCTGAAGCTATGCTCCTGGTATTACTCTGTGGTAACAAAAGCCCAAATATTCCATAGCAAGCTGGAAAAGCACCCCATAATTTGTCTCAAGCCAATTCCAGCCTAAATATAATTAGGAAGGCAAAAGGAAATAAATCTCAACTGTATCTATCATGTTTTAGGAGGATATTCAAGAATCTACCAAATGGAGTTAGGAGGCTTAGGGTCCAATTTAGAGTTTGGCAGAGAGGCTGCTCGGTCACATATGTGGCAGCTATCTCCTCTGCTTTATTACAAGTGCCTTAAGATGCACCGATCTTCTAATAAAGAAGACGTTTGTGACGTTGTAACCAGCCTGCCAAATTCTAAATAAGGCCCTTATTGATAAAAATTGATAGACCGCAAAATGGAACACTTCACCTTTGACTACATCATTTCAAATGATAATTATTGTGAACATTTAGTGGCATGGTCAGTGAGCCCAATTAACAACAGAAGCAATAAACAGATAAATAAAAGAGACTGGACTGTTGAGACAGATAATACAGAAGCAATATCCATGCAAGTGAGACAATGAAGATACGCTTATATCGATCATCTTTAATGCTAACAGAGCACCTTAGTGGACAGGCTGTCTTTGTTGTGGTGAGTATTTATTGCAGTGGATCTATTTTGGCCTCGAATGTACGTGTCTACGATTGACCTTTTTTTATAATCAGACAAAGCCCATAGCAAACCAGAGATTGATGCGAGTGCAACCTGAAATCATCTTGCAGCAGCTCATTTCTCTCTGGTTTTTGATTGCTTTGTAACCAAAATGATTTCTCAACACAGCCCGAAGTGATCTTGTAAAAATACTTAATTTCGTGGTCATTCAGCTGTAAATGTAATCACTTGGGAGTGGGATTTTCCCACACGCAGCACAATATAAATCATCAAAGAATTCGTCTGGCAACATGTCAGAAGTTTAAATATGAATATTTAGCTGCTCCATTAATTTAAACGGCATGATTTATTATTGCATTTCACAAGCCTTCACTGTCTTTCGCACCATTCTTTGACAAGAGCATGCTCCGTGGAAGAATTCAGTGTCACAGGGAGTGGCTGAAGGCTATCATTGTCTGCTCCTACCGTTTAGAAACATACTGTGCACGGCCAGGCTCCTCAGAGAAGTTTGCCCTTGCACTGTTTGACCTGAACAATTGTGCAAGAATCCAGAGGAATTTCAATTAGGGGCTAAGAATCCCACTGTTTACTCACTATGTGATGCAGCTAAATCCTGCAGGGTGACGGGCACCTTTCAATGGCTGCCTCATGCAGAACAAAACACTGCAATGCCTTTGTCAAGCTAGAGAAAATGTCTCATGTTTGAAAAAAATCAAAGCCTGATTCTCCACGAAAATATGTTAAGCAAAACAAACTGCCCTACTCTGAAAATGTAAGCTTGCCATAACCACTACACATATATTTTCACCTCGTTAATATCTGACTAGTTCTAACATTTAAAAGAAAATGTACATTTGCAAAATGAATGGATGTGTTATACCTGACAGTCTTACGGTGTTCTTTCCTCCAACCTTTTGCCTACCTCCTCCAATTTTCTGACCTCGTTTATGCTGGCTGTAGGACACTGTGCACATTACCATAGCTAAACAGTGCTAAAGAGCTTGTGTTCTGGCTCCTCAAACATGGTGCCATTGGATTAAGAACAACTGTATAGAAGTCCCCAGTAAAGTGCACTACGCGTGCCAGAGCCTGTAAATTAAATGTTACTTGTGGAACTGCAGCACTGATTGTGCCACCCACTTATATAGCCCTCCAACCATGTCTCAGGCCTGCCATTGCAGAGCCTGTGTGCACAGTTTTGCACTGACATGTCGACCTGATAAAATAACCCTTTTGCAAGGCCTTCAACATCAACGCAACCAGGATCAAGGTACTTTTGTTCAGCTGGCCTATTTTAGTCCCTGTAACTGGTCCATGCTCCATAGCGGTTGGCCTGTACTCTTGACTTTGTCCTGGTCTGGTACAACCAAATGTCCCTTATTGGTGCTTCTTGCTTCTCAGAGCTATTCTACAGTTTATTCTTAAAAAAGTCATAACACAAGTTCTACTTATTGGATTTATATCGTTTTTGTCTTGTTTTATTTATCATGTTATATTTTTCTAACCAGTTGTAGTATACACATTGCCTCTTAAATTAAGCCTAACTGCACTGTGCCAAGCTACCAGATGGTGAGCACAGGTTAATTTAGGGTGTTTTTGTGACTTACCCTGACCAGGATTACCATTCCTGCTTGGACAGGGTGCACACCTCTGCCAACCAGAATCCCAATTTGTAACAGGATAGATGGTGGTAGTGAAACATCCAAAGATAAATGCTTCAATATGTGGTTAAAAGTATCTTTATTGGAGACAGCACTGTACCAATCTGATCAGACTGGCAGCACAACCAATCTGTCCTCAACCATTCTATAACGGAACTCACAGAACAGAGAGCTGGCATGAGACCAGAGTTGAATTACACTTAAGAAAGTTAAAGGGAAGTACACAGAATATTACAGGTAGGATGAATGTATGGACAGATGCAGGGATGAGTGGGTGCATAAACAGATGGATGGATGCAATGGTAACAGAATGTGTAGATTCATAGACGGAAGTTTGATGGATGAAAGGTTGAAGGATGGGAAGGTAAATTAGTGGATAGATAATTGGGTGCATGGAAGGATCAGAGGGTGGATCCATAGTTCACTGGTAGGAAGAATGAAGAGAACTCTTCCAGGGAGCATTGTCCTTGCTAGGGTCACTCGGTGTCATTGTAGGGGCGTACTTTTATTTTGTGGGTACTCCATTCTCTCTGGGGCTTAGATATTAATTCTACCTCAGCTACTCATGCATGCACAGCGGTCTGGGGAGAATCCCTTGGCAGTCTCATAGAAATGTGAACGTGTGAGATCTGGGCTACTACCTGACTGGGGTGGGGGGGGGGGGGGGCACATCAACAATTCTTATGACCCACTAAGCCAGGTACACATGGGGCAGTGAATAGTGCCACCTGACTCTTACATGTCAAACGTTTGGCACCTGCTGTGGGTGGTAAAGGTAGGGAGACCACCACCTGATTGCTGCTATTCCCTTCTTAGCCACTGTCTTGTACCTAGCTATGTGAGGTGGATGGCAGTGCCCTGGAGATCTCTGTCCACGTTGGTTAAAATCGAAGCCTAAATATCGGAGAAACGTTGGAATTCTCTGAATCTGCGGTGCATTGCCAAAATCCTGGAATTACGGGTCTGTAGCAGAAACCATCATTAACAGTGCACCAAAATGTTTTGTGAAAGCCGCAGAGAAATTTGTCAAAGGTCTATCAACGAAAGTAACCCTCTCTGGGTCGGACTCTTGAGGTGGTATCATATAAAATGGTGAATGGTCCCAGTTTGTGCCTATTAGAAAAAAACTGCTCTTCCCAGCACAGATGCAATCTCGTGCCTGTACAAAGAACAACACGGCTCTGACACACAGACCTGTGATTTTCACGTGTGACTTACAAACTTGCAAGGGGAATGCCTGAATGCCTCCGGGGCACCCTGTTCTGTGTGAGAAATGGTGCCTTTGGTGGCCTAATTAACGGCACTCACCTCCCATGCTCTCCTCTGGCAAGCCTATTTGTATTTATGTTTATCAGTATTACAAAATAGGAACAAGCAAACGTGTGAAGGTCTTCTGATCATTGCGCTGGTGCAAACTTTTTGAACTGAAAAGGGGGGTTGCAAAAATGGATGCAAATACCTTTCCCATTCCCCTGACACTTCTGTAAAAGTACCCTGCGTGTGCAGCACGCTGAAGTGGAAACTGATCAGGCTGATTTCAACATCTACAATTTCATCAATCATCACAATTTCATCAACCTATCACCATTTGTGATTTTTTCTATCCACTTGCCTTTTCCCCCATTTCCTCATCACAAGGAAGACACAGAGCAAGTGAAAGTACCCGCGGAGTCCTTGAAAAGCAATATTTTTCACCCTATGCAATTGGGGTGTCAAGTACTAGTATTGCCTCAATGTAATGCTCATAAGGTGAGAACTCCTGCTCCCATCCATCTTATCATCACTCCCATCGTTCTGTTATGATTCACTTCCTTTAACCCTCCATTCTGCGCATTGCTTTCTCCTTTTCGGAGCCCCATAAGGTCGCCATGGCCTGTATTGATTGCAGGATGTGACACTCCCTGTATATGAAGTGTGTCAAGCTCTGCTCTTCCTTAATCCAACACTACTGACCACTACTCAACCCTTCTCCTTTCCATTCATCCACTAGCCTACAAGTTCTGAAAGTTTTAGTTCTTTTTCTGGGGCTATGGGGTTAGCACCATTTTTTAGTTGGAAAAGCCTACCTTCCGTCTCATTGACGCAAGGTAGGTTCACACATCTAAAAAATGGTACCGACTCCAATATTTTGACGTTAGATGTGTCTAACATCTAAATATAAATATGGAGTTAGTTTTGCACCAAATTTGCATTAAAAAAATGACGCAAATTCGGCGCAAATGGAGTATAAATATGCCCCTTAGTGTGGAGCTCAACATAATTATTTTAAGTCATCTTTCTGACTGGTCCTCATTTTAAGATCATGCATTTCTATAAAGATGAAAAAATCTTTCCAATTTACTCTGAGTTGAAACTTGATAGCAAGAAAGACTGCCATGATGTAGTTGTGGAACCAAGTTCCAGAGGGTCTTGTGATTTATCATATGATTTATTCTACTCTGCAAAGATTGTTGCATAACTCAAATTCACAAAGTATTTGAATACATTTACACATGTATTCTTGTGTTGTTTTGGCCATAAACGTGTGGAACCAACACACTTTCAAATTTGCTTGTAATTAAAAATATTGTGCAAATAACAGCAAATAAATTGTGACATTATTCTTTTCCAATTACTGGGGATGTTGTACTTGTTTATGTAGTTTTCTCTCTGTTTGTTGCCTAACTTTCAGAGTAATCATACATTGAAAAGATTCATAGTGAAGACAGTGCACTGAAGAATGCCTATTAACTCATACTTGCTCTCCAATGTCAACTACGAAGGCGTCTTTAGATTATGATCAATCTGTATCCATCTAAACCCTTTACACTGAGTGTTCACCCTTCTCCTAGCAGTATCAATACATGTTGCGATAAATTTACCTTTGCAGATTGAGTGATATAAGACTTTTACACAAACAATGGATAAGCAGCTGGTCAGCAGCACATCACAGAAAAAGACGGAATGCTTCGTGTATTGTTTATTATCTCAGATAAACAGTATAGGTAAAAGAACAAATACTATAAATTCCAATCAAGTGCAAATAAAGAAAACAAAGTAATCAGGACAATAAATTTGAACAAATCATTAAATTTAAACTGAAGTAAAACGTCTTTATCTATTTCAGTATAGGTCACTGGGGCCATCATTTACACAGTAATATCTGAAAATCAAAGCAGTGCACAAGGAAGCAATTGTAAAAAAAAGCTGGCTAGAAAACTCTATGGACTTTTTCACTGGAACCTGGGCCAAAGAGAGGTCATTTTGTGTACGCACATGGTGTTGCTGAATAAATCCAAGCTACTTTAGGAGGTATGCCTTGATTAAGTAAGGGAGGAAATTCTGATCCCTGAGCAATCAGCACATTTATACACAACAGCAGGTTGACAGGTCATTCCTGTCAGAACTGTCTGGAGAACATAATTTGGACAAACTCCCATATCTGCAGAATTTTATGTTGCAAACATCTGCTTTGCTTGTAGCTTCCCATTTTCCAAAGGAAAGCTTGGATCACAAGTTATTTTTCTGTACCCTCTAAATACTGCACCCATATGTATTGGTATTTAACAGGTGCTGTGAATACATTATATTTTACCATCCCAACTGTTCTTAGGGTGTTTGTGTTGTGGAGCTCATATTTCACAAGAGATCTGGACCCTTGTGCAAGGCCCACCCTTGGTGCACCCAACCATGGGAGGCCAACTGTTGGACGTGGTCCTCTCTGCAGGGTCATCCCCAAACTTTTTGCCTTCATCCCTCCTGTTTTCTGAACCTGTGTTTTTTTACTTTTGGACTCTCTGCAGTTAACCAGTGCTAAAGTGTTTGTTTTCTCTCATTTAAATATGGTAAAACTGGCTTACACCCATTTGGCACATTTAATTTACTTATAAGTCCCTAGTAATCAAGCATAACAATGGGGCTCGTTTCTAGAAAACGATAAACAAACTGGCGGGCCCATCACACTGGGGTATAACCTCATATATTCCAGGAGAGAACTTGGCGAAATTCTTGGGGCAGCACTTCAATCAAGGAGCTATTGTTTCCATTATTGACTGGGAAACTGGTACAACAGCAAGAAAAACACTTTTTTGTAACTTCTCTCCAAATTAAGGGAATTCTACAACACATTTATCTTGGTTAACAAATGGGTCATTGCTCTCTCCCAGCTCTACACATGCGACTTTAATCAGGCGGCAAATAGGCAAAGGCAGGAAAGAAGGGGCACCAGGTCTAAATGGTATCCCGTTGGCTATTTTTAAATAGAATGGAGACTTCTGGGCAGAGGCTTTAGAGCCACTTTTCTTAGAAATTATGCTCACTGGCATAATTCTGGATTTCTGGAGATGATCGTTAATATCCCCAATACACAAAAGTGCAGATGAGTCCCTGCCAAAAACCTATTGTCTAATTGCCCTAATTGACAACGAGGCAAAATATTTTGCGGGTACCCTACTTGAAGAAATCCTGGTCTGGGCAACAGAAAATTCAATATTTCTACTTAACCAAACTGGCTTTTCAAAAATCTCCAGGATGACTACCAACATCATGGCCATTGCACTACTTGTAGACAGGGCGAAAGCTTTAAAACAACCACTCCAGTTTTGCTTTATTGACATCAGAGCTGCCTTTGACCACGTGGAGTGGACCAGGCTTTGTAGCAAGTTGGCAGGTTGGGGGATCACTCTTCATACAGATACATCGGTGCAGGTGAAGCTGGGTGAAGGGACGCACCTCTCAAGGTGAATACCAACAACCAAAGGGCTAAAGCAGGAGTTTGTCCTAGCTCCCACACTCTTCAACTGATTCCTGGCTGATCTGACCTTGGCACTTGACAACTGTAATTCCCTTGCCCGAAGGCTGAGGGGTCTGCCAATGTCGAGCTTCCTTTATGCAGACGACATAGTTTTAGTCAACTGCACTCCAGTGGGCCTGCAACACATCCTCCACAAAGTACAGAAATACTGTGACAAAAATGGTCTAAGCCTCAACTTAGACAAGACACGCCCCATGTCCATAAATTACAATCAGAAAAAGATTCAGACTTGGTTCTGGAGCAACACAGCTAGTGTGTCAAGAACAGAATTTAAATATTTAGGGGTAATAGTGGACAAGGAAGGCAATTTTACACGCCAAAGGGAAGCAATAAAATACAAAGGGGTGCACTGGCAGTGTTGCTAAAGAACCTAAGAGCTGAATAGCTGAAATAGACCAACACTGTCTCCCCAGGTACTGCAAGTCAAACTCCTACTGACACTAACATATGGTAGCAAAGTCCAGAGGGACACGGATGCAAAAATCCTGGACAACACCTTAGTGAAGGCATTTAGAATAATCGTTAGCCTGCCAAAGTACACCTTTCCGGCACAGATCAGGTTGAAGTTTGTCTGTTAAAACAGTCTTTGGCAAGGCAAGGAGCTCTCAACATCTTCTGGGATAAGGAAGGAGCTGCCTGGTGCACTTAACCACTACTTATGGCGGGAGTTACAACAGGGAGAAATATCACCGGCCTGAATCTACTTTAAAGTCTCTCTGGTTAAGACCGGGTTAACCGAGCTGTGGGAAGTCCAGACCAATCACAATATGTTTAAAAAAGCAGTGTAGAAATCGATCAAACTCCAATTGTTGATGGAAGACAATGCAACCTTCTCTGGCAGAGCTCATGCCTGGATGATCTTGCATACCTACACCATGTTAGCAGCCCAGAAACACCTAAGTTTAGGTTTTTCCAGATTTTGGAAAGAGACATTTCTGGAACATCGTCTGGGTCTGCTGCCCTGCTCTCGGCATCTCCCTCACTGGCAGAGTGTTAATACAATGAATGTCTGCAGATTATGTGGCACGGACTTGGAAGATAAGCCACACTGTGTATCTGCAAGGGTCCATTGGAGGAAATAAGACATTTGCTAAAAAAAAACTTTAACCAAAGGGGGATCCGTTTTCGTAGACAGGCAGTGGTGGCCTGCTTCGCCCCTGGAGACCCTCAACTGAACTGCCGATTTGTAAAATGTCTTGCATTGGCTTCTAAGAAAATGCCAAAGGCAGATGCCACTGCACCTTGACCTGGATTTTCCCAGTCCCCAGTTGTGCCCAGTTGTAAATAAAAAGTGTTTACCTTTTCACTGTCATAACAGTTGCGCTTAGTTGAAAATATAATTTGTCTACCTTTTCACTGTTATAACTGAAGTGACAGCCACGTGGATGCTCCTGGCAACATTTGCACATGGGCCCTGAGCACGGGTGTGGAATTTATTAAAATAGCTACTTGTCCATGGGACAAGTTGCTTCTTAAATCTACTTGTCCTGTAAAAAAATCTACTTATCTCTTTGGTGCCATGTAGTGCGGCGACACATTATGGCAGCAATCTCATTATATACGAGCTCTGATTATGCCAGGACTACTATTGAAGGCCTTGGATACTTGCAATTTCGATCCCTACTATAGCAATGTCCTTAATTTGCCACTTTTCCGTAGATCTATGTACCCGGGGCTGGAGGAAGCAGTAAGCAATAGTTCTAGGGCTGGACTGTCTTTGAGTCTGTAAATCTACTAACTTGCATGTTTTGAGGATTTTTACCAGCTCTTCTCTAATCTTTTCCCAAAATAAGAAAGGTTGGAAATGTACTCCTGACAATGGCAGAAGTAGAAGTTCTTCCAGAGTTGGGAAAAAAGTGGTTGGA
Source organism: Pleurodeles waltl (assembly GCF_031143425.1). NCBI lineage: Eukaryota > Metazoa > Chordata > Amphibia > Caudata > Salamandridae > Pleurodeles > Pleurodeles waltl. Next base: position 1,341,085,923 of record NC_090447.1, read on the forward strand.
GGGAAAGTGAATTTGTAAACACTCAATAGATTTTCAAATGAGAACATCTACACATGCATATTTGCTCATGCCAAAATACAGTTCAAAAATATTTTCTAGGAGTACGATTTCCTGGTCTACTTCTGTAATTTCTTGTGAATTCATGAAAGCCACTAATTCAAAGACATATACCATGGGTGCGCTTTTGTGAATTGGGCCCCTAATTAGGTCTGGCATTAACAAAGACATTTTGTTTTTAAAAAACTTCTATTTCTTTTTCTATCTATCGGCTGGCTTTGCTGTGAGTGATCACATTCTGCCCTTCCACAAGAAGCATATTGGCATACAAAGTAGTTTTGTTCAGTGCCAGGAACTACTGTGGCAGTCAGTGGCGTAACGAAACTGGAGAGGGCCATGAAAGAACATGGAGACCCATCCCTCCCCTCCAGACTCACCCAGGGCAGGTGCTGTGCTGAGAAGGCCCCGCTGGAGGGGGCTGCGGGGCCTTTGGGACACCACTGGTGTCAATGTGTGCTTTTTGAGACCAAAAACTTTTTTTTCTTTTTGCCAGTGTTTGTTACAATGACGAGGGCCTGGCAACTCCCACATCAATAAAGTGTTACAAAAGCCATGCCAAAACAAGACACGCATTGATGAAATCAAAACACTCCAAAAACAAACAAAAAAGTTGGGTCGGTTGGCTTTGCCAGAGCTTGTTTATTTTCATGCTTCCCATAATCTTGTTGAAAAGGATTACACTGATTTTCCATTAGGAATTTTTTTGGGGGAAATACTAGCATGCATCAACACATTTTACTAAATGGAGCTTCAAAGAAATAACATCTACATTTTCAAAGTAGCGAAACGTATTTTTCCTACTTGCATTTTTTTCTGAACATTTTATTTTGAAAGCAAAGAATCATCACTCTTGCTTATGAGCTTCTGCAGACATTTACATCTAATCAGAGAGCATTCTGGGAGCATTATACTTAGCCTCATATTGTTAAACTTTTCAAACATGCGTGTACACTTTCTTTCCCCACTGGAACCACTGTCAGTAGTGCAGTGTGACCTTAAAACGTTTATTTACAGCGCTCACTCTAATAATAAAGGCTTTTCATTAATGAACCATGAATACAAGTTCAAACAGCTGTAACACACAGACACGTATTACCTCAACTGCAGATAGTTCCCTTGTCTGTACAGTGGCAACCAAAGGGTTTGTGCTGCAGGGGGTTGGGCCTACCTGTCCCAAAGCCAAAATAAACATGTTAACTTGTTGCCCTTATTCCCAAACAATATGTCCTGGCCATCAGGAGATAGGAACTGCACATCCCTACCTGCCAGCAGAGATTTACCCTGGGTTTCTTTTTAAGTGCACACAACACTTTTGGCTAAATTACTGAAGCCTCTGTTACTAAGAAATGTACAAGACACTTTTGGGCCTCTATATATTTTTGCACTGGCACTTTGGCACTTTGGTTCCTGGCTTCTGTACTTAGGTTCCCAAGGAAGGGCCTTAGCCTGCAAAAACGTACAAGGCAGTTTGCATGAGGCGCTCTCACTTTCTAATAGTGTACCTGGCCTCGGAAAAGTAATTCGAGACTAGGTGCGGGCTGTGTCTCTAACAAGTGCTGTTGTTTTGTACACGTTTAGTTTCTTAAGGATCTGTATGAAATCTGTTTTTAAATTTTATAATTGGTACCACATTTTATTATTTGTATTTTATGGCTTTTTAATTGCTTTTGCAATGATTTTAAGTAAATATGCAATAATATAAACTTACTTACTAATTTTCTAAATTGGTGTGGGATTTTCCTTGTGTTGTGTTTTCACTTTATTACCGTTTGTGTGCTGCATAAATACTTTACACATTGCCTCTAAAATAAGCCTGACTGTTTTCATGCCAAGGTAAAATGGGGTTAAGCATAGGTTAATTTGGTGACTCACTGTGGTTCATCTAAACAAGGATTGTGGCTGCTGCCTGAGAAGGGCTCACACCCCCCTCAACCAGCAAGCCAATTTCTCTCTCCAATGCATGGATCCAAGGCACTTGAGTTGGTTTGCATCACATTGCAAAGAGTTTATGGAACTTGAGGAAGGACTGCAAACACCACAGAACCATTAGAGCTTTCATTTCTAATTTAATCACAGAGGTATTCCTTTAGGGCCCACAACTAAGCTCAGCTGTTTACAGAAAGCGATGGATGAAGGCCAAACATAAGAGCGAAAGACCGCACAATCCCACCCTCATACCCTCATGTCAGGGGATGCTACTTTCCCCTTATGACTATTTTCCATTTTTCTTTATTTATAATATGCAGGGACCACATCCTCACATCCTGTGATAGCAGACAATTTTTTTTCCTGAACTTCCTGCCACTCAGTCAAATAGCTTCAGTTCAGTCAATTGGGCTTTGGGAACACAGGGCTGAAATGGCAGATGGGGAAAAAGAACCATCCTCCAATCAGATATGAATATTTTTTATATTTGTGGTCAATTCAATGTCTGCGAACCGAGTTTAACAGATATGATCTAATCTCTATCAGGGAGACTCAGCTGTCCTTATCTTACTCAACCTTTCCACAGTCTTTGATACTGTCATCCATCCCATCTGCTTGGGAAGACGTTTTAGGCCGTTCAAGCCCTCTAGCATATTTTTTTAAATGCTAATTTCTCAAAAACCACATAACAGATGTACACCAAACCAAGATAAGACACTTCAATGCCTAAGTTTGTTGTCATTCTGTTCAGTCTTTTTTCTGCATTGAAGAAAATGAATTCTAGGGGAATTAAATTAAGCATGTCACGTTTTTTGATCCCACCTTTTTTGGTCCCCCATTTGATGGATCTGCATGAATCTTGTCAAGCTGAACCTAACCCACATAATTTCATTTGTATCGGAAAGTGTAATGCACATTGGAATGGCAATGAAAACTCTGACCTAATTAGACATTCTTTACTGATCTCACAGTCCTATTAAATGTCAGGTCTATTTCTTTACTTCTACTAGCATCTAAGGGCCAGATGTATCATTCTTCACAATAGCAATTCCCTAAGTGCGATTTTTAGGAAATCGCAATTAAGTAATTGCTATTGGAATGTATGAAAGTCCAGGAGTTTCATTCTGCGATTTGCAAGGGCTCGCAAATGAACCTACCTCATTAATATTCAAGAGGTAGGTCTCAATTTGCGACCCATTGCGAATGGCTACAATGACAAGGATGGTGGCCTGCTGGGCTCAGCAGACCACCATGTCTGTGATTGCTTTTCAATAAAGCAATCTTTATTTTTTTTTAATGCAGCCCATTTTCCTTAAAGGAAAACGGGATGCGTTTAAAAATGAAAAATGAAATGTTTTATTTTCATTTTTTAAGAGTAGGCAGTGGTCCTTGGGAGCACTGCCTGCTCTTAAAAAACATTTTTGCATCCATTCACAAAGAGGAAGGGGTCCCTTGGGGACCCCTTCCTCTTTGTGAATGCGTTACAACCAATTTGAAATTGTTGGTAACTATGATTGTTTTGCGACCGTATTCACGGTCATAAAACAATCATACATACCTCTGCAATACAGTAATAGGAAGTGTTGGAAAATGGGTTATTGGAAAGAGCAGGTAAGTACCAACACTTAGCAATAGGCCACTAACCTCCACTTAGGTCCAGTCAGGTCTCAGTAAATTAAACCTAGCTCAACCCTTGGTAGCTTGGCAACGAACGACAAGGCTTAACTTAGGAGACAAAGCGTAAAGCATTCAAATATCACAAAACAGTAATTAAATAAAACACAGGAAACAGTTTAAAAATCCAAAATCAATTTATAAAAATAGATTATATTTTTATCTTTAAATTGACACCAAAGCGAATAAAATCAGATAAGGGGAACCGGAGATATGAATTTTTAAAGAATTAATGCTTTCTAGCACATAGAAGCAACTAGCGCACAACGGGTTAAAAAAGAAAGGAAGCACTGGAAAGGAACAAAGTCCAGAGTTCAGGACACCGACGAGGTAACACTGTCACACTTACTTTCAGAAGTGTTTCTTGATTCAGGAAAGTGGTCCACAGCACCAGCCAAGCGTTCAGAGGCTCTGGTGTGCCTCTTGGGGGCTGGGACTACAACTCCCACAATGCACCTCTTCAACTTATGGAGTTGCTTTAAACGTCTCCAAATGTCTGGATCTTCTTCCAGAGGTCCTTTTTGGGTCCTTGAAGTATCCACAACTTGATCCAAGGTTCCAGAAGCTCTGAGTTGCTCCTTGGGAGTTGGGACTACATTTCCCAGAATGCACCTGGTCAGAATTCTCAAATGGCCTCTAGACGCTGGTCAGCTGGGCTCTGCTTGCAGGACTTGATGCAGGGGGCTCTGGGCAGCTCCTTTGTACCTGTAGCAAACAGGGAGTCCCTTCTTGAAGCAGTAGAAGACAGGTAAAGTCCGTTTAGTGGTGAAGCCCAAGTGTGCAGCTGGTGCAGTCCTCCAGAGTGCAGTGTCCAGGTGCAGGTCAGGGGTCCCCCAGGGCATTTCTTCTTCTCCTATAGTTCTTCCTTGTTGGAATCTGATAGGGATCTGGTGGGGAACTGATATGTGGGTGCAGGTCTGCCAGTTTTATCCTTCCTCCTGGGTGAAAAACAGGGGGTCCTGGTTCTCCAATCAGGGGCAGGGTCCTTCCCCCTGTGATGACCACTTCCTGGGAAGTGTGGCAAAAATCAATCTCATGGAGCAACATTCCTCAAAAATCCATCATGGCTGAAAGTGACTTTTGGAGGGTACATCTGGCTGAGCCCACCCACTGGTGTGGCTAAAAATCCTAAACACACCCCTCTCCTAATCTAATCAAGGGGGCACCCAATTGTCTGGGTTTGCAGGATGTGAGGGTGTTGCTGGGTTGCTCCAAATATCCTTCTGTGCCTTGGAAGACCAGTTTGGCAGCCCTCCCCCTTCCTGCTTCACCATCTGCTGAGGGGAGACTTCCTCCCCTAGGCACATCTCTTTGTGTGGAGCCAGGCCACTTCACACCTCATTAAGGCAGCCTGGCAAGGCTTCCAAAGGCTGGCCAATCAGAGCACAGCAGCAAAAACACTGCAGGGCTGAAGATGGCAACTTTTCAGGTAAAGTTTAAAACTCTTTACCGGAACAAGTTATATTAAATCCCACAACTGGAAGTTGTGGGATTTATTATAACAATTAATTTGATACCAAACTTCTGGTATCTGTTACTTAAGGGGACTTTTAAAATTAAAATAAAGTCTCCCCATCCTAGCCTGAGGATGCCATTCACTACAATGAGGGAAAACAAATTTGGCTGTTTTACCTCACCAGGGCTTATAAAACTATTTTTATAAGGTCCCTGCTTATAGTTACATAGCACCCAGCCCTAGGGGCACATAGGGCACACCTTAGGGGTGTAAAAATAAGGTAGTTTAAGACTTTGGAACTACTTTTAATTCCAAAGTCGAATTTGCATATAACAAGCAAGGCAGGCCTGGCTTTAAAATGACACTGGGCGCCTCGGCAGTGCACCTATGGGTGCACTACCTATGCTGGGGTCCCTAAACCTACATGCCCTACCATATACTAGGGACTTATAGGTAGGTTGACTTAGCCAATTATAATTAGCCTAATTTGCATACTGTGTTTACACAAAGCACAGGCCCTGGGACTGGTTAGCAGTACCCAGGGCACCATCAGAGTCAGAAAAACACCAGCAAAAAGGGGAAAATTGGGGCAAAAAGTTATGGGGCTTCTGCAATCAGCCCTGTTCTCTCACAGGAAGGGACGCTCTTGAAGCACCCCTTCATAATACCGAATTTGTATGTAGTCGCAAATCCAATTTGTGATTCAGTAAGAAGTTACCGAATCGCAAAGTGGACTTATTGCATATTAAAATGCATTTTTGCGATCGAAAATGGCCATCGCAATTTTTTTTTGATACATCTGGCCCTAAGATCCTGTAAAGCTTTGTCAATAAGCATCTCTCCATTTTTTCTAAATCCAACCCCCTGTTCATAGTACAGCATCAGGCCTTTATACAGTAGAGAATCTGCTTTTTTAGCAGGATTTCAACTGATATTATCTAATCTCCAGGTGGGGGAGGCTCAGCCGCCCTTATCTTACTCAGCCTTCTACGGTGTTTGAAACTATCATCCATCCCATCTGGTTGGGATGCCTTTTCAGGCTGAAGATACATGACTTCACACCTTGTCTGGCTTGCTTCTTTCCCCTCGGACCTCACTTCAATGGTCTCCCTCTCCCCCTACCATTCCACAACCCATCCATTGAATATAACATCCTCCTACCACCAATCTTGTGTATGCAGCACTGGGATGCACTGGTTTTAGGGCGGCTATTCTCACTACACAAAATCTAATTCATTTGTCGCTGGTGTTTAATATATGTGTGTGTGTGTGTGTGTGTGTGTGTGCGACTGTGTTTGTTTGTTGGTGTGCGCACTCCGCTTGTTCTCAAAAGAACATTTTAGAGGAGCAGAACTCAAGACAAAAACATATTTTTAACATTACGAATCACATCATATACTTGTTTGAGCAAGAAGTCACTTGCTGTCAAGAGCTAAAATGTCAGAATCCTATTTTTACCCGTCATTCCGAGGACAGTCCCCTTGGATCGCCAAGGCATCTTTGTGTGTAGGCTTGTCAGGTGGGGATGAGTGTTTCTTTTTACTGCTTCCCTTACACAATGGCCTAGCACATTTCTAACAGCTTGTCTTCCAGCCTGGCATTATCCAAAGTGATCCTGCTGAGAGCTGGGCTCCGCTAAAGGTTTTTTTTCACCGTGCCTCTGTGCTATCTGGAAATAAACTAAGGTTTTCAGTAAAGTCTTTGTGGATTTATTTGGAAGCTATTGTATTTTTAAAGGACAGGCTGCCATGTCTAGATTATTTGGTTGACATGATCAAAAAGACAAGTGGCTATACTTAGATCTGGGATGCAGCCCTCGCTATAGCGTTTCATGCATTCATTTTCTACAGTCAAATGCCTCCTGCAAAATGGCTGCAATGCCTACTGATTAATCTGCCACAATAATAGTCAACAGTGTGCTCTACAAACGTTTACGAGAGCATATATGAGACTGCTTTTGGCACAGCTCTAGTGGTTCCTCTTGGCCAATATTGTCTCTAATGATAATAATAATTATAATAATTATGCAAAAAGCACGGGAGTACTTAAAATTGCCCTTATTGTGAAGCACTATTTGAGTAGAACCTTTTTACTATTGTGGCAAGTATGTATAAAGTATTACTTGGCCGAATGATTTATTACAAAAGTCAGTTCTGTTAACATCAAAAGAGGATAACATATTTAAATAACGCAAATATAGCTATCCGTCTCCCCTACACCACAAGATGTTGCCTAACATATATTAGGAATGCTTCAGAATATGAACATTAAAACATATGTGTTGCTTCTACTCTGTGGGGGGAGGAGGGGGGGAATGCAGTTCAGGACCACTATGATACAAATGCTGCAGCATGCAATTTATTATTGTAGCTGGCTAATATAATTCACAAAAACCTTAATTATTTCAAGTCGGGAAAGCAACATTTTTGGCAGGCAAAAACCCCCTGCAGGATTGTATTGAACGGAGAACAAACCGCCATCCCAGTATATCAATACCTTTTAATATACCTTGGTCTCAAGGCAACCCTCCAACACAGGAGGGGGAGGGTGCGGCCTGTGCGGCGTCTTGGCACGCAAGCATGTTTGTAATGACATCATCTATCAGTGGGTTTCATTTTGCTTCAGTGGCAATGCTCCCGACGTGCTGTAAAAGGTCTTAATTGTGAACGTGCTCACAATGGCAAGCGCCATTTTGAAGCTGCACTGCACCAGCAATATTGGTTATGTGATAAATGAGAGCTAATCTGCATTTAGATAATCAGAACGTGTTTTAAATGAAGGTCGTGAGATGCAGTCATTTAAAACAAAATAATTGAAAATCACTACACAACTAACAAAGCACTTGTTTATTTCATGACTACTCCAAAAACAGTGTTTTTTTCCAATTGTTCTGAGATTCACCACATTAAGATACAGCAAATAACAAATGGATGAAAACCAAAACATGTGGTTTGGCTAGGATTATCATAGCTCCCAAGTGGTCCGATTGCTTTTGCGTGATACTTCAATGGTTTCAGTGTGCGTATAATGGGCATTCTACTACCAAATCTGTAACCCTCTGAGTGACACTTTTTTGTGAGTAAATCAAAGCAAACACCAGTATTTGTGTACCTCTCTGTGCGTTATTGCATCCAGACATATTACATAGCAATGAACATACGGTCAAAACAAGCCAGACCACTTAGCATTGCCAATGGTTGTTAGCTCTATCAAATAACAATGATTTTGTTGTGACTAATTAGACTTGAAAATGTTACAATTGTGAAAATAGTAGACTGTTCATTTAGCGCTATTAAGAACTGTGGGAGTGTGTTGGACCTGGCTTTTTGACGGGGACATCCCCAAACTTTTTGCCTCCTTCCTCCTATTTTTTCTGACCTGTTGTTGTTGGCTTTTGACCTCTGGGCACTTTACCACTGCTAACCAGTGCTAAAGTGCATATGCTCTCTGTGTAAATTGTACTACTGATTGGTTTATCCATGATTGACTATTTAATTTACTTGTAAGTCCCTGGTAGAGTACACTACATGTACCTAGGGCAGGTAAATTAAATGCTACTAGTGGGCCTGCAGCACTGGTTGTGCCACCCACCTCAGTAGCCCCTTAACCCTGTCTCAGGCCTGCCATTGCAAGGCCTGTGTGTGCAGTTTCACTGCCACTTCGACTTGGCATTTAAAAGTACTTGCCAAGCCTAGAACTCCCCTTTTACTACATGTAAGTCATCCCTAATGTGTGCCCTAGGTAACCCCTAGAGCAGGGTGCTGTGTAGGTAAAAGGCAGGACATGTACCTGGGTAGTTATATGTCCTAGTAGTGTAAAACTCCTAAATTCGTTTTTACACTACTGTGAGGCCTGCTCCCTTCATAGGCTAACATTGGGGCTGCCCTCATACACTGTTGAAGTGGCAGCTGCTGATCTGAAAGGAGCAGGAAGGTCATATTTAGTATGGCCAGAATGGTAATACAAAATCCTGCTGACTGGTGAAGTCGGATTTAATATTACTATTCTAGAAATGCCACTTTTAGAAAGTGAGCATTTCTTTGCACTAAAATCTTGTTGTGCCCTTCAATCCACGTCTGGCTAGGTTTAGTTGACAGCTCCTTGTGCATTCACTCAGACACACCCCAAACACAGGGTACTCAGCCTCACTTGCATACATCTGCATTTTGAATGGGTCTTCCTGGGCTGGGAGGGTGGAGGGCCTGCCCTCACACAAAGGACTGCCACACCCCCTACTGGGACTCTGGCAGACAGGATTGAGCTGAAAGGGAACTTGGTGCATTTCTTAGAGACTCTTTGAAGTCACCCCCACTTCAAAGGCACAACTTAGTATAAAACAGGGCCTCTGCCCTACCTCATCAGACACTTGCTGGAGAAGAAACCTGAACCAGAAACTACATCCTGCCAAGAAGAACTGCCTGGCTGCTCAAAGGACTCACCTGTCTGCTTTCTACAAAGGACTGCTGCCTTGCTGTTGCCCTGCTGCCTTGCTGAACTCTTGTCTGGCTGTGAAAGTGCTCTCCAAGGGCTTGGATAGAGCTTGCCTCCTGTTCCTTGAAGTCTCAGGGCCAAAAAGACTTCTCTCTTTTACTTGGACGCTCCGTGCGCCGAAAATTTAGACGCACAGCTTGTTCGGCGGCGAGAAAAACGCCGCACACCGACACTGATCGACGCGACGCTCTTGGGACGATCGAGAATCCGACGCACGGCCTCGCAAGGACAACACCGCCCGACCTCTAGAGGAGAAATTGACGCGACGCCTGCCGTGAGATCGTAATTTCAACGCGCAGCCCCGCAGGTCGACATCCGGAGGAGAAATCGACGCGACGCCTGCCGTGAGATCGTAATTTCAACGCGCAGCCCCGCAGATCGACATCCAGAGGGGAAATCGACGCGACGCCTGCCGTGAGATCGTAATTTCGACGCGCAGCCCCGCAGACCGACGCGCAGCCGGAGAACAAGCAGGAAAATCCACGCACAGACCCGGGACATCTGGTAATCCCCGCGATCCACAGAAAGAGACAGTCCGCGCGCCGGAAAACGACGCCGGACTCCCCGCGTGGAAAATAACGACGCAAGTCCGTGTGTGCGGGGGAGAAATCGACGCACACACCCTTTTTCCGCGCACCTCTTCTCTTGTGGCCCTCTGAGGAGATTTTTCCATGCTAAACCAGGTACTTGTGCTTGAAAGAGACTTTGTTAATATTCTAAAGACTTAAGACACTTGATATCACTTTTCAGTGATATCTTTACAAATTCGTATTGCAACTTTGATCATTTCTGACCTGAAGATACCCAGATAAATATTATATATTTTTCTAAATACTGTGTGGTGTATTTTTGGGGTGTTATGCTATGGTGTTGTATGATTTACTGCACAAATGCTTTACACATTGCCTTCTAAGTTAAGCCTGACTGCTCGTGCCAAGCTACCGGAGGGTGAGCACAGGCTGATTTTGGATTGTGTGTGACTTACCCTGACTAGAGTGAGGGTTCTTGCTTGGACAGGGGGCAACCTGATGCCAACCAAAAACCCCATTTCTAACATTGGTGATCAGCGGTGAGGATAGGACTTGTGTTTGTGCAGTGACATACAGTAGATAAGTATTTCACTACCTACCCACAGTTGAAGGTCAACTTGATTTTTCATCTTTTTCACTTTTGGTTCTCTGATGTCCTCCAGGATATACTATTGATATTTTGGACTTGGGATTTTGGTTCTTGCTGGTAAAATCTTATCAGAATGGGATTGTGTACCTACTCATTCTTTGTTCGTACTGACCACCTCACTAAGGCTGACCTAAGAAAGCTTTGCAGAAAATGGGGCCTTCCTGTAGCAAGGAGATCTACTAAGGCGGAGATGCTACATCACTACATAGTCTGGGGGGAGGAAAGATGGGCAGAGAGAGAGGCAGCAAGAAACCAAATGACTAAGTACCCCTCAGATGAGGAGGAGGACTACTCACACGAGGAGGAAGACTGCTCACATGAGGAGGAAGACTACTCAGATGAGGAAAGAGAACTAGTGGGAGATGAAGGGCTCCTAGCTCTACAACGGTGTATGGAAGAGCTAGATGAGTTTCTTGAAAGGGCTGAGGCAGCAAGTCTCTTAGCCCTGGAAGAAGAAAAGATTGCAGCTCAAGAGCTGAGCTGTAAAGAGCTGAAACTGGAGGCCGGATTGGCTGAATCCAGTTCAGATGGTGGCAGCAAAAATCTTGCATCCAGTACTGCTGAAGAAGGGCACAAGCCCATAGATGTGGTGCCCAACTTGAAGAAGGTAGTTGACACACCCCAGGTGGTTCAAGGGTATGAGGTAGTTCCCGTTATGCACAGGGTCCCTGAGAAGGATTGGGGAACTGGCACAGGGAGTCATATTCCTACTGGGGGAAGGGACACTTTACTGACTCTAGCAGAGAGTGACAGAGAAAAGGGTTCCCCCCTGGTGGACGTCCTGGATATAGAGTGTAGAGACATCCCAGAAGAGTATGGGTTGAGTGTCAGGGACAGGCAGATACTGTCTCACCAGTCTCAAGAGGGTGATGTAGAGTGCTTTTCCAAGGCTGAGTTACTGGGTGGTTGGGTGAAGGGTACTGTGGTTAATACATGTGAAGGGCAGAGTGATGTAATTGCTGGAGAGCATATGTCTGGTCCTTATTTTCCAGAGCTACGCCAACACCAGGTGGAGTGTGAGTTCTCTGACCCCAGGGAACTTACAATGGAGGCAGACTTCTGGGTGAGTACCAGAGAGTCTGAAGAGGCATTTGGGGGTGCTCCTGAAGGGAGTGGTCTAGGTGGTTCCCAACCGAATGAGGTGGGAAAGGATTGTAGTGTCCCAGGTAGGTCCCAGGTCCTAGAGGGTTCCATGAGGGAACACCAGGAGGGAAGCCTAGCCTGTACCGTAGGGCCACCTTTTGAGGGAAGCCCCGCAGTGTCAGAAGAACTTGGGGGGGTGACTGTAGCCAGCATCCCAACAGTTCTGGTGCCTGGCAGTACCCCTCCTAGTGAGGGGGTGCAGAAGTCCAGACATAGGGTTGAGAGGGGGTTGCAGACCCCAGTGGAGGACCTTGAGAGTCAGGGGACAGCTCTGAGAGCAGAGCCCCCCAGGAATGACCCAGGTGAAACCGTTTCTGGTTTGGGGGAAACCCAGACTCTGCCGGATGGGCAGAGGTCGGGAGACCTGCGCCAACCAGACTCTTGTGTGGCCCTTGGGGACGGTGTGTCCCTTGTGGGGGGGAGAGTGCCCCCCAGGAAGTCCTGGCATGCCAGGCAAAGATTCAACCTCAGGGTGGTGACTCTGGGTTGGATACCCAGGTTCAGAGGTTAAACTCTGACCTGGTGGGAGGTAGATGTGCTTCCCAAGAAGTCCTGCTGTGCCAGGCAATTGTCCAACCTCAGGGTGTTGACTCTGGGTTGGGTGACCAGGTTCAGAGGTTAAACTCTGACCTGGTGGGGGGTAGGTGTGCCCCCCAGAAAGTCCTGGTGTGCCAGGCAATTGCCCAACCTCAGGGTGGTGACCCTGGGTTGGGGAACCAGGCTCAGAGGTTAAACTCTGACCTGGTGGGAGGTAGGTGTGCCTCCCTGGAAGTCCTGGCCTGCCAGGCAATGGTTCAACCTCAGGGTGGTGACTCTGGGTTGGCTAACCGGGTTCAGAGGTTAAACTCTGACCTGGTGGGGGGTAGGTGTGCCCCCCAGAAAGTCCTGGCGTGCCAGGCAATTGTTCAACCTCAGGGTGGTGACTCTGGGTTGGATACCCAGGTTCAGAGATTAAACTCTGACCTGGTGGGAGGTAGGTGTGCCTCCCAAGAAGTCCTGCTGTGCCAGGCAATTGCCCAACCTCAGGGTGGTGACCCTGGGTTGGGAAACCAGGCTCAGAGGTTAAACTCTGACCTGGTGGGAGGTAGGTGTGCCTCCCAGAAAGTCCTGGTGCACCAGGCAATTGTTCAACTTCAGGGTGGTGACTCTGAGTTGAATGGCCCAGTTCAGAGGTTAAACTCTGACCTGGTGGAGGGTCAGTGTGCCCTCCAGGAAGTCCTGGCATGCCAGGCAATTGTTCAACTTCAGGGTGGTGACTCTGAATTGAATGGCCAAGTTCAGAGGTTAAACTCTGACCTGGTGGAGGTTCAGTGTGCCCTACAGGAAGTCCTGGCGTGCCAGGCAATTGTTCAACTTCAGGGTGGTGACTCTGAGTTGAATGGTCAGGTGCAGAGGTTAAACTCTGACCTGGTGGGGGGTAGGTGTGCCTCCCAGGAAGTCCTGGTTTGCCAGGCAGTGATCCAGTCTGAGGGTACAGACCCTGGGCTGGAAGACCAGGTTCAGGGTGTCCCCCCGGACCTGGAGGGAGGGGCTACTGATAACAGTGCCCCTACCATGTTGTCTTCTGAGGAGGCCACTCCTAGTTGGAGGGTGCTGGACCCCAGAAGGGAGGGCAGGGGGAGGGAAGCCTCACCCCGGGCCCTAGTCCAACCTGAAGGTACAGACCCCAGGTTGGAGGGCCAGTTGCAGGTTAACAGCCCTGCACTGGTGGAGGAATGGTACAGGGCGACTTCTGTAAGCACCCTGAGCATGTTGGACTGTGGGGGTACCGCTCCAGGAGGGAGGGTACAGAGCCCCAGAGGGGAGGACCAGGTTCAGGCTGTCATCCCTGCACTGGTGGAAGAGAGAGTGGTTAAAGGGTGCCCAGCACCTGGGGCTACCGCCCCCCACTCTCCACAGCCACAGTGGTTGGAGAGCTTTGAGAGGCCTGGGGCCTGGCTCTCATCCCTGGCAGCTGTCATTAATCACTGTGGCTTGCTGTCCGGGTGGACCGAGTTATCCCTGGGGAGGGGACAAGTGTCACACCCCGGGGGTAGAGTGGGCAACACCACTGTGTTGGTCATGGTGGTACTATCCTGCTCCTGGGATACATCTGTGAGCAAAGTAAGGTTAGGTGCTGCACAGATGGGATCCGCAGGTAAGGAGAAAGGTTCCCCATGGGTTGGCTTAGTGGGCCCTGAGAGTATGGACAGAGTGATCCAATTGGAGTCAGGAAGGCAAAGAACTGGAGCATGCCCCTGCTGTTGTGGGCCTGGGTCCTTGTTCTGTCGCCTCAAACAGGGAAGTACATCTGGATAGTGATTGTTCTCCCCTGGCTTTAGGCTGGTAGGGGGTCATGTTGGACCTGGCTTTTTGACGGTGACATCCCCAAACTTTTTGCCTCCTTCCTCCTATTTTTTCTGACCTGTTGTTGTTGGCTTTTGACCTCTGGGCACTTTACCACTGCTAACCAGTGCTAAAGTGCATATGCTCTCTGTGTAAATTGTACTACTGATTGGTTTATCCATGATTGACTATTTAATTTACTTGTAAGTCCCTGGTAGAGTGCACTACATGTGCCTAGGGCAGGTAAATTAAATGCTACTAGTGGGCCTGCAGCACTGGTTGTGCCACCCACCTCAGTAGCCCCTTAACCCTGTCTCAGGCCTGCCATTGCAAGGCCTGTGTGTGCAGTTTCACTGCCACTTCGACTTGGCATTTAAAAGTACTTGCCAAGCCTAGAACTCCCCTTTTACTACATGTAAGTCATCCCTAATGTGTGCCCTAGGTAACCCCTAGAGCAGGGTGCTGTGTAGGTAAAAGGCAGGACATGTACCTGGGTAGTTATATGTCCTAGTAGTGTAAAACTCCTAAATTCGTTTTTACACTACTGTGAGGCCTGCTCCCTTCATAGGCTAACATTGGGGCTGCCCTCATACACTGTTGAAGTGGCAGCTGCTGATCTGAAAGGAGCAGGAAGGTCATATTTAGTATGGCCAGAATGGTAATACAAAATCCTGCTGACTGGTGAAGTCGGATTTAATATTACTATTCTAGAAATGCCACTTTTAGAAAGTGAGCATTTCTTTGCACTAAAATCTTGTTGTGCCCTTCAATCCACGTCTGGCTAGGTTTAGTTGACAGCTCCTTGTGCATTCACTCACACACACCCCAAACACAGGGTACTCAGCCTCAATTGCATACATCTGCATTTTGAATGGGTCTTCCTGGGCTGGGAGGGTGGAGGGCCTGCCCTCACACAAAGGACTGCCACACCCCCTACTGGGACTCTGGCAGACAGGATTGAGCTGAAAGGGAACTTGGTGCATTTCTTAGAGACTCTTTGAAGTCACCCCCACTTCAAAGGCACAACTTAGTATAAAACAGGGCCTCTGCCCTACCTCATCAGACACTTGCTGGAGAAGAAACCTGAACCAGAAACTACATCCTGCCAAGAAGAACTGCCTGGCTGCTCAAAGGACTCACCTGTCTGCTTTCTACAAAGGACTGCTGCCTTGCTGTTGCCCTGCTGCCTTGCTGAACTCTTGTCTGGCTGTGAAAGTGCTCTCCAAGGGCTTGGATAGAGCTTGCCTCCTGTTCCTTGAAGTCTCAGGGCCAAAAAGACTTCTCTCTTTTACTTGGACGTCCGTGCGCCGAAAATTTCGACGCACAGCTTGTTCGGCGGCGAGAAAAACGGCGCACACCGACGCTGATCGACACGACGCTCTTGGGACGATCGAGAATCCGACGCACGGCCTCACAAGGACAACGCCACCCGACCTCTAGAGGAGAAATCGACGCGACGCCTGCCGTGAGATCGTAATTTCAACGCGCAGCCCCGCAGGTCGACATCCGGAGGAGAAATCGCCGCGACGCCTGCCGTGAGATCGGAATTTCAACGCGCAGCCCCGCAGATCGACATCCAGAGGGGAAATCGACGCGACGCCTGCCGTGAGATCGTAATTTCGACGCGCAGCCCCGCAGACCGACGCGCAGCCGGAGAACCAGCAGGAAAATCCACGCACAGACCCGGGACATCTGGTAATCCCCGCGATCCACAGAAAGAGACAGTCCGCGCGCCGGAAAACGACGCCGGCCTCCCCGCGTGGAAAATAACGACGCAAGTCCGTGTGTGCTGGGGAGAAATCGACGCACACACCCTTTTTCCGCGCACCTCTTCTCTTGTGGCCCTCTGAGGAGATTTTTCCACGCTAAACCAGGTACTTGTGCTTGAAAGAGACTTTGTTAATATTCTAAAGACTTAAGACACTTGATATCAGTTTTCAGTGATATCTTTACAAATTCGTATTGCAACTTTGATCATTTTTGACCTGAAGATACCCAGATACCGGACGGTTACAAAATCACCAGAAGGGACCGAACCAACGGAATCGGCGGCGGAATAGCCATCGCTCACAAAGCTACCCTCAAAATCCACACCCACACTGACGACACCCTCAAGACAGCCGAACACCTCCACTTCCAGATCCACACAGACCCCAACACGACCCTCAGAGGAACCCTCATATACCGCCCTCCAGGACCAAGAACACCCTTCAGCGACACCATCGCCGACCTCGCAAGCACCCACGCCCTCGCTTCCCCGGATTACATCCTCCTGGGAGACCTAAACTACCACATGGAAAATAACAACGACGTCAACACCGCAGCACTGACCTCCAACCTCCTCAACCTCGGACTCCGCCAGCTGGTCAACACTCCCACCCACATCGCTGGACACACCCTCGACCCCCTCTTCACCTCAAGCAACCACATCTCTTTCAGCCACACCTCCGAACTCCACTGGACCGACCACCACTGCGTCCACTTCTCCTATAAGAAAATTACAGAGCAGCACCGCATCCATCTACCCCCCTACCGCCGCTGGGGCAAAGTCACCCAAGATCAACTGACCAGCACCCTCGTTAAAAACCCTCCACCCGACGCGACCGACCCGAGCACAGCCGCCATCAACCTCCATCAATGGATCCTCGACTGCGCCAACACCTTAGCCCCACTCAAGAAGCCCACCGCCAACCAAGGAAAGAAAAAACCAGCCTGGTTCACAGACGAACTGACCACCTCCAAAAGCCGTTGTCAGAAGCTCAAAAAGAAATGGATCCTAGAACGCACGCCCGACAACCTCGCCTCCCTCAAAGACGCAAACCGTGAACACCACCAACGGATCCGCGTCGCCAAGCGCGCCCACTTCACCGAACGCATCAACAACAACGCCCACGACTGCAAAGAACTCTTCGGCATCGTGAAAGAACTCTCAAATCCAAAAGCCAACGCCAACGACATCCCGCCCTCCCAGAAACTCTGCGACGACCTCTCCACCTTCTTCCACCAGAAAATCGCTACCATCCACAACAGCTTCAACACCGACCCACCGCCAGATCCTCCCCCGACGTCTCCAACCGCGACTGCCGCCTCACCGCCTGGACCCACGTGGACGATGCAGAAACCATGGCAACCATGAACACCATCCACTCAGGCTCCCCCACGGACCCATGCCCTCATCATGTTTTCAACACAGCCAACGCCACCATCGCCCCCAAACTCCGCAAGATCATCAACCTCTCCTTCACTTCCGCCACCTTCCCGGACAGCTGGAAACATGCTGAAATCCAACCCCTCCTCAAGAAACCCAAGGCCGACCCCAACGATCTCAAAAACTTCCGTCCGATCTCTCTCCTCCCTTTTCCAGCAAAAGTCATCGAGAAGATCGTCAACACACAACTCACCCACTTCCTCGAAGACAACTCCATCCTGGACCCCTCACAATCCGGATTCAGACGAAACCACAGCACGGAGACTGCTCTCCTCGCCGCCACAGATGACATCAGACATCAAATGGACAACGGCGAAACCTCGGCCCTCATCCTCCTCGACCTATCAGCCGCTTTTGACACAGTCTGCCACCGCACCCTACTGACCCGCCTCCAGGAAGCCGGCATCCAAGACAAAGCCCTCCACTGGATCTCATCCTTTCTCTCAGACAGAACTCAGAGAGTCCGACTCTCCCCCTTTCGCTCCAAAGCCACCAACCTCATCTGCGGCGTCCCCCAAGGATCCTCCCTCAGCCCTACTTTGTTCAACGTCTACATGGCCCCCCTCGCAAAACTGGCCCGCCAGCATCACCTCAGCATCATCTCCTACGCCGACGACACCCAGCTCATCCTCTCCCTGACCAAAGACCCACTCACCGCCAAAACAAACCTCCACGAAGGACTAAAATCCATCGCCGAATGGATGAACAACAGTCGCCTGAAACTCAACTCCGACAAGACGGAAATCCTCATCCTCGGGCGCTCTCCTTCGGCCTGGAACGACTCATGGTGGCCCGCCAACCTCGGACCCCCACCCACCCCTGCCAGCCACGCAAGAAACCTCGGCTTCATCCTGGACTCTGCACTCACCATGTCCAAACAGGTCAGCTCCGTCTCCTCCGTTTCAACACCCTCCGCATGCTCCGCAGAATCTTCAAGTGGATTCCAACAGAGACCAGAAAGATGGTGACCCAAGCCCTCGTCAGCAGCAGACTTGACTACGGCAACGCACTCTACACAGGCATTCCAACCAAAGACATCAAACGACTCCAGCGTATCCAAAATGCCTCTGCCCGACTGATCCTCGACATACCCCGCCGATGTCACATCTCCCCTCACCTGAGGGAACTCCACTGGCTCCCGGTGGAGAAGAGGATCACCTTTAAACTCCTCACCCACGCTCACAAAGCACTTCACAACGCCGGACCCTCCTACCTCAACTCCAGACTCAATTTCTACGCTCCCACACGTCAACTTCGATCCGCCAACCTCGCCCTCGCCGTCGTCCCCCGAATCCAGCGCAAGACCTGCGGCGGCAGATCCTTCTCCTTCCTCGCCGCCAAGTCCTGGAACTCTCTCCCCACATCTCTACGCCAGACCCAGGACCTCCTCGCCTTCAGGAGACTCCTCAAAACCTGGCTCTTCGACCGCTAACTGCAGCACACCTCCACCCCCCCCCCCGTTCCCCCCAGCGCCTCGAAACCCTGACGGGTACATAGCGCGCTTTACAAATACCGTGATTGATTGATTGATTGAGATAAATATTATATATTTTTCTAAACACTGTGTGGTGTATTTTTGGGGTGTTATGCTATGGTGTTGTATGATTTACTGCACAAATGCTTTACACATTGCCTTCTAAGTTAAGCCTGACTGCTCGTGCCAAGCTACCGGAGGGTGAGCACAGGCTGATTTTGGATTGTGTGTGACTTACCCTGACTAGAGTGAGGGTTCTTGCTTGGACAGAGGGCAACCTGATGCCAACCAAAAACCCCATTTCTATCAGAGTGGTATTGGTCTTCGGAATGTCTCAAACACTCCTGTTGTCCCCTTCACGTCATATTCCTCTGCGGTCTTGCACTGTTAGCCACGTATGACCTTTTTCTCCCCTCTCTCTGAAATCTTCCACCTGCACAACACATACATCATCTCATTCCTCTCTCTCACTGTCTTTCACCCTGTCCTTCTGCATCTACTTCCTTTGGTCGCAGTACCATGACTACACACCTACCGACTCTTTCTCTAATCACCTGCACACACCATTTTGTTTGCCTTTGGCACGGTCAATATTTCAACATCCATTTACCTCCTACAAATGCTTTCATACAAAATGATAATTACAACTGCAATAGGTGTGAAAATCACCAGAGAGACCAAGGACTAGATGAGCTTGTAGTCTGAACACCTTTATGACCGACACTCAGAAACTGTGCTTACTGCCGTGAACCTCAACTCCAGAGCTCTTAGTTCTGCCCAGTCACACACCCACCCATAATCTCGAATAGCACTAAAGGACTCCTTTGGAGTGATAGCTGCACTGTGCACAAATCTATGAATAAATAAATACATAATTTCCTGGTGCTGCTTTTAAGTCTTCAGTGTGGCCAGGATGCCCGGGACACAGGTGTAAGCATATGGTGCCACTATTTGTGACCACTTCTCTGATCTGAGATTCTGGTGAGCAGAGTGGGGAGAATACATGTGACCCCTAAATTAGCCCATCAACAAACATTGAAGAAAATATTTCTATCACAACCTTTGTGCCATGACCAGCGGTCTGGTGTACTCTGCATCAGTAAAGACCATTGCAGTCAATGGTGTGCTTATCCCAGGCTAGGGCCATGTGGTGCCATCCTTTCAGACTTGTTGAGGATGGTGTTGGATGGCCAAATCAGAGAGAACTGAGCCAGATCATCAGGATAGCATGTAACATGAGAAGATGAAGCTGGGGGCAGCCTCCTCAGTGTTACTGTGCACTAACTGTGAGTGTGAGGTAATGCTAGACATTAAAGTAAATAAATCGGACGCAGGCTGAGATGGTTTTATATCCACATCTCACCTGGACTTAGGCCCAAATCACCCTCCAACTGCCTGGGGCAGCTCAGCAAGCGTGCTGCCAACCAGCGTTCTGAGAGCTACAGTGCCTCGTTGCACAATTCCCAAGAGCTTAATTGGGGGTGACATAGGATAAAGTTCCTGTGATGTTGACAATAGCATTAAAATGTGATGCTTGGCACTTGGCTGAGCTGGATAAGCAGACTACATTTCAGAAAGAAACTCAGGAACATTTGAAGTTGAGTGCAATGCGCAAGAGGGCCACACGCCTCTCAGACTACCATAGAGAGAGAAAGAACGTACTCTTTTCTCAGGCTCTCTAGCTGAATAATGAGTTAGTGCTGCACATGGATTGGCACTATGGTGTTTTTAAAGCAAAATATGCGTAAAAGGGTTACAGCAATGCAAATATGCGTCCTCGTTTATGTGCTGCTTAGACATGTAAACCTTTTACCAAATGTAGGGCCTCATTTACAAGGAGCTTTGCTCCACTGCAGTGTCATTTGTTTTTTATGTAGCAGCAGCGCAATCAGTGCTCCACACTGCACCATATTTACAAACTGATGCATTGGGCCCAATGAGTCAGTTTGTAGAGGCCTGCATCACATTATACCTGCGCCAGGTATAAACTATGTAGGGTAGGCATCCCACGTTAAAAGACATGTAAAACTGATGCAGTGAAATATCCAACTTTTCACTGTGTCACTCTACGATTTGCTGTGTAAAACTCCCAACGCTTCCCCAGACCAGGTGTAAGGATTGACGCAGGGCTTTTAACATTGGACTCACCTCTGTGTTCTGATGGGTGGCTGAAGTAGATTCAGTATTACGACCACTTCCAGCAATGCATCACTTTAGTGCCAAAAGATGCATCAGAATTTCTGACGCATAAGTGAATCCTTGGGCCATGGATCCCTGTATTCTGAATACAGCAAATCCATGGAGTCGTAAGGGCATTTGCGGCAGTCTCAAGAATACTGAAGCATCGATGCTGATGCGTCTGTTCTTGTAAATGATAAGGCCCTTATTTTTTTAGTAGCATTCCGCTGTTTTCTCAAAGATTATTAACACAGCATTCTTTGTAGACACACTGCCACTCACAGTCTTGTTCCTGTCCATGTCGTCACTTCCTCTGAGGTGCCCGAGGCCTCATGATTATATTAACCTAATCCTACAAGTATTCTTTTAGCATATGCAGTCACGTTAGAAACACCATATGCAAGTATTTGAACTGCTACAAAACATGCCAAAAGTAGACACTCATGCTGAAAATGCATTGGCAGAAACAAAAATCAGATCAAACGTGATAGGCTGGAGCAGAAATAAATGCTCATTTGGCAAGCTTTTGATAGTTTAGGGTGCCAACGAACAGATTGCTCAACTGCATGCTCTTATAGAGGCTTTGTTAATACTGCCATCGAAGAACCGTTTTCAATCTCAAGCAATACAAATTTACCATTGTTTTAATGCACTACTGTTTGCTAAATGCGTCTAATGGAAGGACTGTTAATAAGGCTTCCTCAAGATGGTAACAATACGACCCTAAGATTGAACGCTATTAGGTTGTGCACAATGAAGAGATGAACACTCATCTTTTGTAATGTTGACACATTTTGCAACTTAAGTTAATGAGCCCACTTGTTGGTGAAATGGCTTTTGTGGTCTTTAGATATTTCATTGTATTTGTATGTGGAGGATGCCTTGCAGGCGCACATGAACCAAATTGAGTGTGGGATTGAGAGGAATGAGAAAGGTACCTAGACAGCGGGAGGAGATGTGTGCTGTAGGCATGTAAAATTCAATGTCATCATTCTGACTTGGCAATGATGCCTAATTGTGTAACGTGTGAAACTGGAAATAGTTCCAACTGGAGCTGGTGATATTCAAGCAAGATGCAGCATCTTCTAGTTTTTCTGTGTTTGTACCTCAACACAGTAACGTTTCTCACACTGGAGTATGTGTCACACTGCTCAAATGAATTTGTCTCACACTTATAACTTCTGGTGACATTTTCTTCTTGGTTTCTGATATATGTATATTTAGAGTAGACAAATACTGTTTCTGTGCTGAAGCTAATCACCCATGATGACCTGATCGGGGGTTTTTCAAGAGGGAAAACACAGTGGTCCCCATTATGAGTTTGGTGGGCCTGAACCCTGCCAGCCCTAATTTGAGTTAAATGCTGGGCAGAAACAGTGTGTCCGCCCGCCCACCGGGGAAAAGGGCCTTAACATTGCAACCGGCTGGTAATGGAGCCAGCGCCACTGCAACGGGGCTGTGCATGGGGACCCCTGCACTGCCCATGCAAGTGCATGGGCAGTGCAGGGGCCCCATGGGGCCTCCTAAGTGCCACATTCCACCATCCTTTCCATGGCAGTGTAAACCGCCATGGACAAGCTGGCAGACGGGGCTCGTAGTCCCAAGGGCAGCGCTGGGTGCATCGCTGCCTTGGTGGACTACAACCGCCGGGACCGCCAGCCTGGCGGTGTCGGCGGTTGGGCCGTGGTGGCTCCGCCACGGTCATAATGTGGCAGTCGGACTTCCACGACCACGGCGGTCCAACTGCCACCGTGACCCTGGCGGTCTGGTGACCACCAGGGTCATAATGGGGGCCTCTGCGCCCAAAAGGATTTTTTCTGGGTTATTTTTGTAACTGGCACAAATGTGTCCCTTTCAGTGGCATAAGTTGAGCAAGTAGACTACAGAACATACAACAATACAACTGAGAGATAAAAAATGTAAAACTCCAATCTTCAGGTTTCTAAAAAAAATAAACAAAGATTAAACATGTATTAAATATGAACTAAAAAGAAAATGTAAAGCAAGTTTCAAAGATAAAACATACATCCAAACATTTCCAATTGGGATCAATGTAGTTAATTCAGGTGTGTCAATGTGTATTTCTTTTGGAAAATGTAAAATCTCCCAAAAAAAATAAGGACCTTTGTGAGTTTCTCAGTGAAGCCTATGGGGCGGGTGAAGACAACATGAGAGTGAACATATTCATATAAAAATATTGGGGTTAGAACAGTCATAGGTTTTACTTTCATGTTAAGGCCTCATTTAGATATTATTCAGAGCTTGCTGAGTCTCCCAACAGCCGCCTGGTCGGCAGGGCCATAAACGACCGATTTAGACAAAATTTCAGTCCAGCCGGATGAAGGTGCAGGGGATGTGTGTGACCTAGCTCCGTTTGCATCGGACATGCAGAGCATGCACCCAGTGCTTAGTTTGTAAATAAAAACATGCTGGTGCCCAAAGCTCTCCTTTGAAACATGGGGCTGATACAATTAAATGTGCGAGCACGCAATTCTCAGGCAGTGTAATCCTGAAGCCATCTCGGGCTTCTTTAATCCATTTACAGACACTACCTGCCCCTTTAGCTCTCTCTTGCAGCTTTCAGCTTTCTTCCTTTGTGACTCTTTCTCATTTTTCTCTTCCTCTGTCTTTCCCTTATGTGCCTTTTGCTCGCAGTAAATGCTTGAGGCAGAAAAATACGTGCCGGCCCTCAAAAAAGAGAGCCGGTGCCCCACACCGGAATCCACCTGCTCAAATTAAGCACTGCATGCACCACAGGTGAATAGATCAATCTTATTATCAAACGCATCATGTCTGGTTCCCTTGTAGCAATCAGTCTACAGGCTCAGATGGAAATGTTTAATTAGGTTTTGGTCCACAAATTCCTGTAACAGTTACATAAGCTCTTGCTGGGCAAGCTTTGTAAATTTGTAATCTCTCCACATGGGGCGAGACACCATAAATCTAGGAATGTCATGTCTTTCTTGGAAGGGCACCCCAGACCCACTGAAGTCTCAGATGATTCACCGACAAATGCTAACGTTTTTCCTTGTAGTGAAGTTGTCTCTGCAGAGCATGGGCACTGGAAACATTGCTATTTAAATGATTTTACAGAACTCCTCAGAACTGGTCTAACAAACTCTGCCCACTTGCCCCCAGCACCCGGTGAACAGCGCAGACTTTAAAACAGGTTTAAAGTCCTTTCTAACCTCCACAAAGTCCAGTACTGCAGGGACTGTCTGATAAGACTTCTGGTCCCTTCGTCTCAGGACCGCAAGCTGAAAGCAATAGTACAAACCAAGGTCTCTTTGAGCCTGAGAACTGTGTGAGATAATTAGCTTCTCTGGCACTGGCACTAAGTCTAAGTCTCCTAGGGATTGAAGCTGAAAAAGAATCTCATTTTCTTTACATCCCCTTTTGCCACTTAATTATACAATTAAAAAAATTTAAGACTGTAAGATTTGAATTTAGTTCAGGGGGTTCTCACTGGCCATTTTCTCTGTCTTCCAAGATAGATGAGTTGCCTCCTTGAGATCATAACCAGTGTCTCAGCCATGTTTCCCACCTCTAGTACTACAAAGGATTATCCTTATCTCACTTGAGAATGAAGGGAAAGAATTATCCAAAGTCAGTAAGTTGAGTGGAACTCAAAAGTGCTACAACTTACAAAGGCACTTACAGCACCGTAAGGCCATCTGAGTTGGCTAAGAATTAGTCTGGATTTGTTGCCCTTTATCACATCCTGTGAACTGAGTTTTATTGATTTCAGCTGGCTGATACCTCCCACAGCAGGGGTAATGTGCTTTATAATTGAGTTTTGCTCTGGATACTGATTTGATCTTTCACATATTCCAGATACTTTAACTTTGTTTGCCTCCAACTGAGTTATATCAATTTTCTTTTCACATTGAGCAATATTATACTACATTCGACATTGCTTCCATAAATTATGCTTCTTCCTGCCCCTAAACACCAGTAGAAATCAATTGGACTTTTTAGTCTCAGACCACAGGTACGCATTTGATCATACAAGGTCACCCATGTAAGGGATGGTCAGTTAACATTGAACTAGTTTGTAATAATTAAGAACTCACAGCAGCAGCTCTTCACCACCCAAAAGGACTCTGCTAAAGGGTAGGAAAACCATTTCAAAGCAAAATATCTAGAGTTTGGCGTTTGCTGAAAAGGACTTGGCTCAAGCAGAATTAAAAAAGAACAAGTTTGCAGAAAGCAAACGTATGCTAGAGTTATCCGTGAAAGGAGGGTATTTCTTACATTAGGCAGGTTGCAGTTGTGTTGGGTTAGTTTTACCTCGATCTCTATATAAAATGGGGAACAATCCCTTTTTATAGCCACTTATGGACTCTTGATGCTACGGTACTAGTCAGTGAACTTTCTTACCTGCTTGCTGACAATGTGACAAGGCTAGCATGAAAGCTGGTCTTGAGAATGATGGCGTATTGGGGTGCTTAAGGACACCATCTGTCCAGTGCTTGCTGCTTCGCGATTCAAGACGTAAAAGGGGTCTACCCCAGCTCGGATGCAGCCACCCACCCTCACACCACCCTCTTCCCCATACGTAATGGCAGACGAAGAAGCAAGCAGACAAACTGAAAAGAAGGATTTGGCAAAGTTACCCTGGTTCAAATGGACCAGTCACCATAGTTTGGTGATTAACTACTTTCAGCCTGCAGTTGTTTTTAGTAATTACAAGCACATCTGTAAAGATTGAAGGCAAAACCCTGAGGTGAATGTGTTTTTGTGAACACAGACGTTTTATTTATATCAAACTGGGTCTTTGGTTGCAGTGGAATTATGTAGTCACTAAGGGAATCTATTTCCCCTGCTAACTCCCCTTCAGTTCTAGGCCATGCAAAGTTAGAACATGGATCTTTATTGCATACAATAAAAAGTAAAGCTATTCAGACCTTGCGGACTGTCAGCAAGTAGCCATAACCCGCTCCTATGAGCAAAACGTACTACTAAAGGTTGCCAATAGCTGACCTGAACTTTTGTCCGACCAGCAAGTAATGATCTCTGAGAGATCACTCATCTCCTAGCAGGGACTAACTTTTAGTGTCATAGTTCAGGGGACCAGTTTCTTGCATCATGCTTGTGGAGCATGTTGACTGAGGTTACCGCGTCTGTCAACTGCATTCTATTATGTATACTTTTAGGATAAACGTATTTATAGTTGCCACAACGTATGCTGCACAAGACAGATTTTTAAAGGCCACAGAAAAAGATTCTTCCCTTCAATTATATTAACATAAAGGAGGCTCGCGTGTTAATTACAGATTAGGTATATAATTGAGCACCTATCTAAGACTTCATAACCTCTGCATATGCGATTCCAATTTTTTTCAAAATCAAATTCTTTTGGGGAAACACTACGGTTGACGACTTTCCTGCAATTATTATAGCTATTATTATTTGAGAATTCTGAGAGCGGTTAATAGGGATTAAAAATAGGGATTACAATGTTTTAGGCACCCAGAAAACCGCCTTCTAAATTATTTCTTTTTACTTTCACTGAACCTTACGGGCACATATGCCGTCTGAGCTATTTTTATTATAGTTATCTAACTAGGTGTGTGTTTCCAGAGCAACGATTGAACCCTGCGTTCTGATCGGAAGTCTCTGCAATTTTTATAAAGCAAGCATCCTTCTTTTACTACGAAAATGCTGTTTTCCATGTTCCTTTTGAATTTCGTAAAGCAGCGTGCCAAATGCCATAATACTGTAATGAAGAAAAATAATTTGTTATTTTCAAAGAGCAAAATTCATCAGAATGTTTTGTACTGTGGAGTGCGGATGTTGTGCGCCTAGGATGAGAGGGATGTCTGTTTGATTGATGGAGGTACAGGACTACTTGGTAAAAGGTCATTCCTTATGTTTTCTAGAAATTATAGAAATGAAGGGTGGGGACTGGAAATGCAGTTCTAAAGACAAACCATGGCAGAGAAGACGCACCTTGCCTTTTTTTTTTTAAGAAAGAAACGATAGGGTCGCGTCCTTTTTATTGGTTTGATTCTACAGTTTAAACATGTAGAAACAATGCTAGGTGGTCTGGATGAGTATTTTCATTTGAATGCATTGAGTGGTAGGAAGGCATGAGGTTTTTTTAAATGGGTCACGTGGCATCACTGTGTTATTGCAACTACTTTGTCTGGTTCTTTAGAACCTGCTTTGTTTGGGATGATCCACGGAGAAGGTTTACAGTATTCAGGTTCATTGAAAGTGAAGGCTTTTTGTATGTAATGCATTTTTTACTTAAGCACAGTGATTAACTCATCAAATTAGAAAAAAGTGCAGGGGTCCAAAATTTAACTCAGGAGCCGATCCAGATGCCAAATACCAAGAGTCCCTAGTTTGGTCTCCAGCTCAAGCCTCTTTCTTCCACCACCCTCCACTTCCTTTCTCTTTGTCTTACTCCTGCAGGTACCTTATCACCCGTGCGTTTTGACTTTGCCACTGTTTTGCTATTCTTTTCTTTCTCTTTTTTATTTTCCTGTTTTTCTCTCTCTGATGATGAAAAAATAGTCCTGGCCCTCAAAAACGAATGTTGGTGCCACCGCATACACAGATTAAGTGCTCCTTCGTTAGCAGGTAATTCGGGTGGCAAACGTCACACAAGCTGGAACCTATTGCTGATATACAAATCTAAAGCCAGGGTTTTCTGAAGGTTCAACGTAGTTCTTTGATTTTCAAATAAAGATATTATGCATGTGTTCAATGTACATTGAGAGGTGCACGGTTATGCTTATGGAAAGGAGAGAACTTGCAACGAAATGCATGCAAATTTACAGTGCATTGTGATTGAACAATTTTGACTCCATACATTATCAAACAGAATAAAGTGAGATTAAGAGCGTGATTACGACCTTGGCGGAGAGGATACTCCATCACATATGTGACAGATGTCCTACTTGCAGTTTTACAAGTTACATAAGATACAATGAAACTTGTAATAGGGCGCACAGCATATCCGTCACATTTATGATGGAGTTTCCCATCCGCCGAGGTTGTAATCAGGCTCTTAATCGGGAACCACATTTTCGGCAGGGACAGTAGTCAACTGGCGGATCTGCCCACCAGGGTTGTAATTAGGCGGTCAGGCTGCCAAAGTTGCGGTGGTCCGACCATCGACCGGAGTGTGGCCATCTTCAGACGGCCACACTTGTATTGAGGCCCAAAGTTTCCTACAAGATTATACCAGCGATTCGAAGGTCACACTGTCATTGTGGTGCTTACATATTCATCAATGTAAATGTCTTTACATTTATATAGTGCTACAAATCAGTGACTTGAAAGTGCTACTTCAGTGGACAGATAACAGTGTCAGATTTTTTTATCAATGTACAGAAGGGTATTACATATTCTTTCTGGCTAGAAAAGATTACTGTAATGCGTTCCGGAGTCAGCTATCATGGAAAATGAAAGTTCTTCCGCCACCTCGGGTTGGATGCAACAAAGAGACTAACAGTGTATGGTACTTAAAACTAAAACATTCTCTAAGATGACATTCTCTCTGGTATATATACTTACCACTTGGAATTTAGATATTTTGAAAGGTTGCAATGAATTTTTTTGAGGTCTAGCACTAGAGTTTTAGGTGGCATTCCGGGCATCTGAATGAATGAATGAACACAAGATGCGTTTCACAAGATGGCAATAATTTGAAAATAACCTTTTTATCAACCACCTAGTTTTGGGAATACACTTTCAGGACTGCACTGATTACAGAGTGGTAAAGGTAAGTGTTAAAAAGTGCTAGGGACAGGCAGGAACCATAGAGACACTGCACACCCAACTGCGACTGGTGCAGTGTTTTGCACGCTGACTCTAAAGGCCAGGTTGACCAAGAGATATGCAAGTAATTAGTCATGAGTCCACCTGAATAGCTCCACCACTGTCCCCTATTCAAAAAGAGAGGGTGGTCGAAGGTGTCAAAAACAGCTGAGAAGTCCACCAGCATCAGCAATTTAACTGACCAGTCACCAACACTGCAAGAAGGAAAATTGGACAACTAACTTTACTTGGCCTGTAGGCTCCTTCCTTAAAATATCAAAGTTTTAACTACTGCCAGATTTCCAATAATCTAAGCAGTAGTAGAATATATTAAAGTTGACAGTGATTACTTCAAACTGAATATACAAACAATACCTTTGTCACTCTGGCATGTTTCTGTCTGGGAAAGTGAAAGTTAAAATTTATGAAATTCATGGCAAAAGGAAGCAGCTCATCGCAGAACTTGTTAACATTGGAAGGCGTGGAATAATACAGGGCAGGCTAAAATGGCTCTCTATCATATGGGAAAGAGATATGTTGAAAATCCTGCATAGGCATACACTTTGTGAGTTTAATAAAACTACCACTTAGAAAAAAAATATTTACAATCTTTGCTTCTGCACGCTTTTATTGTTCAAATACCTGTGTAAAAATGGTAACATCTCTGTTATGCACATTGCTCTTGAAATAGTCTGCAAAGACCCGTGGTAAACTGAGACAGAGGTTTGTATCAACTGCCAAAGAAAAAGACGAATTCATAGGAAATAGACATCTTTCTATCTGACATGGTCTTTCGTACTCATGGCCAGGTCACCTCCTCCACATTAGCACTATAGTGAGTTTGATATAAGACATCTTGTGCACGGCTGCACAGGTCATGCCCACAGTGATAGGCTGGCATTTTCAATTATGAAGATTGTAAAACTAATGTCCGTGTTTTATTTGACACTGATCTACATTTTGCCAAGTTGCTGGTTCATCACTTTCAAAACTTTCCAGAGTGGCACCAAGGAAATCAGAATTTTACACACAGCCCTGTCACACTTCTTTGGAAGTGGCTTAAGACTAATGAAAAAAACGTCATTAAAGGAGCTACAGCCATGTTCAAATCATTACAATAATCAATTGAGTAACACAGCTAAAATAAATGACAACAAACTTGAGAGAGAAGCTTGAGGGGTGCTTAATCATGTGTTTTCTGCTCATTTGTTCTATTTCTTTCTACTGTTACTTAACATGTAGCAGGGCCACCTCTAAACTACTAAAAGAGCAAATATGATTAGGCCACATATACCTGCCTGACCATGAGAAGTAAGGGGGTGATTCCGACCCCGGCGGTCAAGGACCGCCGGGGCCGGGGTCGGCGGGAGCACCGCCAACAGGCTGGCGGTGCTCCACAGGGTATTCTGACCGCAGCGGTTCAGCCGCGGCCAGAAAGGGAAAACCGGCGGTCTCCCGCCGGTTTTCCGCTGCCCTGTAGAATCCTCCATGGCGGCGCAGCTTGCTGTGCCGCCATGGGGATTCTGACCCCCATACCGCCATCCTGTTCCTGGCGGCTTCGGCCGCCAGGAACAGGATGGCGGTATGGGGTGTCGTGGGGCCCCTGGGGGCCCCTGCAGAGCCCATGCCAATGGCATGGGCACTGCAGGGGCCCCTGTAAGAGGGCCCCACCCTGAATTTCAGTGTCTGCTTAGCAGACACTGAAATTTGCGACGGGTGCTACTGCACCCGTCGCACATCCTCCACTCCGCCGGCTCCATTCGGAGCCGGCATCCTCATGGAGGGGTGTTTCCCACTGGGCTGGCGGGCGGCCTGTTGGCTTTTGACCGCGCAGCGGTATTCTGGCGGTTCCCTCCAGGCAGGCGGCTCCCGGCGCCCGCCGGGGTCAGAATGACCCCCTAAATCTACAACCACAAGTCACCCTTCAACACCTGTCTAGTCTCATTGTGTCAAAATTCTCTGCTCCATTTTATTCTCATATGCAGACACATTGATTGAACTTGTAGTTTACCACACTACTCACTACACAGCAGAAAAAAACGTACTTATTCATCTACTGCACAACTCCAGCAAAACCCATCTAAGCACCTGCCAACATTCTTACCACAAATGTGTCAGGAGCAAACTTCTATGTAGAAAGGTCTCAATGTAGACCACAATCTAGATTTTCTACCAAATGACTCCTTGATTGATAACCCTATTCCTAGTCATTTGGCAAAATGTCACACTACATTACTTTTTTGTATATATTTGGGATTGAGTACATTAACTTTGGAATTTGTACTGCCCATTACTGAGAAGCTTTTTGACAGGATCTTGTTGATTTTTTGAGGCCACTGAAGGGTGTTCCTAATATTATTGTTTCCTGATCCTAATGGCTGGATGTGCCTAGCAAGATGACACCCATCAGCCCAGTGACTTTCTTTTGCCCACCTAAGTCTACATGACTGAAGTTGTGTCCAACTTTGGTGCTTTGCCCTGGCCAAGTTAAAGGCCACCTTCTTGAAGCCATTTCACTATTTGACCCAGTTTGAGCTAGGAAAGGCTTTAGCAAGAACCAAGAATAACCCTCTGGTAGTGGGAATGGAACCGCACCTAAGATTGAGAGTGGCTAATTTTTCTGCGTCTGCATTTTGTTATCCAAAGATGGACAATAACGTATCAAACTGTCTCATTAATACCACATTACCACATTACTTCATTACTTCCGACCCATGCAATATATTGAAGCCTAATTACTATAATATAATTATGTAATGTAAATATTACTGAAGAAACTCTAACCCTGCACCTCCCTCATGCAAACAAGACCTCTGCTGAAGGTTAGACCAAAAAGTTGAATGTCAAAAACTGCCAATTGCCAACACCTCCCATCTGAGTTGACTGTATTTGAGTAATTGTAACAACATTACAGCTTTTGGGCTTGTGGGACTTGGGTAATTCTCAATACTCCTTCTATATCACCTCTGTGTTGATGTTAGAGTTGAATTTACAGAGATTACTCTCCCAGCAATGCTGCAACTGGGCTCATGAACCTGAGTAGTTTATAGCATTGTGGGTTGCAAGCAGCTCAGGAAAATAAACCGAAACCTCAAAGCATTAAACAGCGCACGAATCTTGCTCACCACTCGCCTTATAAAAATACATTGTGAAACTGATTGTCTAATTTTCACTATAATTTGTTTTATATCTCGTTATGACAATTTTCTTACTTATCTTGGAACCTTGGTTTGTAACTTTATAGTCTTTATCTCACAACTATATTGCTATTTACGTTTATTTTACCTCACATTCCCCAAAAATCAGTTCTTGGCTCTGGGTGTGCTAGTAGATAACAAACCAGAGATCTCTTTTTTTGGGTTTTGGTCTATTTCAGTGGGGTTTCCACCAGCTGGATACTATAAAATGTTTGCCATAGCACAGAACAGTGTTTTAGCCACCCTCCTTCCCGACCATTCAAGGTTGATTCCTGAACGCTGCCTAAAGAAAGGAATATTGGGAAGGGATAGGCAGGTATAGGTAAATTGTTACCATGTAGTTTTTGGATATATAGCTCACAAGAGTACTGGGTCTAATCCCTGTGTATGAGGAAATATAGCTCTCCTCAAGAAGTGACTTGAATAGGCCATGATAGTGTTGAGGATGAATATTTCTCAAAAAGGGAAGGATATATACCAACCTGAGTCAAACAGAGCTAGAGTGTGTGATTGTAGAGTGGGCAGTGTACATTACCAGACAATGGGAAAATATGTGCAAAAGTATGTATTCTTGGATATGAATTTTGGATGATGTTCATGCCAGCACGAATTCACTAGGCCAATTCAATTGAGACTGCATTTTACCCTGCAAGCAACCGAGCTGAACATGGTGGGAATTTAGAATTTTTTTTGTTTTCTACTTTTACCTGAATGATATTTGTCTTACTGGCACCTTCATCTAAAAATTCTATATCACCTCACACACCTCCCTTCCTAGTAAATGTGCAGTGTCATCTTAAGGATTGTAGGGGCCCTGGGCAAGACATATTTAGGAGCCTCTCTATGGAATAATTTTGAATTGTATTACCCATTTCCTGCTAATTCGAGTCTGAATGATGTCCATTAATACTAAATTGTATGTTAAATTTTAACAGGGACACAAATAACAGTCTATGTCTTGCCCGAGATACTGAATAGACACACAGAGTTTAAGAGAGTTGTAGGTAAGGAGGGAGAGAGGCTTAGAAAGAGAAACAGAGTAAACAGAAGTCAAATGGAGGGAAAGTCAAATTTCCCATGGGCCTCCCTGGAAGGTGGGGGAAATGGGCAATTGTCCACTTGCCCATGCCTTAGAACATCTGTGTAAAGAGTGTGACTGACAACATACAGGGTCTGATAAGACCAATGTTCCCACCAGTCAGCCCGGTGGGAACATTGTAATATGCTCAGGGGGAACGTCACCGCTATGGCTGTGGATTCCTCCCCGTGAGATTGGCGGTCCCACCATGACCGCCAAACACATAAGGAGGACCTTGGTATTGCAATTTCAGTGGCCTTTGAGAAACCCTTGCCTGCTGTGGACAATCTGAAATTGTAGTGCCCAAAATACACAATCCTCTGTCATAGAATTGGATAGTTGAATGAAGAGATCGAAAACAATGCAAGTAGAAGATTTTTACATATTAAGTGAAGTTATTTTAGTCGTTTAGTGTGCACATTCTTTAAAACGTAATGTAGATTTAACTTGTATTCCAGTTTATGGAAACGCTGTGCAAAGCAAAATGCGCTCACTGAATGAAGCGAACGAAATGAAAAATTGCACTGCCGACGACACTAGGAATGTATTTGTACATGAGCGAAGCCGATTTTTCACAGTCTGTCACCAAAATTATAACCAGAGGGCAGATATTGTCTGCATGAGAAATAACCATTTAATGCTTTTTTGGGGGGGCGGGGGGTTGCATCTCCATTATTAACAAAAAACAATTCAAGGATCATTTTTCCCGGTGCTAAAGAACGCGCGTCACAGAGACAAAGGAATCCTTAAAACTTAGGTGGTGTTTTCGCTGTTCGAAAAAATGCAGATGCATTTACTCAAAAAAGTGCATGCTCCACCAGAGAGTACCTACGCTGCAGGAAAGATGTTTTATCAAAATGGAATGCAAGGGTTCGGTAGTTTTGTTTTGCTTGCAATTTTCACTTCACATCTGTTCAGCTCTTAAAAATGTACTGGGGGTTCTGCTTTCCCCCTTGCTTGCACAGTGGCACTGTGCAGAGGCAGGCTGGGGATACCTCGGACTGTACATTGTCTGTCTAGTGCTCTAGCCTAGTGATTCTTACCTGCGTCCGGGGACATCTGGGGTCTGCAAAATCTACTCAGAGGGTCTGCGACTGCTTAGACAATTAAATATTAACAGATTAATAAAGTATACCTAAATAAAGAAGCAAAATGTAAAGTTGAAAAATGTAAAACGTTCTGTAAATTTGAACGAATTTGCAACTGGAGGATAAAAATTAAGCTAGTGTCCTCAGATTGATTCCTGGGAGCAGTGCAAGTGCATCAAACAGATTACAGTATGGCCAATGAGTTGCCTAAATTAAATTAAGGAAAGCTTTAACCTTCACATTACAATTAAAGTTTTGATATTTTTATATTTGTTTGTGAAATAAACAAAATACTTCATTGTTTGTTTTATTTGTTCTAATGAGTGCTTGTTTCCGTCCATCGGTTTGCGATTCAAATCATCAAATGCTTAGGCTGGTGCCCCTGGCCTCCTGTAATGGTTCAGTAGAGGGTTACCAGTTTGTAATAATAATTCAGTGGGGGGTCCCAGGTTACAGTAATGATTAAGTTGGGGTCCACAGAAGCCAAAAGGTTAAAAACCACTGATTTTAATGTCTGCCTGTATCCCAATCACCTTAATGTGGAGTAAAGCATGCCTGTCTTCTTCCACCCACAGTTTCACCATCAAGGGCCAAAAAAAAGATGCTTAGGGAATAGTGCAGTAAATACACACCCCGAATGCATGCACCACAAGCACGCCCCTCTATACACACAGCAGACAGCAGCTTAACCTTCCATGTGTGCCCTTGCTGACCCTAGTGATAACCTCAGGTCCTTCCACAAGGGTCAGAGATCATGACACATATGTACCTACTACCATCACAGTTCCAGTTATACTAGCAGTCTCGGAGTATCTTCACTACACCCTCATCTTCACTCTGGCTTCACATCCTCTTAGGTGTTCAGAGGGATTATAGGACTCCATTCTCCAACAAAAAGCACACTGGAGTGGAAAACAAGTAGCACATCTAACTAAAGTTCCTTTACCTATGTGAATGGCTCTGTAATGAAAGCACATGCACGGGCAAAGTCTATTCATTAATTTGAGCTTGGTCGTGTCCATACTTGAATATAAACCAGCTGAACTAAAGGGAGAGCACGGATTATAATAGAATGAATCTAACAGGACCTTCTTCAATACAATATTGTGGCACCTGCATGAACTTCCAATGAAAAATTCCTCACAATAGCTTTAGATTTTCTAATTAGAAGCCTTTGCTGTGATAAATGGTATGTGAGGGTTAACAAAAAACACATACATTGTGAAGACCGATGTTTATCGCTTGAGTCAACTTTCAGCCAAAGGCCGGATGGTATATTGGATTTTCAAACCACTGCCAAACATGGAACAAAACATTATTCTCTTGAGAAGTATTCAAGCTCCAACTTAACATTATAAAACAGATTTAAACCCAATGATCCAAAATACTTGCGTTTTATCAGTTGACTCTCAATTAATGAACATAGCAAACAGATATGAAATATAAAATGAAGCCTAGCTAAGTGATTGCTTTAAATGATAGAAAAATGTATACTTCTACGTATACTGCCACTAGCAAATCTGGGTTTCATGGCTGTACATTCAGGAAGTACTCCTTTTTATATTCAGGCAATTGAGGTTATCAAAAGTTTTTGAGACTTACAAATTAACCAAAGCACTCCTTCAAAAAGGCTTATGAAAATACATGTTCTAGAAAAAGATATTGCTTTGGCCAAGAACTTGCATAGAAATACAATGCAGGCATTCAAATATTTCATTTTATTGATGCAGATGTTTCAGCGAACAGCAGTTCCTTATTAGCGTGCAAGGAAAAACTTATGCAGACTAATTTAAAACTCAGGTTGTATTAAGTCCTGATACTAGGGCTATGCTGTAGGAAACATTGGGCTATCTGGCAATGTAACTAAAATGTTGTTTCTTTTACAAGACTAGTGCTCTTTTACTTACCGGTAATCTTCATTACTCTTGGTCCTGTTGTTCTTGTCCCATTCATTACGAGTGAGATAACCCTATCTCGCCGACAGAAAAAAAATGAACAAGGAATGCTGGAAACCCTACCCTACAACCCCCTCCCACTAGAAGTACATAAGGCGTATTTACCCAGCATTCTGCCTGAACTACCAAGCCCCCTGAAGAAGGCCGGACGTCAAGGAGGGAGGGAGGTTCGCAATGAATAGGACAAGGACAACTGAACCAGGAGTAATGAAGATTACTGGTAAGTAATAGAGCATTACCTCCAGGTCCCTCCCGTCCACATCCCATTCATTGCTAGAGAGCATACCCAAGCCAAGAATCTGGCCTTCATTAAAAAACAGCCAGAAGATGGAGGACACCTCAGAAACAAGCAAAAGCAGTACTTCAAGGGGAAACCACAGACAGCCTAGAAACCAGAGGAGGATATTGACCAGGAAACACCTGGCAGAACCCCCAACAGAGGCAGAGGAAGACAAGCGATAAAGAGAATTCCGAACAGTGACCAAACAGCCAACAGAGAACCCATTAAAAACTCAAAGATACAGCCCACTAGGACCACAAAACTATCCAAGAGGACCCCAACTGGAAGGAACCGCAATGGAGAATTCCACAATAGGGACACTCTAAGGAACCGAGAAAACCCCAGCCAGATGTAGCTGGGACTAAAGAAGAAAGACAAAAGAAATGAAAGCTGGGCAAGCAAGAGAGACCCCCAATGAGATACAATCCCCCCAAGTGAATCAGCAAAGCAAACAGGAGGACAGGCGAGAAATACCAAACCAGGCTCCAGACTGAACCAACCCAACCGCAGGGAACCCCACAACCAGAGACTGCAGGGAGGAGAGGCCAGCTGCAAGGTATGCCAGGTACACCACCAACGCAACCACACAGGAGAGAACCAGCAAAGAAAAACTGCCTAGACCCCAAGAAGGGGCAAGCGAAACACCAGAGACAGAAACTCGGAAACCATCACCCAAAAAAACAGCAGGAAAGCCAACGCAAGCAGAAAGGCCAAAAGAGCAAGACAAAAGAGGGCCCCAGGAAAAGCCAGCGCATACACAGAGCACACGGTGGAAGCCCCAAGACATGTGAACCCCTTGCAAAAAGGGAAAAGAAACAGCCAACCAAGCGGCCAAATTCAGCCCCCCAGCATCTGCCCACAGACCGCCAGCCCTCAGTACGGGAACCAGGAATAGGGAACAGACATCCATTGAGGGGGGCACCAAAGCCAAGCCCCTCCCACAAAAATCCCCAAAAGGCAGAGACCCAGAACAAAGCAACACAGCCGAAGGGCATCTCTAAAGCACAGAACCCAATTGAGCCAAGAAGAGAGACAAAAAGAGGAGGCACAACACCCCTGCACAAAGGGCCTAAAATGGGACAACATCCAGGACACAACCACAGAGAAAGGTGGGAGAAAACAAAACAGACAGGTGGGGCAACCCTGGAGGGCCCAGAAGCCCTCTCAGTAAAAAAAAGAAACAAAACCAGGATCCCATCAAACCATGCTGGGCCAGTGATGAGCCGGGAGTAGCAGGGAAATGGGCAATATACATATCCAGACCGGACCAGAACCCTGAAGCTCCATTGCTGGGTGCTAAGACCATAGCCAAGAAATCAAATAGAACCCCATGATGACACCCTGAGAAACGTCGTCACGAGCTGATGTGGAAATGTGCTGGGTGGACGATGGCGTAGCACATGGGTGACCAGACCTGCCAGACGGCATCCGAGACCTGGCGCCACCTGACCTCTTCTAATTTGGTTGGACCACTGGGCCCAAGCTGCCGGGCTGCTTGACAATCGCTTTGCCGGGTATGGTGAACCACAGGCCCCCGAGCCGGCCGATTCCTGGTGGGGTGGAACAAAAGAAACCATGCGACCATGGGACGCAAACCGGCTAAGTAATACGGGGCGGTGAAACAAACAAGCAGATAGCCCTCACCTGATGAACGCCAGTCCCCGGGACGAAACACGGCACACACAAAGACTCATTCAAACCGGAGGACCATGACTGAATCGCACAAGGCTGTGCGAAGCAGAAACACACACTGCCTGACTTCTGGATGTACAGGAGGCCTGAAAGCCCTGACCCCTCCGACCAGCATGCAGACAGCAGACCCGCCACGAAGTAAGCTAGACCGTGGCTAGGGAGAAGAAAACAAATCCGACCTGGCAGAGCCAAACCCAAGGATGGTGGGAGCCACATGACTCCCAGGCCTCAGGGCTTTGTGCAATGCAGACATGCACAGCCCAACCACCGGAAGGACCAGGAAGCCACAAACACAGGTAGGAAGCTGGACCAGCCCATGCCAGAATAGAACTGCATAGGCAGGGCCAGCCCGTGCCAGAACAGCATGACAGAAGAAGGACCTGCCCAAAAATGCTCACAGCCTACCCTCAATCTAGACCCGTAAAGCAACAAGGCCACATGCATCCACAGCACGCCAGAGCACTGTGTTCCCCTCACCCTACCAAGCAGAGGACAAGGACACTCGCCAGAAAAGCAGCAACAACCCCGCCCAGTGGGGACAATTGCACCCTTCACCAGGTGGGCTAGCCCCAAACAGAGGCATCAGTAAAACTCACCAGGAGCAAGCAGCAGCAGCACATGACCACCAGTGATCCAACGACCTAAACCACCAGCAACAGCCAGGGCACCTGGCCACTCGTAGCACCACACCACTCCCCCCAAGCCACTCAGGGAGGGAGGTGGGTATTCAGCCAGCAGACACACTCGCCCAGCTAAGATGCCGGCCGGCGATGAGAAACGCAATCCAGGACGAGTCCCAGCCCTGGAGGAGCCACCATCCTTCCTTGTGCAGAACATCTTGTTGGCAGACAGAAAAAAGAACAGGCAGAATGCTGGGTAACTACGCCTTATGTACTGCCAGTGGGTAGGGTTCTCAGAATTCCTTGTTCTTTTTTTTTCTGTCAGCGAGATAGGATTATCTCACTAGTAATGAATGGGACGAGGACAGGAGGTTCCTGGAGGTAATTAGAGGTATAATAAACTGAAAGGATAAATTGTTAACTAATAAGTACAGTCATGCTTTTTTACTGCAAACCATTTGATAATCAATTAAAGTCAAATTATGACATATCATGTACATATTAAAACTGCAATGGTAGAAAGCCTGCTGCAGTTAAGACCAAAAGGACCTAATGGAGGTGCATTATATTGAAAAGTGGGTGTAAAGAGCACAACAAACTGTTGATTTTCGTAGTAAACAAAGTCACATGGCAAAAACAATATACATTGGGAGAAGACTGTTAACTTACTATCAGTTAAATAGTTGAGTTTCATTTTAAAGTTTAACTTTAACAATTGTAATTGTCTCCTATGTTATAATCAAATTTACAGATTTGAAATTATCATCTATACCTTGTCCACTACGCTAAAAGTGTTGACATTGTTCTATATAATTTTCATAAACATAATCTAAAATTTTAGAAAGGAATATGAGAACAAATTACCCTATCATGTACAGGATAAACTGCTAAACTAATTATATTACACGCTAGAATGGGATCCCTATCAAAGGTGGTCACTTGAACACATTATTGTATTATGTTTGTGTTTATTACGTTTGTAAAAACAAATACCCATGTAACAAATTCCAAAATAGAAGTAAATTACCAGCAGTACTAAAACAGTTAAAATGTTAAAATCCAACGCAATAGAATTCCCCGAAACAATTTTCAAACTAGAGAAAATATTATTTAGAAAAAGAAAAACAATTATAAAAATCCAAAAGGGGAACCGGAAATATGAATTTGGGATGGTACAGGTTAGAAAGTGCCAAGAAAACGTCGGGAGCCAATCTGGAGTCACTGTTTGCTGTTGGTGGGACATATGGAAAATTTCAGGGTGACTGCAGTGAGCATAGGTCAGATACACAAAGATAAACATGATACATAAGCTGAACTCTTCCAGCGGGGAAAGGCTGAAGGCTGTATCCGAGGAAATCAGATGCAAATTGGCCAATGTGTCACTGAATCCAGTGCAAAAGCTTCGGGCAGGGAAATTCTTATCAGTCAGACACTTTTCGCTCCTTTGCTCCTTCAAGATTTCTACGTTCAAACTTAGCCTCTTTTTTGGAGCTTAAAATCCTCCAGCAGTTCAAGCCGGGAACCTGTACATGACAAAGTCCTCTTGAAATCAAACACCTTTGCTTCTTGGTTATGCTCAAGCTCTGACGGTCTTAGAAATCCAAAGATTTTTTACGTACCAACTTTTAAGATTTTCTGATGTCATTCTTCTAGGTCTCTGCTATGGCTCCAATGGCCTCTGGGCAGCAATTAGCAGCCTGCATTCACTCCACCAGATGCCACCAACAGTGTCCGGTCCAGGTCCAGTTATTATTGGTCAGTTGGTCACTCCAGGAAAAAGGGCTTTGTGCAGCATGTCCCTGTAGCTTTACAGGAGGTCAGCCAACTCATCCTTGGAGTCCAGTCTTCAGTTTTGGTTACATGTGAAAGAAGTTACCGCCCTTCAGTTCTCCACAAAGGTCACAGACAGCAGGTCCAGTTCTCATCTGTTCCTTAACAGGCCTACTGTTTTCTATGTTGCATCATTTTATTGTCTTTTAAATGTTGAATGATTTTGTTGATAGAGAAAACTTAGATGGTTTCTGATATACTGAACTTGACGAGTAACATCACTGTGCAGCTCAGAAGTCATTATTGATAGTATTGCAATTCACATAACAAATAGTTATGCCCCATGGCAAATATCAGCCTCTGATCAATGTTGTAGCAAGGGTGCCATAGGCATCAGTACCAGCAAAAAAAACGGAGTCCATGCATACTTGTTAGGCTGCCACGTATAGCCACAATCAGGGTTCAGTAGGCCCTGGAGGACCTGGGCCCTGGTGCCCCTGCACTGGTTTCCCCACTGATAGCTGTGCCTCTGGATCCACTCGAGTCTTTCGTATTTTCTTGGCCTCTCTCACTGTGATACCGCATGAGACACCCATAAATCTAGAAGGGACGTTTTAGGATGAGCAGTTTCTGAAGTTATGAACATGTGCTTCCAGGCAGCCCAGCTGGAAGACCTAAATCACAGTGACGGTGCACAAAGGATAAGGATGCAAACATTCACCTGCACATTGTTGGTATTAACAATCCTATTTCCAATGTATGTTTTTTATTAGCATCTCTGAGACAATCCTTTTACAGTAATCTTAACGAGCTAAATTAATGATCATGAATGACCAGCCAAATAACTGCCAGCTGCACTGCTTTCTGCAGAAAATCCTGAGGGTAATTCTTTCAAATTGCTAGCTTGTAAATTGGAAAAATTGAAAAGTTAAATATGTAAATTCAAAGTCTGGAATGTAGACAAATGGGCAGTCTGCGAGATTTCTGGGTGCTGTATTAAGGTGAGTGTGGATAATTCCCATTGGCCAATTTGCTTCAGGTAATCTGCTCCCTGGTACATTTCTTTTTTATGTTGCTAAAACGTTTACACTTTTTTCGTACCAAAGCATGTGAAAAGATTAGTGTGAGAAAAAGAAGCACAAAATGAAACACTTTCTGGCCAGTCCTCAGTAATTATCCCCGAGAAGGCATATTAGCATAAAAGAAAACAGATGTGGTTAAGAATAATTTGAAGCAAGTGCTTTAGGTAACTTATCTGGAGGAAATGCTACATATATTTAAATGTTTTCAAATATATCTTAAAAATTAAGACAACTTAGATGAATCTGAACACTACATCATTACTCTAAAAATGCGAGCTAGGTCTTCCTAAAAAAATAATCGGAAAAGAAATGAAGAAAACAAAAGTGTCAATATGAAAACTGACAAAGAATGACTGCATTTTTAACAATAAAGCAAACCTTGCATAGAAAGGAGCGGTTAATATTTATACAATTGCCGGATTAACATGTTAGCTGCTGATACCAGCGAAATTGGAGAGGGGCAGGGGATGGGATACACGTACTCTCTCAGCTTGCG
Organism: Pleurodeles waltl; assembly: GCF_031143425.1. Classification (NCBI taxonomy): domain Eukaryota; kingdom Metazoa; phylum Chordata; class Amphibia; order Caudata; family Salamandridae; genus Pleurodeles; species Pleurodeles waltl. Next base: position 1,341,128,062 of record NC_090447.1, read on the forward strand.
AAACTGAAGTCTCATAGGTCCAATATACATTTGTGGCACAATACTTTTTGAGTGAGCCACCCCTTTTCTGCAGCGTTGTTTTCTTACACCTAAATTTCACTTTACAAATAGTTACAAAGCTTCAAATTGCATCACATTCCATCTGCAAAATGTATATCTGGGTTTCTCAGCATAATAGGGACACCACACCCCTAAATTCTTTGTATGTCTCCTTCCCTACAGCACCTCCAAAAAGACGTTATTGGATCACTCACTTTAAATTGGGCAGCTTATCAGCTACCTTTAATGATATAGTTACATTCAAACCTCGATGGATTATGGGGGTTATTACAACTTTGGAGGAGGTGTTAATCCGTCCCAAAAGTGACGGTAAAGTGACGGATATACCACCAGCCGTATTACGAGTTCCATAGGATATAATGGACTTGTAATACGGCTGGTGGTATATCCGTCACTTTACCGTCACTTTTGGGACGGATTAACACCTCCTCCAAAGTTGTAATAACCCCCTATATGTCAACCAGAGCCAGATAATTCTCTGCTGGTACCATGTGCACCACCATAGAGACCCAAACCTGGGAGGCCTTAGAACCAGAGTTGGTGTGGAAGATATTTACTGTCTTTAAACCAGGCTATATATTTAAAATATCAGTTTCTGTTCCAGAGTTGATCTGACCAAAACAGACTGGGACACAGAAAAAATATGGTTTGGCTGCTGTGATAAATTCTGCATAATTATTGATTTACTATACTTTTGCAGGTTTCAACAAAAACACTTGACTCCTAGATACAGCAAATCAAAGTTTCTAGAAATATACACCCCACACAGTGTATTGGCAGACGCATAACAGAGGTTAACTGGTACATTTCACTTAGGTTACTTGGTAACCTTTAGTTTATTATCACTGAATTCAGGTGTTAAAATGATGCTGCAGTTATGCTTCGGTCCAGATAGTATTAATACATGTTAAAATTACAAAACAAATTGTATATGAAGAAATTTAATGTTAACATGTCCTTACGGTGAATAGCACCCTAAACTATTTGCTCTGTAGGATGCCTGGCTGACAGATAGAGAAACATTGGGAAACAATTTTACATATTAAGGGGGTCATTTTTACTTTGGCGGGCGGCGGAGGCCGACCGCCAAAGTAACCCCGTCAGAACACCGCACCGCGGTCGAAAGACTGCTGCTGTGATTCTGAGATTTGCCCTGGGCTGGCGGGCGGCCGCCAAAAGGCCGCCCGCCAGCCCAGGGCAAATCAACCTTCCCACGAGGACGCCGGCTCAGAATTGAGCCGGAGTAGTGGGAAGGTGCGACGGGTGCAGTGGCACCCGTCGCGTATTTCAGTGTCTGCATGGCAGACACTGAAATACTTTGCGGGGCCCTCTTACGGGGGCCCCTGCGGCACCCCCTACCGCCATCCTGTTCATGGCGGGTTTCCCGCCATGAACAGGATGGCGGTAGGGGGTGTCTGAATCCCCATGGCGGCGGAGCGTGCTCCGCCGCCATGGATGATTCAGAAGGGCAGCGGTAAACCGGCGGGTGACCGCCGGTTTACCCTTTCTGACCGCGGCTGAACCGCCGCGGTCAGAATGCCCTTCGGAGCACCGCCAGCCTGTCGGCGGTGCTCCCGTGGCCGGTGACCCTGGCGGTCACCGGCCGCCAGGGTCAGAATGAGGCCCTAAATCTGCTCTCTCGGATAGGGACCAGCTAGAAATATGATTCAACAACTTTTTAAATATTTAGCAAAATCCCTACTTAAGGGTGAAATCAGATTTTTTTCAATAACAAGGAAAATGTGCTTTCAGAAAGTTAGCTTTACTCTTCCTAAAGCCTTTGGAGGCTAATTGGCAAAAGCCTCTAGTTGCAGGCCTTTGACTGTTCAAGTCCTGATGGGGTGTGAAAACTCCTCTCAGAGCAGAGAAAAAGCTGGGATGTTGGAGGAGTTTTTGTTCCTCTGGCAGGATGACCATCCGTGTTCTGCCTCGGAACTTAATATACTTACAACGACCCTTCCCTGTCACATGCAGATGTCAGATGACACCTGGACAGGCCCTTTCTTTTGTTCTCCCAGTCGTCAGACAGCAAGTTCTGCTGGAGGGGAGCTGCCCCCAGAACTGGTTTCAAGTAATCATAGAGGAAGAGGCACTCATTAACCTGGCCTCACCTCTTGATGGACACAAGGGCTCTGAACAAGGCAGAAGGGTTTCACTATTTTGTATTTAGGCAGAGATGGGCACTGTGGAACTGATTGCAGCATAAAGGAACTACTGCATAAGTAGGTAGGTTCATAGCTGATAATTTTTGCTTCATTTGTTAGGGAGGGACCAGGAGTCAGCCCTACCCTTAGGCTAGTGCCAGGCATAAATGTGGAATCCACTGACACCCTCTTCTTTCAGGATCTAGGAAAAAGCAGAGGAAGCTGGACCTGCTGTCTATGACCTAAGAGGCATCCTGAAGGATGAAAGCTACTCCCTCTTGTATGCATGATAAAGATGTAGACTCCAAAGGTCATAAGGCTGACCCCCTGCTCAAGCTACAGGGGTACAACAAATTACTTGAGGCTTTTCCTGCAACTGCCCAGCTGACCAGTCCCAACTGGACCTGCTCTGCACTCTGCTATTGGCCTCTGCTGGAGTGAGCCCTGACCCCCAAGTATTATCCTTGAGGTCCTGGAACACATCGCTGTGTCTGCCTGTACTTCTTCTGCCGCACCAGAAAGCCTAATACATAGGAACTTTTGAAACTTCAAGACCTGTGGATGACCGGGACAAACCTTGCCAAGCTGATCCAACTGAGGTGCGTTGAAGCTAGGTTGAAAATTAAGGTTTCTCCCATTTGGAGTTCTCCACAGCAGTAAAGTCGATTCAGCTAGACCATGCAGAGAAGGTATTCAACCTCATGTAGTCCTCTGTGGCTGCCCTAATGAAGGGTTTCAGGAGCAGAAACAATGAGCAACTGTGAACTTGGAAATCTTGAAAGGGTCAATGCAGCAAAAGTAACAGGCTAGTGAGAAACCTGCTCAGGGTCCTCTTCAGCTACCGCCTTGTGTCTTGCACCACTGAAAATTTGGTACATCCATTTTGAAGACTAGGGGACTCATTACGAGGCTAGTGATCTTGAGACCGCCAGCCTCGCGGTGGGTGTCGGACTACCACACTCCAGGTGGTCGTACTGTCACATTATGACCCTGCCTGTTGGACCACCAGGGGACCGCAGTCCCCGCCAGGAACATGGTGTCTAACGGGCTGACGGTGGTTGGACTCGTGGTCAGCCACAGCGGTACTGTGTTCAGCACCGCCATGCTGATCACGACCGGGTCGTGGGCAGTGCATGGGCCCCCCTGCGCAGCACCCTCAGAATGCGCACTGTCTGCTAGGCACTGGCAATGCTAGGCAGGCAGTGCGCATTCCGAGGGTGATGCTTTGCTACGATATTGGCCTCACCTCCCTTAAGGAAGCAGAGGCTAATACAATAGTACCGTACCCCTCTTGGCTGACCGGCAGGAATGTCATAATACGATGTTCCCATCGGTCAGCCCGGTGGGAACATTGTAATACAACTGGGTGGGACTGTCAGGTTGATGGTGGTCTCGTCCCCGCAAGTTTGGCGGTCGACTCGTCAGAATGCCAAACTCGTAATCAGGCCCTAAGTCTTAAGGTAAAACCTTTGACTGCGTCACCGAGGTCCCGGGCTACCACTATAGGTTGAATGCGGTTGGAGCTTAATGCCTTGCGGTGCTATTTTTATTTAGAAATAATTGTCATTTTAAATTCATATCTCCGGTTCCCCTTAATGGATTTTTGTTATCTGGTGTCACTTTATTATTCCAATGTTCTCTATTTGTTTCTAATTCTTGGATTTTTACTATGCTATGGTTTGACTTTGTTACTGTTTTGGTACTGCACAAATGTTTTACACATTGACCTAAGTTAAGCCTGTTTGCTCTTTGATGTAGTTACCACAGGATTGAGATCAGATTGATTTTGTGATTTGGAAGGATCTTCATGACCAGGATTGTGATTATTACTCATTTTGGTTAATCTCCCCACCTTGACTAATAACCTAATTTCTTTCAAGTGCCAGTCAAAAATATTTTGTGCTCAGCACATTCTCTTAAGCTCTTTACGTGGCAAACGTTCCTTACAAAGCAGAAAACTAACACGCTATGAAGATTTTTTCATAGCTGTAAGAGATTTATATGCCTGGGAAAGTGGGTGTTCCAGGGGCGTTGGCGGAATATTGGGTAATGTAAATGAGAACACTGAAATTTGAAACTTTATGGGTATTTACAAATTAAACATTCCCATGTTTGTCTGTGCTTCTAAACGTAAGCAATGACATCATATTTGTAAAAAGTATGAAAATTGTGGGCAAGTGACTACAAAAGTATAATTTCTGCAGAAGTAAGTATCGGTATGTGGTGAAAAATAGCAGCAAAACGTCACAGTACCTTTAAATCTCTGCAGATTTTCTGCAGTTTGTGACACCTCACGTGTGGATGGCTATTGCAAACTAGAAAACTTCAAGAAAACTATAACAACTATAGCTCCCCTTTATTCTTGGCAGGTGGGGCTGCAAATAGCATAGAAATGTGCAATTTCTGCAAGACATAGTTGCATTCCTACTGCGTGTCTCGAGTTCCATATTTTTTGTGAAGCAGAAACACATACATGCAATTGCTGTACTGAAGGGTACTCTGTATATTGCACTTATACGAAGCTAAACAGTAATTGCCATAATGAGGTACCACATTATGGATAGTGATGCATAAGTAGAAGAAAACACAGTGCTCTAGCCAAGCAATGGACAAACGTCCTCCACTGAAGGGAAACAACCAGGAAGTCCAAACATACACATAAAACACAACTTAGAGCTTCCTACTTGGAGGTAATGCTATTTTTACATAAAATCACACAAATCACTTTGGAACTTCATACTGATCAAAGTACACTAATCACACACCAGCAAATGAGCCCATGCTACAAAAGCAAAGGATTATGTTCTTGTATATCCAGCAAAATACCACACATACTTACAATGTATTTTCTGAGCAGGTGCAAAGACATTCCAATCGATTAACTTTGGTGCCATACCTTCAGTCCTACTGTAGACCGAACAGATGCATTTTAGGTGTAGCACTACGTGGGTCATAGCAGTGCTTTAGACAGAAATTGATCACTGCCCTTCAGCCAGAGTACAGTTTCTGTCGTGAACAGATGAAGATTGGGTTGCAATGTGTTAAATTCAGGAAAATAACCACTGCTTAATGCACTATTCTGATGCATCATAGTAACGTCATAGTGCAACACATTTCCCTGTTTTTTAAACTGTTTCAGCGACTTTTAAACTGAGGATAAACTGTTTTTGTTGTTTAAGAGATAAGAATGACCTGCCCTAACTCCAAAAATGATTGCTTTGCTCTCTGAGCTATTAAGCTGGAAAAGGTTAGCAACCTATATGTTCTCTCAAAGTCTACAGAAAGACAAGTACAAGAACAATTAATGGAGTTAGATATTACTTCCAAATGATTAGGCTGACATGTGGGTGTCCCGGAAGACATCAAAGAATCATGTGAGGTAGATGCTGAAAGCAGACATTGCAAACGAGAGAGGGATGTTATTTGAGGTTACAGAGCCCATCTTTTCCTACTGTCATCTAATCTTCAAAACGGGCTCTGAACCACATCTGTCTTATTAGAATCTGATGGACCGCCATATCAAATATTTTAGATTGATCTAGCACAACTAATAGGGTGGCAGCATCCTAATTAATGATGTTGAGTGTGTTGTCTCATATACCAAGCAAGGTAGTTTTGTTCCTATGGTGGGTGTGAATCCATATGGAACTTGTTTCAGAATATGCGAGACATCCAAGAGATTTTAAAAACTGCTGAGCTTACTGTCTTGTTTAATTTTTTTGTTAGGGCAAGTAGGGTAATAATGGACAAAAAATCGGTAATGTTCCATGAAGATATCCATATTATATTGTGGATTTCTACAGAAGATGGGCTAACAAAACCTAATTTAAAAATGTCTTGGGGTTACGTTCTATATTATATAAAGGTACATCAGGTATAGAGTAATCTAAGTGAACAAGGGACAAACGTTTCTGTGCAGCTAGGCAGTAGAAGGACCCTTACCTAGATCTGTTCGGTCTAATAGGTGAATAACCTACTGATCTCGTCCAATGATGTTGATATGTGGGACAAGTCAGTAGTGGGGAGCTTTGGTACAATGTGAGTACATAGTCTTATGGAATTTGTGATAATTGGTGGCATGAGTGAAATACTTGGTGGTTGCCACCAACATCAGCTGCATGATATCAATATATCCCAGGTAAAAAACTATTGAGTCCAATCCTTGTAACCAGTATGCACTCTAGTGAAAGGCACATTCAGGCTTAGCGTGCGAAATGTACACATATCCAGTACGAGAACTTAAGACACCCCGGAGGTACCTGCTTTCAACAATAAGGATAATCAACCCTGTCTTCTGGATAAAGACACAAACCAATATATTTTGGGGTTTAGGATGCACATGTATGACTCGTCGCTGTTTATTTTATCTGTTATTTTGACTCCAGTTAGGTTCCCAACATTCAACCTCGCTATCAAACATTAAGCGCCTACTTCTGTCTTTCATTTATCATATATACGGCCAAACAAGCCGCATTCAAATATACGAGCCAATGCATTCCAACCAATGGTGTGACTATAATAGCTATATAGACCGAGCACTTTTGATAATCCCGCTGTTTAGTTCATGTCAGCATAACAGATCTGACAAACTATATAATCCCATGCAAGGCAATGCATTCTTTGATTTAATTTAATTGAACTTTTGGAGCATGTAGGAAAACAATATGGCTCTGGTCTACCTTAGAGTTACATTTCCTGACCTTTCATTTAAAGGAAAGGCTGTATTATTTGACTGTAACAAAAGTGAAAAATGCTTCAGTGTATGTTGGAACATTTGTTAATTAAACTTCATTTCTTTGGATATTATAATGAATATGTTCTCCTTCCATGCTGTGGTATTGGTGAATCTTATTTTGGTAACTTCAACGGACTTCATTAAGCAGTTCATCATATATCCTAATAATACTATGTCTCATGAATATTCTTGTAGTATTACGATAAAGTAGCATATCGTTTTCATATTTGGTAACTGAAGATTATGTTAGACTGGCTTGTGTTTTCATGTGACAGCATCCTCATCAGAAGAAACTGACAAAAATATATGTATTTTTGTCTACAGGGTCCACTTCTGTGCCACCTCTGTGGTAGACACACCAGGTCATATATAATTTCTGGTCCGAGTCCAAGCAAGCCAGTGCTTTTTATCTTCCATTTGTAAAAGATACTTTTACCTGAGAAATCTTGTTTTTAGATGGACCTAAACTCTTCCGTCTTGGGGTTTAGGCTTCGCTTGGCAGCTTTAGTTGTCTGCCAGAGCAGGGCACTATTTTTACAAAAAATATGCATGGAAGGGAAGTTCAAGGGAGTATTTCTTTCTCACCATCCTGCTATTGCGTGGTGCATTATTCAGCCTGCTACAGAATGCTTCGATTGCAATGGATGAATAGTATAGCAAACACATTCATTGCACAAAGTAAAGAAATGAAAATGGAATACTCCAGAAATGAAATACATTTGCTAGTAGTTTCCAGTCTGTGAAATAATCAACTTAAGTTATAATTTTGGAAATACCGTAAGAAGTAACTAATACAATTTCTTATGCTTGTCTGAAAAACGTAGTCTCTGAGTCTGAACATCAACGCTTTTATCACCTGTTGTCCCAATTTTCACCTGTAGTCTTATTATTGGTGTTTGCGAGAACAGACCATGTACACTTATCTCTAAATGCATGCACTTAAAATGCTTACATAGGCGGGACCCCACTTCTTCCTGCCTACTCCGACTCCCCCATTTAACTCGCTACCTTTAAATCCCCCTCCCCCACCATCTTATTTTCTGGTCCGCTATCACTCTCTCTGTGCACTTGATCTGTCATTTTCTTGAAAATCGGGAAGCAGCGTACTTCCTTAACACTGGCCTACGCTACGCCTTGAATAAGTCACCGCACCAGGATCTTTTCGATCAATCCCACAGTTCCTCTTACTTCAGCTAAGGTTGACATCAATTTGCATCTTGGTGTCCTGGGCAGTATACATAGGATTCTTCTCTGACCACTGCAATCACCAGGCCCAGGAAGACGACCGACTGCACCTACCTAACCATATGTTATTTGAAAACAGGTGTGTGTCACTTTATACTCTTAAATCTCTTTTTTGGAGGCATCCTTCTACCTCTTGATGGTTGTTTTATTTTCTCTTAACGAACAGAAGCAGGTTGCTGCAGTCTGCAGTCCTTTTTTGTCTCTATGAATTCCAAGAGCCCAAGTCATGCACCTCCTGCCTCATTCAGTGGTGTGAAGAAAACCTGGGGGCAGCTATAAAGTGTGGTGATACATCAAGAATTGACACCATTATCTTTTCACCAGCATCATCATACTGGGTACCACTCTAAATGTAGAATCTGTTTGGTTTGAAGTATGTTGAGTGGCATTGAGGCCTATGTAGGAAGTGCTTTGATGTTGGGTGTGAGGACCAGAATGGTGCTTTATATTGATAATGGCAGATATAATGTGGTAGAGTGAATATGCGTAAGAAAATGATTGATGAAGTTTACCTTAAAGTTATTGTTGGGTCTGGGAAGAAGGGTGTGTATTAGGAGAGCAGTCAATGTCCTTTGATGTTGCGTGCCATGGGAAGTGGAATACACTTCCTATGCCACGGTGATCACGTAGCTGCTCTTATGCCTGGAAAGGTAAAGTGAGAGATAGTTTCAAATGTGGTTTTGTCTACCATCCCTTAATGGGAATAGGTTCTAATTCTTGGGTGGTTATAGTTCAGAGTCATCTGATATCCTTACTTCTCTTTTGTTTTGTGGTTGCTGTGATTTTGCATGAATTGTGGAATGCAATTGTTTTGCTGTTATCAAGTAGGTTTGTTTCTGCTTGAAGGTTTCTGATATTTCATGTGTGAAGCTGTAGGCAAAGTCACTTATTGAGATAATTATTTGGAAGTGTAAGGCTGGTTAAGAGTATTTTCCAGAATTTTTTTTTTTAATATCCATGCTGCAGCGGACAAATACCAGATATACTGAAGTTAACAGACCTCAAGTAACCAGGGACATCTTAAGGATTTTGGGGGCCCTTGTCCAGAACAGCTTTATATTTATGATCCAAATGCAGCTTTTTTATGCCCTTTGTGGCCAGGTCACAGACAGTGCTCAGGCACCTCTAAATTCTAATAATCTAATATTCAGGGATAGTGATATGTTCTCTTAATATTGTAAAACACCAGCAGCTCACTAATATCACCTGCAAATAATCTCTGTGCCACCCTCCATTTTTTCATATGTGAGGTCCCCTGTTCTGAATTGAGAAACTTTTTTATGGATGCTGCATGAAACACAAACATAACATTTCTCTGAAAAATGTCTGTAAAAGACTATCGCACATCACCCATATCAACAATAAACTCAAGGAAAACGGTATTTTTAACTGTCCTGTTTAGGAATAATTCAAGTTCATCGGGGCAAGACTCTGCAGGAGAGCTCTTTGAGGGGGCTCCCTGAAAAGCTTTGGGCGCTGGCCAGAGCTTACTTTGTCCCTGTCTTAAAACGTCTCTGCAAGTAACCACTTATTTGAATGCTGTTCTTTTGATGCCTTCGTTTGTGAGAGAGCCTGTCACATTGGATGACTGCTAATCCAACACCCCTTCTGGTCTTTACCTAGGAGTAAGGAGTGCATTTAACGCCAAGAAACAAACATTCCCTGCTACCACGTTCCGACTCGCAGGCACTTTTCTTAATCCTGCCCCTCTGCACCCCCAACTTACTTTCCAACATGTAGCGAGTTAGCGCTGGACCTTTCCATCCGAGCCTGGTTCCTCCCGGTCTTGGCTCATCACCCTCTCTCAACCCTTATATCAGCCCATTAGGAAACACCAGTGCTTAATTGTAAATAAAAAGGTGCCGGTGCCCAAAACCCTCCTCTTAAACTCGCGGCTGCTGCATTTAAATGTACGAACACAGAATACTGAGGCAGGGCAATCCTGAAGCCATCTCGGGTCTCTTCAATCCATATAAAGCCACTCCCTGCCACTTCAGCTCACTCTTGCAGCTTTCTATTTTCTCCCATTGTGACGCCTTTTCATTTTTCCCTTCCTCCGTCTTTCCCATGTGTCTTTTGCTCGCAGCAAATGCTTGAGGCAGAAGAATAAGTCCCGGCCCTCAACAATAAGTGCCGGTGCTCAGCACCGGAAACAACAAGCACAAATTAAGCACTGGGAAACACATGCAGAAACTGGAATAAGACTCGAGGCACAGCCTTCTTCTTTCCTTGATCCTGGCCATGCTCTATCAGGCAGGGAGGGAATGATAGGACAAGCCACATGCATGTTGGTTTAGGTGATATGCTGCAGTTATTCAGCTATGAGAAGTGTGACTTAAGTAACATTGTTTTTACATGCACCATACAGCCTACGATATGGAAAGTGCAAGTGAACATACTGTGATTTTTCTTTCATGTGACTGCTATTTACTACTTTCTATCCTATTATGAATTTTGGTCTTAGAGAGCTGACTAAGGTGGGAATACCTCCTATGGATTAGGGTTAGCCGAGTTTTAATTGCACCTATGCAGTCGGGCAAATTCCCGGAACTTCACACTATTTGAAAGAATATTCCATTTCCAACGTTTGCCTGAATAGTTTCAGTTCTAACTCGATTCTCTGCAGCTGAATGTCCCACCCAAAGTGGATAGAACATAAGGTTATAGTCAAGAGTAATTCCCAAACATAATCTTAGCAGCAGCACGGAATCAAAATGGCTGCTAATCGGCAGAACTCCTTCTTAGCTATATTTTTTATGTTTAACTTCACCAACTTTGTGAAGTTTGTGCAGTTTTAAAAAAAAATAGTTTTAACATCTGTGACTTTGCAAATTTGCTTGCTCCTACTATGAATACATTGCACTACAATAATACGTGTGTAAATGAGTGTTTATTTAGTATGATTGCTCTAAAAACATATGTGTTATTGGGACACACTTTACCTACCATGATATATATAGCATTAGTAAAAACAGCAACAATGCATTTTGACCTCTTCCGGGTCATAGGCTCAAGCCTCAAAAGCGATGTAAATGCGTTGTTGCTGTTTTCCTCTGCTCTGAAATAAATATATATGTGCAATAGCTGCTCTGGACTAACTCGTGATTCTTTAAAGATTTCAAGCACTGATTTGCAATGTTTAAGGAGTCTACCAGTCAACCTGCAACAAGCCCCAGTCACACAACAGATGGCCATGTGCCATGTTCCAGATTTGATACATAGAAGATATATATATATTTACTGAAAAAAAACAGTTATAAACTGAGTTATGGTTTTGGTTTAAATGTACAAATCCACTGAAATTCACCAGTCACGGTTTGCAATGCAACACATGCCCATAAGAAACATAACGCTAGATTTCCTGTCCTACCTGTGCCATTGGCAAATTGTTGTTTGGACCACAACGGATAATGTTTTATATACAGCACGTTGTGCATGCAATGAACCAAAACTGTCAATTTCCATGGCTTTACATGCTTGAGCCAGAACTATAGCTCAATTTCTATCTGTGTTTTATAACACTCTCAACTATGACTAATGATCATGACAAAAACCATATATGCTGACACATAAATCAATCAATTAATCAATCAAATTGTATTTATAAAGTGAGGCTTGTCACCTGAGCAGGTATGCAGGTGCTGTGTTTCTGCAGCAGTTGAAGAGCTAGGCTTCGAGCCCCTTCCTGAAGTGGGTCAGAAAGGGTAAGGTGCAAAGGTAGAGGGTGAGGAAAATTCAAGACTTGGCAGCTAGCTAGGAGAAGGAGCGACCTTCAGTGCAGCTGCGGCTGATGCGTGGTAGCTGAACGAGGGCTAGGTGAATGGAGCAGACGTCCTAGGAGGTAGATGGAATCTCATGCGGTGGCTCACGTATGTGGGTCCTAGATCATGGAGGGATTTTTTAGGCGTGGGTCAGCAGCTTTTATTGACATCTTTTATAAATGGGGAGCCAGTGGAAGCCTTTTAGGTGCTGGGAGATGTGGGTCCTTTTAGGCAAGTTGAGGATCAGTCTGGCTGCAGAGTTCTGGATCATCAGGAGTCATTTAATACATTTTGTGGAGGTGCTGGCGTAAAGTGCATTGCCGTAGTCCAGTCTGCTTGTGATGAGAATCTGCATCACTGTTTTCCTGACTGGGAGCCACTTAAAGACTTTGTGGAGTTGGAGGAGGGTGTAGACGCAGGATGACGTAGCTGCATTGACCTGGTATTTCATGGAGAGTTCACCATCCAGAATGATGCAGAGATTGCGGGAGCAGTCTTTTGGAGTGGGTGTGGGTTAGAGTTCTGATGCACACCAGGAGTCGTTCCAGAGAGAGTTGTGTCTGCTGAAGATCAGTACTTCGTCTTTTTCCATGTTGCGCTTCAGGAAGTGGTTCTTCATCCAGGATGAGGTGCTCTTCATGCAGTTGTGGAAGTTGGTCTTCACTGTAGTGGAGTCTACTGAGAGCGAAAGGATGAGTTGAGTGTCATCGGCATAGGAGACTATGTTGATGTCATGGGATCTGATTATGTCCGCGAATAGAATCATGTAGATATTGAAGAGAGTGACACGGAAGGAGGAACCTTGAGGGAAGCTGCATATTGTGTGCTTGGGTTGCAATGTGAAGGGAGGGAGTCTGAAACTCTGGGTCCGTTGAGAGAAAGGATGCTATCCATTTGAGCGCACGTCTGTGATTCTGATCTGTCTCAAGAAGTGGACGAGTGTGCGGTGAGAGATGGTGTCAAAGACTGCGGGGAGGTCGAACAGGATCAGGGCTGCCAATTCTCCTTTGTCGAGCAGGGTGCGAATGTCATCAGCTGCGGGGATGAGAGCTGTCTTGGTGCAGTGGTTGGCTCTGAAACCTGATTGTAATGGGTCCAATAGGTTGTTTCCTTCCAGGAGTTCTGTGAGCTGGAAATTGATGGCCTTTTCCAGGACTTTAGTGGGGAATGGGAGCAGAGTGATGTGATGGTAGTTCTGGAGGTTCCTGGGGTCGGTCGATGGTTTCTTGAGGAGCGATCTTACGTCTGCGTGTGTCCTGGCATCAAGAAAGATGATTGTGATAATAGAGATGTTGGGGATTGTGGTAAGCTAGATACTGATCTCGTCTCTTGCTAAGTTGAAGAGTCAGTAGGGGCATGGGTCAGTGGGTGCTCCAAGTGGATGGAGTTCATGAGCGTGTTGGTATTCTGTTAGAAATGGGGTCTCTAGATGGCAGTGGTTGCCACCCTGTCCAAATAGGGACCCTCACACTAGTTAGGGTAATGGAGCCACATAGCTAAGATAACCCCTGCTCACCCGCTTGATAGCTTGGCATGAGCAGTCAGGCTTATCTCAGAGGCAATGTGGAAGGTATTTGTACACACACAGTAACACAGTGAAAACACTACAAAAGGACTTCACACCAGTTTAAACAGTGCAATAGGTCACGCGTTTGCTCGAGTTAGAGTTATTAGCGTTAGAAACTCCTAACCGGCCTTTTCTTGCCACATAAACTGAAAATGAAAAGTAATACAATTTCATATAAGGGAGCTGATTTAAAGCGCAATGCAATGCGCATGAAGGTGATTAATAAGAACAAAAAGACCGGTCCGGTTTCACCTTTGCATAGTAATGGAAAAAAAAAAAAACGAGTGTGATCGCGCTGTGTGAAACCTTGAATTCGCAAAGGAGCGCTAGGATAAACAATAGAATTAAACTTGTAGTCATGAAAAGCACTCAATTACTTCCCAGTGAGATCACACTGCCTACAAAATAAAGAGAAAAAGTAGTTAAGAAACCATATAGAAAACATGGAGCCTCATTTGTTTTCAGTAGTTGGCGGGTGCGCTCGAGGAGGGCTAAACACCGGAAAGGCATGACGTATGCATGCCTTTCACAAATGAAATGAAACAAATTTTAAAAGGTGAGCCCACAAATCAACGAAAGTGATGGGCTTGACATGGGCGTGATTAAAAGCCCACGGAGAGATTACAACTGGGACAGAGCGCTTGCGCGCTCGACCCCCAAAAAATAGCCAATTTTTATCTGAATAAACAAGACCAAAATGACAATAATCCAACATACTAAGCAAAGATATCACTTTTAAAAAGTTGCAAAGAGTCTTAATCTAGAGCAATTAATGTTTGTTCCTTTTTAACAAACAGTACCTTGGATGCATCAAAAACAAAGACAATAAGGGCCACAGAGGAGGAGAGGTGCCGGAAAACAAAACGATGCATCGGTTCCTTACCTTACAGGAAAAGTGATGGGTTGGTTCCTTACTGACAGGGGAGATGATATGTCGATTCTCTCCTCACAGGAAAGATGATGCATCGGTTCCTTACTTGCAGGGGAGGTGATGTGTCGGTTCCTTACTGGCAGGTGAAGTGATGCGCCGGTTCTCTCCCTGCAGGAGAGGGGATGCAGCAGTTTCCCCTCACGCAGCCTCAGCTCCTTGCTGCAGTGCGGGGTCGATGTGAAAATGACACCCAGGGACGATGTGGGGGAAAATTCAGTCACACAGTGATGATAGAGCAGCAGTGGAACAGGCGCTGTGCTGGTCCTACAGGAGCTGCCTCAATCCTTCTGCCGCAAGCAAGATGATGTGTTAATTTTCATCCATGACAATCCGATGCATCAATTTTCTTCCTCATGATGCCAGTTTCCACTTCCAAGGGCCCAGGGACTGGATTTGGCACCTCTTGGAAAATCAGAACTCTCAGCAGAAGAGTCCATGCACTGATAGGCGAAGTCTTTGATGTCCCTGGGACTTCCAACAGGAGGCAAGCTCAGTTCAAGTCCTTGGAGAACCTTGGAAAACGAATGCAGAAAGCAAAGTCTAGTCCTTTCACTCCCAGGACAGAAGCAGCAGGCAGCAGGCTAGCACAACAAAGCAGCAGGCAGAGTGGCAGTTCCTCCTATAGCATCCAGCTCTTCTTCCTAGCAGAATGTCCTCAGTCCAGAAGTGTACTGAAATTGTGGTCTCAGAGGCCCAATACTTATACTAATTTCTGCCTTTGAAGTAGGCAAACTTCAAAGCAAAGTCTTTGTAGTGCACAGGACCATATTCTTCCTGCCCTGGCCCCAGGTGCACTCCAGGGGGTTGAAAACTGCTTTATGTAAGAACAGGCAAAGCCCAATTCAGGTGCACGTGTCAGCTCCTCCCACCAATCTAGCCCAGCAAGACCCATCAGGATATGCATGGCACACCTCAGCTCCCTTTCTGTGACTGTCTAGAGTGAATTCACAAACAGCCCAACTGTCATCCTGACCCAGACATGTGTTCCACAGCCTGGCAGAGGCACAGAATGGTTAAGAAAGAAAATGGCCACTTTCTAACAGTGTCATTTTCAAACTTATTTTTTAAAAACCAACTTTCCCAAAATATTTTTTTTAAGTTGTGCAATTAAATTGTGAGTTCAGAGACCACAAACTCCATATCTCTAAATGCTCCCAATGGGGAAATTACACTTATTTCAAGGCAATCCCCATGTTAACCTATGGAAGAGATAGACCTTGCAATTGTAAAAAACTAATTTAGATGTATTTCACTATCAGGACATGTAAAACACACCAGTACATGCCCTACCTTGTAAACACACTGCACCCTGCCCATGGGGCTGCCTTAGGCCTACCTTAGGGGTGCCTTACATGTAGTAAAGGGGAATGTTTGTGCCTGGCAAGTGGGGACACTTGCCAGGTTGAACTGACAGTTCCAAACTGCCCACACTGACACTGCAGTGGCAGGTCTGAGACATGTTTTACAGGGCTACTCGTGGGTGGCACAATCAGTGCTGCAGGCCCACTGGTAGCAATTGATTTTCAGGCAGATAGTGCACATTACTAAGGACTTAGTATTAAATCAAATATGCCAATCATGGATAATCCAATCGCCAATATCATTTAGACAGAAAGCACTTATACTTTAACATTGGTTAGCAGTGGTAAAATGCCTAGAGTACTAAAGCTAGCAAAAACGAAGTTCAGCACAGGATGAAAAAAATAGGAGGCCAGGAGCCAAAAAGGTAAGGGAAACCCTGCAGAAAGGGCAATTCCAACATGTTCAATGTTGTGAGCTGTCCCATGTGGTGAGAGGGTGGTTGGTGGCGGAGGTGGGAGTGTTGCAGGGGCAGTCTGTTGTTGGGGGTCAAAGTATCTGTAGATGGTTTCTATCTTGTTGTTGAAGGGGATGGCCATGGGGTTGCAGAGATCCAGTAAGGGTGGGATTGAGCTTTCGGTGGCTCGCTATCAGGTTAACTCATAGACAATGGTAAAGAGTTCCTTGGTTTGGTTGGTGCTGGTCTTGATTCTTCATCTCAGGGCCTCCTTCTTCTTTGCTTTGAGATAGTGGTGGTAGTAGTTCATGGCCGCTTCGAAGGTGGCCCAGTCATTGTTGTTTCTGCTAGTCGGACATTTTCTTTCAAGTTGTTTGCATTCGCGTTTCACTGCGCTGAGTTCTGGGGTATACCTGCTGGCTTGCCTATTGGATCTACGCGGTCTGGCTGGTTTGATGAGAGTGACTAGCTCAATGGCGTCAGTGATCCAAGATTTGAATTTCTCTACTGCCTGGTTCCGGTCTGTGGTGGCATTGGGTTGGGTGGTGTTGACGGCGTGTTTCCATTGGTGTTGAGTGACCCTGGTCTAGTTGCGAGATGGGGTGCTGTGGTTGTTGGGGGTTGTACGGTGTGGTACGGTGATGGTAAAATGTATGATGGAATGGTCTGACCAGGTGATCTCTGTGGTGTGGCTGTAGCTGATTATGTCACTGGACATGAAATGGGGTCCAGTGTGTGCCCTGCTTTGTGTGTGGGGTCTGTGACCAGTTGCTTGAGGCCGGTGTTAGTTAGTGTCTGTGGGGTCATCCAAGTGGAAGTTGAGATCTCCCAGGAAGAGGTAGTGCTCGGATTCAATGGCGAGTGGGTTAATGAATTCAGCAATGGTGTTGCTAAGGCCTGTTTGGGGTCCTGGGGGTCTGTAGGTGAGGGTGCCTTTGATGGTTGTGTTGTAGTCAGGGCGAAGCTGGAAGTTCACATGGTCCATGATTGGCGTGGTCTTGTCATCTGTAGTGGTGCAGGTGATGGACTATCTGTGAATGATGGCAACTCAGCCTCTGTGCCTGTTGGTGTGGTTGCGGTGTTTCATCTTGTAGCTGATGGGAGTGGTGATGTCTGGGGAGGAAGCGGGATGAGCCAGGTCTCTGTGAGCAAAGTTCAGTCGGGTGCGAGGGTGAAGATGGTGTTCCAGATTTTGATGGAGTGTTTGCAGAGTGATCTGCCATTGATCAAGATAATGCTGGATTGTCCCGGGTCCCGGGTGGGACTTAGCTGGTGGGGATGGCGTGGTGTCGGTTGGTGTGGTGGTGGTCGATCCTGGTGTGGAGGTGAATCTGGAGTGGATGTAGGTGAAGGGTCCTGCTGTGGAGTGAGGAGAAGCGATGTAGCCTTTGTTGTTTCATCCGGGGTTCAGGGTGATGAGGTCTGTGGCATGGTATCCATGTGTGTGGCGAGCCAGCGGTTCCTAGCACTGGGCGCGGTCCAGGCATAGCTGGGCACAGACAGTCTTGCCTGGGGGCAGGGTACTAAGGAAGCAAGGGACAGGGAACAAGAAGAATACAGCATGGGTGAAAAGGATGGCAAAAATAGAAAATCTGGGAGAGACCGGTGTGGTGGTGAAGGTGTGCCGCTGGCCCCTGAGGCCTTGGTTATGGCCCCTGGATGCCTAGGTGCGTCAGGGAGAGCCTGGGCAAGGAACCTGGCAAGTGTGGCAGCAGTGGGGAACTGGTGAAGAGTAAAAGGTAATATGCTGTTTATTACCATCGTTGAAGGAAGGGAAGATAGATAGATAGATAGATAGATAGATAGATAGATAGATAGATAGATAGATAGATAGATAGATAGATAGATAGATAGATAGATAGATAGATAGATAGATAGATACATACCCAGGAAATAAATGGCTTTGGTTAACACTACAGTTATAGACGGCTCAATAACAATATCTATCCTTGTCCACTCAATAAAAAGGTACGTCAAGGCTCATGGCAGAAAAGAAATGTACACAAAAGATGGAAATTACATAAACTGTGTTCAAACAGGGCGCAATTCCCTGCCCACGAGCTGTACACGATGTGACAGGAAGCCGAATGGACTACCCTCCCCACGGCCCACAATGCTTCAGTCACTGCACGTTTCACCGCGGCCTCTGCAGTGAAATGGAATTAATGCTAACCGGTCACGTCTTAGATCCTAATGCTTGACCTCACATGAATATTCATTTCAGTCCAGCCGCTCTGAAGCAACGCATCAGTCAACGACGCGCTAATTCTGTAAAATTTAAGTAAGATTCAACGCCAGTAGCATATTATTCCCCATCCAACATTTACAGAAGGGTATTATTTTAAATATTGAAATTGGTAAAATATGTCGCCACATGCTGGTTTTCTTATCTTTAATTACGCCGGAAAATTGCGCACGTGTGCACCGGGAACGCTTGTGAACCGAGCTGATTCAATCACGTTGATCGTGTGTCTGCCAGATAATAGACAATTCATTCTTTTCAGGATTCTTCTTAAATTTAGTTTGCGGTGCATTCATTCATTCCTTCGCTGCTCACTGTGTCTTGATTTGCACAGAAAGTCGTTTGTCTGTTTAAAAAGCCTTCGAACAACATTTTGGAAGGAACTCCTCTTTGAGAGAAAGCAGCCTGCCCTCGCATCTAGCTACCGCTTCCATCATCAGAGTCGACTGTGCACGTACCAGGCCTGTGAGCTGCGTCATCAGCATAGGCATATTTCTAAAAGACGACGATACAACACCAGACTGTAGAAATCAATTACTGAAGGGGAGGATTCAGTTAATACCAAGAGGTTATTTGACGCCTGCATGTGTTTAACTCGTAAATACATATTCCAGCTACCTACGGTAAGTGTTCTGTTTTATTTTATTGAAGAAGAGTACAGATCACCCTATATATTATTGATAAAATAGCAAAGCATTACTTTTTTCATGGTTCATAAATTTCAAATGTTTTTATTACATAAAATAAAGAAAAAACATTGAACAAATAATAAAAAATGTAAAATGATGCATTGATCATTTTAAAAAACACACCCTATAGGTGCGAAGGACTGTTGATTTTTTATTTCAAGAGGATTTTTTAATTACTCGTTAATTATTTACTCTGTATAGAAGAATACCTGTTTGGAATCCAAATAATATTATATTTTCAAATCCAGACATCTGAAGTGCCATACAACATGGACTCCGTTAGATGTAATTATGAGGCCTTTGGCGTACATACAGCTGCAGCACCAGAGAAGCCAGTTACTGGTATGGGCGGAAGAGCCCCTGAAAGCTGCTCGGCTTGAGGTCCTGTAGGAACCTTGAGCCCATAATGAGCCAAGCTTTCATGTGGTTCTGCCTCCCTACCTCTATCCGGGATGTGGTGTTAAAGCTACAGCAGCCGACTATGGAGCTTTGGCTCAACGTCATGCGATTCTGGACCAATCACTTAATCCCCCTATGCCTATAAAGAATGCACGTCACCCTGCATAATGTAACTGCTGCTCATGTAAAGAGCTCCAATACCTTGAATCGAGTTTAGTTTATATTTCAAAAACTGCAAAAGAATGCACTAAGAGGTAAAAACACAGCCATAGGAAAATAAAATACAGACACCTATTTACTGACTTTGTATGGAGCGAAACCAGAAAACCTGGATAAATCGCTGCTGTAAATATTTTATTTCACAAAAGCTATCTTTTCTTCATCATCACATATGGAAGCACTTTCGAATATGTGAGTTCAAAGTAACAACCAGTTGGTACAACTATCACTTTTAAAAGTACTTCTCAGTGCAGTGCTATTATGTGCCTTAATAATGTCAAACCTTCCACATGTTAAAAAAATATATCTTTTTGAACTTTGAAGAGACTTCATCATATTTTACGGGGTTTATTGTATAATTTATATAACATATTTTCTGGGGCTCTAAGATCAGACCCAGACACTCGACTTTGCTCTGGCTCCGCTCTCCCTGTTAAGTTGTTGGTTCACCCACTTTTACCTATTAACCTAGCAAAGTGGCATCATAAATTGGGACCGGTGTTCAGGTTTATGATTAATTACCAAAGTGACTTTATGAAGACTGTAGAGTGCACCATATGGAACACATCCACTTATAGGGGGTGATCATTGTAGGCACAGGATAGGCAGACTGCAGATGGAGGTAGGTTCTCAAAGCTGAGCCCCTGTGTCCTTGGAGAGGGGCTGTTCAGGGGTTGGTCACATGGCAAAATAATTTACCCTCTGCTCTGGCATTAAATCACGTTTGGTAGACTTAGCAGTAAGGTCAATATTACATATTCTTTTTAATCCTTGCAAAGCCGACTCACCCTTCCATCTTTCTGAGGTCAACAAAATAATCAAAATGTTGCACTTAGAAACGGCAGATGTGCTGTAGTAAGCGCTATGTCTAAAGTTATTATTATTATTTGGCTTACGTCTCCCTGTGCACAGAGTAAATCCTAGATCCTGGGCAATGCACCTGGGCAAAGAAAGATGCAGACCAAGCTGCCAAACCATCCTCGAGAAAATAAGGCTACTAGCTGGTGGTTGGAGTGTGTTGCCCTCCTGCAGGGATGTCTTCAATAGTTCTTTCTTAGAACATCCAAAAACCAAGCAACTGAGGCCCATATTTATACTTTTTGATGCTGAACAGCACTAACGCAGTTCAGCATCGAAAAGTTTACCGCCGGCTAGCGCCATACCAAGAAACCGGCCGGGCATCATATTTTTGGTATGACGCTAGTCGGCGGTAAGGCACGGCTAGTGTCATAAAAAAGGATGCTAGCCGGTGGGGGAGGTGTAGGGGGAGCAGGGGGTTTAGCATCAGAGCATGACGCTAGTACGGGCAGAGGCCCAAAAAAATTTTGACATTAGAAACCCATGGACATATGACTCCTGTCTCAGTTAAGACAGGAGTCATGCCCCCAAGCTCAATGGCCATGCCCAGGGGACATATGTCCCCTGGGTATGGCCATTGGGCCCAGTGCCATGTAGAGGGGCACAAGTTAGGCCCCCCCATAGCACTTCGAAAACAAAAAAAAAGAAGAAAATACTTACCCATAATTACCTCTACTTACCTGGGATGGGGTCCCCCCATCCTTAGGTGTCTTCCTGGTGGGTGGGGGTGGGTGAGGGTGTCCCTGGGGCCAGGGAAGGACACCTGTGGGCTCTTTCCATGGTCTCCGACCATGGAAACAGGCCCACAGGTCCCCTAACGCCTGCCCTGACCCAGGCGTTAAATAATGGCGCTAAGCAAGCTTAGCGCCATTATTTAAGGCCCCCATCCCCCGTGCTAGATTTTAGCACAGTGGGGATAAATATGGTGCTAAGGCCATATTGTTGTTTTCTGCACAGGAACGCCTACCTTGCATCTCATTGATGCAAGGTAGGTTTCCACGTTCAGAAAATGACGTAAACTCCATTATTTTGGCACTAGACGTGTCTAGCGCCAAAGTCTAAATATGGAGTTAGGCTTGTGCTGATATAGCGTAAAAAAATACAGCACAAACTGAGTATAAATATGGGCCTGAGTGCTTAAAAATCTGATATGCTCTCATAGAAATTGCTCACAAACGGGACGGAGGGCCATTGCCAAATAATGCTTTCACAAGTCAGTTACTAAACAGCGCGGTGCTTCTCATATTTACTCTCACATTAGCTCATCGCTACCTAAAATGAAAATACAAATAGCATTATTAACTGTTGGTGCTGCTGTATGCAGCTAGGTGGTCTGAATGCATCAAAGAACCGTGAAATGTGCTTACGGACAACAAATGCTACACTTTGCAAGGGCAAAGTCAGCAGCTCACTGTCAGATTTCTAACAAAGACAAGACGCACACGGGTAGGTGATGCCTGCTTAGATTTATTTTGCATGATTCAAGCAACATAGTTGTAATCCATACAATAGCGCCAAATCAAAACAAAGGGAAATGGTTTAGCCATTTATAAAATCCAAACCATAAAATATAACTGAAATATGAATGACTGTACCCGTATGTATGCTGATACATGGTAGCAAACGCAGGATTTTTTTTTCCTATTGCCAAGACTAGTTACAGACTAGTTTTTGGAGTCTGTGGAATCACCTAAGATCCCATCGTTAAAACTGCAAAACAAAAGAGGTAGAGTGACCAGATGTTAGAAATGGGGTCTCTAGTTGGCACAGGTATACACCCTTGTTCATGTACAGACTACAATCCTAGCCAGGGTAAGTCATACACAATCCAAATTATCCTGTGCCCACCCTCTGGTAGCTTGGCACTGAGCAGTCAGGCTTAACTTAGAAAGCAATGTGTAAAGTATTTGTGCAATAAATCATGCAATAATACAGTGAGAATACTACAAAAAGACCCCATACAGGTTTAGAAAAATATAAGATATTTATCTGATTAAATTAAGGTCAAAACGGTCAAGATTTGAAAATCACAAGTTGAAATATCACTTTTGTAATGATAGGAAGAGTCTTTAGTCCTTCAAAGCAACAATTGTCTCTTGCAAACACAAAGTACCTGGCTTGTGTCAAAATTACACGCACGAAGACCGCAGAGGAGCTGCATGGAAAAAGGTTGGTGTGTCTCGGTTTTCCGGGCACTCACAGACGATGTGTTGATTCTTTTTCACGCAGCAAAGGCTTTGCATTGAATTCCGGCGTGCAGGCTTGAATCCTCTTTGCGATGTGGGGTCTTTAGATGCCCAGGGATGATGCGTGGAAATCCTGGGTGTGCAGGACGAAGTCACAGCTGTTGCGTCGATCCGGTGGGTGATGCAGAGGAATTTCTGCTGCACGGCTGGCGCTGTGTCGATTCCTCTCACAGGAAGTCGGACTGCGTCATTCCAATTCGGCGATGCAGTGATTTTCTCACCGCTTCTCAGGCTGTGCGTCGATTTTCACCGCACAAGGAGTTTTCTTGCAGAGATGAAGCCTTTTTGGCCCTGAGACTTCAGGAACAAGAGGCAAGATCAATCTAAGCCCTTGGAGAGCACCTCTCAGCACAGCCAGAGGCCAGCAAGGCAGCAGGGCAACAGCAAGGCAGCAGTCCTTTACAGCAAAGCAGTCCAGGTGAGTCCTTTGGGCAGCCAGGCAGCTTCTCTTGGCAGGTTGCAGGTTCTGGTGCAGAGTGCCTGCCCCAAGAAGTGTCTGAATTGGTAGGGTCAGCGACACAGTTTATATACCTAAAAGTGTCCTCAAAGTGGGGGAGACATCAAAGAGTGTTTTTTAAGTGCACAAGGTCCCCTTTCAGTACAACCCTGTCTGCCAGAGTTCCAGTAGGGAGGTTGGCAGTCTATTGTGTGAGGGAAGGCCACAGTCCTATAAAATGTACCTGTTAGGCCCTCCACCCTTCCAGCCCAGGAAGACCCACTCAGCATGCAGATGTGTTCAGGTATGACTGAGCATCCTGTGTTTGTGGTTGTCTGGGTGAAAGGTATAAGGGATCTGTCAAACAGCCAAGACCTGGATTGGAGACAGGCTGTAAGGCACAGAAGGATTTAAGTGCAGAGAAATGCTCACTTTCTAAAAGTAGCATTTCTAAAATAGTAATAGAAAATCCAACCTCACCAGTCAGCAGGATTTTGCATTACCATTCTGGCCATACTAAATATGACCTGTTTACTCCTTTCTAATCAGAATCTACCACCCAAACAATTTATGAGGGTAGCCCTAATGTTAGCCTATGAAAGGAGCAAGCCTCACAGCAGTGGAAAACGAATGTAAGAGTTTTCCACTACCAGGACATATAAAACACACAGATATATGCCCTACCTTTTACCTACACAGCACTCTGCCCTCTGGGTTACCTAGGGCCTACTTTAGGGGTGACTTATATGTAGAAAAAAGGGGAGTTTACGGCTTGGCAATTACTTTTAAATGCCAAGTCGAAGTGGCAGTGAAACTGCACACACAGGCCTTGCAATGGCGGGCCTGGTACATGGTTAAGGGGCTATTTATCTGGGTGGCACAACCAGTGCTGCAGGCCCACTAGGAGCATTCAATCTACAGGCCCTGGGCACATGTAGTGCACTTTTACTAGGGAATTACCAGTAGATCAAATATGCCAATTGGGTATGAACCAATGTTACCATATTTTAAGTCAGAGAGCATATGCACTTTAGCACTTGTTAGCAGTGGCAAAGTGCGCAGAGTCCTAAAAACAGCAAAAACAGTGTCAAAAAGTGGAGGGAGGCAGGTAAAAAGTTGGGGCTGACCACCCTAAGGCTGTCGGGACTAACACCAGACGTCCCCGTTTTGCCCGGACAGTCTCGTTTGTTTAAGGACCCAGTATTCCAACACTTTTTGTCAAAACAAAGACATGTCCCGGTTTTTGAGAGAACGGATGAACGTGGACATTAATCACAGAGTTGTGCAGGCTCTTTCATCCCGCCCTCTTATCACACCAGAGACACAACTTAACATGTGCATGAGTCGTCTGCTGTGCTGCTTCGCATCATCCAAGCAGCAAAGCAGGATTTAATGAGAGGTGAATAAGGTCTCCCATAAGCTTGGGCCCAGGTCATCAACAGTCGGACACTGCAGCTTCTGACAGCAATTGGGGGAGGGTATTATACATACACATATGTCACTAAACAACACGTCATTCAGTGATATAAATCTATATATATATATCTTGCTGAATGACGTATCAACATGTAGTTCTATTTCTATGTTTGTGCCCATCCTAGTTTTAGGTTGTGAAAATCTGGTCACCCTCCCAAGAGGCAGACAGGTTCCTGTTGCCTCTGTCGACAAAATGTCTGACAGAGGCAGCGGAGGCAGGAATCATGCATATTTTTCAAAGGGGCGTACACCACTAAAGGTGTTGTGGAAAGTTGGAGCGTACACCACTAAAGGCACTGCAAGAAGTTGGGGTGTACACTGCTAAACTTGCTGTGGGAAGTTGGGGCATGCACCGCTAAAGCTGTAGGAGCTAGGTCGAACGGAAGTGGGCAAAATTGTTTTTACCTGCCCATATAAAAAGGGCAGAAGGATGACTCTGTTGTGGTATGCTTTAGTTTGCTCTAAAAGGGAGTGATTGAAGTTTACGATATTTTGCTCTGTCCAGCACCATTATTTTTCTCTCATTCTGGCCAAGGTACATTTCGCCATGAGGAAGTGGATGCGAGCTAGGGCATTCCCAAGCACCGGGTGAGTTCCAGTTAAAGGGTGGCCTGGGTGTTGTTGGCATACATCTGAATTTGAAGAGCGTATCATTTGGTCACCTGTGCTAAGGGTACCAAGAAGTAGAGCTTGAAAGGTAAGTTCCAGAGGCATGACATAATTGACTTATCCTGATGGATTGCAAGTCACCTATCCTAATTGGCTCTGTAGGGATGTATGAACATTTCTGACACAGAACAAACTCAACTACAAAGCAATACAGGGCTGGGCATATGTCTCCTCTATATAACACTACGGTTTTAAATATAGCTTTACTGATTTTACATAAAGCTTTGTATAGTTTCTGAAGCACAATCAAAAACGCCTTTTTCCCAAAAAATGTGATACTGATTCCACAGATCAGGAAGAGTAATCAATTACTTTAATACAGAAAAGGTACCCTTCGGACAGAAAAAACAAAGCTTCACTCCAGTTGAAGATGTTCGTGTTAGCCTGCCAAAGCTGACCTCATTCATACATTTTAAATGAATTCAAAGTGGAGCACTGTGACAGTGTCATGTGCTACCATTAAAATAATTAGTTAAATACTACCAGCATGTGGATCTTCTATAGCGCACCCTATATATCTGTGGAGGGGTACAGGAATGGTGAAGCTGGGGATGGTGAAGGTGGGAAGCAGACAGGCACACAGACAGACGTGAAGAAAGGCACACAAACCAACAGACAGACAAATGGCTAGCAAGCTAGCTGGACTGACAGAAAGACATATAGCTAGAAAGCAAGCTAGATATATAGGCAGGCAGGGAGAACGACTGATACTTAGCTAGGTAGATTGACAGACAGAAAGACAAATAGCTAGCAACCTAGTTATGGTAACAGACAGACAGACCGACAGAACAGTCGACCAATGGACATCCACAAGGATAGAAAGACAGACAAACATAGGCCAGCAGATAGCTCATTAGTGACCAAAGATATAGAAAGTCATTGATACACCAACAGAATCTTTCTTTTATTAGTTTCAACTAGTTTGGGTTGAGTAAATTCTTACAGGCATTTAATAAAAAAATCCTCATTACAACCAGTTTAAGAAGTATAAAAGTCCCCAAGAGTCAAAACTCCTCCGCCTTGATCCTCTTACACGTATCCCACCATATTACATATCTGCCCCCTTCTTTCCACCACATACTGAAACCCAGGTCACTGTAATAATCTGCTCCCCTTTAAATGCACAAAAATGTTCAAGAATTAGTACAGACTGGCCTTGAGACCTGTGTAGCACCATGTCATAGTAATCATCAAGCGTTGAATCATTTAGAATCTTTAAGGCCCTGAGTTTCTTGGGCATGAGAGTTCCTGAGACCTCGCTGAAGAAGGCAAGGAGCTGACTCCACTGTTTTCCAAACTGTTTTTTTCTCACTGTTTGCTGCTCTTGAGAGTTTTTCTATTTCCAGAATCCACCAAAGTTTTTCTAACTGTGTATGTTCAGAGGGGATTTTGTGTTGTGCCCAGAGGGAGAGGATCTTTTTTTGGCCGCCAGTAGTGAATCAGAAATGGGTCAAGCCTGGCTGCCAGGGGCAGATGTCTGTGACCAGTTGTCCAACCCGCTGGACAATCTGACCCTGTATTCTGCACTATGGATGATAACACAGAGTTTCAGAATTGTTTATGTCTAGGGCAGGGCCACAAAATATGTGTTGGTATTCCACCCTGCAATGTGAAATGATCCCTTCTTCACATATGCAGCCTAGCCTGGGTGTAATTTCAACAATCTAATATTTTCAGCATAGTTCCTCCCTCCAGCATGGGTACTAAAGTTGTTAGTTCGAGTTAGTATGTCCTCCTATTGTTTCTGGTCCCCACTAATGTGTAGTATTTTTGCTTCCAAGCACATTGACATGTGAATTTCTGGTCCCCCTTTGAGGTTCAAGATATAGATTTTGGAAGTGGAATGCTTAGCTCCAGAGCAGGTCATCCAGTATTTTTCAAAAAGGGGGGGGGGGTCAGCATCCTAGTGGCTCCCTGTTTGATCATGGGATTCAATAGCCAATGGCATAGATGCTGGTATTTGTAGTGCTCTGATTCTGGGAGTGTATATTTTGTCTTGGGCAGCACAAATGTTTTAATTATGTCATGGCCAAACATGCCCCTAAGGGTCTTACACCCACTTCTGACCACTGTTGGTATGAAGCCGTGTTCAAAACTGGAGTAAACTCTGTGTTGCCCCATGGTGGAATTTTCAAATAATTAAGGATTAGCATCTTTTGCTAACTCCCCAAAACTAAGGGCCTGATTTAGAGTTTAACAGATGAGTTACTCAGTCACAAACGTGACAGATACTACAGTCCACTGTATTACGATTCCTATAGGATTTAATGGGATCGTAAGATGGTGGACGTGATATCCGTCACATTTGTGACAGAGTAACCCCATCTGCCAAACTCGAAATCAAGCCCTAAAACAGTATCTTCAGTGCTTCAAAAGTGTATATGTTTACACCGAATTAATTGATTAAGGGAAACTAGGACAATTGACAAACAGTGATTTCACCAATGATTAGCAATAGAAGAAGCTTTTCCTATTCGCATATTTATACGCATGTTAGCACATACCTACCAGAATGCAAATATAAAACAGCATTATTATTTGGAGACTTCATTTATGTTTTCAGTGTACCAAATAGGTGAGCTAAATGCCTACAATAAACCGAGCAACATGTTTAGAAACTCACACTGATTTACTTTACGAGACGTAATTGAGCAATTTCTAACTCGTAATATGCATGGAGTAACTATTGAGTGAATAGATTTGTTTTTTGCAATGGGCAATATTGTGATGATTCAAGCAGTCTATTTCTAGTCTTTGCAAGAAATCACATTACATTACCAGGAATATAGAGTGGTCATTTCTAAAACCCATCTTAATAAAGATAAATGAAGTGTCTCCTGCATTTCTGAATTTAGAGTAATCTGAATGTCCGTTACCCATCTGTTATCAACTCAACTCAGTGACACAAGTCTTACTTTGGTCTAACTCTTGTCCACTCCTTCCAGACGTTAGAAGGGGAGACCCTGCTATCTTGTGACATGAAGACAGGATTCTCTGGGCCACCCCATCTCATCAGCAGGATGTGGAGGGACTAGGCAGTATTTTAAACAAGCTCATCCCCTAGACTCTTCCTCTAGGTTTTGGATCGTCCACAGGAAACAAACCCGGGCACATGGTCTTGTGCCTCTGGCTCCAGTTGCTGTACAACTGCCTCTCGCAGTCGAATAGCAACCCTACAGGACCATTTAAATGTGACATTTTAGGCACCTGCTTACAAGGCTGAAGTCACGTGATCATGGCAGTAGCAAACAAACACTTACTGTAATAAATTCAAACACTCTCATGGTGAATGAAGCCCTGTAAGCAAAACTACAGGGGACCTCCATAACAACTATACATTGGACATGTAGAGCAAAATCCTATGTCAGCACATAGCTTCACAACTTTCACCCAGAAAAGTCTTAATGTGTATTAATCTGCATAAACATCACTACAGTTTGATTTTGGAAGAAAGGCTAGGTCTTGTCTGAAGATCTGGAAGGAACAGTGATAGCACCCGTTTGAGGATGAAAAAAAGGTGTTTATCTGTAAGGTGTCAAAGGTTTCTCTACCTCGTAGAGTGAACTGAGTGGGGCTAAATAATTTGGGCTTGATCGTCAGTCCTCAAGTGCTGTTCAGTACAGCCAAAGAGTTGAGTTTAAAAGTACATTTTACAAGCAACTAAAAAAGGCTGGCAGGCAAAACGCATTGAGCCATCTTTTTTTCCGATACGAGAAATGCGTAATTTGATCAATAGAACGTACCAAAGGGTCTGTGATGGGCTTTGATAACCGTTCTGTGTTTCCAAAATATTATTCCAACATTAGGCAAGTAGCCAAAGTATAATCAAAATAATGGACCAGTTGCACGTGGACAATCTGGAACTATCTTGGAAGGAGAATCTTTCGAGCATGAAAATGAAGTTACCTTAAAATAATATGTACGCTTGCCCAACTATTACAAAGTCTAAAGAATATTTGGTCGGATTGAGAAGCTCAGTAGGCTGCAATCCTCTCATCTTGTCTATCTGATGGATATATTAAGATATTATGCGTTTTGTTCCTGTGCTGGGGATGAGACCACATAATTATGGGGAGAATTCAGTTTATCAGTGAAATTTACAAATCATTCCACACGTTAACCAATAATGTCAGTGCCTTATAGGTTTGGATAAATAAAAATGTTAGGCGGTTAAAACTATTGAAGGCAGAGATTATGTTGGAAAAGAATATAGGGCAGATCTACAAGAAAGTGGCGCTTGGGTCCCGATGCACCACTTTTCTTGCACTCTCCCACGCCACCATGGTTGCGCCATATTAATACTATGGCACACCATGGCAGTCGTTAACACAATAGAGTAAACATTTTTTATGCTACTGTAGTGCTTTACTGCACTAGCATCAAAAATGTTGATGCTAGTGCAACAAAGCACAGGAAGGCCCTTAGGTTAGTATGGGTGTGTTATTTTAATGCCTTCTCTGAGCAGGCATTAAAAATTACAGAGAAAATGGCGAAGTGAAATATTGTAAATTTCACTGTGTCATTTTTTCAGGCCTCCCTACATGGGAACACCCCCCTTGCATACATTATGCCTGACGCAGACATAATGTGGCGCAAAGGTTTCCAAAGTGGCGCAATGCAAGCATTGCACCACTTTGTAAATCTGATGCAGGGAAAAGGCCACCTTAGTGTAAAAAAAACAAAATTATGCCTGGGTGATGCAAGGTGGCGCAAGGGGCTTGTAAATATGCCACAAAATTAGGTAGTGTGGCAGTTCATCATAAAGAATTTGTCTATGAAGATAACTGATACTGCCCTCGATAAAAGAAAATGCTGCGAGTTACCTTCAATTCTGCTATACTGGTGGAGCACCAAATACGTGTAGCTACAAAAAATCTATAACTACTATACACAGCTTTTGCACAGGCCACAACTATTTCATGGAAAGAAAGGAATGGCTACATTGCTAGGGGCCATTTACATGTTCTTCAATAGACTATTGTAACGTGTTATATATTGGATGGAGAGAGAAAACGAAAACAAATCTGCAATGCATTCCAAATATGACAGGTGGGGACTCTCACCAAAAATTCCTAGGATGAGTTACAGTCCACCAATTTCATAAAGATGCACCAGCACCCATAAAAGAAAATAATCCCTTTATTTAGATGGCCGTCATAAGTCCTAAGCCTTTTCCAGTCAGGAGCATTATAATACTCGAAAAAAATCTGTTTGGTGGACTCCAGAGAGAGTCTCAAGATTGACAAATAAGGGACTGGTTACTTTACCTCATTGTATATATGTATGCATTAATGTGGGGATTTCATAGTGCAAACCTAACGAAAGGCAGCGTAGGGTACCACAGGGACACAGATAAAGATACAGTCTATGTACAACTGGAGGGGTGGGTGAGTTAAGCCTGGAAATGTTACTTTAATTTGATGTATTGTTCTTTAAAGTGTTTTGTCTTCAGCTCCTTCTTAAATTGCAGCAGGGTATGGGCAGTTCTTATGGTCTTTGCAATGTTGTTCTAGAACCTGGGTGCATACATGGAGATGGTCTGCTGCCTTGGTTTTTCTGTTTGGCACTTCGCCTGCAATCCGATGCTATCTTGGCTTTGTCCTGCCAGACACCAGAGATGGTGAGCTCGACAGCCAGGTGACAAGCTCGGATGGCGGCCATGATGGCTTTGGAGATGGTGAAGCTGGATTTAGAAATGATGTGGGCTGGTTACTGGAGCCAGCCTCATTGTAGGAAAGTAAAGATGGAGGATAGTAGGCTGGCAGCTGCAGGAGCAAGTCTCTGGAACAAGCTGCCTTTAGTCTTAAGAAACGTTCAATATGAGCGTTGTTGGAAACCTCTTCAAGGTTTTGCTCTTCCTTTTGTGTGACGCTCCTATATAATTGGATGCCTTTTAAGGCACAGGTCTTCAATATTAAAGGCCCACAGTAGTCCCTGTTACATTCCTACCAACGGAATTACCATTAACAGAGGTCCAGATAAATCAGGGACAGGGAAAGACCAGAGGTCATACATTTTTAAGGAATAACAAGGGAAATAGTATAGCTGCATGTTTCCCCGTCTAACTCCCAATAAGCGGTATTGATCTGTCTTTATTCAGATGTGGACGTGGACAGTGCAAAAGGGTTCAGTTGGGCCATTTTAGACAAAGTCAAATTATAGGATGAGGACCAGATTCAGGCTAAACATTTGAATTTAGGATATTAAACCTTGTCTCGTTCTGATGACCACACCCTGTGAAATCGCCTTATCATCATTATTATTATTATCTTGCTAGACCCAAAGCTAGGCGTGAGAGACCTATATGAAAGATTCAACATCCTCTACACAGTAAGGTAAGTCTCAGTCCAAACTTGTGCCACTTTGGTCTATGGGAAATGTTATTAAAACTATTAATGTTATAGTTCTGGTTGCTTGACAATCTATATGTACAGACAAAT
This sequence comes from Pleurodeles waltl, assembly GCF_031143425.1. Lineage (NCBI taxonomy): Eukaryota > Metazoa > Chordata > Amphibia > Caudata > Salamandridae > Pleurodeles > Pleurodeles waltl. The sequence goes on from NC_090447.1 coordinate 1,341,159,935, forward strand.
GCATGTAAATATCCATGAAATATGGATACATTTAAAGTATGGAGGGATGACCCTGTACATCCTTCGCCAGTAGGTCATGGGTACATGCAGTTATAGCAGACTAGCGCCGTCCAAAATCTCTCCACAGGATGTCCCCATCACAATACCAGAACATCAGCTGCCAAATAAAGTCTAAGGTCTGATTGAAGATCTGGTGTCTCCGAGGAAGCACCAGTACCACACCTGCAGGGGCGCATCTAACCAATTCTGACTTTGTTAGCAAGGTGGTTGATGTGTTTTTTCACTTGCAGAAGCTGGGCTACAGGACCCACTGTGGTTGAAACACTGTGGCTGCTGTGCGTGACCAACTCTGTGGTGACCCTCTCAGATCCAGTTGCTCTTGTCTCTGGCCCTATTGTACCCACACCATGTCCAACTTAATTTATTTCGGACTCCTATGAAGTGCCCTTTTGTGCCCACCACTGTCCTCTTTAACCAAATTTGAGTTTGTGAAACGGAACTCCTAATTGGGGGTACCGTACCAGGATCCACATTGAAATTAGCCTTGGTATGTTGGGAGTTTTCTCCTTGCACATGAAGGACATGTTCATTATTTCCTGTCCGAGGCCATCATAATTCACATGGCAGATATATATAGAAATCTGGTCAAGCTATCCTGTTTTGTGCATCTGTCCCAACACCATTTCTGGTATGAGTTTCGGTCCAGACGCACAGGGAGTTCATTCCTATGTGAACTTTAATGTAAAATATAACACCAGATACACACCAATATACCTGGTCTTTGCGACTTTTGCATTACCAGTGCAGCGCTTGATGAAAAGGCACGTGAGGGTTTCAATCATCAGTGGAGGACCGAGAACTAGAGTTTAGTCAAAAATCTCAAACAAAATCAGAGGTTGTATAATAAACAGGTGGGATCTTTCACATATTTTCATTAAATGCTTGAAAGAAATGTATTCGTCTGCGTAATTTATCTGTTTTGACTTTAAAACTAAAATTTGGCGGAGCTTACATTTGTTGGCAGAACGTTCACTTGGTAGCAAAATTCAAAGTAGTTTAGTCACAAGCAATATATTAATCCACCTACAGCGCATTGTAATGCATTAAAGCTCAAAAGCAGTGGACACATTTAAGTGATTACATTAAGTTAGTATATGCAGCCAATAGACTCCTGTCTGTTTCAGAGATTTTATGATGAAACATTCTCCAGAATATGCTGTTGTAATTTATACCTGCACTTGCCCATATTGTCATCAGATCGCTATCCTAATTCAGTCTTTCCTGTCACAATTCTGCATCTCAGTTTTCAATTCAATCTCTCCTTTTCCGTAGGTACTTTACACTTCATAGACATTAATCACTGCTTTTAAGTTTCCATAGGCTTCTTCACTGCTCTTGCCTGTCACGTCACAGTGGTTTAGCCTGTCTTACTGCAATGTTCTCTCAGTCGCCAACCTTCAGTTTACCTTGATTAAAATTGCCTTATGAGTTTGCCAATATGAATTGTGCCAACACAAATATATACAAATTGTACATACATACACATCTTTCTCATAAAACGCAAACCACCAAACATTCCATTCTAGTGTTTCTTCTAGTAAACAATTAGATTACTCTGCTGTCAGTTTCTTAACATATCAGTGTGGATTATTCACCAAATTGGCATGCTCATTACTGCACAGCCTGGTGGACTAGGAATTTGTCGCCTCTACAATGAGATTCTATGAATTTACATGTTTGATTGTTTTTTTCCACTTGGATTCCAGGCTCATAATCTGACATACTTCAAACCTCATTTTTAATTCTGACAACAGACAGCTCTATTTGCCCGTCTGAGCTCATAACATCAATACCAAAATAGTTCATTTCAGCCATTTCTTGCAGAATGTGCCACTCATATTCTAGTCCAGATCTGAGGGGCATTTTCATCTCACCAATTGCTATTGGCTCCTAGGTGTTCTAATCCTCCTCGCTTAATAGTGCTTCAGATTACAGTGTACAGCGTCCTTGCACTGAACTGCAGACACATTTCTGCTCCAAAAAGGATTTCAACGCCCCTGATGATGCTAAACAGCTGTGATTTTACGTTTCCTACACGACACATATAACTTGGCCCTCTGCACTGTGGGTATGCAGTCTCTACATATGCCGCAATCCAAGACACTGACCCTGTAACTACTGCAATTTATTGCAATTACTTCTACACAATGTTGCACAATGTGGTCCTTTCCAAACTTCAGAGAACCATGTTGTGCCTTCCACAAAGAATTACAATAGCTTCGGACAGATGAAAGGTCTCAACCAGCAGACAATTACATATCAGTTGATCAGACGGGGAGAGTCTGATGTGTATCCATAAAAGGAAGAATAAGGGCCAGATCAAAACTGTAAAAGTTGGAGGAAGGCTTCAAATCCTAACACTTATTCGAAGCAATTCAAAATGTTTTGAAATAACAACAATCGGATAATAGTCTGCACAAAAGACACTTAACAGCATTATTAGAACCAATTACAACACCTATATAACATACCACAGTGTAACTACAACACACCAGATAAACAGAAGTGAGAACTGGGTTTTTTAAAACAAGTAATGTTTACCTGCACCTAGGGAATGAGCAGTATGGTTGCTCGCTGTGCTACCCTGTTGGCCAAGCATGTGACTCCCCATATTCGACACAAAACTCCCCAACACAAATAACATGACATTGAAAGTACCAACAGAGGCTAATGTTCTCAACCTGAAAATTCAGAAAAACTGTAAAGACACATTAAAGTTTGTCATACACTGGGTGAGTACGGGAAGAACAACGCTAATTGAAAGAGCTGGATAATGCCCAATGAAAGATCCTATGCAGAGTAAAGCACACACCACAAGCAAATGAAAGAGGGAGAGCACTCGACACCTTGATGTCAGTGTGTGAAAGAAGAAACTCTGGACAGTTTCAATTCCTACCAAAGATGGACCATTTAGACAAACTGAGAGTGTGGCTAAAGTAATCCCTAGCTCTGTGAGGCCAAACACTGAGAGACCTATTGCACATCACACATTAATCAGCCCTGGAACAATTGAACCAGGAAGGAAATATGGTTGAAGACCCCCCACAAAATTAGTGATGGCAAAGAGGGATCATGCTTTGACCACTAACTTAAAATGAACCTTGCGTCAGGATATCCCTAATAGTCCTGAGACTAAAAATCAAAGGGGATTCAACATATTTATCACACAAGACATCCGTGTTACTTAGCCAAACCCATTACTTCAATGACAAAGTTAAAAACATTAAGACAATGAAAAATGTACAGGAGACCCCAAGAGGTAGAGTTAGAAATGGTCCTTTATGCAGGGTTATGTCCAAACGTGTAGCCTTTCTCCTCCTATTGGTCTGATCCTCTTTTTGTTGGCTTTAGGGCTCTGGGCACTTTACCACTGCTAATCAGTGCTAACATGCATGTGCTCTCACCCCTAAAACTATGTATGATTGGCTTACACCTGTTTGGCTACTTAATTTACCTGTAAATCCTTTTAAAATGGTATAACATAAACCCTGGGCCTGTACATTAAATGCTACAAGTGGGCCTGCAGCACAGATTGTGCAACCCACAGAAGAAGCCTTTCAAACTTGTCTCCGGCCTGCCACTGCAGTGCCCCCATGCACAGTTTACTGCCACACTGACTTGGCAAGTCAAACTACTTGCCAAGGCCTAAACTCCCTTTTTTCTACACCTAAGTCACCCCTAAGGCAGGCCCTAGATAACACTATGGGCAGGGTGCTGTGTATGTTAAAGGTAGGACACATGTCTTTATATGTTAGATGTCCTAGTAGTGACAAACAGCCCATTTAGTTTCTCACTTCTGTGAGTACTGCTCCTCTCATAGGATTGCATTGGAAATGCCCTGACATATGTCTAAGTGATATCTTCTGATCTATAATGAGTAGCATAGGCATGTTTTGTATGCTTGGAATGGTGGCGAGAAATCCTGCTTACTGGTGTACGTGGATTTTACATTACTATTTTAGAAATGCCACTTTCAGAAAGTGGGCATTTCTCTGACGTTATAAATCTAGCACTTTGCAGCCTGAGTCCAATCCACATCTGGGGTAGAGTGACAGCTCCACTTGGTGCATACTTTCCAGTGAGCCATAACACAGGAAGGGCTAGGTGTGACAGAAGTGGCATCATCATGCTTATAGTCTTCCTGGGCTGGGGAGAGGGAGGGCCGTTCACACCTTACGTGTGAATAGGCAGTGTCCTGCCATCACACAATGGACTAATTACCTCCTACTGATGTCTGGAGACAGGGCTGGGTTGATAGGGTGCTGTGCTTCTCTTGAAAGGCTCTTTTGAAGTTACCCCCTGAACAAAGGCATTTCTAAGTATAAGTAGAGGGGCTGCAGCACCCTGATTGGGAGAGCACTTTTGGAACGGGGACCAAATCGCTGCCAGAGGGACTACTGGACTGCACAAAGGACTCATCTGGACTGCTCTTCTTTTGTTGCCCTGCTGCCTGGTGTCTATTGGGTGGCCCAAAGGGGGTTCAACTGGATTGCTTTTCTGCATCTTGCCCTGCTGCCAGCATGTTTCCAGACTCTGGAATGCCAAGGTTCTGTGGGGCTGCTTGAGGAACTGCCACTCCAAGAAACTTTCTTTGTTGTGCTGGCTACATTGCTGGCTGGGGGCGGAGAGGCTGCCACTGTGACAAGTGTGCTGGCCTGCTTGCCTACTGCCCTTGTGCCCCAAAGTATTGTCCTGTGACTAGTGGCTGCCCCATCCATGCCAGTGGAACTTTGAGCCCAGTCCTTGCCGCCATCTGCACACAAGCGCATGGTGTGCACTTGACCTGTTACTCTCTGGGAGCCTGTATGGGGAGCGCTGCACATTTTCCCCTGCATATTGCAACCAGTTAAGAGTGAGCACTTCCTTAATCTCCTCCTGCGAAGAAAGCACATGTTGAGCGCTGGGGTAGGCTGGGGACTTAGCCCGGTTTGGCTCCCAAGTTTGTATGCCCTGAGGCTGCAGTACTGAGTGCAGCCTCACCCTGTTTCACTGCCCTGCCCACCAGAGAGTGTAGGGGGCGTAGCCCAGGCAAAGGAGGAACCAGCTGCCCCAGCCACAACTGCCTCTAATAGGAGAGACGGACTGCAACCACACACCCTCCCCTGTGTGCTGTTCCCTGGAGACTGTGTGGCAGAAGTAAGATGGGGCGCACAGCCGCAGGAGGGATTTGCTGTGGTCCGATGGTGATTGCCAGTCGCACCTTGGGAACTTCCCCCAGTACGGCCATTCTCAAGCCACAGGAAGTCCCATCATCAAGCCCAAGGCACTGCTCACACCACAGTTTGGATCCCGGGGGGTGGTGGCTGCCTTCCTCCAGCAGCATTTAACTCCACCACAGTGCAAGGACTCAGGCATTCCCCCCGTGTATCACTGAGAGTGGGAGTGCTATGAGCTTGTATTGGGCCCAGCCAGGGGCATGAGGTGGCCCCACCATCAATGATGACCTCCTAGCTGGGGACAGCTACACAAGAGACTAGAGCGCCCCCCACCTGCCTGAAATACTGTAACTCCCATGGAGGGAGCACCTACATATGTGCTTTAGAACCCCGAGTAACTGGATATGGATGGCAGGACGGGTGAATCCTCCATGTTGGTTCCGATTTTGCCTTCCCCTGCCCTTGCAAATTACCGTAATCAAGGAAGTAGGGATGCAGGTCTACCTGTCACCCTCATTCGGGGGTGAATTACTGTATACTATTTAGTAACAGCACAGGAGCGCTGTGCCCTGTGATTCCATGATGGCTTATGAGTTTACTTCTAAAGTAACTGTTGTATTTAATGCCCACATGTCATAATATTGGAGTAGTTCTGATGCCTGCACAGCATTTAAGGATCGGGTCATGGGTGATTATTGTATGATTCAGGACTATAGATACCATCATTTAGTAATGGTTTACATGTACACTTTTTATGATTCATGTCGCTTTGGAATACAACTATATATATATATATATATATATATATATATATATATATATATATATATATGTGTGTGTGTGTATATATATATATATATATATATATATATATATGTATATATATATATATATATATGTATATTGTACATATTTTTATACATCTTGGTGTGGAGTCTCTTTTGTGGTGTATTTATTGGTGCGAGTGTGCTGTGCAGATGCTTTACGCATGTCCTCTGGGGATAGGCCTGACTGCTTGGTGCCAAGCTACCGGGGGTGAGCACATGTTATCCTTAGTGTGTAACTTACTTGCCCTGGCTAGAGTGGTGGGTTCTGCGTGGCTGAGGTGTATACCCTAGCCAACCATTTCTAACAGGTAGCAAATGGGATTTCATCCTATCCTTCTTCAACAGAAAACAGGAGTACCTGAGAATGGACAACATTCCATGCTTATTACGGCTCATTTGGAGAAGTTATGATTGCAGGTAATGGACAATAAAATTAAAACCTAGAAATCACCAGGCAAAAGAAACCCGTCATGCTTCGTGTAGAAAGATCAAAATAATTTATGATGCCAGAATTCATTGCATTCCTAAAGGAGCTCTAATCAAATTCAACTGCACAGGTTTGCTGTAGTGCAACACAGATGCAGATGATAGTTGTTAGCAACTCAGTTCTTCTAGTCTACTGCTAATGTCTGAGACTCTCAAGGAAGAGAAACCTGAAATTCCAAATATAAAATAAATACAAAATAACAGAGCACAGCAGATTTATTTATGCAGATAATGTCTTACTTTGAACCAGATGATGGCTCAAAAGAATAGCTGAACAAAGCTTTATACCCTATCTTGATCTTGAGTCACATACTTCATAGAAAGTTTATGACCAATTGTTGCAATTTCATATAAAACATATCCATGCTAGCAGTTTGTTTCCGAATTGGTACAATTGCATGTCTTCATTTTCCCAAGTTAAATCAATGTCAGCACACTAAGCTGTCCACTGGATTATTTGGCCACCTTTAATGCAACAATATATGGCTCGATGTAGAGTGCAATCAGGTGAGATTTACAATTCCAAGTAACACGTGTATCTTGTGCTATATAGAAACAATAAATAAGTCCTTTGATCAATAATGCATGTGAGAAACTATATAATTTCAGACTAAATTTGTAACGTAAGTCAATCTTGTATTTTGCCTTGATGCTCTGCATGGTAACAAGCAGGCCTTGGGGATCTGGAGCAGCTTCTCTATGCCCTCTGCATGATTGTGTGTAAGCATGACTGTCGAGCGGCCTGTCTCAGTATGATATCAGACCATTCCTGAAAGACAAGAAATGGGATGTGAGTACATGACTGAGTGATATTTGTCAATCATGAAATGTGGGGAAAGCCAAGCTTTGGTTCAGAACTGACCCTGAACCACTAGGAGTGCTTACACGACTCAGGAAGACTGCCTAACCATTCTTCTAACTCTCTCATGAGACATCCCTGGCCACGCAGCCAAGTGAGCCCTCTCAGTTGATTGTTTAAGAAATGTATTCTGTCCACTCCAGAACACATTACAACCTTTCACAATGATCAGTAAGGAAATAACAAAGAAGAGGTGTTCACTCCACTCATCTGAAAGTTAGTCCATTGTAAAGAAGAAGCTGAAACTGTGGCTCGAAAATCCAAGTCCATATTTTAAGAGAGTAGAGGAAATTTCAAAAAAGTGAGTTAAAGGATCTGTTACACTATCAAAGACACCAACAGCCATATGGTGATCCTGTTGCACAGGCACAGTAAGGATCATTGTGCTTATTTCTGAAGGAATTGTGCTGCCTATAGCACATGTACAAACTCAGTAAATCTGCAATGGGGGCTTGGGGGGAGCAATGGGCTTGCCCGGTCTCCCCCCGGGCTTATCGGGCTGACGTGGTATGAACCACGATCACGAACGGGGATTGGTTGGCTGGACAGGATGGGGCGGTGGCTTAGGCGGGAGGATAAAGAGCAAGGGCTCGGTGTGGGAGGCCTCTTTGGCCGTTGTCACACCCAGTGGGCGTTTTGTTTTTGTGAAAGTGTTCTAGGTAGGCGTTTATTTGCAAGAGAGGGGGTGTGTTTTGAGGAGTTATTGGGTGGAGTTAGGCTAATTTTAATAATTTTATTTGAATTTGTGACAATGGAGCCTAGTAAAGTGGTTATGGCGTTAAAAGTTTTACAAGACGAAGGAAGGGAGGATTTAATAAAAGAGGGTGTATTAGAGGAGGCTTGGGTGGGTTTGAGAAGACCGAAACGTCGTTCGGCAGAGGGTGTGTCAGCCGCAGTGGCTGCTTGTTCTCCCCCTAAATCGGGAAAGAAGTTTTTACGAAAAAGTGTTGAGGGTCGGAAGGTCTGTCACTCACCTGATTTGGGGTCTGATACTAATACTTCCTTGCTGTCGGTTTCGGCGTCAAGGTCACGAGGGAGACGAGGGGGGTATTTGCCCCGGCGGAGAGGTTCGTCATTTGTGAGGAGAATTTCGTCAGGCGGCCGCAGCGCTCTGACTAGGCCTGCGGTAGCAAGTGCGGGCCGCATGGTGGCGCAGGGAAAAGGCGCGCAGGTGCAAGTGAGCGCGCGCTTACAAGCCCAATCGCCCGTAGAAAGAGGCGCTGAGCAAGATTCAAGGAAGGACGAGGAAAGGACGTTAGCTGGCTCTCGCAAGATGGCGGCGCCCAGAAAAAAGTTTCAATCGATGCCGGTCATAAGTGAAACAGTAGTGGGCAAGCCAGATGTGCCTGTAAATGCTGGTTCACAGTTAATTAATGAGGTGGTAGTCATTATTGACAGCGAAGAAGAATTGCAAGAAGCTGACAGAAGGATTTTAGACCCGGTTTTGGGTGGTACGCGGGTTTCTCATGGCTCAATAAAAAACAGGTTGATACATTGGACCCCTAGATTGGTCAGTCCAATGATACATAAGGTTCAGTCATGGGAAATTAATAATCAGGATGCATTTCAATTAGGTGAGCAGGTGGAGCTAGTGGATGACAGTGGGGCAGTGTTTAAAGGTATAGTATGTAGTGAGGCTGGGATTTCGGGCATGCTGGATAAGGTTTATGTGGGTTTAGATAGTCGGCAACTTGTTAATGAGGGTACATCTGGGTGTGACACATCGCATGTTTCGGGCGAGCATGGGGTGCAGGCGATATATCGGCAATCTGGGCGGATTGTTGGTGATAAGAGCTTGCCGGTGAAGGTCCGGGCGCCTTCAAAACATCGGCCTGAAGGGAGGGTGCGATCAGGAGCGGTCCATCCGACTTCGAGGGATGCAGAAGTTTCAGTGGCGGCTCAGCCATCCACTAGCCAGAGCGCTGGTGATGATTGGGCTGGGTTGGATGAAGAATTACTCGATTACGAAGAAGTGGAGGTGCCTGTCATGTCGAAGAAGAGAGTAGTAGTGGCAGATGAAGAGCCGCTTGGGGTTCAGGGCGGCCATGTTCCAGTTCATCGTCAGGAGAGAACAGCGGGCAGCTTACCTAGAGGTGAGGAGGGAGGCGTTCATGGTGGTGGTGATATTTCGGGGAAGTTGAGTCGGGCTAATGTTTCTAATGTTGCAAGGGGCTCCAAGGAGCTGCAAAACAAGGTGGATGCTGCGATTCAAGTGAGTGCGGTCACTGAAACGGAAGGCAAGAAGGAAGTAAGTGGGGGTAACGTTGATAAGTCATTAGAAAAGGATGAAGCAGGTGTGGGTGGTAAGTCGGGTGCTATTTCTAGTGGGGACGTGACGGTGAGTGGTAATAAGTTAAAGAAGTTGCCTTACATGGGAGTGTCGATGCCTTTGGGGGCGCATCTCACTCAGCATTTGAAAGACAAGATCTGGAAAGGGGAGTTTATTGATGTTTTCAAATTATTGCATAGGGAGGTTCAGGCAAAAGAAGGGTCAAAAGAAGAAGAATGGGAGCTAGCTAGGAGACCTCGAGTTCCAAATACGATAGAGAATTGGACTTCGGCTTTTTTGATTTATGCAAGTGTTTATTGTGAAAAGCATCAAGATTCTTGTGTAGCGTTATTGAAATACATGGACGTGGTTCGGAGAGCTCAAATGGATTTTGGAGGTTTTGGTTGGTTCAGGTATGATGAAGAATTTAGAGCAAGGAAGGTAATGGATTCATCTAAATTGTGGGGAGAAATTGATAATGAATTATGGATGCAGTGGTTAAGGACTGCAAGAAACGCGCCAACGATGCATACAGCAAGTGGTTTGCCGGTGCAATATAAACCCTTTCAAGGGCGTCCCACCCAAGTTGGGGTGGGTTTCGGGCATAGAGGGCAATTCCAAGCAAATGGGTCCTGTTGGTCTTTTAACAGCGGGTTTTGTAACAGGCAACAATGCAAATTTAGACATGACTGCTCCAATTGTGGGGGGAGACACCCTGTGTCACAATGTTTTGGTGGGATGCAAGGGTCTTGGCACGTGCAATCGTCAAGAGGAGGGGACAGGGGTAGAGGATTTACACAGCAAGTTGCAGGAAAAGGGTCCTACTCCTATTAAATGGGACGTTATGGCTTATTGGTTGCAGTTTTATCCAAGGAGGGACGATGCTAAACTTTTGTTGGATGGCTTTATAGAAGGTTTCAGGTTACGTTACCAAGGTTTGAGGTTGAGGAGATGGGCTAATAATTTGAAGTCAGCAAGAGAGCATCCAGAAGTTGTGAGAACAAAGCTGGGAAAAGAAGTGAATTTAGGCAGGATTGTTGGCCCCTTTTTAGATTGGCCGCTGTCAAATTTGACTATTTCCCCGCTAGGTGTGGTTCCGAAGAAACAGGATGGGGAATTTAGGTTGATACATCATTTGTCTTGGCCGGCGGGGGCCTCTATAAATGATTTCATCGCTGCAGAAGATTCACTGGTGCATTATGCATCTGTGGATGAGGCTATTGCCTTGGTACGAAAATGTGGAAAAGGCGCAGAGATGGCGAAGTCAGATGTGGAGTCAGCATTTCGTTTGTTGCCGGTGCACCCAGATGATTTTTCTTTGTTGGGCATGCAATTTGAGGAGGCCATATATGTGGACAGGATGTTGCCTATGGGTTGTTCAGTTTCTTGTTCTTTGTTCGAGATGTTTAGCTCATTTTTGGAATGGTGTTTTTTATTTTGCAGCCGCGGTTCTTTGGTGACCCATTATTTAGATGATTTCTTTTTTGTTGGCAAGTCTGGGTCTGGCGGTTGTGGCAGAGCATTGCAGGATTTTGAGAAGTTGATGTCCAGATTTGGTGTTCCATTGGCGAGTGACAAGACAGAAGGGCCTGTGTCATGTCTTACCTTTTTGGGTATAGAACTGGATTCGGAAAGAATGGAAGTGAGGTTGCCTGAAAACAAAGTGCAACATTTGATTTCTTTGTTGGAGGAGGCAGTGGCAAAACCAAAGATTGAGTTGCGGCAGGCACAATCATTGCTTGGTCATTTGAATTTTGCCTGCAAGGTGGTTAGGGTTGGCAGGGCATTTTGTCGCAGGCTTGGTTTTTCCATGCGGGGAGCTGTTTTACCACATCACCACATTCGCCTTCGGGCAAGTATTAAGGATGATTTGAAGATGTGGATCGAGTTTTTGAAGGAATTCAACGGTGTGACTATGTTAGTGGAAGATGAAAGTTGGTTTTGGCACGTTCAGATTTTTTCAGATGCCTCTGGTGCTCATGGTTTTGGTCTATTTTGGGACGGTCATTGGGCAGCGGAGGCTTGGCCCGCTAAATGGAAACAGTCGAAGTTTAGCATTGCATTTTTAGAATTTTTTCCTTTAGTGGTTGCGTTGGTGCTTTGGGGCCGGTTTTTAGCCAACAGGAATGTAGTTTTTAATGTAGACAATCAGGCCGTAGTACATTTGGTTAATTCACAGAAGGCAAAAGATGAGAAAGTGCTGAAATTATTGAGGATTTTCTTGCTGAACTGTTTGAAGTTCAATATCTTGTTCAAAGCTAGACACGTGCCTGGTGTTTTTAATAACATCGCTGATGCTTTATCTCGATTTCAGTGGCAGAGATTTCGTGGTTTGGCGCCGGGAGCAGATGTTCGGAAGACAGTTATACCTGGGGAGTTGTGGGATCTAGGAGAGTGAGGATGTTGGAGTTAGTTCAGCAATCAATAGCTCCATCGACGAGGAGGACTTACTGTCAGGCATGGTTGGATTTTCTGGATTCAGGTGCGGTACGTAGGTGGGGTGAGACTGATGTTATATATAAGAGACAGGACGATGCAGTTCGATTCATTATGCAACAGATTGAGTTAGGTCTGGCTGCAGTGACTATTTCGGGTAAGTTATCAGGGGTTTCTTTTTATGGTAAGTATTTTTGGGGGTACGATCCGGTGGAGGGTGAGTTATGTAAGAGAATTTTAGCTGGTTGGGCCAGGGTGGGTGGGGTGAGGTGTGATAGGAGGCGTCCTATAACTCATGATTTGCTGAGGCCTCTGTTGGGGTGTTTGGGGGAAGTCTGTTTTTCTGAGTGGGAGGTCTCTTTAATTTCTCTTTGCATGTCCTGGTTGTTTCATGGGGCTTTTAGGATTTCGGAGCTTTTAGGGTTAAAAGGGAGGCAGGGGCTTATATTGGAGAACGTGCATGTGAGTGTTCAAGGAGTTTGCATATGGTTACCTTTTTCCAAAGGGGACCAGCTGGGCAGGTGCCAAGAGCTGTTATTGAAGGCATCACGATCCAAGGACTGTCCAGTGAGTTGTTGGTTGTCTTTCATGGCATTACGGTTACATTATTACAGGTTTGTATTTATTCATCAGGATGGTTCGCCGCTGTTAGCATCACAGTTTTTAGCAGTTTTAAGGATGGCAGTTAGGAGATTGGGTTTAGACCCTAGTAGTTACGGTACACACTCTTTTAGGATCGGGGCTGCGACGGAAGCGAGGAGACAAGGTGAATCAGATCAGTCAATTAAGCAATTAGGCAGGTGGAGGTCTAGATCTTTTCAGAGGTATGTGCGCTCGTTTAAGCAGTAGTTAGGTATTTCTTGGGAGTTTTTTTATGTATGGGTAGTTTTGTACAAGTGTTGCTGATTTGCTGTACCGCTCTTTTACAAATGCTCTCTGCCAATTTTTTCTGTATGTTTTGATTGTTATAATTTAAGATGTGTATTAACATATTTCTCTTGTAGGTTGCGTCGGGGGGCCGGACAAGGTTTGTGCCGTTTGGATCGTGGGTCACTCCTTCGTTTGCTGGGCGGAGAAGCAAGCGGCATCGCGGCATTTTGGAAGGCAATTGGGGCTGGATGGGGCCAGAATAAAGCTTAGTTGGGTAGGTAAGAGTGGCATGAGATGGGGGGAGTTGCTGTACGTTTTGGCAAAAAGGTTTGATCGTGGTGTTTGTCCTGATGTATTAGTTTTACACTTGGGTGAAAATGATTTGGTTGCGCTTTCGGGCATTGGTTTGTTGAAGGCGATGAAGTTAGATTTATGTAGGATCAAAGAGCGTTGGTCAGGTACACATATTGTTTGGACGAGTTTTGTACCTAGAAGGGTTTGGAGGGGTGCTTATTCTTTTAAAGGAATTGAGAAGCAACGAAAAAAGGTGAACAGGGAAATGAGGAGTTTTTGTAAGGATCAAGGTTTTTCGGTGCTTACACATGAGAATATTGGGGTTTCTGATGTAGAATTGTTTCGGCAGGATGGGGTTCACTTATCGTTTTTGGGTAATGAGCATTACTTGTTAGAACTTAGGTCGTTGATTGCTAAGTTATTGGGCGAAAACTTATGGGATAAGTAAAAAATTTTGGGTGGGGCAGGAAAACGCCGGTGCGGGTTTTCCTGTGTGGCCTTTTGGGGGGGAAGGGGTAGATCAGAAAGATGAGAGGGCAGGGAGTTTGCACAGACAAGGGGAACTGGAGAAGGTGACTGCAGGACACATGGGTCAATGGTTGGTCGAGTCAAGGTGGGGATGGGACAAGGGGTAGTGCAGTGGGGTCATTTTAGAGGGAGGGGGAGGGGTTAGGTGATGAATTTTGTATTAGTGAGGATTGGGTAGTTTTGTGAGGCTATTATGCCAAGGTTGTAATTTTGCCAGACCTGTTCTATTAAAGCGGCCTTTTACCCCTTTAAGCGAGTGTCGTGGTCATTTCATGTGTCTGCCCGATGGGGGCTTGGGGGGAGCAATGGGCTTGCCCGGTCTCCCCCCGGGCTTATCGGGCTGACGTGGTATGAACCACGATCACGAACGGGGATTGGTTGGCTGGACAGGATGGGGCGGTGGCTTAGGCGGGAGGATAAAGAGCAAGGGCTCGGTGTGGGAGGCCTCTTTGGCCGTTGTCACACCCAGTGGGCGTTTTGTTTTTGTGCCCGCCCGCCCTCCCTGTAATTTTTGTTAGATATTAGTGTTGCGTTTAGGTGGTTTTTTGTAGATTTGAACATTACGTTTGTTAAGGAGTTTTGGTTTTGGGGTTTGAAATTTAACTTTTGCTAGAATCGGATAGGTACCAACTCTGTTTTATTTTGTTTTTCATTATGATGACAACGGCATAGATATGTGAATAAGGGGGGGGGGGTGGTTTTTTATTTTTGCCGCTGATAGGCGGGTCTGGTGGGGTTTTCTATGTTTAATAAAGTGGCCTTTTGGGGGGGAAGGGGTAGATCAGAAAGATGAGAGGGCAGGGAGTTTGCACAGACAAGGGGAACTGGAGAAGGTGACTGCAGGACACATGGGTCAATGGTTGGTCGAGTCAAGGTGGGGATGGGACAAGGGGTAGTGCAGTGGGGTCATTTTAGAGGGAGGGGGAGGGGTTAGGTGATGAATTTTGTATTAGTGAGGATTGGGTAGTTTTGTGAGGCTATTATGCCAAGGTTGTAATTTTGCCAGACCTGTTCTATTAAAGCGGCCTTTTACCCCTTTAAGCGAGTGTCGTGGTCATTTCATGTGTCTGCCCGATGTGTAGAGTGGAAGATTATATTTTGGAGAAAATGTATCCGTAGGGCATATATGTGTAAAACCAGAGGCAAACTAATACTGAGCCAAAAAGGCATTGCAGACAAAATATATTACATACATATAAGTACATGTTTAAATATGGGTACTACATTTAAAAACATACTAAATGCACATACTCAAAACCTGGGTGCTCGATAAATCTATAGATACTGTAATGAGTGAAGCAACGCCTATATTATGAAAGGTAAGAGCTAATATTACGAGGTGGGCAGGTCAAGAAAGAGGGTGGAGGTATGAGAGTAGATTAGAGATGGGGTAGGAGATCTTTCATTCCTCTATTTCAGGTGAAGTGTGAAAGAGCCCTCCTCCGCGTCCGAGGACTGTTGTCCCAGATCCTGAGTGAATGCCACTTCATAATGGATGGCCCTACAACGATTGAATGGATTGTTTTAGAAACGATTTTCAAACATTTTGGAGTGACAAGGTTTTTTTTATTGCACTTGCTACACTGATTACCAATCTCAGTGGAAACATAAAACTCACATAAAATAACTTAGGCCAAATTATAAGCAAGTGAAACATGTTTCTGTGCATCAGATGTAGCATCGACCTTTCATTTTCTGATTTTCAATATTTTATTAGATAAATAGCCTCAATATTCATGCTTTGGATTTTAAAAAAGTATGCTCTGTTTTATGGCTTTACCTGGAGCTAACAAAACCGAAATACTCCGTTATAGAAGAGATCTCCCATGAGTCTGAAACTACTATGAGCCCTTAAAAAGCATCCCTAGACAGCAAGCAAAAGCCTTTGAGAAGCCTTGCTCAGCAGTCTCCTTGCCAGCCAGGCAGCACAAGTACACTGTCCACCAATCCTGAAAGAATCTAGTTTTCTGGATTGAGTGCTGCAGGGATGACCCAAGTAACAGAGAGAAAAATCTTCTAGTCTGCCATGGAAAAGCCAAAGTGTTTCTTACACAAGCAGTAACAAGTCTCATTGGCCTAGCATGTATCCCCATTTATTTTTCAGACACACGCTGAGCGCTTGTTAAAAAACGTAAGATCCTTCACCTCATAGTAAATAATTTGTTAAGAGGAGTTCTTCTGATTTACATCTTCACTGCCTGCCTGTCTACTAATTCCTGAAGTTAAACTGGGTGTTCTGACTACTGAAGATTTAGTTATGTCTGTGCGAATGTTTGAATTATTATTGTGCTTTAAACATGAACACAGAAACTCTTAAATCCCATAAAACTGAGCTAACCTACAACAGTATCCCTTCTGTCCTTGATATGCACTTGCTGTAACTTAATTATGGACATATCATATGACCTGCTAGGTCAGGTCAACCTACATAGCCCAAAAATGATTTTCCATGAACTTCCTTGTCCCCTGAAAAGCTACTTTTGAATGTTGGTAGGATGTAAGAGCCTGGGCTCCTCTAAATCTGAACCATTCATGTAGTTTATCTTTCTCCTGATGTTCCCTCCCATTTTTTTATTTGTGACAAGTTTGTGGAGCCCCCGATACTAAGGAACCCATGCAACTGGTAATCTAGTTATCCTCAAAACAGCTTCTGGCTGCCTGAGAAGGGGAAAATTTCCTTATGGGTCACCAACCTCTAGTCCTAAAGGGGCAGCCCACCTGGATCTTCCTCACATAGAGTTTGCTGGGCCAACATTATAGTTGTTTGGGATGCAGAAACTGTACCTTCCAAATTAAATCGGAGGGAAATAGGGGACATTTTGTGATCATTTGTATGGGTGGAAATGTGTGTGACCATTCTGTGCATTGGGTTTCCATTTGTTTCATAAATATAGAAATGGATGCACAGATAACATAGTTAATGATCACTATCGATGCACATGCCATCAGCATTATCCTTGGCTGCCTTGGCTGGTTCCTAACATCTTTAGATGTGTCTGAATGCTATTTTATTATGGGTATGACTGCTACCCTTAGAGAACAAGAAAAGTCAGCCCCTGCTTCTTTTTCCTCTCTTGCTTTGCCCCAAACTGGTCATTAGATGTTAGAGCTGAAAATTTGCACTGACTGATTGACAGTGAGCTGCTGCATGACTGACATAAACAGGACAAATAAGTTGCAATTCAAGTCCAGCTTGAGTAAGATTGCACCAACTCAGATCAAACCTGCATGTGATATCTATCAACAACCGCAGGCAGCAAGCCTTTAACAACACTGCACCTCCCAATTAGTCCATCAAATGAGAAGTTCCAGTACGTGCACAGTAACACAAGCACCTGCTGCTCCAAGGGTGCATCTCCAAGAGGGGCTAGAACCATCCAAAAAATACAACTGATAGTGCACCAATATTGTATATCTCTTTTCAATTAAGTCCAGATCAATACTGAAAATTTCACACTTCATTTTCATCAACGGTGCAAAGCAGCACAGCCAATGTGTTTCTCTCACTTCCTGTGAACTTCCTCAGGGCACCAAAAATTCTTTCATCAAGAGACACATCTCTCCCCAATCTGTCTTCAACATGAAGCGTGTCCTTGAACTTCAGAACTTTGGCAGACCACTTTTTGGAATGCCTGGTTGTAGAATTATGTTGTTCTGAAGTTCAAGGACACGCATCATGGTGTCCCCCATGGTTGGCTTAATGGCTGAACTACATACGATGAAAGGAATAGGATTTGCACACAGATTAAATATTGGTATGGACACAATGTTGAAGACCGATTTGGGAGAGACAAAACCTGCATGTGTCCTGCTAAGGTGCATTTAGAATGTGGAGATGTGCAATACCAATTCACTCTACGCTATGAATAAACCCAGAGGCTCTGGTGGGCTGCTATGCTCTGGCTGCTCTTCTTGGAAGCCCTAAGCCTGATATAAGCCCACAGACTCAGGACCTAGAGGGCAAAAGAAGGCTGCCTCAAGTAACAAATTTCATTATCTGCAGGTGCACAGACTGGTGCTTTTGCCTGCTGAGCACAGCCTCCCATACAACACCTTTTATTACCTTTGAGTCTCTTAGGAGCAAATGTGTTTGCAATGGTACAGCATCCGTTTTTGCTGTGTGCTACCTGGACTGAAACGCAGCTGATTAACCCAATGTATGCCCTTGTGACTGGCCTCTATGGGTAGGATGAAATTCAGCTTCTTTTCCCGTGTGGGCCAATGCTGGGAGAGTGTGGAACCACTGACCCTGGGCCTCTAGGACTCACAGGTCACAAGATATCCATATTTAGAGGGATTGACTACCACTTACCCTACACTGAAAAAAATGTCTAGCAGCCCCATCCACTTCCTTTAATTCTGAGACACTTTAAATTACTATGGAGAATGAATTATTCAGTCTGAATTTACGTCCATCGTTTTGAGGTATGTTTTTCAAAATAAGATGGAGATCACAAACAGCATATGTTTGTATACATTGTGTGAATCACTTAATCATATTTATAATAATAACTTGACAGTACTACTTTGTGTTTAGGTGTTCACGATAACCTGCCAATCACAAATGGTATGCAATGTTTATATCCTGGGGCCCAAGTTTTATCACTGAAATATCACTGTATTATTCTTTGGTTGAGTATTCTGATTTATGTATTTTAGCTATTCACCTTGTTTCTACTCTACACATATATATACAATAGGATGTCTTGAAAGTGTTGTGTTGTTAAAAAAGCTTTACTGCAACTATAATATCTTTGTTATAGAGTATCCATACTCAACCACATATCACTGTCTTTGAGCTAAGACAACTGCTTGTCCACTGCTACCCTGAGAGTCACTGAGGCTTTGGAGGCCAATTTCCCATCATAAATCAAGTAAAAACAATGTCCTTTCAAGCTTAGCGTGCTGCATAAATTATGCAAAAAAAAAAATCATGGAACTCTGAGTAGTTTCCAAGTTTTACAGGAGAGCTGCTCTCTTGTATGGAATACTTTATAACAAAGACACTCCAAATTTGCTCATCTGAAATGTCTGTTTTATAGCAGAGTTTTAAAACACAAGATAAGCTCAGGGACACCAACACCAAGCTAGAAAGTGACAAAGCATTTTGACATTTTTAGAGCAAAGTATTTAATCACTGGATTAGCAAGTGCCATCCACGCCTAGATGAAAAATGGCGAATGTTTTTTTAACATTTTAGACAAAATATTACAGTTTTGGATTTGGAAAGGGCATGCCTTTGTAGGGTATTGTGTTGAAATGGTTGCTAGATTGTGTCTGAACAATCTATACCTCTCTGATGAGCTCTAATAAGAGTGAAACACATATGCCTGTGGTTACTTTTATGCATTCCATGTTGGCTTGAATGGCATTTCCAATCCAAAGGTGTAATACTGTGCCAGGAATGGAAGGATGCTTTTGTCATTTTTCAGCTACAGTCCAACACCTGTGCCTGTTACCAGTGATTAATCAAGTATTTTTAAAGACATTCATCCATGGCAATAACTAGCAAGAATGAGAAGCTGAAATCATGTTTTATATGATTCATTTTATATGAACAGCACATAGCAGTCATGTGTAGCTGCATTTGATTTAGTCCTTCAATTGTAAAGATCCTCCTGGAAAATCTGGAAAAGTGAGTAACAAATGCTATGTTATGCACATGTCACAGAGTGTTGAAGCTTGTTTCTAATAACATCAGTTGAGCCATCTGGACACCATTTCAATTAGCTAATTACTTGACTTTCTCTCCAACCTTTTACAGTTTTGCTATCTGCATAGATTTTGAATTAGCCAATTACTTGATTTTCCATAAAAACGTTGTCTTCACTCCCTCTGGCTCAGAGTCAGCTTGAAATTTCAGTTAGTTCCCCAACTGTGGTTTTCTATTTAGTTCATGTTGTGTGCTCCTTGTTTCTGTTCACTCCCCACTCCCTGAAAACCTTTTTGCCACCAATCCTAGGAATCTTCCTGTTCTGCCACTACACAACCTGTATCCTTACTTTTCATTCCTCACCACCACTATTTGGCCATAAAGAATGGATGCTTTTTGGCTAAGAACACATGTAAGACAGACAGTGATCAGTGGAGCCAGTCAGTTCTGGGACAACGGAGCTCAAACAGAGCTGTGCTCTTTACACAGCTTGGGCAGGGCATAAATCTGTTCCCTAGAATAGAATGGTACCCTGCAATGATAGTAAGATAAGCCATCTTATTCATCAGTTTCAACATTCACTATGTGGGTTTTGAGATACTAGTCTATTGGCAATCTCTCTCTTATGGGTATCTATATGAGACCATCTACCTACCACTGGTTCAGACCTGTGCTCAAATGCCTACTCTTGTTCCCGTTTTTGAAGACTTTATTATATTACAACCTCTGCTCAATAATAATAACTTTCCATTCTTCCCCTAATTTTGTACTTATGCCCACTGTACAGTCTACGATACTTCTATAACAATATATTCCTATGAAAATTTTGAATGGAACTAATTGAGCAGTGCTATGGATTTCAATAATGTAAATGCTAAAATATAAATGCATAAAGTGAGAGCTTCAACTCTACCAGTCCTGGGAACTATATGTAGTTTATACTGGACCATCAATTGAATATACAACGCATGTATATGAGAATCATATAAGGGTAACTTAAGAAAACTTAAAGATCAGAATCACAAGCGCAGAAGTAGGCTGACCTCATGAGGCCTGAAACCTTAATCAAATAAATGATGTGAGGCGGAAAACCAAAGATGGTGCTCAAATTGCCTGAGATACGCATTTCTTAATAACACCACCAGCTAGTATGTTTAGATTACCAGTAACTTGTAATTTTTCGAGTGTAAATATGACCGATGATACACTTACATAAAGATGGTTGCATCTCAGACAGAAGGGTCAGCTTTGGTGCATTGAATCCAGGTTCTTTCTAGTGGCACACAGATCTCTCTGTCAAGGTTACCTCAATTATTTTGAAACAGAATATTAATCAGCCATTGTGGCTATTAACTACCCATGTTACATGATCTCATGTGCTAAACCATACTATAATTTGTCTAACACACTGCGGCCAGTTTATTGATATTAGTTGACTTGAGACGACTTATGCTGAAGCAGAGTCCAAAAGGGAGGATGATGATTCACGTTGGTGGGATCGAAGACAGAACTCTGCTACTTCTTAATACGGGAATTCTAACAATGTTGTTCATATCTATAAACAAAGGAAAGTACTAGTCGAGAAATGGGGGCATATCTAAACACTGTATTATATCCACTGGGATCCCGTGACCATAACTCTACAGTCATCCTACACTTATTAGTTAATATATTCTGTCACACCTCGCCTAGTCCATGCCAGATTTACGCAAGAATCCATACTCTCCTCATGTGTATCATTAGCCTTATCTGTGGAATTTCTACAGATCAATATGTTATTAGAAGAACATTTTTAACTTTACAACAAATGTTAAACCTACTAAAATTCCAAAAAATCTTACATTTTTTATAATTTCCAACACAAATTAGCTCAGTTTGTCATAACTCTCATTGCACAGAATCATTCAACCTCAATCTTTCCACTGAACAACCAATCTATTTGAAGGCTTCCATGAGTGATGACAGTTATCCAACTCTGAAGGGCTTCCATCTAAAACACAAAGGTTCCCCTAGTCTTGCAATGAGTCACTATAAGCTGTATATTATATGTGCCGTCGGTTTCACTGGGTCTGGAAACAGTGCCCATTCCACATCTGAAACTCTGAACTTTTGAGAAATGCTTTGCCACTACCTTTACCTGATATGCTGTGAAGCCGTGGACCTTCTGGTGGAGGGTAGTCCACCTGTTAGAGAGACCACTGCAGCCAGTGTGCCAGAAAAGACAGCTCACAGGCTTAGATGTGGTGTACATAAAAGTTATGCAGATGTGACATTTACCATCTACCAATCACGAGGAATGTTAGAAACGGTGATGCAGCTTCAACAAATCCCTTTTGTACATGATAAAGGCCCGCCCCAAAACTGAAAGATTACTTTTGACGAACTTTTCTCCACTAAGGGGACTTCTCCATGTGCTAGAGTGATTTTTACAAACTCGTGATATTCGACGGAGAAAAGCATTTATACAGACTGAGCAAAACATAGCAGAAGTGGGAAATTTCTAGAATATCACATGTATACTTTGTATATTTGACTCACGGCCATAAAAAGTAGAATGACATCACAAAAAATGTGTTTGCATTGAGTTACGCTGTATAGAATTATACATCAATAGGCCTAGCAGGAAAAAAGATACATTATTTCACAGTTACGGATAATTGTAGACAAGTTACGTTTAGAGATGGCAGCTTTAATGTGCTTATACACAAACCCGTGCACAAGCTAAAACATATTTCTTAGACGTGGTGTTTTAAGTGAAAGAGGAAACTGGAATCCCTCTAGAAGACATTTCCCTGGGGAGCGAAATGACCCGAACCCCCATATTGTGCGGATAGGTTTACTCTAATCAGCTACTGCTTGCACCTCAATGACATGAATAATTACTATGCATAACGAGGACCTATGAATCGCACATTAATTTCCTTCTCAGATTCGATGAACTTGTACCAGAGCATTGTCTCTTGAAGACGAACAAAAAAGCAACGAGATGTACCGATGTAAATAATCTATTTTACAAAACAATAAGATTTGAAACGTAAATTGGGCCGACCAGTGCTTAAAGGGATTTAAATGATTTGATGTATTACAACTCTGGGCAAGTCCTGTCCTCTGTAATGGCTATGCTGGGGTGATGACCAGTTGGGGCCCTTGTGCAGCCAAGGGGAGCAGATGCTAACGTGATGTGGCACCGATGCATGGACGCATGCAGAGCCATCCAGAGGATATATGCGCTGCGTGATTCTAGGAGACATTTACAGCCCAGAATAGAGGAGCAGGGCAGCCTCAAGTGACATCACCAGATCAACTGCAGCATCAACCGGGCACATATATTATTGCACACATCACTGCTCCGCTGGCTTCTCACTGCCTCCTTCGAAAGGCAACTAGCCTTCCCATCAAATAGCACAGAATCCACGAATGCGCCGCACACATCTTCGAGACGCAGGCGGAGGGCATGGTCTTTATAGATAGTGGTTCTGTGCCATACTTGGGGTTTCCTATCTGGTAGAATAGAGGGGAAAAGAAAAACGTTTGTGCAGCAAGGGTGCCATAAGCCCTATTGCAATAACAGAATGTGTCCCAGGGAAGGATTGAGTAGTTGAGTTTGTTGAGTTTGTGGGGCCCTCACACTCATGGGTCCAGATGCAATTTCACCTGTGGAGCTAATGTTAACTACGGCCTTGGAGAGGAAACCCTACAACGGCGAGGAAGTATTTTTGAGGAAGTGCATTTCTGAAGTTTGGAAACATACACAAGTAACCTCCCTCCATCCCGCCGGGTCCTTTCAGTGGGACACCTGCTGAAAATAAAGTGCTACATTTCCCCTGGTCCTCCCGCCCGAGACAATTGCCCCACTGCACGTGGTGCTCATTGTACATAATTTATGCATAACCTCTGCAGCTGGGTGGCTCATTTACTCACAGGCGTTCGTTACAGCAAAGCTGTTGGCTGTTTCAATGTTGTCCACATGAGGAACCAAATTAAAGGGCGCCTCCGAGGCGTTGGGGCTGGTGTTGTGGAGGAAGATTGCTAATCGGAAAGCAGTGTACTCCTGGTCTGTGTTTCGGATGAAGAGGCCACCTACGGAAAGACAGCACAAAAGGGGGCACGTTTAGTGAAAGAGCACTGGTTCAAGATCCTGCCATGCAGCTGTCTATGGTGCATTGCCCCAGTGAGCGTGAGAAGACAAGCAGCCAAAAAGCATTGCCTCGTTCAAAATGACTTTCCTATGCAATGCAATCGAAAGCTTGCACCACTGCCCATCTTTCGAACTCCCTTGCACCACATAAGCACGCCCTCCTTTCCAGCACGCACGTCCACTCTGGTAGGAATGATCTAAACGCATATCCCGAGCGCCTCTCACTGCACTACCCTAGGCACATTCGCTAGTTCGCCCATTGGAGAGATGCAGGGGCAGACGGCGTGTGCCGCACGCGACAAAGGCGCCTCTCTGCTATCTATTAGCTGTCCACCTATCCAGATGAATAAGGGAGAACAGCAAAGCGGATTAAATGAAGTTTCTGGGCAGCCTCGGCAGCCCCTCATTATACATGGAAGGCCGAGTCAGCTCGCTCTCAGAATCTCATTAGCAGCAGGCTCATTGGAAGTCCTGCACGATGGATGATGCAGTGCTGCTGCCCGGGCAGATGAGAGCTGCGCGCGTGGCTGCGTCCCACAAGAGGCAGAGGGGACAGGGCGAGGCAGAGCCCAGCTCAGCGTGCGGGGCCCAATCCCATTTGCGCAGACAGGGCACAAATGTCCACTTTTAACTTTAAATCAGGCTGTGTTTAAGAGAAAACACAGAGACAATAAGGCGCTAGCAACATCTCACAGCATCACTGGCTGTAGCAACATCCTCGCTGAAGCCTCAGCCAGTGAGAGCATTCTGTCTCCTCAATGGAGCATCTCTTGTGCAATCGGGGAGATGCTGTTGTAAAGCCGCCACTGCTGCTAAACTTGCACAGCCACTGCAACAGCAATCCCACCTTCCAGGCACCAAACCAACACCAATTTCACACCAGACTGTCCCCATCAGACCTCTCCCCGCAATACCACCCAAAAATAATATTGTAATTATCATCCACAACACTTTTTACAGACGCACAGAAAGGTGGCAGGTGGCGAAACACTTACCTATTTGTACACTGCTTGGAAAAGCGCCCATTGCGAGTCCCCAAAACCCAGAAAATAACAAAACAATCTGCCTAAAAATAATCCTCATCTTCTTTATTCTTTCTCTGTCCCGTTTTTCTCTCTCAGTTGTTGCAGAGAGGCATTGGAAGCAGGACCGCCGCTAAAATAAAAAATAAAAACCATATAAAGGCTTGGGGCCCGGAGAGCAGCTTCTTAGCAACCGTCCATCCTGAGTCGGATTTTTCCCGCAGTCTCCATCGCCCTGGTAGAGGTTGTGTCCGGCTGCAAATGTGGCACATGCAAAGATGGTGGTGTTGTTGGCGGTGGGGGCGTCTGGTACCAGCACGGAGGGATGAGACATGCGCTATCTCCCCTGTCTTCGCAGTGGGCGCGCAGCCTCCACTGACTTTCCTCGGTCCACGGCTCCTCCAGGCTCCCCGCAGCCCTCGCTCAGGATAGCGCGGTCCGGGATGCGCGACGTCCAGCCCAGGCACGTCCCCTCCTCTGGCGCTACTGGGGGGAGGGCGGGCTGCGCGCTCACCCAGAGGCTGCCTCCTCTGCTGCCCTGCGCGGCTCTGCAGCCAGCCCTCGGCGGCGGCAGGTGCACGTGGACTTTGGAGTCACTGCAGCAAAAACGTCTCAGCTCTCGCCCGAGAGCCGGTGAGAAAGTGGACGGGGAGGACGAGCGAACCGGGACTTAGCGCTGGGGAGGGTCAGTCAAGGTCAGGCGCCTTCGCCGCCGGTTCCGCACGCGTCCTTACCCCACCCACCCCCTCGAAGCCCACCCATGCGGCAGTGTGGGGTCCGCACCCGAGTCCTCACGGGCTGCTGGCGTCCTGTTGTGGGGCCAGCGGCGAGAAAAGCCTGCCTGATGGAGAAAGGATTAGCTTTCAGGCTAACTGCGGCATGACTTCTCCCAAAGCTCTCAACATTTCAGAGGGCAAACGAGAGCCGCTTTGGGTTCAGATAGTGACGTGCGTTGCCGTTTCCCTGAAGTGCTCAAGATAATATAGGGTTTTAAGCCAGAGTCTTTTTAAAATGGTAATTTTCGCACGGGAGTCAATGGGAGATGAGCATAAAATCATAAGTATGATGATTATGCTTGACCCGGGCTATAATGTGCACACTAGCGACAAGGAGGTTATGGTTAATACCGAGAACTTTTATTTTATGCAGACCAGGTGTGATATGAATGACTTTGCCAAGAAGACTCGTACCAGCCCAGGAATGCTATTCATTAAGTTTGAAGACGTATCGCAAGTCTACGAGAAATGGAACACTGGCATATTTATGTTCTTAGCTGTTCTGATGGCAATTAATAGAGTTTGATACCCCACCCATTTCACTTTCCATTCAAACAAGCACTTGGTTTGGCTACGGTTTGTGAAACGAAAATTGATATGTGAAAAGCATAATTTATTGGGGAAGAATCACATAAATATTAAGTTGTGAAATTTGGGAAATTCTAATTTTATTTTGGACTGGTCTTGCTCGGTGTTTCCATCAAGACAGACTCAAGTATCTTAGTAATGCAAACTAATACATACATAAAGAACACATCCTCCAACCCTCCGAATTTACAACCACAAGCAAGAACCAGTGGTGCCCCTTACACAGATCTGACAGTCCCGATTCTTCAACCTAACTGTGAGTTCTCTGGCATGACAGGGTAACGATAGGGTATTTGAAGAAGAAAGTCCAGAGTGTAGCTACCCAGATATTGATTGCTTAACAGATAACGCTAACAATCACTGACGTCAACCCTGGCAGACAACCTATAATATTTCTCCAGTAATACTAGTATGATCACAGTATACCACCTCTGAAAAGACACTACACAGTGAGCACACTAACACACACTCATACAATCCACACTCAGACCAGACAGCAAACATACTCCAGACCCCTAACCCATCATTAGAAAAGCATCAACTGCCCATGGAGTATTCCATGGAAACCTCAACTTGCGGACATTGCCCATGCTCCACATCTTCAAAACAACAATTTCTCATTCACTTCTTGGTTTAGGAAATACCACATGTTTCATCGTGTACCAAGCATTTCACACCACCACCCAAACTGCCACACCATTGCCACACCTCCAGTCCCCTCTCAGCTTTTTATAATTCTGCTTCAATTGGCTAAGACTCCTGCCAATCTCTTCCACCATAACCTAGAGCTTCACTCACATCCACTCAGCTCTTTCTACGTTTAGCACATACAACCCATGTTCCATATTTGCTGCATGTCAGAGAAATAAAAGAGGAAGCAGCCATGGTGCTACAGGGTGTAGTGTAGTGCTCCAGCTGAAGTCAACCAGAGAGCTCCTGCAGCTTCTTGTACCAGAGTAGACTCATTAAATAAAATGCATTGCCTTGCACATCCTTATTGGTACTGATAGAGCGTTCCGTACTAGTAATTTACCTGTACTTTGGACGCTCTTTTGGCCGATGAATCTTTTGGCTAAGTGGGACCCTCTCCACCCTTAGTCAGTCAAGTTAATCAAACCAATAATCAATAACGAACGTAAGCAATGCCCTGATCAACATAACACTTAACAATTAATCCAGAATACATTTCGGCGAACCCTGACCTTTCAGTCAGGAATAACCACACCAGTTTATTCAAAGTTAGTGAATTTATTTCCCTATATTAACAAAGCTAGCACAATATAGATGTGTCTCAGCACCAAATGATAAACGTAAATGAACATTAATAGCTGTCCATAACGGCGAAACAGGTGCAATCTATGCAGCATTTGAATAACAAGGCATTCGATAATAGCAATGCAAATCACTAAAACTATAATCTGTAATGAGCTAATTGCATACATTTAGTCAGCATAACAAGGTCTCAAATTGCATCGTGCGACAAAAGGAATCCTCATCTAACCTCAAATCAGCATCGGCATGTGGGACTTCATGCAAAAACAATTTAGCAACATTAATTTAGAAAACTCCTAACTAGGGCTCTTATCAAAAATCAGCAGTTGGTTACCTAAAAGAAACACAATGCAATTGTACAATTTCCTTTCATATTTACCAATTTCAATCAGCATTCAAGGAAGTCTTCGTCTCACAGGTACCGTTTCTCGATCAGCATGGGACGGGGAAAAAGGGGCAGGGGTGGACGGGGCAGTTGCCTCACGGTGGCAAGATAAACTACTACTTCATGCAAAGGGACAAATCAAAGTTAAAGTCTCTAGGGTAAGAATCATTTAAGTCTCTTTCTCTCGATTAGAGAAAGCATCAAAGTCTCTCAAAATGGCGTCGCAGCAAGGTGGGCCATAATAGCTGCAATGTCCTGCAAAATGACGGGTATATGGGCTGTAATGTCCGTAATGGCTACTTTCTTCTCGTGCACCTGGTTTAAATACACAACAGTTCAAATCCAGTAGGGTCTTCCATTGGAGGGTTCATAGGTTAGCTTCAAATTGTCCAATCAAAAACAACAGTCCTCAAGCTTTTACTTAAGCATACATTATCCTTGGAGACGGGTACGCAAGTTGCAACATTTTATACCAATTAACTCATTTTCAGAGCTTCCATTGTCCGCACCTGCAGATTGACCTTGGAGCAAAGAGAAAAATGCCAGGCTGGCACGAAACCTTAAGATAAGCATGTGAACGATCTCAGTGGAAAAGTACAGCTTCAAGCAGAAATACACGTTTAATAGCACATTGGAAAAATACGAGCATCTAAACCGTGAGACCAGGCAACTAGGCCGAAGCCTGCACTAAAGTAATGCTAAGCTAAAACATTTCAAACAAGCAAATCATAGCACACGTTGACGATTATGTCGGATTAGTGCAATTCTAATACATCACATTATATAAAGCACGCTTATAAATGTTGGCAAACTACTCTGAGGGCACATTTTGTCCCCGTACAATCTTTATTAGTTCGGTTAAAGTCACACATGATTATTGCAGCACTACGTTTATGCGTCAAATAAATGTAAAACCTTCATTTCAGCTTCATCAATCCCTCCTCTGATGACTACTTGTCATCACACCAAATCATGCCCACAAATTTTATTCCATTAAAATTCTGTCAGTTCTCTTTTCCTTTTAATTCCCCTAGTTTTCGCTTTGTATTCTTCTGCCATTCTTTTCATCATTTTCTCTTCCTTCCTTCTTTTAATTCTTTCCATAATCATTATTATTCCCCTTTTTATTCCCCAAATTCCAAATATGCAAATTAGTACTATTAGTATTCCCTGTATTATTTTTAGTAATATTCCATTCCAAATTCCCCCAATCCAATTTTCCACTGAAGCAAGTCCTTTTCCAACCTTCTCCCACACCCCTGGTTCTTTCAGTTCCTTCAAATCTCCACTTTCTTTTGTTAGATTAGCAAGCATTGTTTTAATTTTCACACTATTGTCTGGAATATACGTGCAACAGTGTCGTGCACCAAGCATTTTGCAAACGCCGCCATCCTTTGCTAAAAGAATGTCTAAGGCAAGCCTGTTTTGAAGAGTCAGAGCTCTTTCCGCTGCAAGTTCAGCATCTATCAGGATTATAGCACCTGAAAACTTTGTCAACATGTTATCAACTATAGTAGACAACTTTCTTATTTTGATGGAATTCAGCACAACTCCCAACGAAGGAATCATGGCTCCAAATATATCTCCTACCACAGCAGCTGCGGTCTCTCTTCTCTGGATACGATGGGATCCAGATGTCTTTGAAATCATCGATAGGTCATCCAGTTGATAAACCTTTGGGAACACTATACCCAAATAACATCTCCCCCACCATCCCTTTGGAAGACGATAATAGGCATTATACCCACAAATGTAATATACACCTGGAATGACAGGGTCAAGTCCGTTCATCATGAATGTCCATTTGGCCTTAAAGATAAAAGTATGTTTACACTCACTCGCTCCTACAAAAATGTTATCATAATAAGATTCACCTCGATATATACAAAATTTCCCTACATGCCAAGCATCTAAAGCTATTCTCCCTTGTGTCTTTATTGCGGCAAAATCATAATTATCTACTGAAGTCCTCTTATGTAGCTCTTTTTCTAATTTCGCATTCATTTGTGCCCTCCTATCATCTGTGCGATCTAAAAAGCTTATTTCTACTGCAGAGAGCGAGCAGGTAAGGTTTTCCCTATGAGCGTGAGCCGTTTCAAAAGGTTGCATTGGGTCGAAAAATTCCCTCATTATTTTAGCATCCCAATCTTTAGCAATCTGGCTTAGCTGCGCTATTATAGGAACATATGCAAAGGTAACATCATAATTCGAGTAAAAATACTGTATGTTAGCCTGACCATAAAACCTAGACATTACTATACTACATGTAATCCTGTATGTAAGAGGCATGTGGTGATAAGTCACCCCTTCCTTTACTGATGTCGGTATCTGTGTACACACATAACAATCTTTCGCATCCATAGTCTCAACATATTCTGTTAGCAAGCGATAGAAAACATTATACGAAAGTTCTTTCTTATCATGCAAGTGTCTTTCATCTAATTCTAGTCTTTTCAATGCGGTTAGTTCAGTGACAGTAACAGGAGCAAGAGTAGAAGCATCAATTTTCTCATTCTCACTCTTACCATGCATTGCAAGCACCATTATCATTATTATTAGTACACATGCAATTACCAAGCCTATACACACATATTTACAATATTTCTTTCTACTGTTTTGCGTCATGATCTGTATAGAATCAGAGAGCTAGAAGCACCTGTAAAGAAACTATTTAGTAATTCAGTTACAAAGCTGAACGAGCGCGATGTTCACACAGTCTTCTTCAAGAGGCCAGTCACTTATCGGCTCAAATCGGGTTTAAGAGTCAATCAGGTTTTCAAAGTCTTATCAAGTTAGCAAATGTCTCATCCGGTTTAGCAATGTCTCAGCTGGTTGTATCATGTTAGATTATAGCAAGCAATGTCATTTATTACCCTTTCAATCGACAGAGTCCATAAAACTTTTCTTTTCTATTGGCATCTCTTCTTCTTCGTTCTCGAGGCTAAGAGATACAAATTCGTCAGTCCAATCGTCATTGACTGCATATGCCCATTCTGGACCGGAATATCTCCTGTTTGGTATCCTTTTCCTTTTCAATTTTGCCTCTCTTTTCGATTCTGCCTCACTGGTACTTTCCTCTTTGGCCAAGTCTTTTCCTTCACTTGAGGATGGTACCACGACAGTCACTTCCTTTCTTTTCTCTTTCACTTTTGGCCTTTCTCCGTCGTTCAAACTTTCTTTAGTTTTTTTTTTTTTTTGGTGATATACTTAGTCTCCTCTTTGCACCGTGTCCATTTGATGGACTTGCGACCTATTCTGTGGAAGCTTGAACTGTTTCGTTCTGTTCTGCCTTGTCCCCTCCTTCTGGGGAATCAATCACGTTCTCCTTTTCTTTTTCTCTATCGTCTGCTTCTGGGAAAGCCCTCCTCTGATCAGGCTCTCCTGCTTTTTCACCTCTTTCGAGCTCTTCGTCACCGTTATTTTCTTCAGATTCTTTATCACTTTCAGCTGCTTCAGGCTCTTTGTCACCTTCAGCTGCTTCAGGCTCTTTGCTACCCTCAGCTGCTTCAGGTTCTTTGTCACCTTCAGCTGGTTCGTCGCTGTCTGAACTTTCTCCTTGGTCTTCCCCAAGCGAGTTTGTCTCTTCGTCCTCAGAGAATATCTCTCTCTCTTCCGTTCCTGCCTGTTCGCTTTCAGTTCGGTTTTGCTCTGTCTCAGCGCTCAGCACTGTTTTATCAGGCACTGGTAGTTTCAGCGCTTCAACTTCCTCATCTGTGGGACACAACACTTTCTTTGTGTGACTGGCGTGAATCCAGTTGGGAACTCCCGCACACTTCACAGCGGTAGTGGTCGTCAGGATCACTTGGAAAGGGCCTTTCCAACGGGGTTCCAGACACGACTTTCTCAGGTGCTTCTTTACCACAACCCAGTCACCTGCTTTCAGTGTGTGTCCTGGACCTTGGATCGGTGGCAAGGTGGTTGCTTCCACCTGGTGAGAGAAAGAGCGAACCACGTCAGCCAGACCCTTGCAGTAGTCTAACACCATATCATCTGTAATATTCAAAAGCGCGTTTGCGGGAACTGCAGGAAGTCTCATGGCCCTGCCCATGAGAATTTTGTGCGGAGACAATCCAGTCTTTCTATCAGGGGTGTTTCTCATTGACATTAGCACCAAGGGCAATGCGTCAGGCCATTTCAAATTTGTCGATGCACATATTTTCGCCATTCTTGATTTCAGTGTACCATTCATTTGCTCCACCAGTCCTGATGCTTCAGGGCGATAGCTACAATGCAGTTTTTGCTCAATGTTCAGCGCTGCGCAAAGTAACTTTATCACCTCGTTATTGAAGTGACTTCCCCTATCGGATTCTAAAGAGATCGGGAATCCGAAACGTGGTATTAACTCCCTCAACAATAGTTTTGCAACTGTAAGGCTGTCATTTCTACGTGTGGGGTATGCTTCAATCCAGTGACTAAAAATGCACACAATCACCAACACATACTTCAAACCTCCATGCACAGGCATCTCAATGAAGTCCATCTGCATTCTACTAAACGGGCCACTGGCTCTGCCAATGTGGCTCGCGTTCACAACTGTTCCCTTTCCTGGGTTCATCTGCTGGCAAATAACACATCGATGGCAAACTGCTTCTGCAGCTTGACGAAATCTGGGGTTAAACCAATCAGTTTTGAACAATCTTATCATGGCATCTCTCCCTAGGTGAGCCTGCCCATGATAGAACCGCGCAAGCTGTGATAAGAGACTATTTGGCAAAACAAATTTTCCCTCATTTGAAACCCATAACTCATCTGGTCTCTTTATACATTGTGATTTAATCCAGGAATCTCTTTCATCCTCCCTGACGTTATTCTGTAATGCTTTTAGTTCATCTATTGTATCTACGACCTTCAAGGCAAATGCTTCAGCTGGTTCGAGTTCTGGTTCACTTATCGAATTCCATTCATCCCTGAGTAATATACAGTTCAAGGCACAAAATCTTGCGACTTGATCTGCATATGCATTTCCCAGAGAAACATAGTCCTGTCCTTTTGTATGAGCACTACACTTTACCACTGCAACTTCGGCTGGCATTTGAATGGCGTGTAACAATTCCCTTATCCTCTCCCCGTTTTTCACTGGGGATCCTGAAGAAGTCAGGAAACCTCTCTGTGACCATAATTGCCCAAAGTCGTGCACAATTCCAAACCCGTACTGACTATCAGTGTAAATGGTGACTTTCATCAATGCAGACAATTGACATGCTCTTGTAAGGGCTACAAGTTCTGCTACTTGTGCTGTATAGACTCCTTGAAGCCAGGACGCTTCCAAGACACCTGTTACAGTACATAATAGCATATCCTGCTTTCAAAATCCCCATCCCATCTCTTAGACATGAACCATCAACAAAAACAATTTGGTCATTTTCATCAAGCTTAGTATCCTTAATGTCAGGTCGAGGTTTTGTGCAAAATTCAGTCACCTGAAGGCAGTCATGCTCGACGTCTTCAGCGTCCTCAATTTCAGCATTTTCACCGGGAAGCAAGGTTGCTGGATTCAGCGTAGTGCACCTTTTCAGCTGCACATTCGGTGAGCCCAGAATTATCGTTTCATACCTTGTGAGTCTTGCTCCAGTCATGTGTTGCGTTCGGGAGCGGGTCAAAAGTATCTCAACTGAGTGAGGGACCATGACTGTTACTGGGTGTCCCATCACTATTCCTTCACTCTGAGTGAGGCTGATACCAACTGCTGCTACGGCGCGCAAACACCCTGGAAGTGCTGCTGCGACCGGATCCAAGGTAGCTGAAAAATACGCTACTGGTCTGTTTATGCCACCATGGGCTTGAGTCAAGACAGACAAAGAACATGCATCACGTTCATGACAAAACAATGTGAAGGGCTTTGTGTAATCAGGCATACCTAAAGCTGGAGCCCTGCACATGCATTCTTTCAATTCAATAAAAGCATCCATCTCATCTCCTTTCAGCTCAATTTGATCCAAGGCATCCTTCTGGGTCAGCTTCAGTAAAGGCTTTGCTAGAGTTGAGAAGTTGGGAATCCACTGACGACAGTAGCCCACCATTCCCAAAAACTTCCTCACCTCCCTCCTTGTCTTTGGTGGACTCATTTGAAGTACACTCGTTATTCTTTCCTTCATTATTCTCCTTGACCCTTTCTCTATCTGGTGACCCAAGTATTTCACCTTCTTCTGACAGAACTGCAATTTGGAAGGAGACACCTTGTGTCCATTCCTTCCCAAATGGTTCAACAGAGCAATGGTATCGGCTGTGCAGCCACTTTCTGTCTTTGATGCAATCAGTAAGTCATCGATGTACTGTACTAGGGTTGACTCGAATGGCAATTCTAATGCTTCCAAGTCTTTCTTTAGAATCTGATTGAATATTGACGGTGACTCAGAAAACCCTTGAGGAATTCGACACCAACTGTACACTCTGTCTAAGAATTTGAAACAAAAGAGAAATTGGCTGTCCTCATGAAGAGGCACCGAAAAGAATGCTTGTGACAAGTCGATGACTGAGAACCACTCGGCATCGCAAGGGACCTGAAACATTATCACAGCTGGATTTGGTATGACAGGGCAGCATTTGACTATGATGTCATTTATTTTCCTCAAGTCCTGTACAAGTCGGACCTTTCCACTTGGCTTTATTAGTCCCATGATTGGTGAATTACATGGACTGCTTAACACTTCTTTCAGTACTCCCTGTTTTACAAATTCGTCAATGAGTTGGGCAACTTTCATGAGGGTGTCTTGTGCCATGTGGTATTGTGGGGTCTGGGGAAAGGTTGCATTGGGCTTTACAGTCACTTTCACTGGTTCCACTCCTTTTATCAATCCCACCTCTTTCCCTGTCATATCCCACACTTCCTTTCCAACTGTTTCCCGTAATTCAGCTGGAATATCTTCTTCAGTTATCATCGGGAAGAGACAAATCAGAGGATACTCTTCATCGACAGTTTCCATCTCATCCCCCTCTTCACTGTCCTCTTCTTCCCCATCACTGCTCGTCTGTATTTTAATTCCCTCGTTCGAACACATAATCGAACAACCCAATTTGCACAATAGGTCTCTCCCTAACAGTGCTATCGGGCTTGAGTCACATACCACAAATTTGTGTAACCCTTGATAGTTACCAATGCTGACTGGTACCGGATCTGTAATTGGGTTTGTCAGGTGCCTGTTTGCTACTCCCACCACTTGAACTGTCCTTCCTGAGAGTGGCAAATTTGGTACTTCAATGCTCTTAACAGTTGAACGTGTGGCTCCTGTGTCAACCAAGAATGAGACACGATGACCCATTACTCTTCCCTCCACGTACGGACCCTTTTGATCAACTTCCAAGGATGCTGCAAGCACACAATCTCCTTCCTCTCCTGAACTTTCACTCTCCCATACATTGTTTATTCCACTCTCACTGTGTAATGGGAACTGTTGTATGGTGCCATTTGTATTCATTACCTGACCCGAGACCTGTGGAGGAACCATCACTTGCTGCTGACTCATTGGTGCCAAAGGTATTTGCATTTGCTGATTAGGTACCATGGGAAACTGCTGTTGCATTGGCTGCATTTGCGTCATCTGCATACGAGGCATCTGCATCTGCTGCGGCTGCATGGGCTGTAATCCCTGTAATTGATTTATGGTCTGAAAATTTGGGTTTGGACCTCTCATTTTCGGTCCCCTCATTGTCTGAAATGCATTGACATCATTGTTTTGCTGACCAACACCTGCACCTTCCTGCACCACCATCGGGCACTCGCGTTTCCAATGACCGACAATTCCGCACACGTGACACGGCATCACCTTTTTCAATGCCTGCACACCATTTGGAGTCACAACAGTGTTCAAATCCGGACCATTATTCACAAAACCTCCTTTGCCTCTGCCTCTCGCCTGTGGCTGAAACGCCATATTTCCCTGCAACTGCGGCTGCGGTTGCGGTACCTGTTGTTGGAACCCTTGCAACCCTTGCAGACCTTGCAAACCTGTCTGAGCTGCTTTAAGCTGCATCATCATCACTTTCTCTTTCAACTTTTTCTGTTTCACTTCAATTTCGTCGCTACAGTATTTCGCATAATTCAATACTTCATCAATAGGTTTCGACTGCCAACAAATCAAATGCGACTTTATCATCTGACTTATCTCTGGTCTCAGCCCTTCCACAAATCTAAACACAAAATGAAGCATGTCCTTCGCCTCTATTGTTTCCGTGCCACTGTAGTTCTTGAACGCCTTCAACAACCTCTCATAGTAACTATGAATCGACTCTTTAGCTTCTTGGGCAGTTCGATCAATCTTCTGCCAATCCACATTTTTGCGGCAACCTTCGTCTTCAAATGCTCAATCACCTTATAGTACAAGCTCATCACCATAGGTGATGGTGCACCCGTATCCCTGTCTCTCTCCGGTTCACTTGTCGGCCAACCTACAGCTCTTTTGCAATCCTCCCACAAATCTGCCGGAACCACAATCTCAAAGAGAGTGTTCAGGTCTTCCCAGAGACATTTTGCAAGCTTCACAAACCTGTCAGTCTGTTGATACCATTCAATCGGTTTCTCTCTCAGTTTGGGAAAATCATCCGTAAAAGACTGAATGTCGCTTCTAAGCCATGGTACATGTATTAATTGTCCCCCTGCTGTCTCCCTCATTGGTAACATGGTTACTGCATCACTACTCTGTGGTGTCTTTTCGTTTAGCTCTGGGACACTGTCTTTCCTCTTTTCCTTTCTCTTTACCCATCTGCTTTCCCATTTGTCTAAGCACCTCCATACTTGTGCACTCTGCAACAATTCTCTAAGGTGCGCCTTCATGCCTGCTGACCTCTTGTGTTCAAAATCTGTGGTCCCGAAATCCAACCTGTAGCTCCTGCTCAAGTGTTTTGTCTTGTCTATGTCAACCCCGTTTTTGTCAGCTATTTCCTGCAAGCTTTTATGTACCTTGTTCACTTCTCTCGTAATCCTGGGACATAGATACCTCAGCTCTTCTTCCGAGTAGGACTCTAACCTATTCACACCCATAGTCCCTTCCACCAATTCTTGTGCTTCCATGTTCAACCTGACCCTATTCAGATAATCTTCTCCCTTCCCACTGGCTGAGCTTTGTGTGGAATTCAGACTGTTGAACCACTGTGTCAGCTGTTGCGCATTCAACCCCATCAGTGTAGCATTCACATCGACTGCCATTGATGGTTGCGGCAACTTTTCAGTGTTCGATGTTAGAGGTATTATCAGTGGGGGGCTCGACCTCACCACTGTCGACTGAGCACATATGGGACTAAACTCCATCAAGGACCCAGATCCGGTTGGCTGAGCCGCTATCGGAGTTATCCCTGGAGTGTTTTCTATGCACCTCCTTTCTGTCCCACTCTGCAGCATTGATCCCTGACCGCTCATTCCTAAGTTAGGCTGACTGTACAAAGGTACCGGCGGACCTACAGTAATGGGTAGTGATATCGCGTCTGGGTTCTGTCCATTTCCCATGTTCTGAGACATGTTCATTCCCACACTATGGGTCATCATTGCCGGCATGCCCATCTGACTCCCCGTCATCTGAGCATGTGCGTTCCCCCCCTGCATCTGCTTTTGAGGCATCAAAAACTGGGTTGATTCAGCTTGTGCCAGTGTTGGGTTGTGACCATTCTGTCCTCCCATTGCGGCTGGATCTAGAATCATTCCCGTACTATTGTCACTGCTGTAGTACCTTGGGGCCTGCGGCTGATAATTTTCTGCCGGTTTCAACATGGGCACATCTGGATATATTCTCCTAACCTGTGGTATCTGCGGGGTGAACAGTAAACTCGGGTCCTTAGATCCCGATGATGCTCCTGAACTCTGAGTTTCACTGTTCTGTACCGGTGCCGGAGGGGCAGAACTGGTACTTGGACCTTGTCCACTCTCCGCATAAGGTGGTGGACGGTCGTTCAGCAATTGCATTATTAACTCCTCATCCTCTAACTCCTCTTCTCTTCTCAACTTTTCCTCGTCCTCTCTATCCTTGGAACACCTCCTGTTTGTCTTACAGGTAGCTTTCTTACCTGTCTCCTCTTCTTCCTTAGTAATTGCGGGAAACAATTTTATCCCCTGCAATACATCTGACCTCCACACCTTCTGTGCATTATCCCACCTAGCGTCCGCTAGTGTCTTTTCTACCTTCCTTATCCTAGTCTCGAACTTATTTTGCTGCTGCTGTCCAGCCATTAGTTCCCAAATTGCTAGAGCCTCAAACTGTGCTGGCCTTGGAGGTACCTTCATGTCGTACATCGCGAATCTCAAATTCTCTAGGATCCTTATATTGAATGTCCCATGGACCGGGAACGCTACGCTCCCATGTTTCTCTGTCAGCTTGTGCCATTGCTTTAGCCAAAGGCACGGAGCTACCCCTTTTTCCTCCATTACAATGTAAGCTGGTGTACCTTCGGGCGGCGTCTCCTCTCCTACGCTCGCTTTAATGTAAGACTCCCCCTTCATCGCACTCCTTAACGATTTAAAAAATTTCATTTTCTCGTCTTTTATTTCACAAAATATGTAATCAATAGGTGACTTTAATTCCCGGAATACTCTTCGCTTGCCTTTCCCCTTCCAATCGAGCCCCACGGACTGCGTCCAATCCGTGCGCGACCCTTCTCTACAACCAACCTATCTCAGCGCGGCTCCTAGTGACGTCACACTCACACACACTGCGGCTGACAAAGCCTCGCGGCTAGTCCTCCTCCACTCAGCTCCTCTCGTAACAACTTCTTGCATGTATCGCGAGCAACCAAATAATAATAAAACAGATCTGTCGGTTTACTACAGGAAGGGTAACACAATCGCTTCAGGACCTTAGGGATTTTTCACTAGCCTCGGCAGTTATTCCATCTTTCTCGGTCCCCACGTTCGCAAGCAAATCTGACCCGCAGACTCTGCTCTCAACTTGTCAGTGATCTATTCTAGTGCACTTAGAATTTTGTCAAAGCCCGAAGTCGAAGCTTCTTTCACTCCCTTAACACACGTACCGACTTGTTGACCACGCCCGATCAACCTATTAAACCGACCAGACCACAACATAAAACAAGTGTCTCATACACTTTTCAACATACTCCGGAGTCTCTTGACCTCGCAGGGCCCGTCTCAACAACAGCAACCACGTGGACCTTTTTATGCACGAAGCGCCACATGCACATGAAGTTCGACGACTTCCCTACTCTCACACTCAGTCGCACCTCCGCTATTTCTATGAAGTTCGACGACTTCCCTACTTCTACACTCGGAGTCGCACCTCCGCTATTCTCTAAAATCCTCGCAATCTTTTCACACAATCTGCGGCAATAAGCTGTGCAAGTGCAAAATCCTAACTCCTCTCATACCGTCACTAGTACCACCCACGCCGATCTCACACCTCCATTCTCTTCATTGGCAAGCTCCGAGATCCCGGGAAAGTCGCGGTGGACTTAGCCCATCATCATTCTCTCAATCTGTTTTATCCAAGAAAAATCTAATTCAACTTCTCGAGTGGGGTCTCAAAGGGCGTAACCGTTAATTCAACACCATGTACTTTAAGAGTACGGGGTCCCAAAAGGCGTAACCATCCTCTGCTACCATCTACTGATAGAGCGTTCCGTACTAGTAATTTACCTGTACTTTGGACGCTCTTTTGGCCGATGAATCTTTTGGCTAAGTGGGACCCTCTCCACCCTTAGTCAGTCAAGTTAATCAAACCAATAATCAATAACGAACGTAAGCAATGCCCTGATCAACATAACACTTAACAATTAATCCAGAATACATTTCGGCGAACCCTGACCTTTCAGTCAGGAATAACCACACCAGTTTATTCAAAGTAAGTGAATTTATTTCCCTATATTAACAAAGCTAGCACAATATAGATGTGTCTCAGCACCAAATGATAAACGTAAATGAACATTAATAGCTGTCCATAACGGCGAAACAGGTGCAATCTATGCAGCATTTGAATAACAAGGCATTCGATAATAGCAATGCAAATCACTAAGACTATAATCTGTAATGAGCTAATTGCATACATTTAGTCAGCATAACAAGGTCTCAAATTGCATCGTGCGACAAAAGGAATCCTCATCTAACCTCAAATCAGCATCAGCATGTGGGACTTCATGCAAAAACAATTTAGCAACATTAATTTAGAAAACTCCTAACTAGGGCTCTTATCAAAAATCAGCAGTTGGTTACCTAAAAGAAACACAATGCAATTGTACAATTTCCTTTCATATTTACCAATTTCAATCAGCATTCAAGGAAGTCTTCGTCTCACAGGTACCGTTTCTCGATCGGCATGGGACGGGGCAAAAGGGGCGGGGTGGACGGGGCAGTTGCCTCACGGCGGCAAGATAAACTACTACTTCATGCAAAGGGACAAATCAAAGTTAAAGTCTCTAGGGTAAGAATCATTTAAGTCTCTTTCTCTCGATTAGAGAAAGCATCAAAGTCTCTCAAAATGGCGTCGCAGCAAGGTGGGCCATAATAGCTGCAATGTCCTGCAAAATGACGGGTATATGGGCTGTAATGTCCGTAATGGCTACTTTCTTCTTGTGCACCTGGTTTAAATACACAACAGTTCAAATCCAGTAGGGTCTTCCATTGGAGGGTTCATAGGTTAGCTTCAAATTGTCCAATCAAAAACAACAGTTCTCAAGCTTTTACTTAAGCATACATTATCCTTGGAGACGGGTACGCAAGTTGCAACATTTTATACCAATTAACTCATTTTCAGAGCTTCCATTGTCCGCACCTGCAGATTGACCTTGGAGCAAAGAGAAAAATGCCAGGCTGGCACGAAACCTTAAGATAAGCATGTGAACGATCTCAGTGGAAAAGTACAGCTTCAAGCAGAAATACACGTTTAATAGCACATTGGAAAAATACGAGCATCTAAACCGTGAGACCAGGCAACTAGGCCGAAGCCTGCACTAAAGTAATGCTAAGCTAAAACATTTCAAACAAGCAAATCATAGCACACGTTGACGATTATGTCGGATTAGTGCAATTCTAATACATCACATTATATAAAGCACGCTTATAAATGTTGGCAAACTACTCTGAGGGCACATTTTGTCCCCGTACAATCTTTATTAGTTCGGTTAAAGTCACACATGATTATTGCAGCACTACGTTTATGCGTCAAATAAATGTAAAACCTTCATTT
Source organism: Pleurodeles waltl (assembly GCF_031143425.1). Lineage (NCBI taxonomy): Eukaryota > Metazoa > Chordata > Amphibia > Caudata > Salamandridae > Pleurodeles > Pleurodeles waltl. The sequence goes on from NC_090447.1 coordinate 1,341,200,672, forward strand.
CAGCTTCATCAGTACTAAAGACACAAGATGCACATTCATCCATAAATGCCTTTCTGAACAAATTAATCGCCACCTTGTGGGAAGTCTCATTAACATTGATCATCATCTTCCATTTAGGGTAGTTCATAAGAAGGATATGAGTTTATTATCTTCTCCCAACACACTCACAGGACCTAGGAAATTAGATAAAATTCCTCACGTGCCTGTGTGGACACCAGCATCAGTAACGATGCCAGCATTTCAGTGACTGCCCTTCATCACTAGCGGAATAAGCAAAAAGTCCCTCACCAAATGTTAAGCTTGGGCGAAGCATGTCTGATTTTCATTTAGCCAAGCAGTGCTCAAATTCCCTTTCTGTGCCAGAACAACAATGTGCTCCCTCATCCAAGGGCATATTTGTAAAAGATTTAGGATTCACCTTAAAAAAATGCATTGTTAAGTTTTTAATTGAGCCCCACGATATCAGGACATGGCTATGTATTGGTCTGTTTCAATCTGCGATCAGCAGCACTGAACTCATAGGCAAAGTTCCTTATCAAGCGTTGAAATGTTCCCTGGGCACACTCAGGGCACATGAACACACAGTGAAAGGATTAATACTCTTGGAAATACAAGGGCTCTCTAACAAGCTGATGCAGAGCAAATGCTCACATTTTGAAACCATTATTTTTGTTATTTGTATCCCCAGAAAAGATTTCCTTTGCTTGTTATCTTACAAGCCACTTACAGAATTCCATACAAAACATGTTAAATATCTTGTCTGTCGTGGAAAGGGCAGAGTAGGAAAAGTACTACTGTTCCTCTGCGCAACTGCTCTCCTCAAGAGGGCGAGGGAGGTGACTTAGAAGAGGAGCACTAAAGTGTACTCAGCATCTCTTCTTCTAGTTTTATGTTTTCCTAGAGTGAAATAGTGGCTGCTTAGGGTCCTCTGCATGGGTGTTTTTACTTCGAAGTTGTCCCTGTTCAGCAAGGCAATCTTGATTTTCATCTGTATATATGGAGAATGTATATGACGTGACGTACATTTACTTTTAATATCTCATGTAAAAATGTTTTCCATTTTAGTGACCAGACGCAAATGTTCTGGTTACAATCTATAAACGCCTGAAAGACTGCTTTTGTTTTTTTTCGCACATTTGAATTGCATCCATACAGAATCAATAATAAATTGCTGGTAGGAAATAAAGATTAAGCAGAGGGGTTAATGTTAAAATTAATTGTTGTCTTACACCCTGTTTGAGCAGAAACACCCAGCACAGTAAGCCAATACCTACCTATGCCCAGGTCTTACTCTCTATTCCTGCTGTCATCATGCAGTACATTGTTGTATTAGTAAGCAGAATTATCCCATAATGCCTTTCCTTACTTTCCGAGTATTCTTGAATTCTCTCTTAAATAAGATGTATCAACATATTTCATTTGTAAGCACACAACAGGAGTTGCAGGTCTCAATGGCTTATTTTTATTGTGTAGCCTAATCCTCTCAAGGATTGGCTTTGTGAGTGTTTTTTTTCCTATCAGCAACAGATTCGTTGTACGCAACAGAAAAAGCCAACATCCACTCAATTTGCACTCGATGTGCAATTTCAACTGTCTTGTCACAGTTTTGGTGCTTGATATCTTGGCAGTACACAGGATACACTCATGATTCACCATTATGGCCTGGATGAGCCTTTTGAAAGAGGAGAACTTCAATATGGTTAACTCTTAGGTAAGTTTAAATGCATAATCCCGTAATTGTATGTTTTAAACACACCTGCCACATTCAATGGCTTGAAATTTATCATAGGGAACAGAGCATATGCCAACAAAACATGAATGAGAGGATTTGTGGCTGGGTCGCCCACAAGATGGCTGTCGGCAGCTAGAAAACTTCCAGCTCCCCAGTCAAGATTTTTTTCTTTCACTCGACCTCTTAAAATGCCAAGAATGTACACATGAACGTCAGGGGCCTTAGGCGGTGAGGTCTTTTATAGATTATTTCATCAGCCATCCAGTAAACCGCACTTCTCCATTGCGGCTTAGTGTGGCCAGCGCTCTTCCCTCCATTGATGATGTCAACAGGATAGTAGAGAAGTGTGGCACAATGGTTAGCGTGGCAGACCCTAAAACAGAGATCTGGCTCAAGACCAGGGTTCAAGTCCTGCTTTGCCAGGTCTTGGGCTCAATTCCCTTGGACCAGATAATTCTCGCCTCAGTGCCTAATCTAATTAATGAGTCCCACTCTGCAACTCTGGGCAATAGCTTGCTTAATCTCCACAATGGCCCCAACAGTGCTTGGATGCTTGGCTTCACCCTGGGGGTGCCCAGGAGTGGGCACCTCACAGGGAAAAGCCAGGAGGGGTTCCATAGCAGTATGAGTACAGTGCCTTGAGACCCTAATGGGTGAGTAGTGCTCTATACAAGTGTAAAGTTTACAGTTTTTAAGCGCCAACTTGTTCTCAGCGTGACCGCTTTTGTTACAATTACTTTTTTGGCCTCTGCCTTCCCAAATTTTTGCCTTTAGAATTTTAATATGCTCTAATTTAATTCCTAAATATTTGGCATTTTGTTTTATTCAGTCCTTTATTTTTCCTAATATACTTTGGCTTACAACTTATTCCCATACATTTTTCATTGCTGCTAGCTTACCCTTTGCTGTTTTTTTAACTCAGTTTAGTAATTGATGGCCTTTTTCTGTCCCGCTTTACTGCTGGTGGTTCTGTTCCTCCTTTTTTAGTTCTTCACATTATCAAGATGGCAGAGGACGGAAACTTCTGTTAAAAAATGGCCTTCTCAACAACAATGCTTCGGTATCCCGCAGGGAGAATACCAGCTGAGGTGGTAACCCCCTCAAAAAAGGCCCAGCTTCTCCAAGGAAATCTCCTCTCCCTATATCAATGGCAGGCTTAATGGACAAATTGAAAATGCTTAAACACTTCACGATAGAACCTGCTTCTACTCTTGAATGTCTTGAAGAAAAATGGTAATCTCCTGAGTCTAGGGTCTCGACATTGAGCAACAGATTTCTGAGACTCGCAATGTCACAAATGTTGGAGGCAGTTCCGTCCGGTTGGCTAAAGCATGAGCCTAGCCAGGCGGAGCGTGCTACTCCTGTCCGAGGTGATCAGACACACCTGCTAAATAAGCTATGCTCAAACTTGGGTAGCTTGGCACAGAGCAGTCAGGCTTGTCTCACAGGCACTGTGTAAAGCAACAGCACGTTCCCACAACACCCTGGTAGAACAACCCCAAAAAGAGACTTCACACCGGTTTTTTGTATAGAAAACTTATATTCAACACACACACACACATTAGCAACACAGTTGGATTTCAATGTGATCTGAGCCTAAGGGTCAATGAGCTCACAACGCACAATAATAGAAAATGTAAACATGGGCATGAATCTCAGTGAACAAAGCAACACATGATAATAGACCTCACTGCGTTGAACATCAATTACTGTATATACAATGGAGAAAGTGCTGATTCCCTCCCCACATCCAGATAATATGCCCCCCCCCCACAGTCAACACTAGGCCCACCCTCACATTCCCCCACAATCATTGCAACACATGTAATCCAGGGTGTGCCTCTGGGCTGGCAGTAGCATCAAAAATGTACATCACGGAACTCACACTCTCTCACTCAGACCCACCGACTCAGCTGCGCTAATAAAATGCTATGTCAACCTTAGGACCTCTGTGGCAGAAACCAAGTACCCAGCAACATCACAGTGCTGTGCCAGGACTCACTCGTTCTCATTTAGACTCACTCGCTTACAGCCAACCCGCGCCTAGGCAGAGGACCCGAGTATCAGCTGGCAGAGGTGCACGTGCACACACTCTCATATGCACTCACTTCTGGCACCCTAATGCAGTGCCCTGATAACTAGAAAGTGGTTGCCCATTTACTTTCAAACACCCTGGATCCCAATCCACCCTTCACCTGCCACCCAGCACTCTAGTCAACCTCATCCCAGCGCAACCCACAGAGGATGGTACTTTCCCATGGGCTCCTAGTCGCTCCCGACCATGTCACAGCACCTCAGGTGTCAGGATTATGGTGTGGGACAGGAAAAACAACAGCCACCATGCAAACAAGGTGGAGATGTTCAGGCTACAAGTAGGAGGTTCACTCAGAGGTCTGCAAAATACAGGGGGAGTGTCACTGAGGCCAGCCGACAGACTTGGAGGCGTCCAGCCCCACCAGACAGTCCAGTGTTGCAGAATTATAACAAAGTTCAGCACTTCTAGAATGGAGAGTTGCTGTAAGGGCGTGTTGTCTCGATCCGCCCAAGAGAGCTCAGAGTGTACACAGCAAGTTACCAGGTCTGTGCCTCTGGACTGGAGACACCCTGTCTGGTGCCCGGGAACTTCCACAGGCCCTCAACAGATAGGTTTGATCCAAGGTAGAAAGTGCTCAGTGCTGTGCCCCACAAAAAGGGGACACTAGACAGGGATGTAATGACTTGTGGTTCCCTGATGGCAGAAGGTTGCTCCAACTAACTCCTGGTTCTTGTACCCCTGTGGATTGAGGTACTCCATCCGTCACTCTGGACGAACACACTAGACGCAAGTTCCGTCATTCAGTACTAGGCCAATCACCACACTGCTCAGGTTGTGCCCACACCCCTGAGGATTCTAACCTATGAACGAGCACAGCATACAATGAGCATGCAGCCGCCTTACCTCCACAAAGCCTCCAGGGTCCCACAAAAGTGATCTGTTCACCTCACAAGCCTTCTTGGGGTGCAGTAGTCCTCACTTTGAAGGACCACACACCAGTGATGCATGTAGTACTGTGCTACCATGCACCTGATGCGCCCTGTCTTCCAGACGTCTCCCTTAGGCCACATGTGCACTTTTCCTGTCAGGTGGAATCTGGCACAGTGTACATGCAAAAGAGAACACCGCTCTCCAGATATTACCAATTATGCTGTAAGTCCCCCTCCTGAGGTCTTTGATGCCCCTGAGACTTCTGCTGAGAATATGGGGCAAGCCAACCTGCCCTTGGTGAGTGCTTTTACGGATGCCACACAGCAGCAGGCAATTAGCCACAGGCCAGTCTCTAATCTGGATGAGTGTGCAGATCCCCACCTTGGAAAGTTATCCTCCTGGGCACCCAGAGTCCTCTGACAGTGCACCACCAAAATGGTCTAGCTGCACTGGTCCTGCGTATCCGTAAGTGGCACTCTAAGTTGCAGATGTTGAGTACCCCTATTTATACTAGGTAAATGCTTTGAAGTCGGGTCGTTCAAAGGGTATTCCTTCGAACCACAGATGTCTCCCCTAAATGTCCTCCCTGTCTGCCTTGGGACCTGGAATGGAGAGCTGTATCATTATGGGTGCCAGGCTCTGGCTCCGGGAGGTCAAATTACACAACCTCTCCCCAAAACTATCTGACCAGGCCCTAAATGGCAGGGATCTGTTGTTCTGGATGCCGAGTTTTATAGCGGTCATCTGGGGAATGTGCAGATGTTCTCTTCCCCTAGGGACTGATGGAATGAAACCTAATTTACAGGGTCCCAGAACCAGTCTGACCTAGAAATGCCCAGTTCCTCAAAGTAGCACTTCTCAGGCAGTGATGGCAAAACTACCGTGGTCAACGGTGCAGGCTTGTCATCCTGATTTCAACAATACCAAACAGCATGAGGTCGCTCCCCTGCAATCTAATATTGCAACCAGACTTGATATGTCTCAGCTTCCCATATCACCATATGGGTAAAGCAACTCTCAAGAGTAGTGCACACATGTGTTCTCGGTGACCTTCCCTACCTGAGATCATCCTTTGCGATGCGCTCATCTGGCTTTACCTCATCCTCCGACCCCTCTACGGGGGCCCTCTGGGGACAGGGTAGGGCCCAATCAGGATGAGCTCCCCTTCAAGGGTTCCCCACCCTGAGCGCCGGTGTCCGCAGGCCCCGCAGGCCTACTCAATCAGGCCTTGGACGGGGCTAAGGCGGTCGACAATTGGGACAACATAGGTGCCCAAATGTCTCCTGCTAACCAGGGTTATTCACCCACCCAGGTATCCAATGCACCTTTCTAATGGGGCTAACTGGGTTGTGGTGCCCGCCACATCCTCCCTGCCTCTTCCTACTACAGGTAGGGTGGGAAACTCACTTCCTCCCTCCCAGACAGCGGGGAAGTGTCCAGAGTCCTATGGCCCAGCACGAGGAGGCAAAAAGACAAAGGTTTCAGGATTTTTCCCTAAGGAGGTCCATGTCCAACATGGACGTTGAACAACAAATATCTGAGGCTCGCAACATCCCCTCAAAGGTTACCAACATGACTCAGGAAAAAGCCTCCCTCAAACGACAGACTAAGGACTTAGAAAATCATAACAGACAGAACAATCTTCACGTTTATGGTTTTTCAGAAGGGGCGAAAAGAAGAGATATGATTGCTTTCCTACAGACTAGCTTACCAAAGTCAGTGGGTCTTTCCAGCGGTTCATCACTTAACAGTCAAAATGCCCATCATCTTGGCCCCAGAGCTTCCACAACTAACTCTAAACCCAGAGGCATAATTATTGTTTTCCTCTAATATACTGACTTGATGTAGGTTCTAGCAGCCTCCAAGGAGCGAAAACATCTGATATGGTCTAGCCACAAGATATTTCTCTGACAGACGTCTCCTCTGTCACAGCAGCTCATTGCAAACAATTCTTAACCATGCACCCCCTTTTGCACATTGTGAATGCAAGATATTGCCTTCTTTGTCAATGCACTTTCAAGGTCACCTACAATGACAGGACCACTTCCTTCAACTCTCCAACAAAACTTAAGGGATTTATTCATCTCCACAAGATAGAATCTATGGACACGAGCACTTCTTGAAGTTATATCTGGGTTCTGAATTCTTTCTAATTCTATTTTAAATCATGAATGGTGTGTTTCTATTGTATTACTGTTTTAGTCTTTTATTAGTGGGTTGTCTCTTTTTCTCTCCAGTTCCCTTGTTTGTCACCATTAGTGTCTTTCCATTGTGCGTTATCCACCTATTGTCTAGTTTTTTTTCCTACCAAAGTTCATCCCAATTGTCTTTTCGTAAATGGGCAATATGGTTCAGTTATGTATAGTATGGTGTTACCTCATTTACATTTCTATTACTTTCTTATTTCTTACTCTCTGGTCTCTGTTTTTCGTTTCCTTTTTGTTTCTGGACTGGGTTCTCCAGAACTGGTCCATCACTTATGGCCTCTCATTGCGCTTCATTCAATACTTTTTCTCACTTACATTTTTTCCTGATGGCTCTGTTTTTTTTAACCTTTTATCATCCTACTATTGCTTTTCTTCTTGTGGGTCTTTTTTGGACTCACTCCCTCTCTCTCCTTTCTTCCCCTTTCCTGTGGTCCCTTCTTCTTTTCCTACTGTGTTCTGTTTGAATTGGATGGTATACAGTTGCAACATTTTGTTTTCTCTTTATTTACGAAAGGTTACTCTTTTTATGTATATGATTTTTTTCTGCATTCCTTATGAATAGTTTTCTAATTGTATCCAGGAACGTCAAGCTCCTCAGAAGCCCTGTTAAGAGACAGAGAATTCTTACTCACTGTTCTAAATTGTCCTATCACTTTGCTATATTAGAAGAAACTCATCTTCTCGAAAAAGATATACATATGTAAAAAAAAAGTTGGGTTGGTTCTGTTTACTATTCTTCCGCTGTTGTGGTTATTTTGTTTCATAAATGTCTAAATGTGACCAGAAACTGATGTTAATGGCACATGGCTACTTCTTCTCACTAACATGAATAGCTCTCCCCACTCCTTTTTTAAAGTTTACAGACCCACTGGGATAGATGTCCCCTTTACGATTCACTCCACCGAAACTAATGTCTGTAATGCATGCCAACTTAGATTTTGGAGGTGATTGCAGCCAACTCATGGATTCCTTTTTAGATTAAAAATTTGCTTTCAAATATATCCCTAACAACATGTAAAAGGCCTTTAACAAAACAATAACACACAGAGGATAAGTTGACGCTTGGTGTCATTGTAACCTAACCTTTCAGAATACTCTTTTTTTCTCCTACCCACCATTGTGCCTCTAGAATAGATTATATTTTTCTGGATGAAAATCTTTCACAACATCTCATACATGCTGAACTAGGCCCCATCCTTCTCTCCAATCATGCCCCAGTGATTATTGATTTAGAACCTGCCCAATCTTCCACTTGCTCTAACAGATGGCACATCAACAATTGGCTGTTACAAGATCATCAGTTTGTCAGAGGATTTCAGAAATGTATTACTGATTTTATTTTAGGACAATGTTAGTCCAGATGTTCAGTTTCACCACGTTTGGGACTCCCTTAGGGCTACAGTGAGAGGGTATATTCTAAATTATGTATCCCGGAACAAAACGGCTGCTGGCAGGGAATTCTCTACTCTTTCACATCACACAAAGAAATTAGAACATGCATACTACTCTGTTTCACAAAGACGTACTAGATAAACTAATTCAAGCCAAACTTGATTGTAATAGATCTTCCATCACCAATGCTAACAATGCTCTTCTAAAAATCAATGCAAAGTAGTATAGCATTTCTAACAAAGAAGGTAAGATGCTGGCCAACTATTTAAAAGTTAAAAAACAGAGATCTAGGATAGAGGTCATATATGGTGCATCTGGTAATAAATTATTTAAATTATTTAAAGATCAGGAAATTAAGACCTGTTTTGCCGAAGTCTGCATTAATCTTTGCACTGAGGACACGGCCATCTGGGGATTCTCTAGAGTCCTTCTTTAACATGATTCCAAATTCACAAGCCCCACAGGTTGAATTCTCCCCTTTGGAAGCTGATATTTCTTTTTCTGAATTACTTACGCCCATCTCTAAACTCCCAATGGACAAAGCATCAGGTCTTGATGGTTTTACAGTCAAATTCTATTCTAAATTCTCCTCTCTTTTGGTTTGTCATGTGTCTAATTTCTTCAGCACATTTTATTATTCAACACCAAGGCTGGCTCTTTTATGGAAGCCATGATTTTTTTGATCCCTAAGAAAGATAAAGACTTAGCAGAATGTAAGAACTATAGACTAATTTCCCTTATTAACATGGACTGCAAAATGATCTCCAAAATATTGGCACTCCGGGCTCACAATTTCATCCCTTATTTAGTTAGAATTGAACAGTCCAGTTTCATCAAGGGTCGTAAAATTTCTGATTTTTTTCCACCTTACTAAATATTATTCATGGAGTTCACAAAGGTAAAATACCCTTGGCTGTGAACACCTTGGATGCAGAAAAAGAGTTTGACCAAGTCAACTGGCTTTCCTTTTTAGAGCTCTCAAGAGGCATAGCTTTGGTGCTCAATTTTTGCAACATATTAACAATGTATACTCTTTTCCCTCTACCTCTGCCTTTACTAATGGTCTTCAGTCTCCATATTTTCCCCTCAATGGAGGTACCAGACAAGGCTGCCACCTTTCTCCCTTACTGTTTATCCTTGCATTTGAACCATTCCTAGAATCGCTATTTATTTCCCAAGCTCTCACTGCTATATCCATAAATAATTGCATAATACATTTACGGCCTACGCTGATGACATTTTATTTTATTTCTGACCCTTCAACCTCTATCTCTGAGTTCTTTCGACTTTTGCCCTGTTACTCTGCGGTTTCCGGTTATTGACTTAACATAGACAAATCTGAAGTTGTGCCTTTTAAAATTTTGTCTCAAGGTTATGTTTAAAGATACTGGTTTCTTATTGAACTCCTACAGGATTAAATGTTTAGGAATTCTTTATTCCCCATCCATCAAAGAAACACTCTACAACAGAAAATTACTACCTTTTCTGCCAAATGGTCCAGTCTTCACCTTTCTTGGTGGGGCAGATTGGCTATTATTAAAACAATGCTCTTGCCCTTTATTAACTGTTACTTACAAATGCACCTTCTTCGGTTTTCTTTCATAGTCTACTATCTAAGTTCTTACGGAACAAATGTCCGGGTCAAATTTCTTTATCCAAACTCAAGATGCTGAAAATAAACAGTGAGGTGAACTTTCCTGACTTCTCACAAAATCATTCAGCCTTTGTCCTCAAGCAGATTTGGTCCTCATTAGGTGAATCTAATTTTTCTTCTCTCCTTTGGTGATCTCTCAAACTTTCACTCATTTTTCCCTTTTATTTTCTTAAATTTGTCCTTATTTCTCAAAACCCTAGGCATACGTCTTCCCCTTTATTAAACTATTCAGTTACACAGCCAAACATATTCTCCCTCCCAACTCTTGTTACTATCTCTTATTTGGTATAATCCTACTATCACCATATCTAACAAGTTCTTAAAAGGCCCTACTGGTTCACCTCTGGTATTATATACATTTCCCAAATCACTTATAATAACAAGTTAATCTCCTTTGAGGAGTTGTATAGCCATTTTCATATTCCTCTTTGTCATAAACACACATATTCTCTTCTCTTGAATATTCTTTGACAAAACCATGCTGATCCTTCTTCCACCTTATTCCAATCTCTTAATGATCTTACACCTTACAATTACTTTTCTATAGAATTTAAAGGCTCTTTCATATATAAACAGCTTTCTCTCCCAGATCCAGACAGGGTCAAAACCAAAACTGAACTCGTCTGGGAACAGGACCTTCAGTCTACCTTTTCTATAAATTATGGAACAAATTGTGGCCGAAGATATAATATATTTCTCATTCAGCCAGCACTACTCAGACCATGTTTTGTTCTATAATAGGCTGTTTCTAACTTCTTCCACTTTGTTCAAAATGAAACTGCTGCTTAATAACAACTGATGGTCTTGTGGTTCCTTTAACAGTGACCATCTTCATGTGGTTGTCCTTTTTCCCAAGCTCTCAACTTTTTGGCAGCAAGTATGGCATTAAAGTTCTCAATTATTTTCTATCTCATCTCCTTTTCATGTAGTTAGTCTTTCTCCTGGCGGTTGTTCGGTCACATGGTCAGGCAACAAGACCAACGGCATGTTCGTAAATCTTCTCCTGGCAGTTGCCGCTCAGGTTATTGCTTCTAAGTAGAAACATTTTTACATGGTCTCCTACGTAACATGGTGGAACCTGATATGTTATAATCATAGATTGGACAACTCTCACTCTTCCTCGTTACAGACAGCCTAAGAGAGTTTTGATATGGCTTCCCTTGACTTCATACCTTTCATGCCATTTCTCTACTAATGTTAAATCTGTTGAAGTCTCTAAACCTCCTTGAATTAAATTTTTTCTGGACTTCCTCTTTGGTTATTTCCTATCTCACTACATACCCTTCTGTACACCTCTTGCTCTTTCATTTCTTTAATTCCATCGCCAGCCTCCTCCTTTGCTTCTTAGTTCTTTATTACGTTTCATATACCATAGTTTCTCCCTCTCCTATTTCTTTCTATCCTCTATTTTCTTTTATAAAATACACATCATTTATAAAATGCCATTAGTGTTATGTTGCAAAACTGCTTCTTTATTTTCTCATTGAGATTTGTCTTATTTTACATAGCATCTGTAATTGGATTTAATGTATACTTTATTTCTCCTCTATTACTTATGCTGCTTTCTATATGGCATGTCTCAATTTTAAGTATATTCACATATTGTGCTGTATTTATCTTTGATTATTTTTCAATAATGCAAAACAAAACATGAATCAGGACACCATAACTATTTCCCAGTACACCAAGGGAAAGGATCTATAATATGACTCACAAGAGAATACACTAAATGGTGGAGGCAGATTTATGTACCTACACTAAGGTGTTAGATAAATCATAGCTTGTTGTGCTATCCTATGTATCATAGTGACACAAAGATAATTGACTCCAACAATGGTGACGCTGATGATGAAGTCCCCAAGCTACTACAGCAAGCAGAAACAGGGCAGTAGCTATACGAGCTGCTAAAGGAAAGAAGTGTAGAAAACGTATTAGTAACAACCACTAGAACAGTGCTTATGTTAGTGACATAAATATCTGATTTTGGTGCAGGGAAGACCTGGCCTGGCAGTTCAGACGAAAGTGTTCTCATTGGAGTTAGGTGAAGACTGATTTGCATATGGCGGGGTCCAAACTGGGTTGGCTTGGTGGGCAAAAACACAGCGGGTTGGAATTATACTAGGAGTGATTGCCAGTGGTTAGCCAAAGTGCAAGCATCCCACGCATCACTTTTTTGTGTGTTTGATGTCATTATATGCCTAGATGTTGGTTTCCATGCTCACTACGCCAATGGAATCAAGCTCCACCTGCCTGATTTGCCCTAATCAGGACAAAACCTTTCTTGGATTGCTTTTATTTCAATGCAGAGAGGACCTGGCCTGGCAGTTCGGGATGGACTGTTCCTATTGGATTGCTGATTCCTGTTGGAGGCTGATTTGCATAAGGCAGGGTCTATCTGATCTGGCATGGTGGGCAAAAGAACAATTGGTTGGAATGCTACCCGAGCAATGGGTTGGAATGCCAATGTATTCATTCTCTTTAACCATTGTTGCTGATGAGCTAGCACTGATTGTTTCTACATTATGAAAACACATGAGTATGAAAATTGGGCACTGTTGGCGGGATACTTGTGTTAAGAACTATTTGTTCCAGTTGCTGCCAATTTGGGATACACTTCAGCGTTATAAACCACATACTTGGCACTCACAGCGGGCGATACTTTGTGTTAAGAACTACTCCCCTCAGGTACTGAGGGGCCAAGGAGGCAGCCCTTTTATCTTCACACCTGCTGCCAATTTGGGAGGCACTTCAATGCTATAAAGTGCATACCTGGCATGCTCAGTGTGGGAAGTGCACAAAATGTGCCAGCAAGCTGCCTGAGTGAAGACCTGGCCAAGAGCAGGCCTGTCTGTGCCTGTCTGCGGCCGATTGAGGCTGGGCTGGGCCACCCCCCTTGCCACTGCAATCTGCCTGCCTAGTGCCATCTGCTGGCCCATTCAAGGGAAATACCAAAGGGAAAAAGGGAAGTCCACAACTTTGGATCCCAAAGAGCTCCAATTGACCACAACTATCACAAACGTCCTCACAAATGCAATGGGGCAATTAACAATGAGATTGAGAGTGTGGAGGAGAGACTGGAGCTACTAAAAAAGCTCTTTCACTAGCCCCAGTGGTCATCGATATTAGGGATGTATATCCATCTTGTTCTACTGTAAAGAATGAAAATACTTCATCCTCCAACCCATGTGTCTTTAATGACGGCCTTGTAATTGACACTAGCAGCAATCAGACTGATCGCAATAGCCACATGAGCCCCCCATCTAAAAAAGCCAAAACATTGAGAGGAAAACTGCCACATGCTCTATGCAGCTTGTAAGTGCTAAGAAACCTTAAGATGCAATTGAATCAGCAGGGACTCTCAAGGGGAGCCAGGGGAAGGATTCCCATGGGCAAGATCCGGCCTATGTTCTGTTCACAGCCGCACTTGAGGCTGTCATAGCCAAACATCTGGAGCCAGTGCTAACTACTGTTAGGGGTATTGGCTCCTCATTGAAAACCCTGATTGAGCAAGGGAATAGCAGGAGTGCTGGCAAATTCAGAAACCATATCACCTTGTAAGCCCTGTGCAGGAGCAAATGCTGTTCTTTAGAATGGCAATCAGGGACACCAGGGAACGCAGGCACATCGTAGTCTTGCAAAACCCAAGTCAAACTTTCAGAGTATTCAAGAGGAGGCACGACCAGTAAATCATACTCAACCAGAAGAACACCAGCAACATGCCGGGTTATCACAGCATAGCATTAGCACAGGGGGTTTCAATTCCCAGAGTCTGGACCGTAGAGTCACAAATAGCTTACTTCATTTACCGCCTGAGTCTACACCACTGGTGATAATATTAAAGAATATGCCAGCCTTAAAACTCAAAGAGGAGGAAGATAACCACCAGTTAAAAAAATAAAGTTGTGCACTGGCTGACAACTACATTGGATATTTACCGCTATTAGTTTCTATCTTGTATTAGAACATTGTAATGTTGGCATGTACATTGAAGACAATGGAGTGCTGCGGGCTTTTACTGGCCGGTAAAAGCCCGCAGCGCCAACATTCCAATGTTCGCTTTGGTCACAGCAACAGCTGTGAACAAAGCCTCACGGAACCCGTGGGCTCCGTGAGCAATTTGTTTTTTTATTTAATAGAACATTCTGTCCTGAGTGGCAGAATGTTCTAATAGCCTTAGAACCCGCGGTAGCGGGCTCTACCGGCTATTAAAGGCCCTTTCCCTTGGTAAACGCGGGAGCGGGCCTTTAATAGCCGGTAGAGCCTGCTACGCCGGGTTCTAAGGCTATATTAGAACATTGGAATGTTGGGATCTCCATTGCAGATAATGGAGTGTTCCGGGCTTTTACTGGCTGGTAAAAGCCCTGAGCGTCAACATTCCAATGTTCTCTTTGTTCACAGCAATAGCTGTGAACACAGGCATCAGGGAGCCAGAGGGGATTTAATCCCCTGGGGTTCCGTGAGGACTTTGTTTTATTTATTAGAAACATTCTGCTCTCTAGTTGCAGAATGTTTCAATAGCCTTAGAGCCTGCCGTAGCGTGCTCTACTGGCAATTAATGGCCCGCTCCCTTGTTAAAGGCCCTCTCCTTCGGCTCAGGCCTTTAACGCTGGAGCGGGCCTTTAATGGCTGGTAGAGCCCGCTACGGCGGGCTCTAAGGTTATAATATTATGAGTGTGCACTGTGTTTATTGGATAGGTCCAGCTGAAAAAAATGAATTGGGTGACTGTATAGTGATTAAATTCAGGCACAAACATGTTACAGAAATTTGCTTGAAAAACTGTCCCTCAACTGCTCCTCCTACGACTGCATCACAGAAGTCCTGTTGCGCTATTTTTATAATCCAGTGGGTATGAACATATTTAAACCCTCTGCTGTAGACATTCAGGTTTACAGCCTTTTTGTGATCCCAACATACAGTCGGTTCTCCCCCCTGGAACAAGTCAACCGACTCCTGAATCTAGGGCCCTTACCAGCTAGTCTACTGCACACTCATTGTTTGGGTGATATATCCATTAACTTAATTTATGTTTAACAGAACCAAGCTAGGCATGAATCTTTGTTGATGCCCCCTCTAACCCATGATTCCATTGATGAAATAATAGATCTTGCCTTGGCTAATGATATGCAAGACTCTGGCTCACAAGTGGCTAGGTGGATACAGACTACCCCAAATGCTGCTAACTCTATTCTGCTTTAGGGGGTAGCCCTCAACACATGGGTTCTAGATCCAAATTTAAATTCATGTTTTGGAATGTGGTTGGTCTCTCAAGCAAGTTAGGTAACACTGAATGGTTTGACACTATTAAGAACTTTGACATTGTGTGAGCTGATGTTTATGAATGGATCTTCATGGATTCACATACTGGCGAAGCCATCAAGGAGGGGACATCATAAAGGCGGTCTTTTAACCTTGATCTTAACCACTGTGAGTGCGGTAACCCCAAAAACATACCTTGATTCTTCTTACATCTGGGTGTAAATTACAGATACAGATTACCTTTTTGGTCAAACCCTGGGAAATGATTGTGAGTGTTATTTTTTATCATTATCACGTCATATCTAATAATATTGATTTAGCAGCCACTCTTAAGCAGTCACTTAGCAGGATCCTCACTGAGATCAATACAAATTGTATAATAACTTGGGGTGGTGATTTTAATTGTTGACTGTGTCCAATCTCTAAAAATGCAGTATGTGGGGAATTAGGTTGTGGTACTCAGGATCACTTGCATTGTGAGCACAGTCCATATAGAGATATTTTAAATTCCATCTTAAACAAGTATTCACTGTTAATTGCAATCAATCTTGTACCACCATCCACAACAGGCCATGTGACTTATGCTGGTAGAGGCATGGGTAGTCTTGTAGATTTTGTTGTGTTGCCCCATCATTGTTGAAGTAGAATTGTACACTTCACTACAGTCCATATTTGCGTGAGTGATCATTATCCTTTAGCCTCAATCTGGGCAGTAAGAAGCAGGGTGTCCTTACTGCAACTCCAATTGCCTATCACCATAACAAGCGTGTCCTGCGCAAATAGGCCTCTGTGGATGCAGAGGCCACCCTTAGATATTTAATAGGCAGGAGTACGGAAGAGGTGATGGTATGTCTGGATACTGAATCTGACCCCAAGTGTGCGTTGCAGGCTTTTGCGAGGATCTGTCATTGTGTTGCTGGCCTTCTTTCTACGGAGGGGAAGGCTAGGAATATTAAGCCTCAGATGTGGTTTGATGTCAAGTGCTCTAAAGCCCATAAAGACCTCATTCTCACTTTGAAACAGGCACCCAGGGATAGGGGATGATGAGAACATGTAGGCTGAGTTACAAGCAAGCTATTGCTCAGAGGAAGGATGGCATTAGGAGAGAAGCCTGTGAACAATTGCATGAACCATACACAAGAAATAATTTCTGGCACTTTTGGAAAATAGTCACTGGCTCTTACTTCTGTGACATGCATAATATGCACATAGATGCTATGATTCCACCGGACAAATAGCTGGATCCGTTTTCTAAGTTTTGTGACAGTGATGCCATTGGTGCTGGCTCCCCTTATGTTACCCACTGGACTATCCTCAGGGCAGTGTGGAGTCACTGCGTCCAACTTTGAATGAGGTTATATGTGCACTGGAACAGAGTGCTAAAAACAAGGCTCCGGGCCCTAACACAGTGACAGCTGATTTTTCATTGATAAGCTAGACTTTTGGGCCCCGTAATAGACTAATGTATTTTCAATATGCGTTTGTAGTGGGCTCCTAAGTCATGGTCTAGCTATATCATAGTTTGCATTTTTAAGAAAGACAGGGCAGATCCTCGATGCCACCATCACATTTTAGTAATTGATTCATCCAGCAAAGTCCTGAGGAGGATCCTGAAGAGTTGGTTTAAAACCTGGGTGGCAGAGAAGGGTTGCTTGTTTGATGTGAAAAATGGGTTTAGAAAGGGCCTCAGCACCATCGACCAGTGCCTTAATCTTCCCCTTGTTATTAATGAATACACAATAGCAGAGCATGGCTGTCTCCATTTAGCCTTCATAGACCTTACCTCAGCTTTTGACTAGGTAAACAGGGGAAGCTATAGTACAAAATGCTAGCCACGAGTGTAGATGAAGCTTTGATCTATTTTCCGGCCCAGTTACACAAAGATATCACTGGTTGCATAAGATACAGCGTTAATGGGGAGTGCACAGTTCCCGACAAGATGTGACATGGCAGAGGCAGGGGTGTGTGCCAGCAACTTTCTTGTGAGTCATGGGTGTGTTGGCACCTTTCTTATTTTGTTTATATATTAAGGATTTTAAAATATGGTTAAAAGATGGTGCAATACACCCCGGGTGGGTATCAGGAGACTCCCCGCCCTGCTTTAGGCAGACAATTGTGTTGTGATGTCAAGGATTGTGTTGATCTACAGGAATTATTAGATACATTTGTCTTATTCATGGTTGATGTAGGTCTAAGAATCAATGTGGCCAAGTCACGTGTGATGGTTGTGAGCAAAATACTCAATGGCCTGAAACTGCATTATGTCTATGGAGAAAAGCTAGCTAAAGTCCCGTCCTTCAATTACTTGGGCGTCCATTTGATTCCAAAGGCAACTGATGTAGGAAAGTACCATCTTGCCTGGCATGTTACCCCCATTTTTCACTGTATATATGTTGTTTTAGTTGTATGTGTCACTGGGACCCTGTCACCCAGGGCCCCAGTGCTCATAAGTGTGCCTGAATGTGTTACCTGTGTAGTGACTAACTGTCTCACTGAGGCTCTGCTAATCAGAACCTCAGTGGTTATGCTCTCTCATTTCTTTCAAATTGTCACTAACAGGCTAGTGACCAATTTTACCAATTTACATTGGCTTACTGGACCACCCTTATAATTCCCTAGTATATGGTACTGAGGTACCCAGGGTATTGGGGTTCCAGGAGATCCCTATGGGCTGCAGCATTTCTTTTGCCACCCATAGGGAGCTCTGACAATTCTTTCACAGGCCTGCCACTGCAGCCTGAGTGAAATAACGCACACGTTATTTCACAGCCATTTTACACTGCACTTAAGTAACTTATAAGTCACCTATATGTCTAACCTTTACCTGGTAAAGGTTAGGTGCAAAGTTACTTAGTGTGAGGGCACCCTGGCACTAGCCAAGGTGCCCCCACATTGTTCAGGGCCAATTCCCCGGACTTTGTGAGTGCGGGGACACCATTACACACGTGCACTACATATAGGTCACTACCTATATGTAGCTTCACAATGGTAACTCCGAATATGGCCATGTAACATGTCTACGATCATGGAATTGCCCCCTCTATGCCATCCTGGCATAGATGGCACAATCCCATGATCCCAGTGGTCTGTAGCACAGACCCTGGTACTGCCAAACTGCCTTTCCTGGGGTTTCACTGCAGCTGCTGCTGCTGCCAACCCCTCAGACAGGCATCTGCCCTCCGGGGGTCCAGCCAGGCCTGGCCCAGGATGGCAGAACAAAGAACTTCCTCTGAGAGAGGGTGTTACACCCCTTCCCTTTGGAAAATGGTGTGAAGGCAGGGGAGGAGTAGCCTCCCCCAGCCTCTGGAAATGCTTTCTTGGGCACAGATGTGCCCAATTCTGCATAAGCCAGTCTACACCGGTTCAGGGGACCCCTTAGCCCTGCTCTGGCGCGAAACTGGACAAAGGAAAGGGGAGTGACCTCCCCTGACCTGCACCTCCCCTGGGAGGTGTCCAGAGCTCCTCCAGTGTGCTCCAGACCTCTGCCATCTTGGAAACAGAGGTGCTGCTGGCACACTGGACTGCTCTGAGTGGCCAGTGCCAACAGTGATAGGCTCCTTCAGGTGTTGCTAGCCTATCCTCTCTCCTAGGTAGCCAAACCCTCTTTTCTGGCTATTTAGGGTCTCTGTCTCTGGGGAAACTTTAGATAACGAATGAAAGAGCTCATCCGAGTTCCTCTGCATCTCTCTCTTCACCTTCTGCCAAGGAATCGACTGCTGACCGCGCTGGAAGCCTGCAAAACTGCAACATAGTAGCAAAGACGACTACTGCAACTCTGTAACGCTGATCCTGCCGCCTTCTCGACTGTTTTCCTGGTGGTGCATGCTGTGGGGGTAGTCTCCCTCCTCTCTGCACTAGAAGCTCTGAAGAAATCTCCTGTGGGTCAACGGAATCGTCCCCCTGCAACCGCAGGCACCAAAGAACTGCATCACCGGTACCTTGGGTCTCCTCTCAGCACAACGAGCGAGGTCCCTTGAATCCAGCAACTCTGTCCAAGTGACTCCCACAGTCCAGTGACTCTTCAGTCCAAGTTTGGTGGAGGTAAGTCCTTGCCTCCCCACGCCAGACTGCATTGTTGGAAACCGCGACTTTTGCAGCTACTCCGGCCTCCGTGCACTTCCGGCGGAAATCCTTTGTGCACAGTCCAGCCTGGGTCCACGGCACTCTAACCTGCATTGCACGACCTCCTAAGTTGTTCTCCGGCGACGTGGGACTCCTTCGTGCGACTTCGGGTGAGCACCGTTTCATGCATCCTCGTAGTGCCTGTTTCTGGCACTTCTCCTGGTGCTACCTGCTGCTGAGAGGGCTCCTTGCTTGCTCGACGTCCCCTCTCTCTCCTGACGCAATTTGCGACATCCTGGTCCTTCCTGGGCCACAGCAGCATCCAAAAACGCTTACCGCACGATTTGCAGTTAGCAAGGCTTGTTGGCGGTCTTTCGGCGGGAAAACACTTCCGCACGACTCTCCAAGGCGAGAGGGATCCGTCCACCAAAGGGGAAGTCTCTAGCCCTTTTCGTTCCTGCAGAAACCTCAGCTTCTTCTGTCCAGTAGAAGCTTCTTTGCACCCACAGCTGGCATTTCCTGGGCATCTGCCCATCTCCGACTTGCTTGTGACTTTTGGACTTGGTCCCCTTGTTCCACAGGTACCCTCGACTGGAAATCCATCGTTGTTGCATTGTTGGTTTGTGTCTTTCCTGCATTATTCCCCTATCACGACTTCTTTGTCCTTTGGGGAACTTTAGTGCACTTTGCACTCACTTTTCAGGGTCTTGGGGTGGGCTATTCTTCTAACCCTCACTATTTTCTAATAGTCCCAGCGACCCTCTACAAGGTCACATAGGTTTGGGGTCCATTCGTGGTTCGCATTCCACTTTTGGAGTATATGGTTTGTGTTGCCCCTATCCCTATGTGTCCCCTTTGCATCCTATTGTAACTATACATTGTTTGCACTGGTTTCTAAGACTATTACTGCATATTTTGGTATTGTGTATATATATCTTGTGTATATTTCCTATCCTCTCACTGAGGGTACACTCTGAGATACTTTGGCACATTGTCATAAAAATAAAGTACCTTTATTTTTAGTATAACTGTGTATTGTGTTTTCTTATGATATTGTGCATATGACACTAAGTGGTACTGTAGGAGCTTCACTCGTCTCCTAGTTCAGCCTAAGCTGCTCTGCTAAGCTACCATTATCTATCAGCCTATGCTGCTAGACACCCTATACATTAATAAGGGTAACTGGGCCTGGTGCAAGGTGCAAGTACCCCTTGGTACTCACTACAAGCCAGTCCAGCCTCCTACATTGGTTGTGCAGCGGTGGGATAAGTGCTTTGAGACTACTTACCACTCTTGTCATTGTACTTTTCATAAGAGAAAAATATACAAAACAAGTTCAGTGTATATACACATAACCAAAAAGTTTTGCATTTCCTCTTTTCACTCTTTTCTAAGTGCTGAAAAGTACTTCTAAACTTTCTAAAAAGTTCTTAAAAGTTTAAAAAGTTTTTTTCTGTCTTTCTAAAAAGTTCTGAAAACTTTTTTCTCTTTTTCTATCACTTTTAACTCTCTCTAAAAAATGTCTGGCACAGGCCAAAATGTTGATCTGTCCAAACTTGCATATGACCACCTTAGCTGGAAAGGAGCAAGGAGTCTCTGTGTAGAGAGAGGTTTGAGTGTAGGGAAGAATCATTCCTTGGAATTGTTACTTAATATGCTTAGAGAACAAGATAAGGCTAAAAGTGCCCCATCTGTTGAAAAAGTAGCTAATGGTTCCCAATCTGATCCAGGGGCTCCCCCAGGAAAAGATTCAGGAAAGAAACTTCTGAGCCTGCCCATTACTAGACAGTCTAGCATAGTTGGTACTGAGGTGGAGTCACATCATATAGATGATGTGCTCTCACATTACACTGTCAGCCAAGCTTCTGTTCATTCCCATCATACCTCTGTATCTAGAAATGTCCCTCCCACCAACCCTGATGACAGATTGTTAGAAAGGGAACTCAATAAGTTGAGAGTGGAACAAACCAGACTGAAGCTTAAAAAGCAACAGCTGGATTTGGATAGACAGTCTTTAGAATTAGAGAAGGAAAGACAGAAGTTGGGTTTAGAAACCCATGGTGGCAGCAGCAGTATTCCCCATAGTCATCCTGCAAAAGAGCATGATTCCAGGAATCTGCATAAGATAGTTCCCCCTTATAAGGAGGGGGATGACATTAACAAGTGGTTTGCTGCACTTGAGAGGGCCTGTGTTGTACAGGATGTCCCTCAAAGGCAGTGGGCTGCTATCCTATGGCTATCATTTAGTGGAAAAGGTAGGGATAGGCTCCTTACTGTGAAAGAAAGTGATGCCAATAATTTTACAGTTCTTAAGAATGCACTCCTGGATGGTTATGGCTTAACCACTGAACAATACAGGATAAAGTTCAGAAAGACCAAAAAGGAGTCTTCACAAGACTGGGTTGATTTCATTGACCATTCAGTGAAGGCCTTGGAGGGGTGGTTATATGGCAGTAAAGTTACTGATTATGACAGCCTGTATAACTTAATCCTGAGAGAGCATATTCTTAACAATTGTGTGTCTGATTTGTTGCACCAGTACTTGGTGGACTCTGATCTGACCTCTCCCCAAGAAGGCAGACAAATGTGTCAGAACAAGGGTGAACAGAAAAGTTCATACAGGGGGTGACAAAGATGGCAACAAAAAGAAGGATGGTAAGTCTTCTGACAAGGGTGGGGACAAATCTAAAAATGAGTCTTCATCAGGCCCACAAAAACACTCTGGTGGGGGTGGTGGGCCCAAATCCTCTTTTAATCAAAACAAAGAAAATAAACCATGGTGCTATTTATGTAAAATAAAAGGCCATTGGACAACAGATCCCAGTTGTCCAAAGAAAAGCACCAAGCCTCCTACCACTACAACCCCTACTGCTACACCTAGTGTCCCTACTAATAGCAGTGGTGGTGGGAGCAACCCTACTAATAGCCAATCCAAGGGAGTAGCTGGGCTCACTATTGGTAACTTAGTTGGGGTTGGTCTTGTTAGGGAGGCCACAGAGGCTGTGTTAGTCTCTGAGGGGGCTATTGATTTAGCCACCTTAGTTGCTTGTCCCCTTAATATGGATAAGTACAAGCAGCTACCCCTAATAAATGGTGTTGAGGTTCAGGCCTACAGGGACACTGGGGCCAGTGGGACTATGGTCATAGAGAAACTGGTCCACCCTGAACAACACCTACTTGGTCACCAGTACCAAGTAACCGATGCTCACAACAACACACTTAGCCACCCCATGGCTGTTGTTAATCTCAACTGGGGTGGGGGTTACTGGTCCAAAGAAAGTTGTGGTAGCCACAGATTTACCTGTAGACTGTCTACTAGGAAATGATTTGGAGACATCAGCTTGGTCAGATGTGGAGTTGGAGGCCCATGCAGCAATGCTGGGCATCCCAGGGCATATTTTTGCTTTAACCAGGGCTCAGGCCAAAAAGCAAAAAGGACAGGGAAGCTTGGATCCTGGAACAATGGACCAAGTGATCCCTAAAGCTAGGGCTAGTAGAAGCAAACCACTTCCTACTATCCCTCCCTCTACAGTGGATTCTACTTCTGAGGAAGAAGAATTTCCACCCTGTGCAGAACCTACACCAGAGGAGCTGGAAGCAGACACTGCTGAGCTTTTGGGTGAAGGGGGGCCTGCCAGGGAGGAGCTGAGTGTGGCACAGCAAACCTGTCCCACACTAGAGGGTCTAAGACAGCAAGCTGTCAAACAGGCTAATGGGGATGTCAGTGACTCTCACAGAGTTTACTGGGAGGACAACCTCTTGTACACTGAAGCAAGGGATCCTAAACCTGGAACTGCCAGGAGGTTAGTGATTCCTCAGGAGTACAGAAAGTTCCTCCTAACTCTAGCCCACGACATTCCCCTAGCTGGACACCTAGGACAAATGAAAACTTGGGACAGACTTGTCCCCTTGTTTCATTGGCCTAGGATGTCTGAGGACACAAAGGAATTTTGTAAGTCCTGTGAAACCTGTCAAGCCAGTGGCAAAACAGGTGGCACTCCAAAGGCACCCCTTATTCCACTGCCTGTGGTTGGGGTTCCCTTTGAAAGGGTAGGGGTTGACATAGTTGGCCCCCTTGACCCTCCTACTGCTTCAGGCAATAGGTTTATCTTGGTGGTAGTGGACCATGCCACAAGATATCCTGAAGCAATTCCTTTAAGGACCACTACAGCACCTGCAGTGGCAAAGGCCCTCCTGGGAATATTTTCTAGGGTGGGCTTCCCAAAGGAAGTAGTATCAGACAGGGGAAGCAATTTCATGTCTGCATACTTAAAGGCCATGTGGAAGGAGTGTGGTGTGACTTACAAGTTCACTACACCCTATCATCCACAAACAAATGGACTGGTGGAGAGATTTAATAAAACTCTCAAAGGCATGATTATGGGTCTCCCTGAAAAACTCAGCAGGAGATGGGATATCCTGTTACCATGCCTCCTTTTTGCCTACAGGGAGGTACCCCAGAAAGGAGTGGGCTTCAGCCCCTTTGAACTCCTCTTTGGTCACCCTGTTAGGGGTCCACTAACACTTGTCAAGGAGGGTTGGGAACAACCTTTAAAAGCTCCAAAACAAGATATTGTGGATTATGTACTTGGCCTCAGATCAAGGATGGCTGAGTATATGAAAAAGGCCAGTAAAAACCTTCAGGCCAGCCAAGAGCTCCATAAGCAATGGCATGATCAGAAGGCTGTTTTGGTTCAGTACAAACCAGGGCAGAAAGTGTGGGTCTTGGAGCCTGTGGCCCCAAGAGCACTCCAAGATAAATGGAGTGGACCCCACACAATTGTTGAAAAGAAGGGAGAAGTCAGCTATTTAGTTGACTTAGGCACTGCCAAGAGTCCCCTTAGGGTGCTCCATGTCAACCGCCTGAAACCCTACTATGACAGGGCTGATCTCACCCTGCTCATGGCAACTGATGAGGGACAGGAAGAAGACAGTGATCCTCTACCTGATCTCTTCTCTTCCACAGAACAAGATGCTCTTGTGGAAGGTGTAGTTTTGGCTGATTGTCTTACTGCTGAGCAGAAAGACCATTGCATAAATCTCCTGGGTCAGTTTTCTGAACTCTTCTCTACTGTGCCAGGTA
Source organism: Pleurodeles waltl (assembly GCF_031143425.1). NCBI lineage: Eukaryota > Metazoa > Chordata > Amphibia > Caudata > Salamandridae > Pleurodeles > Pleurodeles waltl. The sequence continues at coordinate 1,341,225,024 of NC_090447.1, forward strand.
CCACTTCTTGGTGTGAGCACACTATAGATACTGGAGACAGTTTACCTGTCAAAAGTAAAATCTGTAGGCAGCCTGACCATGTCAGGGACTGCATAAAGCAAGAGGTGCAGAAAATGCTAGAACTGGGAGTGGTTGAACACTCTGAAAGTCCATGGGCTTCTCCTGTGGTACTTGTACCAAAACCCCATTCCAAAGATGGAAAGAAGGAAATGCGGTTTTGTGTAGACTACAGAGGTCTCAACCAGGTAACCAAAACTGATGCTCACCCTATACCCAGGGCAGATGAGCTCATAGATACACTGGCATCTGCCAAGTATCTAAGCACTTTTGATTTGACTGCAGGGTATTGGCAGATCAAATTGTCAGAAGATGCTAAACCTAAAACTGCATTTTCAACCATTGGAGGCCATTACCAATTTACTGTAATGCCTTTTGGTTTGAAAAATGCACCTGCCACTTTTCAGAGGTTGGTGAACACAGTCCTGCAAGGGCTGGAAGCTTTCAGTGCAGCATATTTGGACGATATAGCTGTATTTAGCTCCAGTTGGGATGATCACCTGGTCCACCTATGGAAAGTTTTAGAGGCCCTGCACAAGGCAGGCCTCACTATCAATGCTTCAAAGTGCCAGATAGGGCAGGGTAAGGTGGTTTATCTGGGACACCTTGTTGGTGGGGAACAGATTGCACCACTTCAGGGGAAAATCCAAACAATTATTGATTGGGTTCCCCCTACCACTCAGACTCAGGTGAGAGCCTTCCTAGGCCTCACTGGGTATTACAGGAGGTTCATTAAGAACTATGGCTCCATTGCAGCCCCTCTTAATGACCTCACATCCAAGAAAATGCCTAAAAAGGTATTATGGACAGCAAACTGTCAGAAAGCTTTTGAGGAGCTGAAGCAGGCCATGTGCTCTGCACCTGTCCTGAAAAGCCCTTGTTACTCTAAAAAATTCTATGTCCAAACTGATGCATCTGAATTAGGAGTAGGGGCAGTCCTATCACAACTTAATTCTGAGGGCCAGGATCAACCTGTTGCTTTTATTAGTAGGAGGTTGACCCCTAGAGAAAAGCGTTGGTCTGCCATAGAGAGGGAGGCCTTTGCTGTGGTCTGGGCTCTGAAGAAGTTGAGGCCATACCTCTTTGGCACTCACTTCATTATTCAGACAGACCACAAACCTCTACTTTGGCTAAAACAAATGAAAGGTGAAAATCCTAAATTATTGAGGTGGTCCATATCCCTACAGGGAATGGACTATACAGTGGAACATAGACCTGGGAGTAGCCACTCCAATGCAGATGGACTCTCCAGATATTTCCACTTAGACAATGAAGACTCATCAGGTCATGGCTAGTCTTATTGTCCTTCGTTTGGGGGGGGGGGGGTTGTGTAGGAAAGTACCATCTTGCCTGGCATGTTACCCCCATTTTTCACTGTATATATGTTGTTTTAGTTGTATGTGTCACTGGGACCCTGTCACCCAGGGCCCCAGTGCTCATAAGTGTGCCTGAATGTGTTACCTGTGTAGTGACTAACTGTCTCACTGAGGCTCTGCTAATCAGAACCTCAGTGGTTATGCTCTCTCATTTCTTTCAAATTGTCACTAACAGGCTAGTGACCAATTTTACCAATTTACATTGGCTTACTGGAACACCCTTATAATTCCCTAGTATATGGTACTGAGGTACCCAGGGTATTGGGGTTCCAGGAGATCCCTATGGGTTGCAGCATTTCTTTTGCCACCCATAGGGAGCTCTGACAATTCTTACACAGGCCTGCCACTGCAGCCTGAGTGAAATAACGCACACGTTATTTCACAGCCATTTTACACTGCACTTAAGTAACTTATAAGTCACCTATATGTCTAACCTTTACCTGGTAAAGGTTAGGTGCAAAGTTACTTAGTGTGAGGGCACCCTGGCACTAGCCAAGGTGCCCCCACATTGTTCAGGGCCAATTCCCCGGACTTTGTGAGTGCGGGGACACCATTACACGCGTGCACTACATATAGGTCACTACCTATATGTAGCTTCGCAATGGTAACTCCGAATATGGCCATGTAACATGTCTATGATCATGGGATTGCCCCCTCTATGCCATCCTGGCATAGTTGGCACAATCCCATGATCCCAGTGGTCTGTAGCACAGACCCTGGTACTGCCAAACTGCCTTTCCTGGGGTTTCACTGCAGCTGCTGCTACTGCCAACCCCTCAGACAGGCATCTGCCCTCCTGGGGTCCAGCAAGGCCTGGCCCAGGATGGCAGAACAAAGAACTTCCTCTGAGAGAGGGTGTTACACCCTCTCCCTTTGGAAAATGGTGTGAAGGCAGGGGAGGAGTAGCCTCCCCCAGCCTCTGGAAATGCTTTCTTGGGCACAGATGTGCCCAATTCTGCATAAGCCAGTCTACACCGGTTCAGGGGACCCCTTAGCCCTGCTCTGGCCGAAACTGGACAAAGGAAAGGGGAGTGACCACTCCCCTGACCTGCACCTCCCCTGGGAGGTGTCCAGAGCTCCTCCAGTGTGCTCCAGACCTCTGCCATCTTGGAAACAGAGGTGCTGCTGGCACACTGGACTGCTCTGAGTGGCCAGTGCCACCAGGTGACGTCAGAGACTCCTTCTGATAGGCTCCTTCAGGTGTTGCTAGCCTATCCTCTCTCCTAGGTAGCCAAACCCTCTTTTCTGGCTATTTAGGGTTTCTGTCTCTGGGGAAACTTTAGATAACGAATGCAAGAGCTCATCTGAGTTCCTCTGCATCTCTCTCTTCACCTTCTGCCAAGGAATCGACTGCTGACCGCGCTGGAAGCCTGCAAAACTGCAACATAGTAGCAAAGACGACTACTGCAACTCTGTAACGCTGATCCTGCCGCCTTCTCGACTGTTTTCCTGGTGGTGCATGCTGTGGGGGTAGTCTGCCTCCTCTCTGCACTAGAAGCTCCGAAGAAATCTCCCGTGGGTCGACGGAATCGTCCCCCTGCAACCGCAGGCACCAAAGAACTGCATCACCGGTACTTTGGGTCTCCTCTCAGCATGACGAGCGAGGTCCCTTGAATCCAGCAACTCTGTCCAAGTGACTCCCACAGTCCAGTGACTCTTCAGTCCAAGTTTGGTGGAGGTAAGTCCTTGCCTCCCCACGCCAGACTGCATTGTTGGAAACCGCGACTTTTGCAGCTACTCCGGCCTCCGTGCACTTCCGGCGGAAATCCTTTGTGCACAGTCCAGCCTGGGTCCACGGCACTCTAACCTGCATTGCACGACCTCCTAAGTTGTTCTCCGGCGACGTGGGACTCCTTTGTGCGACTTCGGGTGAGCACCGTTTCACGCATCCTCATAGTGCCTGTTTCTGGCACTTCTCCGGGTGCTACCTGCTGCTGAGAGGGCTCCTTGTCTTGCTCGACGTCCCTTCTCTCTCCTGACGCAATTTGCGACATCCTGGTCCTTCCTGGGCCACAGCAGCATCCAAAAACGCTTACCGCACGATTTGCAGCTAGCAAGGCTTGTTGGCGGTCTTTCGGCGGGAAAACACTTCTGCACGACTCTCCAAGGCGAGAGGCATCCCTCCACCAAAGGGGAAGTCTCTAGCCCTTTTTGTTCCTGCAGAAACCTCAGCTTCTTCTGTCCAGTAGAAGCTTCTTTGCACCCACAGCTGGCATTTCCTGGGCATCTGCCCATCTCCGACTTGCTTGTGACTTTTGGACTTGGTCCCCTTGTTCCACAGGTACCCTCTACTGGAAATCCATCGTTGTTGCATTGTTGGTTTGTGTCTTTCCTGCATTATTCCCCTATCACGACTTCTTTGTCCTTTGGGGAACTTTAGTGCAATTTGCACTCACTTTTCAGGGTCTTGGGGTGGGCTATTTTTCTAACCCTCACTATTTTCTAATAGTCCCAGCGACCCTCTACAAGGTCACATAGGTTTGGGGTCCATTCGTGGTTCGCATTCCACTTTTGGAGTATATGGTTTGTGTTGCCCCTATCCCTTTGTGTCCCCATTGCATCCTATTGTAACTATACATTGTTTGCACTGGTTTCTAAGACTATTACTGCATATTTTGGTATTGTGTATATATATCTTGTGTATATTTCCTATCCTCTCACTGAGGGTACACTCTGAGATACTTTGGCACATTGTCATAAAAATAAAGTACCTTTATTTTTAGTATAACTGTGTATTGTGTTTTCTTATGATATTGTGCATATGACACTAAGTGGTACTGTAGGAGCTTCACTCGTCTCCTAGTTCAGCCTAAGCTGCTCTGCTAAGCTACCATTATCTATCAGCCTATGCTGCTAGACACCCTATACACTAATAAGGGATAACTGGGCCTGGTGCAAGGTGCAAGTACCCCTTGGTACTCACTACAAGCCAGTCCAGCCTCCTACAACTGTTTTCACCTGACCAAGAGTAGAAGGCTTTGGGTTGACCAAATCATTGAGGCCCTCTTTAGATTTTCTGGGAAGCTGGGATCCAAACCCCTGGATGCCATGATCATGATAAATGAGGCACATTGCTTTTCTAGTGTTACTTACAGGTCTGGAGTTTGTGGCTACTGCGATATCTGGAACCTGCAAACTAAAGAGAATATGTACCTGAGAAGGCTTCTGACAGTGCCCAATAGTATGGCTACGTTTTTATGTCACTATGAATTAGGCCTTGGACCACTGGAAGAACGCATCAGACTTGCCCTGATTAAGTTGTGGCATTCAATATGGTCTAAACAAGAGACTTTGCTTGACCAAGAGATTGTAAATGATTGTTTATCTCTAGACCACCCACTTAGTATCCAATGGTTAAGATACAATAAGGAGCAACTGGCAGCAATAGGAAGGTCTGATTGCTTTGATCGACCATAGAGTAGTTTAACTATCCGAAGACACAAACTGAAGCAGGACTGCTTGATCCATTTAAAAAAAAGTAGAGAGCATACCGTGATGGGATAATAAAGGTTGGAGAGTTATCTCCCTTTAGTGACCATGGATTATATTGAACGATATCTCCTGTTTTTATTCCAAACTCATGAAAGATTTTATCTGGTGAGGTTTAGGTTTAAGATTTCTCACTTCTTAGTATCATATCCCAGTAAGGCATATTCTTTTTCTGCTCTTGAGTTATGTCCCTGTGATTCTTGTTCATCTCAGTCTGTGTTGCATTTTGGTTTCTTTTGGAAATTATATGCTGAACCTAGAAAGTAATTTTTAACACCTTTGTTAAGAAGTCTGACAATAAGGAGGTGTAGACTGGCCCTGCTCTACCTCCAGATTGTACAAAGCGAAGATGTATGTATGATGAGATATACATTTATCTCTACAACTGTGAGACTGAGAAAGATAGTAAGCAAACAGCTTGGTAATGTATTTGGTATTTATGCTGTGTTTCTGCTTGCTTATATTTGCTCATGACACTTCATGCCCTTCCGCTTAAGTTGCTCCCTGACGATTGTTATATTTTTGAACTTCTAATATGTGTTGCAAGACTCTTGTCAAAATAACGAGAATGCTGAGTTTTTGGTGGCGGCACCACCAAGCATAGGAAACTGAGTCCGCTCCCAAACCGTGTGGCAGCTGTTGTCCTAACACTTCTGTCCAGCTATCAGCAGATACCGTAGGAAAAAGTGATTTGTGGCAGCCCATCGCATGACACTCTTAGATTCCTCGGTAAGTTATGATGGTAACAGATCATGCCCATCTTCTCAGTTACACAAGGCTCATACATGTAATGACAAGCAGAAGCACATCTTGGTTCAATAGGATTTATTGAAGCAAATACATTCTATATAAAAAGGCATGAAGTGCGATTATAAGGATGATGAAACCAGACACTATTACAACCGTGGCCAAGAAAGGGAAACATAAAAACAGCCCCACCATATTTGCCATAATAGCATTACTAATATTCCTACACACACTACTAACATTCCTACATGAGAGCAAGTAGTGGTGACAGTCCTAATTGGCCTATCTAGTCCCGGGAGTGTAGCACGAGCCCCATCTTTGTGTTGAAGGTAAAGGAGAGGCTGATTAGTCAGTTGGAAATCTTCCTCTGTGACAAAGGAGGATACGCCAAGTTTCTGCATGAACCTGCGAAGACGTCGGACAGCATAAGAAGGTGATCTGACTGGAATGTCCTCTCTAAGGATACTAAGGTAGTCTGCTGTTTTATAATAAACTTTGTGTTACTCTAGGAACTGCGATGACATGACAATTCATCCCTTTCTGTACTCTCTGAACCAGCAATGCCCGGGAACCTCTCATATATAACCGTGATGCAAGCACATAATGAAATGTCATGCAAAGCAATGAATAACAAAAATCTGCAAAGAAGTACAATAGATAACAATAATAAAAGTTTACCACTAAAATTATGCCTTGCTAAAATAATACAAGGAATAAAATGCCAAGTGACCCAGAGAAGAATCACAGGCCTCAGACCTAAGCTAAAATGGGTGTGAGTATGTGCCTAACGGCTAACCTCATGACATATGTATCTGCACTTTTATATTTTTGTATCTTATACCATTGTATGTGCTATTAACTCATTCATGATTTTAGACGTTGTTTCCTAATTTTATTGTCTTTTATGCTTTTTTAACCAAACAAAGATTTTCTGATGAGGTTGGGCATTGTTGTTCTTCCTTCTAACTCTTCTATGTCCGATGTTAGGACTATGACTTCTCATCTGCTTTATATTCTGCAGATGTGACTTCGTAGATGGCAGACATCTTGCTGCTGAATGTTGTTGTGGTGGCTGGGTTTCATAGGGACTGCATTAGACTCTTCTTGTGGGGGTGGATAAGGATCCCACATATTCTTTTGTTACAGTTTGGGCTATACAGGTCTTTCCCTTTATGCACCCTCATCTTCATATCCCATGGCACTTTTATTTTCTTCTGGTTATATATAATTCATGACAAATTGCAGTACATATCATCAAAAGTATTTTGAAAAGAATCACTAAGTAGTATTGGACAGCCAGGTAGAAAGTAAGAATGACAGTACTTTTGTAATTATTGATATAGTACAAGGAATTTAGAGCTCAGTTCTAATATTGGCTGTCCTTACAGCTACAGTTTTAAATATTATAACCCCCAGAGTGCATGCCATATATTTCGTCATGTGCTGAGCCAAATTATGTTATAAAATATGTTGACTGGGCAGGGTGTTTGCCACATGGCTATCAAATGTGCATGTTTTGAATGAAAATATATGATAACTACTAAAAACACAGTTGTGAGGGGGGCATGCCACTGACCCATGTCCCTTAGACATTCTGCCAATGTGTCAGTGTTACTGACTTCAGTCAGGACTTCTGCTTTAATAGTGTATTCTACCAGCTTCTTATGGTGAGCTGGTGATATAGCTGTAGATGGTCTATCTCCTGTGTTAACAGCTATTTGGAGCTTTGTGCCCATTTTCTCCTTTGTTCACCACCTCAAATTATACCAACTGCTAGACTTGGCATCCTTGGCGTGGTCTCCCCTAACTTTTTGCCTCCGTTTCCCAGGTTGTTGATGTATGCTGGACTCTGTTTTTGCTGTTTTTGTTACTCTTGGCACTTTACCACTGCTATCCAGTGTTAAAGTACACTTGCTCCTATATAAAATGTATGTGTAATTGACTTATCCATGATTGCCATATTTTATTTACTAGTAAGTCCCTAGTACAGTGCACTATATGTACCCAGGGCCTGTAAATCAAACTACTAGCGAACCCGCAGCACTGGTTGTGCCACCGACATTAGTAGTCCTGTAAACATGGCTCAGTCTTGCCACTGCAGTGACTGTGAGTGCAGTTTTAAACTGCCAATTCCACTTGCCAGTCCTAAACCTTCCCTTTTTATACGTTAAAAAGGTAGGCCTGACAGTGAAATACTTCCAAATTCGTTTTTCACTGTTGCAAGGCCTATCTCTCCCATAAGTTAACATGGGGGCTGCCTTTAAATATGATTAAAGCGTAGATTTCCTTTGGGAGCAGAGAGACATTGTGTTTGGGGTCTCTGAACTCAAAATTTAAAATTACATCTTTTAGTGAAGTTGATTTTTAGATTGTGTGGTTGAAAATGCCACTTTTAGAAAGTAGTCATTTTCTTGCTTAGACCATTCTGTGACTCTGCTTGTTTGTGGATTCCCTGTCTGGGTCAGTTTGACAGATGGGCTGTTTGCACCTCTCCTGTAGAAAGTGACACAGAGGGAGCTGGGGTGTAGGCTGCATATCCTGGTGAGCCATCTGGGCTAAGGGCAGGGGAGAGGAGAAGTGGTCACTTACACCTGAATGGGCTGTGCCTGCCCTCATAATATGCAGTGTCTAACTCCTTAGTGTGTGTCTGGGGCCTGGCCTGGGCAAGGCAGGATCTTGAAAACAGAAGAGGCTTCTCTTTCAAGTAGGCCTACTTCAAAGGCAGAAAGGGGTATATGAAGGGCACCCAAAACCCCCTGAAAATTAGATCACTTCTGGAATCAAGAGGAACCTCTGCCAAAGAGAAGCGCTGAGGACCTGAGGAGAAGTGCTGCCCTTGCCTGTGACTGTGCTTTGTTGAGCTATCCTGCAGTTGCTGCTTCTGCCTGTGAAAGGGGACAAAGACTGGACTTTGTTGTGCATTCCTGCTTGAGAAGAATCTCCAAGGGCTTGAACTGAGTTTGCCTCCTGTTGTTGAAGTCTCAATGCCATCAAAGATTTTCCCTACCAGCACCTGGACTCTCTGCTGAGACTCCTGCCCTGCCAAGTGGTGCCCTATCCAGTTCCTGGGCCCTTGAAAGGTGAAGTTGGCAGACAAGAACTGAAAATCTATGCACAGACCGCTGTGTGGGCAAATTTTCAACGCACCTTCCGAGACGCGGCTGATAAACGACGGACCGCCGGCTTCGCGGCTGAAATCAATGCTGCACCTGCATCGCGGATGGCAGGCTGATGCAATGCGGCAGAAGAAATGATGTGCAACATCCGCTAATGGAGGCTGATAATGACGCAAACCCCAGGCAGCATGGTTTTGTGATACTGTGCGACCGGATTTTCAATGCAACATCGCTGGGTGTGGAAAATCAGCACAAATCCTTCCTGGACCCGAGGTGCCTGTCTGGATCGAAGCATAGTTCTCTTGCAGGAGAGAAGAAATGACGCACGCCGACCCACCCGAGGAGGAACGACGCACGGTCTCACTTGCGAGGGGTAAATCAACGCATCACAGGCCTTTTTCAACGCACACTCACCCATGCAGCTTTATTTTGACGCTACGCAGGTACTTTGTGTAAGTGTTTGACAATGTTCAGCATTCCGTCCATCACTTGTTGTTTTTGCTTTGTCGCCCTAAGTGGGAAGGGTATGCCCAGACGTGGGTCCCGTGCTTCCCATGCCACTGGATTCAAGCTAGCCTGGCTGATGAGGGGTGAAACCCTGAAACCGGTCCCAGGATGCTTGTTTCCGGTCCAGTGAGGACCTGGCTTGGCAGTTCGGTCTGGACTGTTCCCATGAGGAACAGGGTCAAGACTGATTTGCATATGGCTGGGTCCAAACTGGGGTGGCATGGTGAGCAAAAGAACAATGGATTAAACCCAGATCTATGACTGGGGGTGAGTGTTTGACAATGTTCAGCATTCCGTCCATCACTTGTTGTTTTTACTTTGTGTAATAACAGCATTCTCACTGTTTTCTAAGGATTAACACTCTTATTTCTTTGAAAATTCATAACTTAACTTGTGTATGTTGGATTTTTGTCATTTTGGTCTTGTTTTGTTTAGATAACTATTACCTATTTTTCTAAACCTGTGTGTCATTTTGTAGTGTTTTCTCTGAGTTACTGTGTATGTTGGTACAAATACTTTACACATTGCTTCTGAAGTTAAGCCTGCCTGCTCGTGCCAAGCTACCAAGGGCGTGAGCGGGGGTTAAGTGACGGTGATTCTCCTTTACCCTGTCTAGAGTGAGGGTCCTTGCTTGGACAGGGGGTAACCTGACTACCAACCAAAGGCCCCATTTCTAACACCAACACTGCCTTATTTCTCCTATTCTAAGGGTCGCAGCTTTGACTGAACTACTAGGTCCGTCTCACCTTCCTCGGTCTTTCCACTGTCTGGAGATTCCTCAAATCATTGGGGCAACAGTCCAAAGCCCAACACACTGAACCACCTTGGGCAAGTGGGGTCATAAATACTTCTCTCACCCCTGATCCTGTATGTTTTTACAATTTTTGGAGACTTCATATGGCCACCTGTGAATTCTGCAATGTAGGTGCAAAAACAATCGTAGGAGTTCCACCAACTGCTCCTCAAACTATGGACATTAGGGCAGTGGTCACAGGGGCTGTTACATCTGGACTGGTCAGCACCCTAGTTGTCACAACAGGAGGCACTGACCTAAAAGCAGGCACGACTGGGCCGTAGGGGCGGGAATACTTATGATAGTAGCTTTTGGGATGGGTACAGTTGTAGTTGGATTAGTCGGAAGTTGTGCTTCTGTCAACATCACATCTTGGCTCACTATTGCTTGACGTGACTTCCTTGTCACTAGTGGACTGGGAAGCATTTTAAGGTGGAGGCCAGGAACACAATAGTTCATCAGGGAAGTTGTCAGAACTACATTTTTCTGAGAGCAAGCATCTTTTTCTTCCCGGACCTAGTCCAGTATCTCTTCACATCCCTGCAATAAGCAGCATACTCCCAAGCATTCAAAGCCTCAGCTTGTGCTGGTCTAGGTGGAGGCTTCATGTCATGCAGTAGTTGTCTCAGTGCAGACAGACCAACAGTCTGTAGTCAAAAATAACTGCCATCTCCTTGGTGTGGTGGAGTAATAAATAGGTTATGTGTGCAAGAAAGTGCAAACAACAATACCTCAAATGCTTATCACTTCAATAATAACTGCCCATCTGACATTGCTAGCAGTGAGATGAGAAATATAACTCAAGTGCACCAATCATGCAATGTCATTTTATACAGAAGACATGCAGCTCTACGTCACGGACATAGAAAGTAATCTCTTAACTATCATGAACACACTCAACTCCTTCTATGATGTTTCCTGCTTCAATATTAAGTGAGCAAGCTTAGCATATTCTCGTTATCCCATACAGTACCACCCTGTGGAGTTATTTCTCTTGGAGGACAATGTGGGTGTTCTAATGCAGTCGCTGAGATCTCAAATTGCTTTCTGCTGTACACTCTCTTATATGCTGTGGGTTGTATAAAAATGGTTATGCTACCACTTCTTTATTTTTTATGAATCTCCCCTCCTTGAGCTTGATTCTGTGCAAAATGCCCTGGTTGTAGGAATCTCAGAGAATGGAAGTGGCATTAGCAAAATTACTTTTTCTAACAGATAAATGAGTGCTGGAGACCCCTGATTTTGAAGCACTGTTAGAAATGGGGTCTCTAGTAGGCAGAGATATATACCCTGTCCAAGTAGAGACCACAATCCTAGTCAGGGTAAGTCACACACAATCCACATTATCCTGTGCCCACCCTCTGGCAGCTTGGCACTGAGCAATCAGGCTTAACTTAGAAGGCAATGTGTAAAGTATTTGTGCAATAAATCATACAGTATGTTAAACTTGGCATCCTTGGCATGGTGTGCCTTACCGTTTTTGCCTCTGCTTCCCAGGTTGTTGGTGTGTGCTGGACTCTGTCTGTGCTGTTTTTGATACTCTGGGTGCTTTACCACTGCTAAGCAGCATTAAAGTGCAGGTGTTCCTGTGTAAAATGTATGTGTAATTGGCTATCCATGATTGGCATATTTTATTTACTAGTGAGCCCCTAGTAGAGTGCACTAGAGGTGCCCAGGGCCTGTAAATCAAATACTACTAGTGGGCCTGTAGCACCCACATCAGTAGTCCTGTAAACATGGCTCAGCCCTGCCACTGCAGCTGCAGTGTCTGTAGGTGCAGTTTTAAACTGCCAATTTGATTTGGCAGGTGTACACACTTACCAGGCCTCAACCTTCCCTTTTTATACATGTAAGGCACCCCTACGGTAGGCCCTAGGTAGCCCCATGGGCAGGGTGCAGTGCATGTTAAAGGTGGGACATGTACCTGTGTGTTTTTACATGTCCTAACACTGAAATACTGCTAAATTCAGTTTTCAAAGTTGCAAGGCCTATCTCTCTCATAGGTTAACATGGGAGGTCCTTTTAAATATTATTAAAGTGCAGATTCCATTTGAGAACAGATAGAATTATGGAGAACTCAAACTTTCAAAATACATCTTTTAGTGAAGTTTATTTTTAGATTGTTAGTTTGAAAATGCCACTTTTAAAAGTAGGCATTTTCCTGCTTTAACCATTCTGTGACTCTGCCTGCTTGTGGATTCCCTGTCTGGGTCAGTTTGACAGTTGGGCTGTTAGTGAATCCCCTCTAGACAGTGAGATGAAATGAGCTGGGGAGTAGCATGGATATCCTGATGAGCCATATGAGCTAGAGTGGAGGGAGGAGTGGTCACTTACACCTGAATGGCCTGTGCTTGCCCTCTCACAATAAAGTCTCCAACCACCTGGTGTGTGCCTGGGGCTGCAAGGGGCTTTGCGTTGATTTCCGGTGTGCCGTCTTGATTCCTCACTGTGATGCGGGGATCTTTTTAACACCCTTGGATGATGCAGGGAAATCTTGGGCATGCGGGAAGAAGTCACATGCGTTGCGTCGATCCGGTAGGTGGTGTGTAAAATTTTCTCATGCACGGCAGGCGATGCATTGATTCTTCATTCTGGAAGTTGGGCTGTGTCGTTCCAGTTCGGCTGTGCGTCGATCTGATAGGCTGTGTGTCGAATTTCTGGCTGCAAGGCAGCCGCTGCCTTAATTCTTCACTTGGGAATTTGGGCTGCGTCATTTTGGCTCATATGTGCTGCAATTTCTCAGTTCCAAAACGGCTGTGCGTCATTTCCAGCAGGCTGTGTGGTGATTTGCAGCGCACAAGGAGTTTTCTGAAGAGATGAAGTCTTTTTGGCTCTGATACTTCAGAAAACAGGAGGCAAGCTCAATCCAAGCCCTTGGAGAGCACTTCTCAGCAAAGTCAGAGGGCAGCAAGACAGCAGGACAACAGCAGGGCAGCAGTCCTTCTCACCCAAGCAGTCTGGATGAGTCCTTTGGACAGCCAGGCAGGTTCAGGTCCATAAGTGTCTGATTTGGTGGGGTCAGGGACCCAGTTTATATACCAGAAAATAAATTTGAAGTGATGGACACTTCAAAGAATGGTTCCCTTTTCAGTACAGGTCTGTCTGCAAAGGTTCCTACTAGGGGGTTTGGCAGTCGATTGTGTGAGGGCAGGCCACTAGCCTTTGAAATATAGGTGTCAGACCCTTCACCCTTCCAGCCCAAGAAGACCCATTCAGTATGCAGATGAGAGCAGGTGTGACTGAGTAGCCTGTGTTTGTGGTTGTCTGGGTGAAATGCACAAGGAAGCTGTAAACCAGCCCTGTCCAGACATTGATTGGAGACAGGATGTAAGGCTCAGATATATTTTAAGTGCATAGAAATGCTCACTTTCGAAAAGTGGCATTTCTAAAATAAAATAAATAAATAAATAAAATCCTACCTCACCAATAAGCAGGATTTTCTGTTACCATCTGGCCATACTAAATATGACCTGGTTACCCCTTTCTGATCAGAATCTACCACTCAAACAGTATATGCGGGTAGCCCTAATGCTATCCTGTGAAAGGAGCAGGCATCACAGTAGTGGAAAATGAATTAAGGAGTTTTCCACTACCAGGACATTTAAAAGACATATGTACATGTCCTTTCTTTTACCTACACAGCCCCCTGGCCTATAGGCTACCTCGGGCCTACCTTAGGGGTGACTTAAATGTAGAAAAAGGGGAGTTTAAGGCTTGGCAAGTCATTTTAAATGCCAAGTCAAAGTGACAGTGAAACTGCACACACAGATCTTGCAATGGCAGACCTGAAACATGGTTAAGGGGCTACTTATGTTAGTGGCACAACCAGTGCTACAGGTCCACTAGTAGCATTCAATTAACAGGCCCTGGGCACATGTAGTGCACTTTACTAGGGACTTACAAGTAAATCAAATATGCCAATTGGGATTTGTGGCAGGGCACAGGAGACTCGGCAGCCGGAGATGTACTCTGAGTTCCACGGGAGGACTGGCAGGAGTATCCTCCCGCAACTGCAAATGGGGCGCGTTGACATCAGGGAAGGACACAGCATCCTGAGGTTAGAGGAAAGGAGTTGTGAAGGGCGAGACGGATAGGAACAGGAGGAGAAGCAGGAGAAAGAAGATGGGTCGGAGGAAGAAGACTTATCGGAGGAAGAAGACAAGGGGGAGGAGAGCAAGCGTAAAGAGGGAGCAGAGACAGACAGCGAGAGGGAAGATGGCAGAAGAGACCAACGGAAGATGGCGCAGGACCCTGAGTGCGATGGCGGAGGAAGACGCCACAATCCAGACGGAGAGCAGTAGACAGGCAGAGAAGCCAGCCATGTTCCCGGAGGGACGTGGCTTTCACAGGTACAGAACCGCTTATGTGGTTCAGTCCCAAATATAATCAGGAAGGCTGGGGAGGAGTGGGGAGTGAAAAGGGAGGGCAGGAGGGAGCCACACCTGTCCTAATATAGCAGCACAAACTGGGAATAACGTCACATACACCAGCAGCTGTGTTTCTTTTCTGTTGTCGGTTGTGTTTTTTTAATTTTATTGTTATATTCTTTGTGTGAATACCGCACTCGAGTGTAATGAAAACCCTTATAAAATAGAGACTCACTTATGGGGAGCACTAAGTTGTATAACAGGAAAAAAAACTAACAAAAGTTAAATAAAAGATAATATAAAAATAGTAAGCAAAGAAAGGAGTAACTCACAGACTAAACCCACTACTATAATAAACTGCGTTCATTAAAAGGCACGGGTGGCAGAGTGTGGCGCACTAAAGGAGAATAAAAAGAATAAAACAGGAAAAGAAAAGCTAACAAAAAAAGAAAAAACATATATAACACAAATCATTTACCAAATAGAGGCTTTTTATTTTTCTCCTTCTCTCTCTTTCCCTCTCTGGCCTCGTGGGAGTATTCCATGGTGAAACTGCAACTTTTCTGCAGACAGAAGAGAGAAGAAACATTAAAGAGGACCGAAGAACAAGGAGTGGGGACATAAAACCACACAAACCATTCCTAGGAACAAACATTAATAAATCCCTTCCAATCCCTTATGAACAATAAAATGAACACCAGCTAATTTTTTCACCATAACCAGTGTAGTGTCCTATTTGGAGTAAGCTTATATGAACCTAGACCTCCCCGAATATTACCCAGCTATCACAGTGGTGTCAGAAGTGGGATTTAGAAATAACGTTTGACAGTAAGGTAACATAGAGGTCAAACCCACCCTGGCGGACATGATAGCTCAATTAGCAGAAAGACAGAGACGTCTCCAGCTGTTATGGGAGGAACAAGTGAAGGTCTCAAGGTCAGATAGTGACGCTCTCCAGAACGCTATAAAGAACCAGGCTACAATTATTGCTAGTAATCAATTGGTTCATGAAACAGCCCTAGAAAAACCTACTGAGTCCATTGCCACAACTAGAGTTCACCACACAGTTCCTAGCTCGGTACTACAAAAATATCAGAAAGGGGAGGACCCAGATTATTTCTTCACAAACTTTGAGAGAGCTGCGGGTTCCGCTAATTGGCTCCAGGATCGTTGGGGACAATATATCACCCCACTCTTAACTGGCACTTTACAATCGGTCTACCAAGCTGTGAACCCGGGTGGAATAACACCTTATACAGATATAAAAAAGCGATATTGGAAAGGGTTGGACTAGATAAAGAAAGCTGTAGAAATCCATTCCGTTGCACTAAATGGAGCCCTTCAGACAATCCCCGCGCCTTATTTTATAGGGTACAGGGTGAGGGATGTAAATGGCTTAATCCTAACGAGTCCACAAAAGAAGAAATGTTACACGCCATATTGTTAGGACAATACTTGGACGCTCGACCCTCAGTCACATGAAATTTGATAAGGCAACATCCCAGTGTTGACAGTTCTTCAGCAATTGAATTAGCCTGTGCATATCATAGAGCACCCAAATTCAGATGTAACTGTCGACCTCAAAGACCAACCTCGTATTCCCCCTGTAAAATGTATGATTGGGTTACCCACTGACAAAAACCCACCCCTCCGTCTCTCCGTTAAGGAACCCATGTCAGCTCCCCAGTGTTACCATTGGGTGGAATGGAGACATATAGCCCTAAATTGTCCTAAAAAATGGAGTCCAGTTGAACCTATGGAAATAGGAATGGCTAAACGGAGGGTCCTGTGGTTAGGAGACACAACACCTAGGTATACAACAAGTCTAACTGTTAATAACCAAACCCAACAGGCTTTAATAGATTTAGGCAGCAGTGAGAGCGTCGTGACCAGAAAACAGGTCCAACCAGAACAATGGTTACCGGAGGAATTTGTTGTCATTACATTTGTACATGGAGACAGTAAAACATATCCTGTTGCAGAGATCACTATACATTGGAGAGGAGGGGAAGAATGGCTAAAGGTTGGGGGGATTCCTGAACTGGTAGAGGATATTATCATAGGGACAGATTATGCCGCCTTTCAGCATCTTTTAGATAGCTGGAAGATGACAAACACAATGGAGCCTTGGTGGGAAGAGGCTCCTTTCTGCCGGGATGAGATTGAACAGATGAAGAGTAAGGACCACCTGACTAAAACCCAGAAGAGACTACAAAAAACTGCGTATCGACTGGAGACCATCAGAAATAAGGGGGAGAACAATAATAATGAGAAAAAGGTACAAACCAGCTCTGGGGAGTTCAGAATATGTCAAAGAGATGATCCCACCCTCAAACACGCCTGGAATACGTCTCTTTCAAATCCTACAGATCAGGTGGGTCCCTATTTTCTGATCAAGAATGGACTGTTATACAGGATTCTCCAACAACAAGGAAATAAAAAAAACTCAACTAGTAGTACCCCAGGAATACAGGGAACAGCTATTGCATTTGGCCCATGGACAGGTGGGGGGAGGACATTTTGGTCGGGATAATACAGAAGAATACTTACTGAGACGATTTTACTGGCCAGGAGTATGACAGGATATCAGGAGACATTGCCAGAAATGTCCCAAGTGCCAATTGATTAATCCCAACAATGAGCCGAAGCCTCCACTGTTCCCTCTACCAATCATAGAAACACCATTTACCCGAGTAGGAATGGATTTGGTAGGTCCACTGGTGCCTTCCTCCAAGGGGCACCAATACCTGTTAGTTCTGGTTGAATACACCACCAGATACCCAGAAGCTATTCCCCTCCCCAGCTTGATGACCAAGAACATAGCACAGACCATGATTGGGTTCTTTTCTAGGGTAGGTTTTCCCAAGGAAATAGTAACGGATCAAGGAACACCATTCATGTCCCGATTCATGGCAGAAGTCTGTCAACTGTTAGACGTCCGACAGATACGAACCACTGTCTATCATCCCCAAACTGATGGCCTAGTGGAGCGATATAATAAAACTATTGAGAATCTGTTATGAAAGTCCATAAATGAAACCGGGAAAGATTGGGATAGGAAATCCCCCCTAGTGTTATACGGAATCCGCTCACACGTTCAGTCCTCAACCGCACATAGTCCCTTCGAACTATTATTTGGGAGACAGCCAAGAACTTTGTTAGATATGACAGCAGAACAGTGGGAAGAAACTGAGGAAGAATCAAGGGATATCCTCACATATACCGAGGAACTAAAAGAGAATCTAAACTCGATTTGGGAAGAGGTACATTCCCATCTAGAGGAGGATCAAGGGAAGCAAGAGGCACAATATGATTAAGGCAAGAAATTACACGAACGGACTGTAGGGCACAAAGTATTGATCCTTCTACCCACCTCGGAAAATAAGCTCCTGGCAAAATGGCAAGGACCATACCAAGTTATCGATAAAATAACCCCTGTTACTTACAGAATTGAAATTCCCGAAGATTCCAATAAAAGCCAGATATACCACATTAATTTATTAAAGGAACGGAAGGAGAGTGAGAACCCCATTGATAATAATAATAATACAGCCTTATACGTTACCACAACCCAACCCTTGGAGACTCCCGTTCTTCCCACACTCAACGACAAAAACCAAGATATTGAACCTAACTATGGGGTAGAGTTAACTGAAGTCCAAAGAGCACAAGTAGCGTTGGTAGTGGAAACCAACAGAAGAGTCTTTCCTAGAATCCCAGGCAGAACTCATTTAATATAACATCACATTTGAACAGTTGAAGGGAAGGTTTCTAGACAAAAACCCTACTGAATACCAGAAGCCAGGAGACAACTTGTGGAAAAAGAGGTAGGGGATATGGTAGAAGCCGGTATAGTAGAGCCCTCCTCCAGTCCCTGGTGTTCTCCAGTAGTGCTGATACCCAAACCAAACGGTAAGATCAGGTTTTGTATAGATGTTTGTCAGCTGAACTCCATGTCTCAATTCGATATATACCCTATGCCCAGAATCAATGATCTAATCGAGCGATTGAGATAAGCCCATTTTCTAACTACCTTAGACCTGACAAAGGGGTACTGGCAAACTCCACTGAAAACCTCTGATAAGGAGAAGACTACCTTCTTCACCCCTTCTGGACTCATCAGTTTACTATCTTACCTTTCGGACCACATAGAGCCCCGGCTTCATTTCAGAGATTAATGGATCTCATCCTAAAAGCTCATCAAGAGTATGCAGCCGCATATCTAGATGATATTGTTATCTATAGTAAAACTTGGGAACAACACTTGGATCAAGTATCTAAAGTCCTACAGGCCTTACAACAAGCCAATGCCGAAAAGTGTCTCTTAGGCAACTCTTCTATTAATTACCTTGGCTATATAATTGAAAAGGGGTATATTAAACCACAAGTCAATAAAGTTGAGGCAATCAAACAAATACCCATTCCAAAAAGCAAATGAGACATAAGAGCCTTTCTGGGAATGGTAGGGTACTACAGGCGTTTCATTCCTGATTTCTCTACCCTAGCAGCCCCCCTAACATCCCTTCCCAAGAAAGTTCGCCCTAACAAAATATCCAGGCTGCCTTGTAGTCAGTATCTAAGTTATGTGTCCCTCAAAAACCCTCTCACTACCAAACCCATTTGCATTGCCCCAACTTCCAGAAATCATATCTGTTGGAGACAGACGCATCTGATCAAGGTTTGGGGGCTGTTCTGTCTCAAGAAGGTGAGGACAGAGAGCTACATCCACTGATATTTATTGGAAGGAAACTGTTGGCTAGAGAGAAGAACTATTCCACATTAGAAAAAGAATAATTGGCCATCAAGTAGGCTATCGAGTCCCTACAATACTACCTATTAGGGAGACCTTTCACCCTTCTCACTGATCATGCCCCTTTGACATAGTTGGCCAGACATAAGGATACTAATGCCAGGGTTCCCCGATAGTTCTTATCCCTACAGCACTTTATGTTTCAGGTCAGGCATTCCCGGGCTCTTTATTGACCAATGCTGATTGTTTGTCTCAATACCCTACGAACTCATGGCTCAAACAGCCACTTTCTGGGGAGAACAAATGTGGCAGGGCACAGAAGACTTGGCAGCAGGAGAGGTACTCTGAGTTACCTGGGGGAACTCACAAGAGTATACTCCCGCAACTGCAAATGGTGTCCTGAGGTTAGAGGAAAGGTGTTGGGAAGGGCGAGACAGACAGGAAGAGGAGGAGAAGCGGGAGGAAGAAGGCGGATCGGAGGAAGAAGACGAATCAAAGGAAAAAGATGAGGGGGAGGAGATCAAATGTAAAGGGGGAGCAGAGACAGACGGCGAGAGGGAAGACGGCAGAAGAGACCAACGGAAGATGGCGCAGGACCCCGAGTGCAGCGGTGGAGAAAGATGCCACAACCCAGACGGAGAGAAGGAGATGGGTGGGAATAACATCACATACGATGCGCATGAACACCGGCAGCTGTGTTTCTTTTCTGTTGTCGGTTGTGTTTTTTTAATTTTATTGTTATATTCTTTGTGTGATACCACACTTGAGTGTAAAGAAAACACTTATAAAATAGAGACTCACTTATGGGGAGCACTAAGTTGTATAACAGGAAAAAAAAAAAGTTAAATAAAAGATAATATAAAAACAGTAAGCACAGAAAGGAGTAATGCACAGATTAAACGCACTGCTATAATAAACTGTGTTCATTAAAAAGCACAGGTGGTAGAGTGTGAAGTGCTAAAAGAAAAAAAAAGAACAAAAGAGGAAAAGAGGAAAAGAAAAAGAAAAAAATTAAGAAAGAACATATATAACACAAAACACTTACCTAATAGAGGCTTTTTATTTTTCTCCTTATCTCTCTTTCCCTCTCTGGCCCCGTGGGAGTATTCCATGGTGAAACTGCAACTTTCCTGCAGAGAGAAGAGAGAAGAAACATTAAAGGCGACCGAAGAACAAGGAGTGGGGACATAAAACCACACAAACCTTTCCTAGGAATAGGCATTAATAAATCCCTTCCAGTCCCTTATGAACAATAAAATGAACACCAGCTAATTTTTTCACCATAACCAGTGTAGTCTCCTATTTGGAGTATGCTCATAAGAACCTAGACCTCCCCAAATATTACCTAACTATCACAGGGATGAACCAATGTTACCATGTTTAAGGGAGAGAGCATATGCACTTTAGCACTGGTTAGGACTGGTAAAGTGCACAGAGTTCTAAAACCAGCACAAACATTATCCGAAAAGTTGAGGGAGGCAGGCAAAAAGTTAGGGGATGACCACCTAAAGGCAGTCTGGTCTATCAAGCATATTATATGGCTGCTTAATTGTAGTCCGTGGCACATTTGCTGGCAGAGAGTCACCTGGCTGAGTCTTGGTGTACCCTGGAGCAACAAAGTATATGACCATTGCTTGAGGCCTTCTTTCCTGGTCCCCCCTGCTGAAAACCCTCCAATTCTAACTTGCATTGCCCTGGGTTGTTTGACGCATAGTCTGAACAAAACTCAGGTAATTAAATCATATGCACCTACGCTTCCATTTAATGGCTCCATACACCATTTAGTATCCTCCTCGCAAAGGACTTGTTGGCTTGGGAAACAATTGAAAGACAGGACACTACTGAACTTACTGTTACTGGAACAAGACAATGGACATGACCGTGACCAATTGCTATTGTATAGGAGAATCATAAAAAGTGATCAAAGTTCATTGAGGCATCATTAGAAAGAAACTTAATCACATGTAGCCATGCAGGGTTTGCATTCAATGGGGACAGCAGACACATGGGCCCTCATTATGACCCTGGGGGTCTTCTGAGCGCCAGGTCCACGATGGCGGTTCTACCGCCAACGGGCTGGCGGTGAAGACCGCCACATTATGAGTGTGGCGGGTTGGCCACTGTCAACCCGCCACATCCCCACTTGTACCACCAGGGCGGTTGGACTCGCTGGGCCAGAGATTAGCATCTCCGACCTGACGGTCCAATGAAGACCACCAACGCTATTGGGAGCCGGCTTTCCACCAGGATTTCCGCAGCAGTAGCACTGCCATAAAAACCCTGGTGGAAAGGCTACTGGTAACAGGAAATTTCTTTCCTGTCACCACTAGATGACTCCCCCACCCTCCCTGCAAGCCCAATACCCCCACCTCCCCTCCATACCAGAACACCCCTACCAGAACAGCACCCACTACCAGTACAGCACCCCCACCTCCCACCCCAGTACAGCACCCCCCACCCACTCCTCTAGTACAGTGCCCCCTCCCCCTCTCTAGTATAGTGTTCTCCTCCTGCCACCCTCTACCAGAACAGCACCCACGCGCACCCTGCCTACACTCATACACCAACACTGACATACACACATTCAATCACAAGCATCCATACATGCACTCACTTCAACATCCATACATGCTTTCAACCACACATACACACATACATTCAAACACGCATACACACACCCATACACACACATATACACACGCATACAAACACGCATACACACACGCAGGCAACACTCAGTCACACACAACACCCCCCACCCTTCCACCGCTCACACCTGTTTGACGCCCACTTACCTTGTCCAGCGAGGAGGTCGTCCGACAGGGAACAGGAATGGTGCTTCTACCACCAGCAGCGCCACGCCATCAGGACACCACCAGGCCATATTACTGCTCATAATATGGCTGGTGGAGTCCTTTTGGTGGGGCGGGCCGGTGTGGAACCACCCATGCGCCTCTGACCGCCAGTACGACTACTGGAGGATATCTGCCCAAAATGTGGCAGACATCCTTCAGTACTTCTGATCTGGTGGGCGGAAGACCACCAGCACTGGCGGTCTTCTGGCACCCGCGGCTTTGGAGGTCTTTGGAAAAGACCACCAAAGTCAAAATGATGGCCTTGGTAGCTTCTTTCTTTAAAGCAATATTTAAACATTCAGGTGTATCACTCATGCCACACAGTGACTTTTGGGAGAAAGACATACAGTGTGTGTTTAGTAACACTTAATCACAGCATGCCCCTGCCTTCATAGGATGTCCCAGTACTCCTCCTTAAAGTACATACAATTTAACCTACTGCTAGGGTTTGCCTCACCCAACAGACACTTAACATGATTTACATAAATGTATCATTAGAGTGTCTATGGTACCAGAAGACACCAGCAGGCTTCATGCATATGGTATGGGATTGGAGGCTTCTGGGTGGAAATTACAGATAGCATAACCATGACTGCAAATGTAGGCCTGTGTTCTGGGGGTATTTCAAAAACCTAAAGGGTGCAAAGGGGCTTCGACATTCATTGAATGGCACTAATCTTAGATAAGAGAGCTATTACCTTACTCTAGCAGTCCTCAAGACTTTCTCTGTGAATAGCTGGAGATATACTGTCATTGGGCTGAAGTAGAGAGTCTAGCACTACAAAGGGAGGAAAAGCAAGGATTGAGCAAGCAGCCAGTGGCACAGCAATGAGATGAAGTGCTGCAGTTCTTTAAATAAAATTTGATTCTAGACCTCCACAAGGTGTTGCTAATTTACACTTGCAAGTGTTTATGAACCAAAACTAAGAATGTACATGTATCACTATAAAATCTGTACCCAGACTCAGTTGTTTGGCAGAACAGAGACCAGTTGGGTATACATATGAGGCATATTTTTTGTCTTATACCTCAGTTTGACATTTAATCACATGTATGCGCAGGGCGGCTTGAAAGTAAAATGAGCCTATCTGCAGAAACCTTTCCCTAGTTTATCCTTGCTTGGGGCCCGCTGCAGGAGGGCGATCCCCAACCAGGAATCCACCCCTAGACACCAAGGAGGGGAGAGCAGCCTCTTGGGCAAGGGCTTTTCCTCCTCCTGGGTATTTTGTTTTTAAATTCAGTCTTGCTAACACTCCTGATGGGGCAGATGGGGTGCAGTATCTCCTGATCTCCCCTGGGGGAGCATAAAGCCCAGTAGGCACCAAGGACTATTTTCTTTTTACTGTAGAGGTGGGGGCTGCCCAGAATAGGTATGGCCATGCCCCACCACAAAAAATGTGTACAGTGTTTCTGCCCCCCTGGGGGACAGATGGGGTTTATTACCTCCATATACCCCCCAGGGAGTCAGATAGCCCACTAGATTCCAGCAAAGAATTGCTTTTTTTCTAAAGAGGCTGTGGCTGGACCTCCTGCCAGCGACAACAGTGCATCCAACCGAGGTCTATAGTAGTCTCCATGCAAGGGATCCCATTGTCCTGTGTTTGATCCGTTCTTATAGCAAGACTAGGCCCAGCCACACAAATGGGGTAGTGTTTTTATTGGCACAGGTGGGGCAATGCTGGGTGTTAGGAATTTTGTGGATTCCTACGGATTCCAGAAGTTTCCATTGCAGAAATGTAAAGGAAAGTGTGATTTTGGGCAAAGTTTGAGGTTTGTAGACCATTTTGGGTGAAAAACCAAATAGGATCCATGCAAGTCACACAATCCTGGGTTCCCCTATGTGTCTAGTCTTTAAAAATGTACAGGTTGGCTCGGTTTCCCTAGATGATCTAGGGTCCAAAGTCTAGAGCTACCTACATCGGAAAAAGAGGGTCAGTTTTCGGTGGAAAAATGTGCTGCTTCCATGTTGCATTTTGGGCTGTTTCCTTTGGTGGGCACTAGGTCTACCCACATAAGTGAGGTACCATTTTTATCTGGGGACTTTTAGGAATGCTGGGTGGAAGGAAGTTTGTGGCTCCCCACAGATTCCAGAACTGTTCATCACAGAAATGGGAGGAAAATGTGTTCTTTAGTCAAAGTGTGAGGTTTGCAAGGGATTCTGAGTAAAAAATGTGTTGAGAGCCATGCAAGTCAGCCTCCGGTTGACACCTTTGTGTCTAGTTTTCAAAAATGTGTAGGTTGGCTAGGTTTCCCTAGGTGCTGGCTGAGGTAGGGTTCAAAATCTAGAACTACCCACATAGGTAAAAGAGGGTCACTTTTCGGTGGAAAAATGTACTGCATCCGTTTGTGTTTTGGGCCATTGCCTGTTGCAGGCAATAGGCCGACCGCAGAAGTGAGGTACCATTTTTATTGGGAGACTTGGGGGATTTCTATGTAGAAGTACGTTTATGGCTCCCCACAGATCCCAGAACTTCCCATCATAGAAATGAGAGGCAAATGTGTTTGTTTAGTTAAAGTTTGAGGATCACAAGGGATTCTGGGTAGAAAACGTGGTGAGAGTCACTCAAGTCAGCCAATACTGGATACTGCTAGGTGTCTAGTTTTAAAAAATTGACAGGTTGGCCAGGTTTCCCTAGGTGCCGGTTGAGCTACTGTCTGAAACCTAGACCTACCCACATAAAAAAGAGGGTCAGTTTTCTGTGGAAAAATGTGCTATGTCAATGTTGCATTTTGGGCTGTTTCCTATGACGGCCACTAGGGCTTCCCACACAAGTGAGGTACTGTTTTTATGGGGAGACTTGTGGGAGCATAGAATAGTAGCACATTTGGTACTACCAGTTGTATTTCTCTGCATTTGTGCTTTCAAATGTAAGCCAGTGTATAGGAAAGATGACATTTTGAAAAAAAGCCTTCAAATCATACGCTAGTATGGGTACGCATAAATTCAGAGATGTAGAAATAATCACTGCTGCTGAACTCAATGGCCCTCATTATGACATTGGCGGTCAGCTGACCGCCACGCCGGCCATGGCGGTAGTATCGTCGCCAGGCTGGCGGTGAAGACTGCCAAATTTTGACCATGGCAGTGATCCCTCCCATAGACAGCCAATGTACCACCCGAACCGCCAATGCGGTCTGTCCACTGACCACGGCGGTAGGCATCTTCAGGCTGGGGGAAGACAAAGACCCGCCCACCATATTATGACATAGCAGACCACCAGGACTTCCGGGGCGGGATCACTGCCACCAAAAGCCTGGCGGAAACACCTCATATAAAAGGAAACACTCATCTCCAGGGACACAGAGGAGTCCGCAGCCGCAATGGAACACGAATTGGAAGTCCTGCCGATGCTGTACCACGTGATGGCAATCCAGGAGCACCAACGCCGACGAAGATGATGAGGGTGAGTACAGCCGCCTAGCACACAAGGGAGGGAGGGGAGAGTGACACATGCACAACATACACCATACACACAGAACACACCAAGAACCATCTGCAGAGCTAATCAACATCAACATAACCCAGGAGTAGAGAAAGCTAGGACACATACCTCTGGTCCAAACACTGTAATTATGTGGGAACAGCGACCTCAATTTAATATATAAATATATATATATATTCATATACATTCATATATATATATATATAGATATATATATATATATATATAGATAGATATATATATATATATATATATCTATATATATATATATATATATATATATATATATGCACAAATATACAGGAAGGGCCATTTGTCAGTTCATAGTCAATTAATGGCCACAAGGCAATGTCCAAGGCCCAACTTGACTCCTGACAGCCCAAGTCACTCTACTGGGCAGAGGGATCATGGTGATGGTAGACAGACACCTCAGGGGGTGGGAGGGGTTTCTTCTTGGGATGGTGGTCTTTGGACTTGGGCTTGGGAGGGGGTGGTTCCTTATTCTTTTGTTTAGGGACGGAGGAGTGGGCTTGGAGGGGGGGCCGGAGTGGTAGCCTTGTGTCCCTACTGCTAGGTTTAGCTGCAGGGGGAGGGGCATGAGAGGACTGGGAGCTGGAGATACTGGGCTGGGGGAGAGGGCTCTTTCTCTTATGGGCAGGACGGGAGGAGGAGGGAAGAGGTCAAGATGGGAAAGGAAAGGTTTCTTAGGATCAATGGGGTGGGTTGTGGGAGGAGGTTTGGGAATGGAGGTAGAGGGAGTGGTTGTAGGAGGAGGAGTGTGCTGGACTTGGGTGCAGGTGCATGGACAGTGTGCATGTGTGAGGTGGATGACTGTTAAGTGTCTGAGTGGGTGCGTGTATCTGTTATTGGAGGGAGAGGCAGACAGGGTGGGGGAGGACAAACAGGACATGTGTATGTATGTTGTGGTGGTGTCTGCAAGTGAGGTGGGTGTGCTGCATGAGGTTGTGATGGTGGTGACTGCCCATGTGGTATATAGGGTGCTAGTCTGCTTGTCTGGTGTTGTGGTGACTGTGGGCAAGGCTGTACAGGTGGCAGGACCTGGGACTGATGATGCAGTGCATACAGGTGTGAGTGTTGATGTGACTGTGAGGGAGGAGAAGGAGGGGTAGACAGTGGAGGCAGTGGCCGTTGTTATATGTGCATCTGTATGTTGACTGTGTGTGTGCTTGTGGAGTGAAGTGTGGTGCTTGTGTTCTGTCTGTGCGAGTCCTGTCTGCTGTTTTGGGTGCATGCTTTTCAGATTGTGTGCATGGGAAAGGTTGGGGGAGAGGGCTTTGGGACTGTGAACAGGTAGTTGGAGGGGGAACGGAAGAGTCAGGGACACTAGCTGCCATCAAAGAGGAGGCCAGAGCCTGAAACGATGTCTGTAGGGTAGCTAAGCCACCGTGAATGCCCTTCAGGTAAGCATTGCATTGCTGCATCTGGGATGCCAGCCCCTGGATGGCATTCACTATGGTTGACTGCCTTACAGAGATGGATTGCAGGAGGTCAATAGCCTCCACAGTGATGGCAGCAGGGTTGACTGGGGCAGGGCCTGAGGTGCCTGAGGCCAAGGAGACACCCACCCTCCTGGGTGAGCGGGCACGGGCAAATGGGTGGGTGGCTACTGGGAGATCAGTGCTGGTACGGGGGTGACAGGAGATCTTGTAGCTGGGATTGTCCCAGAGGGGTCTGCCACCACCAGGGAGCTTCCTTCGGAGGAGGAATCTGAGTCGGATGTAGTTGGTCCTGTCTCCCCAATAGTGCTCCCCTTGCCCTGCAACCCACTGGTCCCCTCGGCATCTGTGGACTTTGCCTCCTGGGTTCCGTGGGCTCCAGGTCCTCCACTTGTCGGTGCCCCTGCTCCTTCGCCAGATGATGCTAATGCACACAAGGACAGGATGAGAAAAGGAAAGAGGGTGGGGGAGAAAGAAAGGGAGCAGAGGGTCAGTCACAGCAGCAACAGCACTTAAGGCATACACATCACAATCACTCACTGGGACTAACACTGTGCAGTATGGACCACAATGACAAACCAATACCAGGGTACAACAGCAGTAAAGAACCCAAACACTACCATCTGCACACCTACTGGGACTCACTAAGCCATGTCTGCCATTGTATGCTAGCTACTTACCAATACCAAATATGCATACCACCCTACATTGCTAAGCAGGTCCACACAAGAATAGCTAAACCAGCATATTGGGTCATACACTGACTAGAAAGGTACACCCAAACCCCATGGCATGCAACAAAAACAAAATACCACACAGTCTGTACTCTCCCCTTTGTGGCTCCTGTGCTGCCCTCAAACGCCCATCCAACTCAAGATTGGCCACTGCCAATATGCGGGTCGGGGGGGTTCAGTCTCCGATGGGCACCCCTCCCTCGTTGGGAGGCCGTCCCCAGCTGGGGCTCTGCGGCCTTTTGGGCCCAGCGTTTCAGGTCCTCCCACCGTTTCCTGCAGTGAGTGCTTTGCCGTCTATGGACCCCTAGTGTCTGCACGTCCTTGGCAATGGCTCGCCACAACCCTTTTTTTCTAATGGTTGCTGACCTGCAGAGGAGACACAGATAGAAGGACACCATGAACTCAACATTCCATTCTGTAACACAAATGGCTTACATACTGCATAGGACCCACATTAAGCACACACATAACCCGTACCTCTGCATACATATTGCATGCAGCGAAACCACCCTCCCAAATGACACACTACCAGCACACACATACATCTTCATGTAGACATGTTGCATCCAACGTACCCATGATGTACTCACCTGTTGGTCTGGAGGCCCATACAACTCCCCATACAGGAGGGGGACCCCATACACAAGCTTCTCCAACTTCTCGGATGTGAAGGTTGGGGCTCTTGCCCTTGTAGCATGGGCCATCGCAGGTTCCAGACACAGGACATAGAGGAGATGTTGAACCGGAGAGAGTCAGGAATCAAGTGAAGTGGTACAGAGAAAATGGCGGTCACATCCGCGGTGGTGAACACCATCACCGCCCGCATTGATCATCATTGGTTTCTATACTCCATAGTGCTCCATGTTAGCCAATGAGGAGTTGCACGGCGGTGTAGACCTCCTTCCACCATGACACCAAATGCCAGTGGAGTGAAGTCACTTCCACCTGTCCCTGCATACAGGACAGGCGGTTTTCATTTCCTTATGCTGGTACTTATGTTGGACAAATTTATGTGTGTCATAGGCATCGATTGAACATACCACGACAATTCCAGTCTTCTACATACCTACATGCTCTGTGTACTGTGATATTGTGTGTCTATACTTCCTGTAGTCACACGCATCTCCTGTTTGACTTACTTAGATACCAACCACTGCGGAGGAAGAGGAGGAGGCAAGCACCCGTGTACAGACCCCTAGTGGACTTGGCTACACTGGAGGACCGGCACATCATACTCAGCTATCGTCTGCACAGGGCCACAATTACTGAGCTGTGTCAACAGTTGGAGACGGATCTAGTTCCTGCTATCCGTAGAAGTACAGCAATTCCTCCTGTAGTACAGGTACTGTCAGTGCTCCACTTCCTGGCAAGTGGTTTATTCCAGGTGACAGTGGGCTTAGCTGTAGGAATGCCACAGTCAATGTTTTTGATTGTGCTTGGAAGGGTTTTGGTTGCCTTGCCCAAACACATGAGCAGCTACATCTCATTCCCCCAGAGTGAAGATTTGCCCACTGTGAAGGCTGGATTCTGTGTAATGGGACACATACCACATGTGATTGGGGCCACTAACAGGACCCATATTGCCTTGGTCCCTCGCAAGGCAAATGAGCAGGTCTGCAGGAATAGAAGAAGTTACCACTCTCTAAATGTCCAGATGGTGTGCCTTGCTGATCAATACATCTCCCACATCACTGCCAAGTTTCCTGGATCTGTGCATGATGCCTATGTATTGAGGAATAGCAGTGTCCCACAGGTGATGGCACGACTACAGAGGCACAGATTGTGGCTAATAGGTGAGCTTGAGTCTTCACACAATGTATGTCAGTGTATGCTAACTGGAGTTGTACTCCATGCCATTGTACTTGAGTAATGTGTGTCCCTCACTACTTCCAGGTGACTCCGGATACCCAAACCTGTCCTGGCTCTTGACCCCTGTGAGGAATCTGAGAACGGGGGCAGAATGTTGTTACAATGAAGGACATGGCCGTTCTAGGAGGGTTGCCGAACGCACATTTGGTCTACTGAAAGCCAGTTTTTGGTGCCTCCATTTGACAGGACAGGATCCCTGTGCTACGCCCCTAAGAAGGTCTGCCAGATAGTGATGGCTTAGTGCATGCTGCACAATTTGGGCCTCAGGCGCCATGTGCCCTACCTGCAGGAGGAGGGTGGAGACAATGCACATATGTCAGCAGAGGACACTGAAGACAGTGATGAGGAGGAGGAGGAGAATGTGGACAACAGGACACATATCATACAGCAGTACTTTTATTGACACTCAGGTAAGACTGTAATTCTGTTCATATCTCCATTTAAGTTAAGTGCTGTGTTCCACCTGTGTTGTGCCAATCACTACCTTTTCTTTTCCATAGACTGTCACTTATGACTGCCCTTTTTGCAGATGTTGGTGTGGTCACAACTGTGTACTGATGTGATGACTACAGACTGCTTAAACACATTTGTTGGATGACGTCACACCTTACAGGAAGTTTGCACAGGATAATACAGTCCAATACATTGTATGATAAAGCACAAATACTCCAGTTGTGTTCAAGGGAGTTTATTTAAGTGACAAAAAGGAAGGGATAGTGCAATTGAGTGGGGTGATGGTAGACGGAAACTTGAGTGTAGTGGCCCAGTTGGTTTGTAGCACAGGCCCAGTGTCAATGGGGCCATAGAAAAAGGAGCAATGGCAGTCCAAAGTGAACAAGGTGACTCAGTGGCACACAAGGGGAACATTCTGGAGGGGCTAATTTCCTGGCGGTGGTCTTGATCTTGGCAACAATCTCTGGTGTCTGTCTGCATCACAGGGAACATTTGCGGGGTAGTTCACCATCTGCAGGGGGAAAGGTGCTGTTGGCCTGTGGGTGGTGTTGCAGGTCCTCCTGGCCACTAGCTGCAGCAGATGTTGATGGCTGGTGAGTGGACTGGCTAGTGGAAGTGGGCGGCTGGTGTGCTCTGTTCTCCCGCATGGTGTTGGCCATGTCACCCAGCACCCCTACAATGGAAACCATGTTGGCATTTAGGGCCTGGAACTGCTGCATGACCTCCTGGTGGTGTACCCCCTGCAGCCGCTGGTTCCCCTGCATGATGGTGATCACCTGGCCCATCCTGTCCTGGGATTTTTGGTATGCCCCCAGGACAGGTGTGAGTGCCTCCGGGGCAGTCGGTTCCCTGCTACTGGCCTTCCCCTGGCACACAGCTATCCTCCCACTGTCTCGGTCCCCCTGTACCTGTGTCTCCTGAATGATGTGCCCACTCCCTCTTACACCAGGACCTTCACCATCTTGCCTGTGTGGTGTCAACTCGGGTCCCTGTACAGGTGGGCACACTATTAATCGACATGTCCTGTGACAGGGGTTTGGGGACTTTGGCTGGCTGCTGTGGTGTTGGAGTCGGAGGGGGGTTCCTGAGGTGGACTGGCTGTGGGATGTGGAAGCCGACTGACCTGTGGTCCCAGATGGGCCAGGGAGTTCATCCAGCTCGGGACATCCAGAGTTGCTGTCATCACTGATGGCACCTGCACATTGGCTGGGGCACCTGTGGAGATGTAAGCGATTTGTTAGGGTCAATGTCTGTCACATATTCCACATTTCTGTCTTTCCCTTGGGTTTAGTGTTGTCCTCCCAACTTTGGTTAGGGTATGGTAATGGATTATAGGATTGGTAGAGCTACATGCTGTCCATGCATTGCTGTTGTGCGTGCATGCAGAGCTAGGAGGAGTGTGCTTGTAGTGGGTAGGGCATGCAGCGGTACACAATTGAGGGTGTTCATAGGGATGGTGCACTGTATGGGATGGAGTGGGGCATAGGGAATCAGGGTGAGGGGGTGATGTGCTGTGCAGGTACCTGTGGAGGTAGGTCAGTAATGGTGAATTACCAGTGTCCAGCCCTTCAGTGACTCCAGTGAAGTCCTCAGCATGCAGGATTGCCAACACTGGCTCCTCCCATGCTGTGAACTGTGGGGGAGGAGGTGGGGGTCCACTGCCATTCCTCATGATGGTGACGTGGTGCCTTGATGCAATGGAACTCATCTTCTCCCATAGGTCATTCCACCTCTTTCGAATGTCGTCCTTTGTGTGTGGAAATTGTCCCACAGAATTCAACCTGTCCACAATCTTCCGCCATAGCTCCATCTTCCTGGCAATGGAGATCTGCTGGACCAGTGCACCAAACATCTGTGGCTCTACCCTGACGATTTCTTCCACCATCACCTGCAACTCCTCTTCAGTAAAAGGGGGTGCTTTTGTGGGGACATGCCTATTGTGTGGTCTGTGTGTTGTGCAGAGGGTGTTTGGTGTTGAGGTAGGGTATGTGGTGGAAATGCCTGATTGTTGTATAGGTAGATGTGCTGTGTGAGCAGTTCTCTAAGGGCTTGGCCTGGCAAGGTGTAGCAGTCTTTTCATGTTTGCAAAGGATTGTGGGTTAGGTGGGGGGTGTTTTCTGGTGCTGTAGGTCGGTGTGTAGGGTATGTGTATATGTGTCAGGTGTGGGTTTTTTGATCTGACCAATGTTCTAGGCTTAAAGTGGTGTTCGGTGCCCAATTCCTGGCGTGGCGGTGTGCTCCGCCAATGGCTGACCGCTGTTGAATGTCCGCTGTGGTGATTCGTGAGTCATAATTTGGAGGGCAGTGTATTGCTGGCGTAGTGAGGAGAGTGGTGCATCCAACAGTTCTTTGCCTTCGTTGGGTCTGACAGACTTGTGGTTGTGGCTGGTTTCTGTCAGTTTTGTGTTTGTGTGTCATAATCTGGTGGGTGGATTACCTCCTCCACGGCAGTCTGTTGGTGGCTGTCACCATGACGGTCTTCGGAAAAGATTGCCAATGTCTTACTGAGGGCCTATATCTTATGCCCATTTCAGAAATACATAAGTTTCCCATTTTTCACTCTGCCTATTTCGCTACAAGAATTGGTCTACACTAGGTACTCAATGAAAAAACATTGTACGGTGTAGCTCAGTTGTTTGATCTGGGTACCCTGGGTTCTTGGAGAACCTACAAGCCCTATATATCCCTACAACTAGAAGGGTGTAGCAGACGTAATTATATATTGCTTTTGTCAATTGTCCATGGTGACAAAATGTTAGAGATGAAAATGTTGTCACAAATACCCATTATTTCCTTTCTTTGTTCAATATTTCTTTATTTCAACAATTATTTTTCTTATGAAAGCTTTGAGGGATCTACACACATGACCCCTTGATGGATTTAGAATTGTAACTTCTTTTCACAAATCAAAAGCTCTTCTGGATCACCCATGGGTTTCACACTGGTTTCTACCACAAACTGGAAGCATACAAAATAGGGAAAATAGGCTACCTCTTAGAAAATTGGCAAAATGGTGGTCCAAAATTAGTTTTTTGATTCAGCTTTGCATGTCCCTGAAAGCTGGGAGGATGGTGAGTTTAGTACAGCAAACCATTCATGAAAACGATTTTTAATGAAAAAACAGACACTTTTATCTCAAGCACTTTTTCCCTATTTTTCTCAAAAAGCTCAACATTTTGCTATATTTTGCCTATTTTCTCAGTCCCCTCTGGGGAAATCCACAAACTCTGGACACCTTTAGAATCCCGAGGATGTTGGAAAATAGGACACAAATTTGGTGTGGATAGCTTATGTGGACAAAAAGTTATGGAGGCCTAAAGGGGGTAAGGGCCTAGCAGAGAAGGGGTTAACAGGATTTGAAATGACTATGCAGCTGATTTAGAGTTTGGCTGTCTGCCAAACCTTTGCTTGCCCGTCTCATTTAGAGTCAGGTGAACCATAAGTATTCTGTTGACAAAGACCCTTTGTCTCCTTTGATTGAATGCTTCCTCCAACATCATGGCAGAGTCGAGGCTGTAGGGGAAGGACACTACACTGTCCACCCTATTTTGGGTGGATGGTGTAATACATTTGTTTCCTGTCCCTCACAACCATAAAAGATTTGGTGAGGAAAAAAACAAAATGACCTTCATAACCCAGGAGAATACACTGAGGATGAGTGGGCCATTTGTCTTTTATTTTCCAAAAAACAAAGAGGGAGTCTAGCTCCTAATGCAGTCACATAGGCTATCATTTTCTCAAGTCATCAAAGCAGTTTCACAAAGGATTCATGCACTTCAGCCAGAGTGGATAGAAAGCAGCAACTCAGCAGGGCTATGATCTTACTGTAATATCCTTTCCTGTTCTGATGTAGAACCAACCTCATAAAAACAGACCATGAACAAAATAATGTCTTAAGTGTTAGTTCTCCTATGGTGGCCAAAGTCCATCTCACAGTCATTGTACAGTTTTCATAGGTTTCACAGGTCAAGGTAGTATCAACTGCCCTGTTAGTGTATGAATTGTAGATCAAACACAGTTCTCCATTTTCTGCCATTTAATTGAAGACCAGCAATAATACTGAAAGATGGAGATGGGTGAGTTTCATTCAGGCAGTGCGGTACCAGAATATTGCAACCAAATATTGTTGGACAGAAATATTGAATCCTATGTATATTTTGTGAATCCTAAATATATTTTGCCATCTTCTCATCCCACTGGAGTTTACAATAAATAATTTACACCTAATTGCACAATATGTTTGAAGGGTATAAAAACACACTATTTCTGATGATATTTTTAGTAACAATATTGTAACATACCACTTACAGCAAAACAACAGGCTAGTGACCTCCCATTATTCTGTTGTTGAGGCGGCTGGCCTGTGAGGGAGAAGTGTCAGGCCGCAAATACCCAGTTTTTTCAGAAGATAGTCATTATCCTATACAAACAGGGTCAAAATGGAACTGCAATGTACTCTTTCTTGTGTAAACCACATCAACACACAACTTTCACATATGTTCACACATGATGAAAGCAAACAAACCAATCTATAGTGACTTGATGGATCCTTAATTAGGGAATGTCAGTGGGCATCCTCCACTTACAGCTATAGGAATAAAGGCCTCTGACCCTCTACTACAAAGCCACTACCATCAATTCCAGTTACAACATAGTTTGGGTTGAAGGGGCAGTAGCAACTTGAGAGCAGGATACACATAGGTCGACTCTGGCCACTCAAGCACCACAAGGATGGCAAACAGCAATAAAAAAAGGTGCTCTTCCAATGGATTTGTGTGATTGTGAGATTCACTAGTGGAAAATGAAGGGCTAACTAGAAAAAAAAATGGACAAAGCAGGAATGTACAGCTTTTCTAAACCGTGCAACAGATTTTAATCCAAGTGCCTTTATTTAAAAAATCTTTTGGCAGGTGGTAAAAGATACAGGATGCCAAGTATATAGGTCTTTAGGGATGGTTTATGCACAGCAAGATGCCTGGAATGGCCTTCTGAGACAGAGTAGCCCACTGCGGTAGCCCCCCCAAAAAATATATAATAATAATTACATTTTAATCATCACTGTATTTGCCACAAAAATGCTGCAATAAATGCAACTGCGTGCCACAAAATGTCAGATTTTATGCTGCAGAATTCTTAAATCAATGCTGCAATATCCTGCAGGGTCTGATTTACCACCATCTCTGTATTTACCACAAAGTCTGCATCTCTCTTGATGATTGCCGCTGGCTTTATGACGGTCCAATTCTAAACATACATTCATACCTATTTCACTCAGCACTTACTCCACATCAGCACAACATTCACATTACACACTTCACTAGCACACACGATCCGCTGCCACCGTCACCCACTCACATTACAGTACCTGCTCCTCACCATTTACCAAACACTGCACCCTTTCACTCACAACACTCCCACACACCGTCTCCTAAACTACTAACATGTCCCCACAAAAACACTCATATTTCACTGACGATGAGTTGAGGGTCATGGTGGATGAAATTGTAACAGTAGAGCCACACCTGTTTGGAGCACAGGTCCGACAAACATCTATTAACAGGAAAATTGAGTTGTGGAAAAGAATAGTCAACAGTGTCAATTCTGTAGGCAGTCATCTACACACAAGGGAGGACATCCGGAAGAGGTAGAACAGCCTACAGTGAATGTGCATTCCATGGCATCCAGGAACCTGCTAACCATACAGAAGACTGGTGGTGGGCCCCCACCTCCTTCCCCTATTTTCACATCATGGGAGGAGAAGATTTTTAACATCCTGCGGGCCTGACAGGAATACCTGGGGGAGTGGAGTCTGGTAAGTACCCCTAACATTCATGTTACACAGTTCTCCTGTCCTGCATGCTCCATCACCACCTAAAGCCACCCCAATTAACATCCACCCACTACACCTCTCACCCAAATCACCTAATACCCCTCTCTGGCATGCCACATCTCAATTGAACTCAGCTGGCCTCACAGTCCATGGAAATGGCACGTGAACTACTGGCTAATCATATCACTACAACTCCCAGAATGTACCATCCCATCATTGTGAAAACCTGGAATGTGCACAAAATATCATGTCATGCATGTATAACTAATTTACTATCTATACCATCTTGATAGTACTAGTGTGGTACAGTACATGGCAAAGACAGCAATGCTATGGCTCACTCACACCTGCATCCCAGGCAAAACACAGCTAATAATTATGGCCATAGAATAAATAATGGCCATTAATAATGGCCATAGATTAAAGATTCCAAACTATAAATGTACTCAACTGGTTTGGAAAGACAGATGGCTGAGTCGATGCACATGCAGTACATTCATATACAGGTCAATGTCCCTTGCTTACACACATACTGTGTTCCTGCAAGGGCATCATTGTGCATTGTACAGCTCTAATTTGTGCCATCTAGCATGCCTGACTGTTCACTAGATGACAGAGGTGAACAGTCAGGTCCATAATCAGACAATATCAGATGCTATCAGCAGTACAATCATTACCAACCTAGTATTAAAACTCTTTACAAGGAGTATGGAAATCAAGTCACAGAGTTCTATGTACTACTGAGGTATGCTGTGCAGCAGCTGTCTATTTGTCATTGCTGGGAATCATGTTAAAGCACTGTCTGTATCTCACACAAATGCAACAATATATAATGTCTCACTCCCTCCACAGGTAACCTTGCCATTACCACCATGGAAACAATACCAGAGACTGTCACTCCACCTCTGGATGAAGGTCCCAGTGAGGACAACAGCCTTGGACACTGTTGAACAACCAGTCAACTACTCTCTGCATTCACCCTGCCCACATCACCTCCTCCCAGCCCTGTTGCATTGACATCACAGGCAACCATTCGCCCCCAAACCTGTGTCCCAAGGACTGTAACATCTATGGTGTGCCCCACAGTACAGGTACCTGAGTCTAACCTTGCCATCCCTGACAATGGTGGTGTTAGGGTGTACGGGAGGGATGATGTGGGCCAGATAATGGGGCCTCAAAGGGACACAACTGACCAGGGAACCTTCTCCCAAGTCTTGGGAGCCTACCAAAGTTCCCAAGTCATCACCATGTAGGGGGAAATTCAAATGTTATAGAAGGATCACCACCAGGAAGTCATGGTGCAGTGGCAGGCACAAAATGCCCACCTGGCTTCCATAGCAGGGGTGCCGAGGGACCTGAATACTACCCTGAATAGGTTTTATACCCCACATCTGGCCCCTTCCATTAGCAATAAAACATCAGCCCCTTCCACATCTGCGGCTGATAGTGGAATGGAGGCCCTGCCAGGGGAAGGGCATGCCTCAGGCACCCCTCCCTCTGTAGCTGAAGAACCCCCCACAAATGTGGATGTCCAAACAGACATTCAGCAGGAGCAGATGCCAAGACCAAACCCACTGCCAGGAAGTGAGCCTCTCCTGAACTGTTCCCCTTGTGTGCCACAGATACACCCTGTTGACTGTTCTGAGACCTAACTCCATTTTCCCATGATACAAGGGCACTGGACTTGTGTATCTCACTTGTGTAGCAGCTACCCTGATGATGTAATCACCCATCACATATTTTTCATTTAATTCCTTTTATAGTCACATATATTATTTTGATAAGCACAATGAACCAAACTTAAACACAGGTCCTGTGAATGTCTCTTTTATCATCCATGTATAATAGTCATGCATGCCAACTGTGGTCTGATTATGTGTCCCTGTATTGTACACCCGTTGGTATGGACATCAAACGGGGACTCCATCAGCAGGAGACTCATTTCAACAGAAATGTAACAGGACAGATTCCAAATATGTTGATATTTAGTTCTTCACACATTTATAGGTAGAATTGCAAACAGCACATAGGTCACACATTGCAAAAACACAGGATACAGAATTCAGGGTCATGGTACACTTAAAATAAGGCAGGAGCCAGACTGATAGGTCCTCTGTATCAACTGGTATAGCCTCATCACATACCTATACCATAGCTCCAAATTCACATATCCCATGGAACATACATAGATGTTTACTGAAGTACCTAGTCCTGAAACCTCTCACTTACATTGGTCCCATACCTGTAGGATTGTCACTCACCAATGTCAGTCTACAGTGACATGCACCTTGGTCTGCAAAGTGTGAACACAATGACAGCTAGGTCCAATGTAGCTCACAAACAACTAAGTCCATTCTAATACGGGAGACTATGTTCCAACATTTACACATGAGGCAGACACATCTCCAGACACATATACACCATTTGACAACCTCCTGTTACCAAAAGGTGAAAGAAACGGGCAAACACTTTTTCACCCCAGTGTCCAGACGGTCTAACAATCTCGGTTGCACCCAACTTACACAACACAAATATCACCTGGTTTCAGTCATGTCCACTTCTCATGTCTGTCAGCAATTTGCATCTGCTTCTGACACTATCTTACATTAGCCAAGGTTGCAGAGCCAACCAGGATCTAGGGCAATCTGTGAGTGAAAGGGTAAAGGGATAGGACATAGCACAATACAATCCTCACATCAGAGAAGGCATGTTTGGAAGTGTAAATTTGCATCTGCTGTTACAGTCCATTATACTGTAGATCACTCTGTCTTGTACGCAATGCAAGCTTTCAGTCTGCATTCACAACTCATTCATAGGCATTGGAGCTCACTACACCCCCACAGATGATGCAAGAAAGGAGGAAACATGTGCTTGCACAATTACATCAGAACAATATGTCAACTTCACATAACTATTAGTCAGTTGAAGTAGTGATTGATGAGATCTGCCCTAGAGTCTCCTGCGTCATCTTCCTCTGGCTCTTCATCACTTGGCATTTCTGCATTTCCTCCCACAGGTACTCCTGCCTCCCTGTCAATTGGTATTAATGATATCTGACATCTCAGGGCAAGATTGTGTAGCACGCAGCAGGCTACTATAATTTGACATTCCTTGGTGGGTGAATAGAGGAGGTCTCATCCTGATAAGTCTAAGCACCTAAATTGTGCCTTCAGGAGGCCAAAGGTCCACTCAACTACATGCCTTGTCCTATCGTGGGCCTCATTGTAGCATACTTCCCCTGGTGTTGTTGGGTTCCTCACTGGTGTTAACAGCCAAGGACGGTTTGGATAGCCAGAGTCACCTGTGAACAAAATGGTAGAACAACACAAACATGTATGTGGGACATGCAACATTGTGATAGAAGGAAACATATATGGCAAACAGGCATTTCAATTGCAACTTACCAACCAGCAAGGCCCTCTCTGTGTCGAGTCCTGTTATTAGCAGTGGAACATTGCTGTTCCGCATGATGAAGGAATAATGGACTGATCCTGGATATTTTGCTGTGACTTGTGGAATGTACTGCTCTGCCAGACATACAACCTGAATGTTGATGGAGTGGTAGTTTTTTTCCTGTTCCTATACACCTGTTCATTGGCACTGGGGGGAACCAAGGCTACATGGGTGCCATCAATGGCTCCATTTACATATGGAATGTGTCCCATTGCATAAAAGTCAGCCTTCACATAGGCCAAATCCGCATTTTCGGGAAGCCTGATGTAGCTGTCCAGGTCTTTCAACAATGCACACAGTAATCCTTTAAAACCAGACTGAACATGGGCTGAGACATCACTGTAGCGAGAGCCACTGTATTCTGAAAGGAGTCAGTGGTCAAGAAGTGTAGCACTGAAAAAACCTGAACAATGGGAGGTATGCTGTAGAGATTGCGGATGGCAGGCAACAGATCTGGCTCCAACTGTTTACAAAGGTCCATGATAGTAGGACGATTCAGACAATATGTCTGAATACAATGTCTTTCCTCCATGGTGTGCAGCTCTACTAGTGGATGGCACACTGGTAGTCGTCTTCCTCTCCTCGTGGCAGGAAAACTATGTGAAAACATGTAAACATAGTATGTGACATGCAGCATGCTCATATCAAGTACAGTTTAATAAATTACTCAAACATAACAGCTGTCGAGGACGGCAACTACCTCTGACATATACAGTGCAGCACATAGCTATGCATCCAATGACAGCCTCCTTGATCCATATTACCTCAACTAAATATGGGATTACACTTAATAATTCACCTGTTACCTTGCATGTTTGTAAGATGAAGATTTAGACATGTGTGACATGTTTTGGGACATTATTGATAATTTATAAACACATAGGAACCTCTGAAGACTTGGACATTACTGTCACCATATGTCCTCCAACAACAATGCATTGACAGCACAGATGCACAAAAAGTCACCTACACATCAGGGCAGGACCAACAGATGTACTGCACAATATGGGGCATAGTTAATGGCGCAGATCATTTTACCCTTCCATACATGAAATGTGTTCAAAATGGCAGCCGCCTGACCTACAGTACTGGACTGTGGAAGTGACCTAAGTCCGCCGGCAGAAGTCGTCATGGCGGTAGGCAGTCACAACAGCTGTGTAATTTGCCATTGAAACACATTGCTGCTTTTGGCAGACTTGGGCCAGTGGTGAAGTCTGCCGGCAGTGACAGTCGTGTACATGGCAGGCGTGACTTCCACCTTCTGCGTCATTGCTCACTTGACTCCTGACACTGCTGCCAACAAGACCTCCAAGACCTGAGATGCTGTGTATTGCCTCTGGGAGCTATCATGCCACGTCTTGCAGGTGATAGGGCCCCTGCCTTCACCCCTTAAGAGCTGGAGAAGCTAGTGGAACCTGTGTGAACAGCTATATAGTGCACCACAGGAGAAGGTGTGTCCAATGTCATACCAATGTGTGATAGGTATGGTGAACGAAGGTGCACAGTTTATGTAGACTAGTGTTAGAAATGGGGTCTTTGGTTGACAGTCAGGTTCAGAATCACCCTCAGCTAATCCCTGCTTACCCCCTTGGTAGCTTGGCAGAGCAGTAGGCTTAACTTCAGAGTGCTAGGTGTAAAGTATTTGTACCAACAAACACAGTAACTCAATGAAAACACTACAAAATGCCACAACAACAGTTTAGAAAAATAGGAAATATTTATCTAAACAAAACAAGACCAAAACGACAAAAATCCAACATACGCAAGTCAAGTTATGAATTTTTAAAGATTAAACAAAAAAATAGTGCTTAGAAACACAAAATGCTTCGATGAGGTGTTAATACGGCGTCGTGACGGAGTCGTTCCCAACAAGCAAACACCAGCAGCGCCGGACACGGAGTCGAGTAGACCCCCAAGTACAGTACCTTTGGTGAAGAGTGAAAACAAGTCGATGCATGAATTCGGGGATCACGGCGTGTGTGCGAAAAGTTGAATCCATGCACTTTGAGCGGCGTCGGTCACGGCGTGGAGCGGCGACTTCCACGGGGTCGCAGACTTCAGCGGGGCTGCAGTGGCATCAGGCCTGCGAAGGTCGTCGCGTTCCAGCGAAGATCACGGAGTCGGCTGCAGGCGACGTCTCCGGATTCAGCAGCGGCGTTGGTCCGAAGTCATCTGAAGTCGATTTTCTTGGATTTCTACCAGTTTTCCTCTCAAGGGCCCAGGGACTGGATAGGGCACCACTTGTCAGAGCAGGAGTCTCTCCAGAGACTCCAGGTGCTGGCAGAGAGAAGTCTTTGCTGTCCCTGAGACTTCAAACAACAGGAGGCAAGCTCTAAATCAAGCCCTTGGAGATTTCTTCACAAGATGGAAGGCACACAAAGTCCAATCTTTGCCCTCTTACTCTGGCAGAAGCAGCAACTGCAGGATAGCTCCACAAAGCACAGTCACAGGCAGGGCAGCACTTCTCCTCAGCTCTTCAGCTCTTCTCCAGGTAGAGGTTCCTCTTGATGTCCAGAAGTGATCTAAAGTCTGTGGTTTTGGGTGCCCTTCTTATACCCAATTTCTCCTTTGAAGTAGGCATACTTTAAAGTAAATTCTCTTTTGAATGTGAAATCCTGCCTTTCCCAGGCCAGGCCCCAGACACTCACCATAGGGTTGGAGACGGCATTGTGTGAGGACAGGCACAGCGCATTCAGGTGTAAGTGACCACTCCTCCCCTCCCTCCTAGCACAGATGGCTCATCAGGAAATGCAGATTACACCCCAGCTCCCTTTGTGTCACTGTCTAGTGTGAGGTGCAACCAGCCCAACTGTCAAACTGACCCAGACAGGGAATTCACAAACAGGCAGAGTCACAGAAATGGTATAAGCAAGAAAATGCACACTTTCTAAAAGTGGCATTTTCAAACACACAATCGTAAAATCAACTTTACTAAAAGATGTATTTTTTAATTGTGAGCTCAGAGACCCCAAACTCCATGTGTCCATCCGCTCCCAAAGGGAATCTACACTTTAATCATATTTAAAGGTAGCCCCCATGTTAACCTATGAGAGGGACATGCCTTGCAACAGTGAAAAACGAATTTAGCAATATTTCACTGTCAGGACATATAAAACACATTACTATATGTCCTACCGTAACCACACACTGCACCCTCCCCTTGCGGCTACCTAGGACCTACCTTAGTGGTGCTTTACATGTAGGAAAAGGGAAGTTTTAGGCCTGGCAAGTTGGTACACTTGCCAAGTCAAATTTACAGTTAAAACTGCACACACAGACACTGCAATGGCAGGTCTAAGACATGATTACAGAGCTGCTCATATGGGTGGCACAACCAGTCCTGCAGGCCCACTAGTACCATTTGATTTACAGGCCCTGGCACCTCTAGTGCACTTCACTAGGGACTTACTAGTAAATCAAATATGCCAATCATGGATAAACCAATGACATACAATTTACACAGAGAGCATACGCACTTTAGCACTGGTTAGCAGTGGTAAAGTGCTCAGAGTTCAAAAGCCAACAGCAATAGGTCAGAAAAAATAGGAGGCAGGAGGCAAAAAGATTGGGGATGATCCTGCATAAGCACAAACGTCCAACAACTAGTGAAGGTATTGATGCATGCAGATGGTATTTTGTGAAGGAGTGTGAGCTGAGAGGATGGATGGTGTGCCTACTTGCTGTTATAGATGTTCTATCCACTACTATTGTTATAGTGCATGTGGACATGACTTTCTCCTTTTGTCTGTGTCATCCATGCAGGTCAACATGCATCAGAAGAAGGGAATCTGCCGTGCCATTGCCAAGCAAGTGCAGACCCTGGGAGTCCACAGCCGGCAGAGCACCCACTGTAGGAAGCAATAGGAGGACCTGAGACACTGGGCCTGGAAGACAGCAGAGGCCCCACTAGGGATGTCCTCCCAATGAGGGAGGGGTGCCCGTTGGACTTTGATCCCCCTAATGGCCCACATTTTGGTGGTGGACTACCCTGAGGTGGATGGGCATTTGAGGGCAGCACAGCAGCCACAAGGGGGTAAGTACTATTTCAGCTGTGAAGATGTTGTAGGTGCTACTAGCGGGAATACATGGTACTCGAGTAGCCAATATGCAGACACAGATATGGCCATTGTAATATTCATGGAAACATGTTGATCACCTGTATGTAACAAATTGTATGACTGCATGTGGAGATGCACATGTGACTGAGTCATATGTGTGACTCTAATCCGCCATATATAAATCTTCCCTGCTTCGTCATTTTTCCCACCTAGTGTCCTCAAGCTCATTCATCCAAATGGTGAGTAATGTTGCACTAACGTGTAATTCTCCTATTTCACAGGATCTGCTCTATGTGCAACATTAGGTCTGACAGATGAGTTACAGGGCCCAGTAATCCTGTGTCCTGAAATATTTGTACACTGCATGTGAGGCTGTCATCCAAATTTGGCTTTTGTTATGGCCAACTTAGTACTGTCCCTATGAGGTTTGAGGAGGTGTCCCCATCTTCTTGTTATATTCATATTATAAGAATTGT
The DNA here is from genome assembly GCF_031143425.1 of Pleurodeles waltl. Taxonomy (NCBI): domain Eukaryota; kingdom Metazoa; phylum Chordata; class Amphibia; order Caudata; family Salamandridae; genus Pleurodeles; species Pleurodeles waltl. The sequence continues at coordinate 1,341,268,854 of NC_090447.1, forward strand.
GAAGTTTGATAAGGGTGGACATCCTACAATGTGGAACCGCTGTAGTCCATTAGACCTTCACATTTCATGGTATATCATTGACATGTTTAAAAGTGAACTTGTATCCCAATGTGTTTGTTGTAGAGAAGGCAAGCAGCTAGGCTGCTTAACCCTAAGCACATGTGCATTGTCCATTCTAGATAGGCCTATGCCATACCTATATGAAAGCAATATATGCTATTTGCTGCCTACATCATGTGTCAATTGATACTTCATTTTGATGAGATTTTTTTTCCCATACTTACCATAGCTGCTCTCAGGCTGTTTGGCCAGTTATGGTTATGCTGATTTCTGCCTGACTTTATGGTGTAGCAGTTATTCCATATCACATATACCTGTAGGTGTTGTGGGATATGTTGCAAGTGAAATAGCTTTCCTGTAGGTGGAGGTGTCATTCATGGGTACACTGGTTATCAGTTGTGTACGTGTTAACTCTGTACTTAGGTAGTTAGGATCACATGTCAGGACAGTTGTTAGTGATGTAGCTGTTGTTATGCAATGCTTCTATTCAGTATGACTGGTGGCATGATATAAGTCCTTCAAGCACAATGTATGGTGTCCATTATTATGCTGCTGTAACTATGCTCCCTGTGGTTGTCTGTGGGTGTATCCTGTGTGCTAGGGAGCCCACAATTGCAGTACATAAAGTTGATGTATATGTGACTATGCATCTGATTAGAGACTGCAGAAACTCCTGATGAATCTATAGCCAGTATTTTGATGGATGTTTCCTAGTATTTTGATGGATGTTTCCCAGACATACTGTGATTTAGTGATGCCCACTATATGGAAATGACACATGTATTATATTCCTCAGAAAATTATGCCATTGTGTAAGTGTTAGACCTGACAGCCTTAGGGTGGTCACCCCTAACTTTTTGCCTGCCTCCCTCCACGCTTTGGACACTGTTTTTGCTGGCTTTTAGACTCTGCGCACTTTACCACTGCTAACCAGTGCTAAAGTGCATATGCTCTCTCCCTTAAAACATGGTAACCTTGAATCATACCTGATTGGACTATTTAATTTACTTATAAGTCCCTAGTAATGTGCACTCTATGTGCCTAGGGATGTAGATTAAATGCTACTAGTGGGCCTGCAGCACTGGTTGTGCCAACCACTTAAGTAGCCCCTTTTCCTTGTCTCAGGCCTGCCACTGCAAGGCCTGTGTGTGCAGTTTCACTGTCACCTTGACTTGGCATTTAAAAATACTTGCCAAGCCTAAACCTCCCCTTTCTCCACATATAAGTCACCTCTAATGTGTGCCCTAGGTAACCCCTAGAGCATGGTGCTGTGTGGGTGAAAGGCAGGACATGTACCTGTGTAGTTTACATGTCCTGGTAGTGTAAAACTCCTAAATTCGTTTTTGCACTACTGTGAGGCCTGCTCCCTTCATAGGCTAACATTGGGGCTGCCCTCATACAGCATTGGAGTGGTAGCTGCTGATCTGAAAGGAGCAGGAAGGTCATATTTAGTATGGCCAGAATGGTAATATAAAATCCTGCTGACTGGTGAATTTGGATTTAATATTACTATTCTAGAAATGCCACTTTTAGAAAGTGAGCATTTCTTTGCACTTAAATCTTTCTGTGCCTTACAATCCACGTCTGGCTGGGCTTAGTTGACAGCTCCTTGTGTATTCACTCAGACACACCCCAAACACAGGGTACTCAGCCTCACTTGCATACATCTGCATTTTGAATGGGTCTTCCTGGGCTGGGAGGGTGGAGGGCCTGCTCTCACACAAAGGACTGCCACACCCCCTACTGGGACCCTGGCAGACAGGATTGAACTGAAAGGGGACCTGGTGCACTTCTTAGCCACTCTTTGAAGTCTCCCCCACTTCAAAGGCACATTTGAGTATAAAACAGGGCCTCTGCCCTACCTCATCAGACAGTTGCTGGAGAAGAAACCTGAACCAGACCCTGCATCCTGCCAAGAAGAATTGCCTGGCTGCCTAAAGGACTCACCTGACTGCTTTCTATAAAGGACTGCTGCCTTGCTGTTGCCCTGCTGCCTTGCTGAACTCTTGTCTGGCTGTAAAAGTGCTCTCCAAGGGCTTGGATAGAGCTTGCCTCCTGTTCCCTGAAGTCTCAGGACCAAAAAGACTTCTCTTTTTCACTTGGACGCTTCGTGCGCCAAAATTTTCGGCGCACAGCTTGTTCCGCGGTGAGAAAAACACCACACACCGACGCTGATCGACGCGACACCTTCGGGACGACCGGAACTTCGACGCACAGCCTCGCAAGGACAACGCCGCCCGACCTCCAGAGGAGAAATCGCCGCAACGCCTGCTGTGAGAGCGAAACTTCGACGCACAGCCCCGCAGAACGACGCGCAGCCGGTAAACAAGCAGGAGAATCCACGCACAGACCCGGGACATCTGGTAATCCCCGCGATCCACAGAAAGAGACTGTCCACGCGCCGGAAAACGACGCACGACTTACCCGCGTGAAAAATAACGACGCAAGTCCGTGTGTGCTGGGGAGAAATCGACGCACACACCCTTTTTCCACGTATCTTTTCTTCTGTGGCCCTCTGAGGAGATTTTCCACTCCAAACCAGGTACTTTGTGCTTGAAAGAGACTTTGGGGGTCATTCTGACCCTGGCGGTCACCGACCGCCAGGGCCAATGACCGCGGAAGCACCGCCAACAGGCTGGTGGTGCTTCCTGGGCCATTCTGACCGCGGCGGTAAAGCCGCGGTCAGAAAAGGGGAACCGGCGGTTTCCCACCGGTTTTCCCTTGGCCCAGGGAATCCTCCGTGGCGGCGCTGCTTGCAGCGCCGCCATGGGGATTCCGACCCCCTTCCCGCCATCCTGTTCCTGGCGGTTCTTACCGCAGGAACAGGATGGCGGGAATGGGTGTCGTGGGGCCCCTGGGGGCCCCTGCACTGCCCATGCCACTGGCATGGGCAGTGCAGGGGCCCCCTAACAGGGCCCCATAAAGGTTTTCAGTGTCTGCTGTGCAGACACTGAAAATCGCGACGGGTGCCACTGCACCCGTCGCACCCCTTCAACTCCGCCGGCTCCATTCGAAGTACGGTCTTTTGGCGGCTTCCGCCCCCCCCCCCCGGGGTCGGAATGACCCCCTTTGTTTGCTTTTTAAAGACTTAAGACACTTCATATCACTTTTCAGTGATATCTCTACAAATTCACATTGCAACTTTATTCGTTTTGACCTACAATTATCCTGTTAAATATTATATATTTTTCTAAACACTGTGTGGTGTATTTTTGTGGTGCTATATGGTGGTATTGTATGATTTATTGCACAAATACTTTACACATTGCCTTCTAAGTTAAGCCTGACTGCTCGTGCCAAGCTACCAGAGGGTGGGCACAGGATAATCTTGGATTGTGTGTGACTTACCCTGACTAGAGTGAGGGCTTTTGCTTGGACAGGGGGTAACATGACTGCCAACCAAAAACCCCATTTCTAACATTGTGATCAGCGGTGAGGATAGGACTTATATTTGTGCAGTGACATACAGTAGCTAAGTATTTCACTACCTACCCACAGTTGAAGGTCAACTTGATTTTTATCTCTTTTTCAAATTTGTTTTTTCCTGACAATTTTCAAAAACTAAATCCTCACTCAACATGCCTCTGACTGGGTCTCAGATAGGAGACTTTGACCTAGTCCTGTTGGATACATATACGGTCAAACAACTAAAAGGATTCTGCAGGGCAATGAGGGTACCCACCCAAGGGACCTCCAAAAAGGAGGACTTTCAAATGGCACTGAGGGCCTGGGCAGAAGCCCATTTAGAAGAGGATGATGAGGAAGAGGAGCCAGAAAATGGCCCCTCAGAGGATTTGTTGCTATCTGTGGATGGTGTTACCACTGCAATTGTGCCCCTTCCAGGCCAGGGAGCAGTGTCTCTGTGCAAAGCCTGACTGTAGAGGAAAGGAGAGAGGAAAGGGAGTTCCAATTGCAAATGGCAAAACTGAAAATTGAGGCTCAACAGGAGGAAAGAAGGGCAGAGAGAGAAGCCAAGCAAGCTGAGGCTGAAAGAGCAGCCAAACAGATTGAAGCTGAAAGAGCTGAAGCTGCAGCTGAGAGAGCCTTGGCTGAAAATAAACTGTTATTGGCTCATGAACTGAGTCTCAAGGAGCTGGATCTCAAGGCAAAGCAGTCTGAATCCAGCAATAATGGTGGCAGCATACTGACAGGACCTGCTGGAGAAAAGAAGGTTTGTATACCCAAAAATGTGGTGCCCAGTTTTGTGGTGGGAGATGACATAGATAAATGGTTAGCTGCTTATGAAGTTGCACTAAGGGCTCATGAGGTTCCTGAAGGGCAATGGGGGTAGCTATGTGGGGTTATGTGCCGCCATTGGGGAGGGACACACTTCTCACATTGGATCAACCTGATCAAAACACATACCCTCTTCAGAAAGCCACTTTACTTGCCAAGTTTGGGCTGACCCCTGAGGGATACCATCAGAGGTTCAGGGACATCACCAAACAAACCACACAAACATGGGTAGATTTCTTTGACTTTTCCAGTAAGGCACTGAATGGATGGGTGCGGAGCAACAAAGTAGATGATTATAAAGGGTTATATGACTTGATTCTGAGAGAGCATATGCTTAATACTACTTTTACAGAGTTGCGCCAGCACTTGGTGGATAGTAAGCTGACTGATCCCAGGAAGCTTGCTGAGGAGGCGGACCTCTGGGTTAGCACCAGAGTGTCCAAGAAGGTACCTGGGGGGGACACCCACAAAGGTGGTCAGGGTTCCCAACAGAAAAAAGAGGGGGGAGATAAACTTACAGATAAGGAACTCTCCAAAGGCCCCCAAAAGAATTCCCAGGGAGGGGGTGGCAACCATTCCTTTTCTAGATTTGGGAAAAAGCCAGGGACATATGATAGGTCAGGGAAATCTAACCCCAAATGCATGGAGTGTTACCAGTATGGTCACTATAAATGCGACCCCCAGTGCTCCAAGAGAGCACTGTCCACTACCGGACAGTGCAGCGCTCGGGGGAGATGGACTCAGATAGCTTTGGGGAACAGGTAGAGATTTCCCTAGTGTCCCTGGGAGAAGGAGAAATGGTGCCCAAAGCCCACATGCCCCAAAATACTTCCAAGTACAGGCAGTGGGTCACCATTGATGGGCAGAAGGTGGAGGCTCTGCGTGACACAAGAGCCAGTATGACTACTATCAAGAGTCAGCTGGTGTCAACAGAGCAGATAGTCCCTTATACATTCCACCAGGTCATAGTCGCTGACAATCGTGAGAGTCAACTACCGGTGGCTCTGGTTCCCTTTGAGTGGGGGGGTCTCTGGTACTCTGAAAGTAGCTGTGAGTCCTGCCATGCCTGTAGATTGTCTGTTAGGCAATGATCTTGAGCATACTGCTTGGAAAAAAGGGGAGCTCAGATCTCACCTGGAGATGTTAGGGTTACCTGAGTGGGTCTGCATGACCACACGGTCCATGGCTGACCGAGAGGGAAGTCAAGGGCGTCTGGAGCCTGGAACAATGGCCCAGAGAGCTGCCAAGAGGAGGGGCAAGGGGCGCGGGAAACCGGTCCCAGAAGTTCCCGCAGTGGTTGACGGGGCTCCTGAGGAGGAGGCTCCAGAGCCAACTGGGGAAGACATTGCCACCCTAGGTGACCTACCTGAGCTTGCTGGCTGGTAAGTTGAGGGTGGACCCACCAGGGAGGAATTCTGCAAGACGCAGAAAGAATGTCCCACTCTAGAGGGTCTGAGGAAGCAAGCCTCCGACCAGGCGGCAGGTGATGCCTCTGGCGATCACCACATATATTGGGAGAATAATCTCCTCTACAGTGAGCCTAAGGTTCCGGCCTTTGGGGCAGCGCGTGCGCTGGTGGTCCCCCAGTGTTACCGAACCTTCCTACTTGGTCTGGCTCACGACATTCCCCTGGCAGGACATTTGGGGCAAGGCAAGACCTTTGACAGGCTTGTCACCCACTTTTATTGGCCCAGAATGAGGACAAACTCAGATAAGTTCTGTAGATCTTGTCCTACCTGCCAGGCCAGAGGTAAAGCAGGGAAAAGGGTTAAAACCCCCCATGATTCCACTTCCTGTCGTTGGCACCCCCTTTGAAAGGGTGGGCATCGACATTGTTGGTCCATTGGACCCCAAAACTGCCTTAGACAACAGGTTCATCCTGGTTTTGGTGGACCATGCCACCCGTTACCCATAGGCAATCCCTCTGAGGACCGTAACTGCACCGGTGGTGACCAGAACTCTGATAGGGATGTTTACCCGTGTGGGATTCCCCAAGGAGATAGTGTCTGACAGAGGCACTAACTTCATGTCTACATACATGAAGTCTCTGTGGGATGCGTGTGGTGTAACCTACAAGTTCACCACACCCTATCACCCCCAATCTAATGGTCTTGTGGAGAGGTTCAACAAGACCTTGAAAGGCATGATTGGTGGCCTCCCTGAGGCCATGAGGCGTAAGTGGGACGTCCTCTTACCATGCCTTCTCTTTGCTTACCGAGAGGTCCCCCAGAGGGGGGTGTGGTTCAGTCCCTTTGAGCTTCTCTATGGGTACCCTGTCAGGGGACCCTTAAGCATTGTCAAGGAGGGGTTGGAGAGAGCTCCAAAGGCGCCCCCTCAGGATGTGGTCAGCTACATGTTGGCCCTCTGCAACCAGATGACCCGCTTCTGGAAAGAGGCCCAAAGTAACCTTGAGGCCAGTCAAGAGGTAATGAAACGCTGGTATGACCAGAAGTTTCAACCTGGAGACAAAGTGTGGGTGATGGAGCCAGTAGAGCCTAGAGCTCTCCAGGACCGCTGGTCTGGCCCATTTGAAGTAAAGGAGCGGAAAGGGGAGGCCACTTACTTAGTGGACCTCCAAACCCCTAGGAACCCACTAAGGGTGCTCCATGTCAACTGACTAAAGGCTCATTTTGAGAGGTCTGAGGTCAACATGCTTCTGGTCACAGATGAAGGAATGGAAGAGGAGAGTGAACCTCTCCCCGTCCTCCTCTCTGCCCAAGAAGGTGATGGGTCAGTGAAAGGAGTCATCCTCTCTGACTCCCTGACTCTAAACCAGAAAGGAGACTGCTATGAGCTGTTGGAGCAGTTCACCACCCTGTTCTCCCTTACTCCTGGACTGACCCACCTCTGTGTTCATGACATTGACACCGGTGACAGTCTCCCTGTGAAGAACAAAATTTACAGGTTATCGGATAAGGTGAAAGCCAGCATCAAGGAGGAGGTCTCCAAGATGTTAGCTTTAAGGGTTATCGAGAAATCCAGTAGTCCCTGGGCCAGCCCAGTGGTGTTGGTCCCTAAGGCTACTGCCCCAGGTGCGAAGCCAGAACTCTGGTTCTGTGTGGACTACCGGGGTCTCAACTCAGTCACCCGGACTGATGCTCACCCCATCCCCCGAGCTGATGAGCTCGTTGACAGGCTGGGCGCTGCCAAGTTCCTGAGTACGTTTGATCTTACTTCAGGGTACTGGCAGATCGCCCTGACTGAGGGGGCTAAAGAGAGATCCGCATTTTCAATCCCTGATGGTCATTACCAGTTCCGGGTGATGCCATTTGGATTGAAAAATGCCCCCGCTACCTTCCAACGGTTGGTTAACGGGGTCTTAGCTGGCAAGGATGCCTTCTGTGCAGCCTACCTGGATGACATAGCTGTCTATAGTTCCAGGTGGGAGGAACACCTGCTCCACCTCAAGGAGGTGTTTCAGGCCCTGCAACAGGCAGGGCTGACCATCAAGTCTAGTAAGTGCCAGATTGGGCAGGGTTCCGTGGTGTACTTGGGACACCTAGTGGGTGGTGGCAAGGTGCAGCCACTCCAGGCCAAGATTGAAACTATCAAGGCCTGGCAACCACCTAGAACTCAGACTGAGGTGAGAGCCTTTTTAGGCCTCACAGGATACTACCGCAGATTTGTCAAGGGTTATGGTACCATTGTGTCACCCTTGACAGAACTCACTTCCAAGAAACAACCTAGGTTGGTGAATTGGACAGAGGCTTGTCAGAAAGCCTTTGACTCCCTGAAGGAAGCCATAGGCCCCTGACTACTCCCAGGAATTTATCGTGCAGACAGACGCTTCAGAGCATGGCATAGGGGCGGTCCTAGCACAGCTAAATGAGGAGGGCCTAGACCAACCAGTAGTCTTTATTAGCAGAAGGCTATTACCACAGGAACAGAGGTGGGGTGCTATTGAAAGAGAAGCTTTTGCTGTGGTCTGGGCACTGAAGAAGCTAAGACCCTACCTGTTTGGGACTCACTTCCGGGTTCAGACAGACCACAGGCCCCTCAGATGGCTCATGCAGATGAGGGCTGAGAATCCAAAACTCTTGAGGTGGTCCATTTCCCTACAGGGGATGGACTTCACGGTGGAACATCGCCCCAGGGTTGACCACGCCAATGCTGATGGTCTCTCCAGATACTTCCGCCTTAGCGATGAGAGCTCCCAGGAGGTCGGGTAGCTCTCCCCACTTTCAGCTGGGGGGGACACATGTTAGACCTGACAGCCTTAGGGTGGTCACCCCTAACTTTTTGTCTGCCTCCCTCCACTCTTTGGACACTGTTTTTGCTGGCTTTTAGACTCTGCGCACTTTACCACTGCTAACCAGTGCTAAAGTGCATATGCTCTCTCCCTTAAAACATGGTAACCTTGAATCATACCTGATTGGACTATTTAATTTACTTATAAGTCCCTAGTAATGTGCACCATATGTGCCTAGGACCTGTAGATTAAATGCTACTAGTGGGCCTGCAGCACTGGTTGTGCCAACCACTTAAGTAGCCCCTTTTCCTTGTCTCAGGCCTGCCACTGCAAGGCCTGTGTGTGCAGTTTCACTGTCACCTCGACTTGGCATTTAAAAATACTTGCCAAGCCTAAACCTCCCCTTTCTCCACTTATAAGTCACCTCTAATGTGTGCCCTAGTAACCCCTAGAGCAGGGTGCTGTGTGGGTGAAAGGCAGGACATGTACCTGTGTAGTTTACATGTCTTGGTAGTGTAAAACTCCTAAATTCGTTTTTTGCACTGCTGTGAGGCCTGCTCCCTTCATAGGCTAACATTGGGGCTGCCCTCATATAGTATTGGAGTGGTAGCTGCTGATCTGAAAGGAGTAGGAAGGTCATATTTAGTATGGCCAGAATGGTAATATAAAATCCTGCTGACTGGTGAAGTTGGATTTAATATTACTATTCTAGAAATGCCACTTTTAGAAAGTGAGCATTTCTTTGCACTTAAATCTTTCTGTGCCTTACAATCCACGTCTGGCTGGGCTTAGTTGACAGCTCCTTGTGCATTCACTCAGACACACCCCAAACACAGGGTACTCAGCCTCACTTGCATACATCTGCATTTTGAATGGGTCTTCCTGGGCTGGGAGGGTGGAGGGCCTGCTCTGACACAAAGGACTGCCACACCCCCTACTGGGACCCTGGCAGACAGGATTGAACTGAAAGGGGACCTGGTGTACTTCTTAGCCACTCTTTGAAGTCTCCCCCACTTCAAAGGCACATTTGGGTATAAAACAGGGCCTCTGCCCTACCTCATCCGACACTTGCTGGAGAAGAAACCTGAACCAGACCCTGCATCCTGCCAAGAAGAACTGCCTGGCTGCGTAAAGGACTCACCTGACTGCTTTCTACAAAGGCCTGCTGCCTTGCTGTTGCCCTGCTGCCTTGCTGAACTCTTGTCTGGCTGTAAAAGTGCTCTCCAAGGGCTTGGATAGAGCTTGCCTCCTGTTCCCTGAAGTCTCAGGACCAAAAAGACTTCTCTTTTTCACTTGGACGCTTCGTGCGCCGAAATTTTCGACGCACAGCTTGTTCCGTGGCGAGAAAACCGCCGCACACCGACGCTGATCGACGCGACGCCTTCGGGACGACCGGAACTTCGACGCACGGCCTCGCAAGGACAACGCCGCCCGACCTCCAGAGGAGAAATCGACACGACGCCTGCCGTGAGAGCGAAACTTCGACACACAGCCCCGCAAACGACGCGCAGCCGGTAAACAAGCAGGAGAATCCACGCACAGACCCGGGACATCTGGTAATCCCCGCGATCCACAGACAGAGACTGTCCGCGTGCCGTAAAACGACGCACGACTTCCCCGCGTGAAAAATAACGACGCAAGTCCGTGTGTGCTGGGGAGAAATTGACGCACACACCCTTTTTCCACGTATCTTTTCTTCTGTGGCCCTCTGAGGAGATTTTCCACTCCAAACCAGGTACTTTGTGCTTGAAAGAGACTTTGTTTGCTTTTTAAAGACTTAAGACACTTCATATCACTTTTCAGTGATATCTCTACAAATTCATATTGCAACTTTATTCGTTTTGACCTACAATTATCCTGATAAATATTATATTTTTTTCTAAACACTGTGTGGTGTATTTTTGTGGTGCTATATGGTGGTATTGTATGATTTATTGCACAAATACTTTACACATTGCCTTCTAAGTTAAGCCTGACTGCTCGTGCCAAGCTACCAGAGGGTGGGCACAGGATAATCTTGGATTGTGTGTGACTTACCCTGACTAGAGTGAGGGCTTTTGCTTGGACAGGGGGTAACCTGACTGCCAACCAAAAACCCAATTTCTAACAGTAAGTAATGTACAGAATGATCAGTTAGATATGTGATTGGAAGTCAAGATGCTGTGTTGTATGTGAAGAACGATGACTTATCTTTCATGTAACATGTCTTCTGGTGACAGACTGGGCAGGTGTGGAGTCGGAGTACGCATGATATTGTGTTATCAGTCCCCTGCATTTCCTTAGACTGATGTTATGATGGACAGTGATAAGCTGTATGGGAAGACATGTTTTGGTTTAGTCAATCCATCTAGTGCATGATGCTTTTGAGTAACAGGTGATTTGATGGGATGGTCAAGTAGTGGTCAGATGGTTGGCTTATGTTGTTGGTGAGACTGTTGTCAAATGGGAAAGTTGGAAGTATCTTCTTGTGACATGATGTAGGTTATGAAGGGTATTTGACTGGGCCTTTCCTAGCAAGAGATGTAAAGCGACTGTTGTGCATGTTGTAATGTTTGTGTGTTTGAAGAATGTGATGACCCTCTCTCTCTCTCCCTCTCTCTCTGTTTGTGTGCATCAGCATCAGCAGGAGAAGAAGACGGGCACAGGCGATTAGGGAAGCTGCCGGCCACGGGACCTGGAGTGCTGAGACCACCGATAGCGAGGGACCCAGTGGCCAGGAGGGGGAGGGGAGTGCCACAGGGGAGACAGGATTGACATCATCATCTTTGGAGTCCTCCTCCACTGGACACTCTCTGGCGGTGGCAGACCCATCTGGAACCACCCCAGCACCATCTCTGTCCGCTACCCCCTTTTTATACCACCGCCCTCCCTGTAGCTTCCCATCCAGTTGGCCGTGCCCGATCACCCAAGAGGGCGTCTCCTTTGCCGCAGGCACCTCTGCCCCTACCCCTGTCAGCACTGCTGCCCTCATTGAGGAGGCTATTGACCTCCTGAGGTCGATCTCTGTGAATGCCAACCAGGGACTTGCAAATCAAGTCCAACAGAGTAATGCATTCCTGGAGAGCATTCACGGTGCACTGGCTTGCCTACAGAGATCTTTCAGGCTCTCGCCTCCACACTGAGGGCAGCCAGTCACCCTTTGTCTTCCGTCCCCCCTCCACCTTTTTCTTCCCAATCCCAAATCCCTCTTCCCCGACCCAGGCAAAGCACACAGACAGACAAGCATGCACCCACCTCAACATCCAAGGGTAGGTCAGACAAACACAAGCACCACAAGACACACCTCTGGCATGCACACAAACTACATACTTCTGCAGACACAGCAACAGTCACAACCTGCCCTGACACCCCACCACCCGAGCATCACAGACAGTACACCAGACATACCGGCAGACTCCACAGCATCATTCACAGATCCAGCCACTATACCTATCTTACCCACAGATAGCACAACAGCAGACCCTCAGACTTCCACCCCAGACACCGCATCCACAGACACCACAAACACTGACACACCTACAAGCAGCACATCCACCATACCTGTAGTCACTACCCCAACAAGTCACCCAGCCACCACAGCATCCCCAGCACCTCCATCCCCTCAGTCCAAACACATAAACGCCATTATTCCCCCATCCAACAGACACCCACCAACTACAACCATTCCCTCACCCTCCACTCCCAAACCCCCCTTTTATGACTGTCCCCATGTGTCTAAAAAAGTGTTCCTTTCATGTTTTGACCCTTTCCCTTCTCCTCTTCCCCCCTCTGAGACCCTTAAATACTCAGTTTCCCTTCCTAGGCCCGTCCCTTCTACCTCCAACACCTCCCCTGCCCCCCGCAAGTACCCATGCCCCTCACCCCACTAAGAAGTCTACCCCTCCCAAGAGTACCCAACCCTCCCCTAAGCCTAGGCCTAAACCCCCTTCCAAACCCAAACCCAAAGATCCCCTCCCAAACCAATGCCCAAACACTCCCTTTCTGTCCCCCAATCCCTGAGGTGCCTGCCTCCCCCCTTGATTCCACTACCTGTGTAGGTTAAATGGCAGTCAGGAGTCAAGTTAGGGGCACACACATGTGAATGGTGTGCATATTGCGCATTGTAGTTTTGGACTGGCTTCTAGCTTTTTGAATTATTTATTCCTTAATAATATAATTGGGCCAACCAGTTGTTGGTTTTGAAGTTACATCTTTGTCTAGCATTTCTTTTGTTAGGACATATCTGTTCCTGGCTGACATTTGTGTGCAAGTAGTGGTTGTGCTACCTGTTTTGTCTTGGCAGCATGTGAGGTTGTATGCAGTGCATTTGTCCTCCAGTGATAGGTGTGTGTTGTGTGATGGGCATGTGTATGTTGGAGACATGTTCTTGTGATGGTATTGAGTGGTTGACGTGTTTGTTGCAGTGTTGTGTGCCTTTGTGTGTTTGGACTGTGTGCGTGAGCGAGTGTCATGAATAGAATGTCAGATACATTGTGATGTGTGTTTGTCGGGGTATGTCGAATGCTGCGTTGTATGGTTGTGTGATAGTGTGTATTCGTTCCTTGTTGGTGGTACATTGTGTTGTATGTGTGATTTGTCAATGGGTAGTGTCTGTTGTGGGTGCTTGCCAATGCTTTGATGGGGCTGTGGTTGTGGTTTTGTGGTGCCGTTTGGTGGTGTTGTGTTTGACTGTCCCGGTGCTGTGTTTCTGGGGATAGGTGTGTGTTATTGATGTGTGATTGCGTGCGTGTGATGGCTGTAGTGTGTGTACTGTGTTTGTGTGTGTGTATGTGGCTATGTGTGAGTGTGCATGTTAGTGTGTGGTTACGTCTGTGTGTCACCTTCCGTTCTCGATTGGTTTGTGGTGTGTGAGTAGGTAATTTGACATTTTACAACAGTTACAGGTAAGTGTGTGAACTCACGATAGCTGTTACTGTCGTCGTCGCTGATTCCTAAGTCGTTGGGTGAGCAGGAGCAGCGGGAAGATGTTTAGTTCTAGGTCCATGGCGGCTCCAGGCGAGTATGGCTTCCTGAAGGTGAGTGTGTCCTTCTATTCAGTTGGTTTCCGCCTGGGTTTCCATGGGGGTGCGACCCCGACAGAAACCTTTCCAGTATGCAACCTCGTTATCTGTACAGCGGACACAATCGTCAGTGGCGGCTTGACAGCATTGGTGGCTCCGGAGGTGGTTTGGCTGTATTCTGTTGTGAATACCGCCATGGTCATAATTTGGCGGTATTCTCCACCAGCCTGTTGGCAGTACGACTGCCTTCATGGCGGTCCTCAGACCACCAGACCCCTAATGAGGCCCAAAGTGTTGACAGTTTTATAGAACATTTCCTTGATCTTTGCCATGGTTTCAACTGACTGCAAGGTTCCTCTGCTTTTATAGCAGCAAATGTCAGGAAAATCGTGAGATCCGTTTTTACAGAGAACTTCGGTATCATTTTGCAAAATGCAGAATCACAAATAGATAGAGGGTCTGATAAATCTATTTCTAAGAAAATCTTATAATATATTTCTACTGCTACACCACAAAAGGAGCCTACAATTACTGAATTGTGTATATAAAAACAATAAAATGTTGCTAAAGAAGTAGACCCTAAACAAATCAACTTTTAAAAGTGTATCTTCCCTACACAAAAATTTGTTGACTGATGCCCTCGATTAACAGGATTGGGTGGAGAAGAGGGCTTACTGTGTGCAACCACATGGGGAGTGAACCATGTCTCTAATGTCACTCTCACTATTTTCTATGGACTGCCACTTGAAACTTTCCTAATGTGCAAAAGTTCACGAGCTGGGGTGAGTAACCTAAGAAATCAAAGGTCCATAAGGGAAAGTAGAATGATGCCTCCCTTCAGCTGGTTGGCTGGGTCTACAATCAGAATAGTTGCACACACACCACTCACATAGCTTCAAGTTTTTCTAACACACCCCAGTTGCATAAGTTAAAGGTTGCACCCTCTGAACTTAACAGTCCACTTCACTAGGATCTATGAGCCCATACATATGACCACACATGTAAAAACACAATTTTCCTAATCTCAGAGTCTTTCTTGTTTCTACATGACCTGTAATAGTTATTGCCAATGTTAGAAATGGGGTCTTTTGATTGACAGTCAGGTTTCCCCCTGTCCAAGCAAGGACCCTCACTCTAGTCGGGGTAAAGGAGAATCACCCTCAGCTAACCCCCGCTCCCCCCCTTGGTAGCTTGGCACGAGCAGGCAGACTTAACTCCAGAGTGCAGGTGTAAAGTGTTTGTACCAACACACACTGTAACTTAATGAAACACTTCAAAATGACACAACACAGGTGTAGAAAAATAGAAAATATTTATCTAACAAAACAAGGCCAAAACAACAAACATCCAACACACACAAGTCAAGTTATCAATTAAAAACCTAAGAGTCTTCATGTGATTTTAAACACAACCCTAACTCGGTTAGAGTGGAAATGTACCTGGGTTGCGTCAAAATAATATGCATGAGCAAGTGTGTGTCGAAAAAGGTAAGCAGTGCGTCGATTTCTTACCCACAAGTGAGCTCATGCGTTGTTTCTCCTTCTCCAGTCGGGCTGGCATGTGTCGTTTTTCCTCCCCGCAGGGGAGCGATGCATCGATCCGGGAAACACTAGGGTCCGGGCAGGTGTTTTGTCGTTTTTCCAGGCCCAGCAAGGTTTGCATCGAAATTCCTGCCGCACGGTCTCAGCAAAACCGCACAATGTGGGTTGCGATGTTAACAGCCTCTGTCAGCAGGTGTGAGTGTCGCTCTTCCAGCTCTGTGTGTTGATTTTCCAGCCGCGATGCAGGTGGAGCGTCGATTTCTGCCACGAAGCCGGTCGGCACATTGTTTTTTTCCCCGCACGGCGGTCTGTGTGTGGATTTTCAGTCTTGTTCTGCCAGCTTCTCCTTTCAGAGTCCCAGGAACTGGATGGGCACCACCTGGCAGGGCAGGAGTCTCAGCAGAGGCTCCAGGTGCTGGCAGAGAGAAGTGTTTTCTGTCTCTAGGACTTCAACAATAGGAGGCAAGCTCTATTTCAAGCCCTTGGAGATTTCTTCACAAGCAAGAAGACACACAAAATCCAGTCTTTGTCTTCTTGCACAGGCAGAAGAAGCAACTGCAGGATGGCTCCACAAAGCACAGTCTTAGGCAGGGCAGCACTCCTCCTCATCTCTTTAGCTCTTCTCCAGGCAGAGGTTCATCTTGATGTCCAGAAGTGATCTAAAGTCTGTGGTTCTGGGTGCCCTTCTTATACCCATTTTGCCCTTTGAAATAGGCTTACTTCAAAGAAAAGTCTCTCTTCTTTGTGAAATCCTGCCTTCCCCAGGCCAGGCCCCAGACACTCACCAGGGGGTTGGAGACTGCATTGTGTGAGGGCAGGCACAGCCCTTTCAGGTGTAAGTGACCACTCCTCTCCTTCCTCCTAGCACAGATGGCTCATCAGGAAATGCAGACTACACCCCAGCTCCCTTTGTGTCACTGTCTAGAGAGAGGTGCAAACAGCCCATCTGTCAAACTGACCCAGACAGGGAATCCACAAACAGGCAGAGTCACAGAAATGGTTTAAGGAAGAAAATGCCCACTTTCTAAAAGTGCCATTTTCAAACACACAATTTTAAAACCGACTTTACTAAAAGATGTATTTTTAAATTGTGAGCTCAGAGACCCCAAACTCCATATGTCTATCTGCTCCCAAAGGGAATCGTCGCTTTAATCATTTTTAAAGGTAGCCCCCATGTTAACCTATGAGAGAGATAGGCTTTGCAACAGTGAGAACTGAATTTGGCAGTATTTCACTGTCAGGATATATAAAACACATTAGTATATGTCCTACCTTAAACATACACTGCACCCTGCCCATGGGGCTACCTAGGGCCCACCTTCGGGTGTCTTACATGTAAGAAAGGGGAAGGTTTAGGCCTGGCAAGTGGGCATACTTGCCAAGTCGAATTGGTGGTTAAACACTGTACACACACAGACACTGCAGTGGCAGATCTGAGCCATGTTTACAGAGCTACTAATGTGGGTGGCACAACCAGTGCTGCAGGCCCACTAGTAGCATTTGATTTAAAGGCCCTGAGCACCTCTAGTGCATTTTCCTAGGGACTTACTAGTAAATCAAATGTGCCAATCATGGATAATCAATCACATACTGTGAGAAACTGGGGCTGATTGCAGAGGCCCCATAACTTTTTGCCCCCATTTTCCACTTTATGCTGGTGTTTTCCTGACTCTGATGGTGCCCTGGGTACTGCTAACCAGTCCCAGGGCCTGTGCTCTGTGTAAAATGGATATGCAAATTAGGCTAATTATAATTGGCTAAGTTAACCTACCTATAAGTCCCTAGTATATGGTAGGGCATGTAGGTTTAGGGGCCACAGCATAGGTGGTGCACACCTAGGTGCATTGCTGAGGTGCCCAGTGTCATTTTAAAAGCAAGCCTGCCTTGCTGGCTGCTTTTAAATTAAAGTTATATGCAAATTCGACTTTGGAATTAAAGGTACTTCCAAAGTCTTAAACTACCTTATTTTTACATATAAGTCACCCCTAAGGTGTGCCCTATGTGCCCCTAGGGCTGGGTGCCATGTAACTATAAGCAGGGACTTTATAAAAGTAGATTTATAAGCCCTGGTGAGGTAAAAACAGCCAAATTCATTTTTCCCTCATTGAAGTAAATGGCCTTCATAGGCTAGAATGGGCAGACTTTATTTAAAATTTTAAAGTCTCCTTAAATGTTACATACCAAGAATTTGGTATCAAATTGATTGTTATAATAAATCCCACAACTTCCAGTTGTTGGATTTAATATAACTAGTGCAGGTAAAAAGTTTAGACTTTACCTAAAAAGTTGCCAATTTCAGCTCTGCATTGTTTTTGCTGCTGTGCTCTGATTGGCCAGCCTGCAGCAGCTTCTGCCAGGCTACTTTAATGAGGTGTGAAGTGGCCTGACTTCACACAAAGGAATGTGCTTGGGGGAGAGAATCTCCCCTCAGCAGATGGTGAGGCAGGAAGGGGGAGGGCTGCCAAACTGGTCTTCAAAGGCAGAGAAGGACATTTGCAGCACCCAGCAACACCCCCACATCCTGCAACCCCAGACAGCTAGGTGCCCCCTTGATTAGATTAGGAGAGGGCAGGAGAGGGGTGTGTTTATGATTTTTAGCCACACCAGTGGGTGGGCTCAGCCAGATCTCTCCTCCAAAAATCAGATTCATCCATTTTGGATTTTTAGAGACTGTTGCCTTCTGGGATGGATTTTTGCCACACTTCCCAGGAAGTGGTCATCACAGGGGGACGACCCTGTCCCTGATTGGAGGACCAGGGCCCCCCCTGCTTTTCACCCAGGAGCAAGGATAAAACTGGCAGACCTGCACCCACGCCTCAGATCCCCACCAAATTTCAAGAAGAAAGAACTACAAGGAGAAGAAGGACTGCCCTGCTGGACCCCTGGCCTGCACCTGGACCCTGCACTCAGAAAGACTGCACCAGCTGCACACTTGGGCTTCACCACAAGAAGGACTTTGCCTGGCTTCCACTGGTTCAAGGAGGGACTCCCTGTTTGTTACAGGTGAAAAATTGCTAACCAGAGTCCCCTGCACCAACTCCTGAAAAAGTGACCAGCTGACCACTGTCCAGTGGCCAAAAAGGAGTTTGCGCCAGGTGCACTCTGGGAGTTGAAGTCCGCACTTCCCAAGGACCATCACAGAACTTCTGGACCCTTGGGGTGAGCTGTGGACCCCAAAAGAACCTTAAAAGAACATCTGGGTGAAGCCCCAGAAGTTTGGAAAAGATTGGAGAAATTTTGGAAAAAAGCTCCATAAAGTGACCGACCCGACGCGGAAATTCTAGCCGGCTTGCCTCAACCGCGACCCGGCCTGACTTCGTGGTTCGTCCCGGTAAAGAAAAACATCCAAAAAAGAGACTAAGTCCGAACGTAAAAAGTTGACCGGGACCTCCCAGCCATCGTATCCGAGAAGGGCTCCATGGACGTCGGATTAAGATCCAGGTTTACCCCGGTCGAAGGATTTTCATCTCGAAAAAACGACTAAGTCCGAAGGTAAAAATCACCACCGAGGAAACCGACTTCGCGTATCCGGACAAGGGCTCCAGGAGGTCGGATTCAACTGGCAGGTTCGTCCCGGTGAAGAAAAACTTCAAAATAAAGACTAAGTCAGAAGGTAACTTTTTAACCGAGGCCTCCCGCGACTTGTAGCCGAGCAGGGCTCCATCGCGGTCGGCCTGAAAGTTTGACTTTGCCCCGGTCCTGGTGCAACCAGATGACCCGATTGGCGCTTTTTGTTTCTAAGCGCTAGAAAATAATAATACTTTAAAAATTCATATCTCCGGTTCCCCTGAACCGATTTTAATCGTTTTTGTGTCATTTTAAAGATAAAAATATAAGCTATTTTTATAAATTGGTTTTGGATTTTTAAACTGTTTCCTGTGTTTTATTTAATTACTGTTTTGTGATATTTGAATGCTTTACACTTTGTCTCCTAAGTTAAGCCTTGACGCTCGATGCCAAGCTACCAAGGGTAGAGCTGGGATTAATTTACTGAGACCTAACTGTACTTTTGTGGAGGTTTGTGGCTTGTTGCTAGGTGTACGTACCTACCTGCCCTACCAATAACCCATTTTCCAACATAATTGGAAGCAGCGACGGGATCCTGTACTTGTGTTCAATATCACGTTACAGTTTTAGATAAAACAAATTAAAAATCCTTTAAATTGTCCTAGTGCAAAAATTGTTTTTAATTTTTAATTTTAATTTTTTTTATTAATTTGGATTAATTTCAATTATTGGATTTTTGTAATTTTTCTAAATTCTGGTTACCAATTTTTGCAAAAAGTTTTTGTTGACACAAAACTAGGGAACCATGGAGCTTGATCTGGCTAGCCTACCCACACTGACAGTAGTCCAGCTTAGGGGGTTGTGTATTGAGAGGGGGTTGCCTGCAACCCCTGATCTCAGGAAGCAAATCCTGATTAAATCCCTGACAGCATGGGCTGAGGCCCAAGAGGTAGAGACAGAGGAAGCTCCAGAGGAGGAAGAAGAAGAGGAAGATGCTAACTCTAACCACTCAGGGGAGGGAAGGCATCAGACCCCAAGTGAGGAAGAGGAGGAACGGTCCTCACTGGACACAGCCACTAGGGGCAGACCCAAAGCTAGTGGTAGGAAGAGGGTCCTTTCAGGAGGAGAGAACCCATCCATCAGGGAGAGAGAGCTGGAAGCCCAGCTAGCCTACATAGCTTTGGAAGCAGATAAGCTTGCCCTAGAAAAGAAAAAGTGGGCAAGCAAAGAAAAAAAAGATGGAAGCAGCGATAAAGAAGCTGAGGTGTCCATGGGTGGGGGAGTTTGCCCCAGATTACCCAAGGGGGTGGTTCCTGCTTATGTAGAGGGGGATGACATAGATAAGTGGCTGGAGGCCTTTGAGAGGGCACTCCAAATGAGAAGGGTTAGGCCTCAATACTGGGGTTCCCTTTTGTGGGAGTTGGTCCCCAACTCAGGGAGGGATAGGCTTCTGACCTTAAGGGGGGAGGAGGCAGATTCATACCCTAGTATGAAAAGGTGCTTAGCCAAGAAGTTTGGTCTGACCCCAGAGCAATATAGAATGAAGTTCAGGGACACCCAGAAGGTCAGTACCCAGTTTTGGGTTGACTTTGTAGACACCTCACTAAAGGCACTGGAGGGCTGGATTATTGGCAACAAAGTAAATACTTATGAGGGGTTATACAATCTGATCATGAGAGAGCACATCTTGACCAATTGTATCCAAGAAAGGTTACGCCAGCATCTAGTGGACTCTAAGCAGACCAACCCTAGAGAGCTAGGGGAGGCAGCTGATGAGTGGTTGAGAACCAGGGTGGTTGTCAAGTCCCAGGGGGGAGACTCCAAGAAGGGGGGGACAGGTCCCCAAAAACCTAAGGAGGGAGGTGGTAAGCCCACCACAGAGACTCCCTCTGTACCCCAGAACCCTAAGAAGGAGGAGAGTAAATCCCACTCTGACCAGCAGAGACAGTTAGACCCAGGGTTAAAAAAGCTCTTGGACAGTAGGGCTTGCTTTGACTGTCAGCAGACAGGTCACTTCAGAGGAGATGCAGCCTGTCCAAAGAAAGTGGTTAGCACTGGGCTGTCCAGTGTAGCCATAGAGGAGGATTCCTCAGCTGATGAAGTCCTCCTAGCATTGTGCTGGGAGACAGGACCAGATGGTAAGCTGGTGATCCCTGAGGGTGGGAGTAGGCACTTCCACCACATTCAAGTGAATGGGATCCCTACCACTGGCCTGAGAGACACCTGTGCCAGTCACACTGTAGTGAGTGACCGGTTAGTGACCCCAGACATGTATGTCCCAGGAAAGACAAAGAAAGTCAGGATAGCCACAGGGGAGGTCACCTCCAAACCTGTAGCCATAGTGCCCCTAGAGAGGGAGGGTATCCTTGACTGGATTAGGGTGGTAGTCAGTGCTGACCTTCCCCTAGATTGTATCCTGGGCAATGACCTCCCAGAGGTGAGTCTGGTCACAGATGGGGTGGTCGCCCAGGGCGCCCCCCCAACCCAAAGTCCTGGGGAGTCAGTCCCTACAGTTAGGAGACAGGGGTCCCCAAGAAAAGGAAAGAAGAAAAGGAAGGGTAGGCCACTCTTAAAGAGAGTTCCAAGGAGCCAAAGGCCTTCTGCCCCAGTAGGGGGGGAGCCCAGAGTTGGCACTGGTGAGGCCTCACCTGACCCCAAGGAAGTCCTGAGTAGTCAGGCAGCTGTCCAGATGCAAGGTGTTGCCCCTGCACTGACAGAAGGGAGAGTGGAAGGAGGGTGTCTGCCACAGGAGGTGGTAGCCCCCCACTCTAGACAGCAAGAGGGGTGCCAGGACCCCAAAGATGCCCCTAAAGCAGCTCAGCCACCTGTCAGTGGAGAGCTTAGGGTGTGGTTCTGGGTACTGACAGCTGTCAGTAGCCTCTGCTGGGTGCTAGCCTTCCTGGCAGCACTGTACTTGGCCTGGGAGGCAGACCCCAAGGCCAATAGCAAAGTAGGCCCCCTGACCCTGTTGGTCATGGTGGGGTTGCTCAAGTGTTGGGTGACCTCTTTGGGTAAGCTAGGTGTTGCCCTAGCAAAGTTAAGAGTAGGGGAGGTGGGCACCTCACTACCCAAGTTGGCAGAGAGAGAGGAGGAAAACCCCCCTAGAGGGAAGTTTCAGTTTGAGATGGGTCCTTTCATTGTTGAGGTGGGATCACTACCCAGAGGGAGTGACCCTGACAGGAGGATATAAGGCAGAGTAGGCCCTGCAAAGGGACAGCCAGTTTTCTTCACTGTCTTCCTCGCCTAACAAGCCAGGAAGACTCTCCCAGGGTTGGGCTGAGTCTCCTGGGCGTGTGGGCTGGGGGGGGGGTTGTGTGAGAAACTGGGGCTGATTGCAGAGGCCCCATAACTTTTTGCCCCCATTTTCCACTTTATGCTGGTGTTTTCCTGACTCTGATGGTGCCCTGGGTACTGCTAACCAGTCCCAGGGCCTGTGCTCTGTGTAAAATGGATATGCAAATTAGGCTAATTATAATTGGCTAAGTTAACCTACCTATAAGTCCCTAGTATATGGTAGGGCATGTAGGTTTAGGGGCCACAGCATAGGTGGTGCACACCTAGGTGCATTGCTGAGGTGCCCAGTGTCATTTTAAAAGCAAGCCTGCCTTGCTGGCTGCTTTTAAATTAAAGTTATATGCAAATTCGACTTTGGAATTAAAGGTACTTCCAAAGTCTTAAACTACCTTATTTTTACATATAAGTCACCCCTAAGGTGTGCCCTATGTGCCCCTAGGGCTGGGTGCCATGTAACTATAAGCAGGGACTTTATAAAAGTAGATTTATAAGCCCTGGTGAGGTAAAAACAGCCAAATTCATTTTTCCCTCATTGAAGTAAATGGCCTTCATAGGCTAGAATGGGCAGACTTTATTTAAAATTTTAAAGTCTCCTTAAATGTTACATACCAAGAATTTGGTATCAAACTGATTGTTATAATAAATCCCACAACTTCCAGTTGTTGGATTTAATATAACTAGTGCAGGTAAAAAGTTTAGACTTTACCTAAAAAGTTGCCAATTTCAGCTCTGCATTGTTTTTGCTGCTGTGCTCTGATTGGCCAGCCTGCAGCAGCTTCTGCCAGGCTACTTTAATGAGGTGTGAAGTGGCCTGACTTCACACAAAGGAATGTGCTTGGGGGAGAGAATCTCCCCTCAGCAGATGGTGAGGCAGGAAGGGGGAGGGCTGCCAAACTGGTCTTCAAAGGCAGAGAAGGACATTTGCAGCACCCAGCAACACCCCCACATCCTGCAACCCCAGACAGCTAGGTGCCCCCTTGATTAGATTAGGAGAGGGCAGGAGAGGGGTGTGTTTATGATTTTTAGCCACACCAGTGGGTGGGCTCAGCCAGATCTCTCCTCCAAAAATCAGATTCATCCATTTTGGATTTTTAGAGACTGTTGCCTTCTGGGATGGATTTTTGCCACACTTCCCAGGAAGTGGTCATCACAGGGGGACGACCCTGTCCCTGATTGGAGGACCAGGGCCCCCCCTGCTTTTCACCCAGGAGCAAGGATAAAACTGGCAGACCTGCACCCACGCCTCAGATCCCCACCAAATTTCAAGAAGAAAGAACTACAAGGAGAAGAAGGACTGCCCTGCTGGACCCCTGGCCTGCACCTGGACCCTGCACTCAGAAAGACTGCACCAGCTGCACACTTGGGCTTCACCACAAGAAGGACTTTGCCTGGCTTCCACTGGTTCAAGGAGGGACTCCCTGTTTGTTACAGGTGAAAAATTGCTAACCAGAGTCCCCTGCACCAACTCCTGAAAAAGTGACCAGCTGACCACTGTCCAGTGGCCAAAAAGGAGTTTGCGCCAGGTGCACTCTGGGAGTTGAAGTCCGCACTTCCCAAGGACCATCACAGAACTTCTGGACCCTTGGGGTGAGCTGTGGACCCCAAAAGAACCTTAAAAGAACATCTGGGTGAAGCCCCAGAAGTTTGGAAAAGATTGGAGAAATTTTGGAAAAAAGCTCCATAAAGTGACCGACCCGACGCGGAAATTCTAGCCGGCTTGCCTCAACCGCGACCCGGCCTGACTTCGTGGTTCGTCCCGGTAAAGAAAAACATCCAAAAAAGAGACTAAGTCCGAACGTAAAAAGTTGACCGGGACCTCCCAGCCATCGTATCCGAGAAGGGCTCCATGGACGTCGGATTAAGATCCAGGTTTACCCCGGTCGAAGGATTTTCATCTCGAAAAAACGACTAAGTCCGAAGGTAAAAATCACCACCGAGGAAACCGACTTCGCGTATCCGGACAAGGGCTCCAGGAGGTCGGATTCAACTGGCAGGTTCGTCCCGGTGAAGAAAAACTTCAAAATAAAGACTAAGTCAGAAGGTAACTTTTTAACCGAGGCCTCCCGCGACTTGTAGCCGAGCAGGGCTCCATCGCGGTCGGCCTGAAAGTTTGACTTTGCCCCGGTCCTGGTGCAACCAGATGACCCGATTGGCGCTTTTTGTTTCTAAGCGCTAGAAAATAATAATACTTTAAAAATTCATATCTCCGGTTCCCCTGAACCGATTTTAATCGTTTTTGTGTCATTTTAAAGATAAAAATATAAGCTATTTTTATAAATTGGTTTTGGATTTTTAAACTGTTTCCTGTGTTTTATTTAATTACTGTTTTGTGATATTTGAATGCTTTACACTTTGTCTCCTAAGTTAAGCCTTGACGCTCGATGCCAAGCTACCAAGGGTAGAGCTGGGATTAATTTACTGAGACCTAACTGTACTTTTGTGGAGGTTTGTGGCTTGTTGCTAGGTGTACGTACCTACCTGCCCTACCAATAACCCATTTTCCAACATAATTGGAAGCAGCGACGGGATCCTGTACTTGTGTTCAATATCACGTTACAGTTTTAGATAAAACAAATTAAAAATCCTTTAAATTGTCCTAGTGCAAAAATTGTTTTTAATTTTTAATTTTAATTTTTTTTATTAATTTGGATTAATTTCAATTATTGGATTTTTGTAATTTTTCTAAATTCTGGTTACCAATTTTTGCAAAAAGTTTTTGTTGACACAAAACTAGGGAACCATGGAGCTTGATCTGGCTAGCCTACCCACACTGACAGTAGTCCAGCTTAGGGGGTTGTGTATTGAGAGGGGGTTGCCTGCAACCCCTGATCTCAGGAAGCAAATCCTGATTAAATCCCTGACAGCATGGGCTGAGGCCCAAGAGGTAGAGACAGAGGAAGCTCCAGAGGAGGAAGAAGAAGAGGAAGATGCTAACTCTAACCACTCAGGGGAGGGAAGGCATCAGACCCCAAGTGAGGAAGAGGAGGAACGGTCCTCACTGGACACAGCCACTAGGGGCAGACCCAAAGCTAGTGGTAGGAAGAGGGTCCTTTCAGGAGGAGAGAACCCATCCATCAGGGAGAGAGAGCTGGAAGCCCAGCTAGCCTACATAGCTTTGGAAGCAGATAAGCTTGCCCTAGAAAAGAAAAAGTGGGCAAGCAAAGAAAAAAAAGATGGAAGCAGCGATAAAGAAGCTGAGGTGTCCATGGGTGGGGGAGTTTGCCCCAGATTACCCAAGGGGGTGGTTCCTGCTTATGTAGAGGGGGATGACATAGATAAGTGGCTGGAGGCCTTTGAGAGGGCACTCCAAATGAGAAGGGTTAGGCCTCAATACTGGGGTTCCCTTTTGTGGGAGTTGGTCCCCAACTCAGGGAGGGATAGGCTTCTGACCTTAAGGGGGGAGGAGGCAGATTCATACCCTAGTATGAAAAGGTGCTTAGCCAAGAAGTTTGGTCTGACCCCAGAGCAATATAGAATGAAGTTCAGGGACACCCAGAAGGTCAGTACCCAGTCTTGGGTTGACTTTGTAGACACCTCACTAAAGGCACTGGAGGGCTGGATTATTGGCAACAAAGTAAATACTTATGAGGGGTTATACAATCTGATCATGAGAGAGCACATCTTGACCAATTGTATCCAAGAAAGGTTACGCCAGCATCTAGTGGACTCTAAGCAGACCAACCCTAGAGAGCTAGGGGAGGCAGCTGATGAGTGGTTGAGAACCAGGGTGGTTGTCAAGTCCCAGGGGGGAGACTCCAAGAAGGGGGGGACAGGTCCCCAAAAACCTAAGGAGGGAGGTGGTAAGCCCACCACAGAGACTCCCTCTGTACCCCAGAACCCTAAGAAGGAGGAGAGTAAATCCCACTCTGACCAGCAGAGACAGTTAGACCCAGGGTTAAAAAAGCTCTTGGACAGTAGGGCTTGCTTTGACTGTCAGCAGACAGGTCACTTCAGAGGAGATGCAGCCTGTCCAAAGAAAGTGGTTAGCACTGGGCTGTCCAGTGTAGCCATAGAGGAGGATTCCTCAGCTGATGAAGTCCTCCTAGCATTGTGCTGGGAGACAGGACCAGATGGTAAGCTGGTGATCCCTGAGGGTGGGAGTAGGCACTTCCACCACATTCAAGTGAATGGGATCCCTACCACTGGCCTGAGAGACACCTGTGCCAGTCACACTGTAGTGAGTGACCGGTTAGTGACCCCAGACATGTATGTCCCAGGAAAGACAAAGAAAGTCAGGATAGCCACAGGGGAGGTCACCTCCAAACCTGTAGCCATAGTGCCCCTAGAGAGGGAGGGTATCCTTGACTGGATTAGGGTGGTAGTCAGTGCTGACCTTCCCCTAGATTGTATCCTGGGCAATGACCTCCCAGAGGTGAGTCTGGTCACAGATGGGGTGGTCGCCCAGGGCGCCCCCCCAACCCAAAGTCCTGGGGAGTCAGTCCCTACAGTTAGGAGACAGGGGTCCCCAAGAAAAGGAAAGAAGAAAAGGAAGGGTAGGCCACTCTTAAAGAGAGTTCCAAGGAGCCAAAGGCCTTCTGCCCCAGTAGGGGGGGAGCCCAGAGTTGGCACTGGTGAGGCCTCACCTGACCCCAAGGAAGTCCTGAGTAGTCAGGCAGCTGTCCAGATGCAAGGTGTTGCCCCTGCACTGACAGAAGGGAGAGTGGAAGGAGGGTGTCTGCCACAGGAGGTGGTAGCCCCCCACTCTAGACAGCAAGAGGGGTGCCAGGACCCCAAAGATGCCCCTAAAGCAGCTCAGCCACCTGTCAGTGGAGAGCTTAGGGTGTGGTTCTGGGTACTGACAGCTGTCAGTAGCCTCTGCTGGGTGCTAGCCTTCCTGGCAGCACTGTACTTGGCCTGGGAGGCAGACCCCAAGGCCAATAGCAAAGTAGGCCCCCTGACCCTGTTGGTCATGGTGGGGTTGCTCAAGTGTTGGGTGACCTCTTTGGGTAAGCTAGGTGTTGCCCTAGCAAAGTTAAGAGTAGGGGAGGTGGGCACCTCACTACCCAAGTTGGCAGAGAGAGAGGAGGAAAACCCCCCTAGAGGGAAGTTTCAGTTTGAGATGGGTCCTTTCATTGTTGAGGTGGGATCACTACCCAGAGGGAGTGACCCTGACAGGAGGATATAAGGCAGAGTAGGCCCTGCAAAGGGACAGCCAGTTTTCTTCACTGTCTTCCTCGCCTAACAAGCCAGGAAGACTCTCCCAGGGTTGGGCTGAGTCTCCTGGGCGTGTGGGCTGGGGGGGGGGTTGTGTGAGAAACTGGGGCTGATTGCAGAGGCCCCATAACTTTTTGCCCCCATTTTCCACTTTATGCTGGTGTTTTCCTGACTCTGATGGTGCCCTGGGTACTGCTAACCAGTCCCAGGGCCTGTGCTCTGTGTAAAATGGATATGCAAATTAGGCTAATTATAATTGGCTAAGTTAACCTACCTATAAGTCCCTAGTATATGGTAGGGCATGTAGGTTTAGGGGCCACAGCATAGGTGGTGCACACCTAGGTGCATTGCTGAGGTGCCCAGTGTCATTTTAAAAGCAAGCCTGCCTTGCTGGCTGCTTTTAAATTAAAGTTATATGCAAATTCGACTTTGGAATTAAAGGTACTTCCAAAGTCTTAAACTACCTTATTTTTACATATAAGTCACCCCTAAGGTGTGCCCTATGTGCCCCTAGGGCTGGGTGCCATGTAACTATAAGCAGGGACTTTATAAAAGTAGATTTATAAGCCCTGGTGAGGTAAAAACAGCCAAATTCATTTTTCCCTCATTGAAGTAAATGGCCTTCATAGGCTAGAATGGGCAGACTTTATTTAAAATTTTAAAGTCTCCTTAAATGTTACATACCAAGAATTTGGTATCAAACTGATTGTTATAATAAATCCCACAACTTCCAGTTGTTGGATTTAATATAACTAGTGCAGGTAAAAAGTTTAGACTTTACCTAAAAAGTTGCCAATTTCAGCTCTGCATTGTTTTTGCTGCTGTGCTCTGATTGGCCAGCCTGCAGCAGCTTCTGCCAGGCTACTTTAATGAGGTGTGAAGTGGCCTGACTTCACACAAAGGAATGTGCTTGGGGGAGAGAATCTCCCCTCAGCAGATGGTGAGGCAGGAAGGGGGAGGGCTGCCAAACTGGTCTTCAAAGGCAGAGAAGGACATTTGCAGCACCCAGCAACACCCCCACATCCTGCAACCCCAGACAGCTAGGTGCCCCCTTGATTAGATTAGGAGAGGGCAGGAGAGGGGTGTGTTTATGATTTTTAGCCACACCAGTGGGTGGGCTCAGCCAGATCTCTCCTCCAAAAATCAGATTCATCCATTTTGGATTTTTAGAGACTGTTGCCTTCTGGGATGGATTTTTGCCACACTTCCCAGGAAGTGGTCATCACAGGGGGACGACCCTGTCCCTGATTGGAGGACCAGGGCCCCCCCTGCTTTTCACCCAGGAGCAAGGATAAAACTGGCAGACCTGCACCCACGCCTCAGATCCCCACCAAATTTCAAGAAGAAAGAACTACAAGGAGAAGAAGGACTGCCCTGCTGGACCCCTGGCCTGCACCTGGACCCTGCACTCAGAAAGACTGCACCAGCTGCACACTTGGGCTTCACCACAAGAAGGACTTTGCCTGGCTTCCACTGGTTCAAGGAGGGACTCCCTGTTTGCTACAGGTGAAAAATTGCTAACCAGAGTCCCCTGCACCAACTCCTGAAAAAGTGACCAGCTGACCACTGTCCAGTGGCCAAAAAGGAGTTTGCGCCAGGTGCACTCTGGGAGTTGAAGTCCGCACTTCCCAAGGACCATCACAGAACTTCTGGACCCTTGGGGTGAGCTGTGGACCCCAAAAGAACCTTAAAAGAACATCTGGGTGAAGCCCCAGAAGTTTGGAAAAGATTGGAGAAATTTTGGAAAAAAGCTCCATAAAGTGACCGACCCGACGCGGAAATTCTAGCCGGCTTGCCTCAACCGCGACCCGGCCTGACTTCGTGGTTCGTCCCGGTAAAGAAAAACATCCAAAAAAGAGACTAAGTCCGAACGTAAAAAGTTGACCGGGACCTCCCAGCCATCGTATCCGAGAAGGGCTCCATGGACGTCGGATTAAGATCCAGGTTTACCCCGGTCGAAGGATTTTCATCTCGAAAAAACGACTAAGTCCGAAGGTAAAAATCACCACCGAGGAAACCGACTTCGCGTATCCGGACAAGGGCTCCAGGAGGTCGGATTCAACTGGCAGGTTCGTCCCGGTGAAGAAAAACTTCAAAATAAAGACTAAGTCAGAAGGTAACTTTTTAACCGAGGCCTCCCGCGACTTGTAGCCGAGCAGGGCTCCATCGCGGTCGGCCTGAAAGTTTGACTTTGCCCCGGTCCTGGTGCAACCAGATGACCCGATTGGCGCTTTTTGTTTCTAAGCGCTAGAAAATAATAATACTTTAAAAATTCATATCTCCGGTTCCCCTGAACCGATTTTAATCGTTTTTGTGTCATTTTAAAGATAAAAATATAAGCTATTTTTATAAATTGGTTTTGGATTTTTAAACTGTTTCCTGTGTTTTATTTAATTACTGTTTTGTGATATTTGAATGCTTTACACTTTGTCTCCTAAGTTAAGCCTTGACGCTCGATGCCAAGCTACCAAGGGTAGAGCTGGGATTAATTTACTGAGACCTAACTGTACTTTTGTGGAGGTTTGTGGCTTGTTGCTAGGTGTAGGTACCTACCTGCCCTACCAATAACCCATTTTCCAACACATACACATTTTGTACAGGAGCACTTGCACTTTAGCACTGGATAGCAGTGGTAAAGTGCCCAGAGTAACAAAAACAGCAAAAACCAGCACACATCAACAACCTGGGAAACAGAGGCAAAAAGTTGGGGGAAACCACGCCAAGGATTAAAAGTCTAACAGCCAATATTAAGCTCAGCTAGTCCCATTCCCTAGATTTAGTATTACTGCCTGATTTGGATACTGGAGGACGAGTTACTCCGTCACAATGTCTAAATCCCATGATATCATATGGGATTTAGATATTGGTGGATGGGATATGGGTCACTGTTATAACGGAGTAACCTGTCCGCTAATATCTAAATCAGGCCCTACAGGCCTGATTTAGGGTTTGACGTATGGGTTACTACTTCACATTTGTGACAGACATCCTGTCCACCATATTATGATTTCCATAGGATATAACCTGTCCGCCAAACTCTAAATCAGGCCCAAGTCTTTTCATATTGTATCCCACTGCTTCCCTATGCAAAAGGCAAACCTGCCGCAGTGAAAATAGCTTTAGGGCTTTTAAATACCTTGCATGTTGCCTTATGAGCAATAAGGACTACTTAGAGTTGACTTATAAATTGAAAAGGAAGGTTTAGGCCTGTCAAAAGTGGTCCTTTTGACAAGTCAAATTTGCAGTTGAAACCTGCACAGACAGGCTATTGCTGGTAGTTCTGCACTATTAACATTGTCACTATAGTGGATGGCACAATGAGCACTGCAGTCCACTTGTGATATTTAACTTATGAGTCCTGGGTACACCTTGGTACCATATATTAGGGACTTATAGGTTAGTAAAATATGCCAATCAGGAGTATACCAATTTTACCATGTTAAATAGAGGAGTTACTCCGAGTAAAGATGCTCAGAGTTCTGCATCCACTAAAAATGGAGTTCAGCAAAAAAGTTTTAAAAAATTGGGGCAGCCCTACAGAAAAAGCAAATTTCCAATACGGTGGAAAACATGAGGACAGCTACTGTATTAAAGGGCAAGTTGTCACTGTTCTGCAACATTGATTTATATCTTCACAATCCATGAATTCATTACATAACTTGTATTGAATAAGTCATATTTCATTCTTCAACATGCTTCATCCACATTTTTATATTTAATTAATGTTGTGTCCTTTGGATAAGTTAGATTTCATTCTTCAACATGCTTCATCCAAATTTTTAAATTCAATAAATGTGGTGTCCTGTCAGCATGATCTGTATGTCAGTGCACACTGTTCATGTGTCCCTCTCGCTGGGCTTCTGGGGGTCTCCCACATGTTAATTAAACATTACTGTTGTGAAAGTTTGTGGTCATGAAATGATTATCAGATAATTTAACTTTAACTTTGATGTGAAGACTGCATGGGTTAGAATAAATATATATGTTGCAAAATGATTCAAAGAAGTGATTACATTTAATATTTTGATTAACAATTGAATGTATTTATGATCAAATCAATATTGTTTCCAATTCCTATACCCTGTATGATTCCCAGAAAGTAAGATAAGGTAAACGTTGGATGAGAAAATTACGATAAGCCAACAGTAGTTGAGAGTCCTTTTGCAGACAAAGGTCTATGAGCAGATGAGAAATATGTGATCATCTGGTGGATAAAGAGAATAGTCCAGGAATTCACATTAACACAAAACGTTTTTGCTTCTCTTCGTGGTAAGTCATTTGGCCAAGTTCTCAACTGGGCCAGCTGGGCCACTGAAGTAACCTGAAGTAAACTGAGAACGGGGAGGGGGTGAGGGGTAGGTGGCTCTATGTGCACTTCGAAGGAGTCCCACTTTCCAAGGAGTTGCCACTGGAGACATTTTAAAAACAGATCTCCCAGCAGATGGTACTTGACCACGGAGAGCTCTAGCCAAATAAACCAGTGCTGCAGTCTCTGTTTGAAGTCATTCTGCCCCACTCCAGAATGTAAACTTTACCTACTAAGGTGACACTCAAGGATATCATCTTGGGCCCTCTGATTCTCATTCTGGGCTCCTATTAGTTCAATATTCTGGCCCAGCTGATCCTCCTGCTCTGTGTCCATTTTCTGTCCCCAGGCACTGTAGTATTGCAGAAGAGGGTGCAGATTGCAGATACTCCTATGCCTTTTATGTCTCTTATGTCATACAGATAGCACCAGTGCATTTATAGTGCTCAAGCTATTCTAAAAGGATGTTGCCTCATTTGCCTGGGGCTATGCCTCTGTACAAATGAAGAAATCAGTTTGCCTCTGTGACTATGCTATATTATGGTTGTAGAATCAGAGGCAAAGAAACCACCAGGTGGCACACTAACAGTGTTGCAAGGAGGTGGTGCACAGCCCCCTGAGGGCAGCACTCTGGAAGGGTGAAAGGGGTGAAAGGGGGTCTCATGGACATTCCCCTCCAGACAGGTGCAGTCAGGGGATTGATGTCAGAATTCCCTGTCTATATACATGTCTATAATATGGGCCCATGTCTCTACTCATGGTGCTGACATAGGTGACCATACCCTAAGGCTATGTCTTTGCAACAGGTCCCACCCCAACACTTCCGAAACTGTTATTTGACTATGACTTGGTGGCCACATGCAATATGTCCAGGCTATATTGCGGATGTTATGACTGTGGTTTACATTAGCCAGGACATGGGTGGGGCTACAGGGAGCTTGTGGGGGCACTGATGTTGGTAACAGAGACTGAAATCTGCTGGACGTTCTCAGTCTTGTGTCCTCAGGGAGAGGTATAGGGCACTGCTCAAACATAATGGTCCAGACTAGTCATCAAGATCTTCCTCATAAGTGGGAGTGCTGCATATACTGAAAGCTTGGAATCTTGTATCCTCAGGCAGAGTGCTCAATGCAGTTTGGGAAGAAGAAAATAAGAAAAAGATAACATGCGGTTTGGGAATTAAGGCTGTTAATATATAATTTACAATGCTACGCTATTAAACATTTAGGGGGTCATTCTAACCCTGGCGG
Source organism: Pleurodeles waltl (assembly GCF_031143425.1). NCBI lineage: Eukaryota > Metazoa > Chordata > Amphibia > Caudata > Salamandridae > Pleurodeles > Pleurodeles waltl. The sequence continues at coordinate 1,341,301,391 of NC_090447.1, forward strand.
TAAAAACCGCCAGGGCGAATGACCGCGGTAGCACCGCCAACAGGCTGACGGTGCACCGCTGGGCATTCTGACCGCGGCGGTTCAGCCGCGGCCAGAAACGGAAAGTCGGCGGTGTCCCGCCGACTTTCCGCTGCCCTTGAGAATCCTCCACGCTCCGCCGCCATGGGGATTCTGACACCCCCTACCGCCATCCTGTTCCTGGCGGGTCTCCCGCCAGGAACAGGATGGCGGTAGGGGGTGCCGCGGGGCCCCTGGGGGCCCCTGCAGTGCCCATGCCAATGGCATGGGCACTGCAGGGGCCCCCGTAAGAGGGCCCCAAAAGGAATTTCAGTGTCTGCCTAGCAGACACTGAAATTCGCGACGGGTGCTACTGCACCCGTCGCACTCCAGCAACTCCGCCGGCTCCATTCGGAGCCGGCTTCATCGTTGCTGGGTCTTTCCCGTTGTGCTGGCGGGCGGCCTTTTGGCGGTCGCCCGCCAGCACAGCGGGAAAGCCAGAATGGCCGCCGCGGTCTTGTGACCGCGGTGCGGTCATTTGGCGGTTAGAATCACCGCCTTATTCTTTATTGCTGCTTGTAAGGTCAGACAACTCATCACTTATTTTCTTCCCCCTATTGATGGAATTGAGGGGGCCAGATTTTAAGAAACATAACTCAGATATATAGGGCAGCCTATTTATACAGAGTGAAGTCTTACTGAACGTTCTCTCTTCTTTTAATAATCTAATATTCTTTATAGAAGGGCACACAGGCAGCATGATATGTTATTTGGAGATATAAGCCCACATTATAACAGTGGCGGTGAAAACTGCCTACCGAAACGATGATGGCTGCCAGAAGACCGTTGCCGTGGTTACCACCTGTCCGCCAGATTATGACCACAGCCGGACATCCGCCACAAGAAGGACGGAAATCCAGCCATGGCCATACTGATGGATGGTGGTAAGGTAGTGCTGCTACCACCAGCATCCGCACACCGATAGACCACCACCAGCCGTATCATGACCTGTGAGACGGCCTGGCAGTTTTCTGCTGGCAGCCGCTGCTGGCGGTAGCAGCGCCCCATCCCATTCCCTGATGGAAGACCTCCTGGATGAAGGTAAGCTGGGCTTCCGACAGGGGAGTGGGGGTGGGGGGTGTTGTGTGTGTGTGTGTGGGGGGGGTTGTGTACATGAATGTGTGGGTGTGTGCTTGAATGCGTATGTGTGTGTAGTGCTGTTTGCATGGGTGTATGCATATGTGTGAATGCGTGTAAGAAGGAAATGTGAATGTGTGTCTACATGTCAGTGTGAATTTGTATACGGATGTGTGTGAGCATGACTGGATGTATGCGTGTATGAATGCGTGTATGCCAGAGTGAGTGAGGGAGGGGGTGTATGCGTGGTGCGTGCCTGTGGGTGTTTGCTTGCATGGGGGGCGGGGGAATCAGAAGGGGGAGCGTGGATGGAGGAGGGGGGCATCAGGGGAGTGTTTGGGGGTGGGTGAGCCTCCTACCAGTGACAGGGAAGGAATTCCTTGTCACTGGCAGGGCCTACCTCCATGGTTTTTGTGGCATTGCTAATGCCACGAAAACCTTGGTGGTAGGCTGGCTCATACTGCCGCCGGTGGTACTATAGCGGCCGCCGGCCTGGGGATTGATATCTCCTGCCCGGCAGCTGCTACCGCCATTGCGGTCTGAGTGGAGAAGTGGCGGGTTGGCTGCAGCCAATCCGCCATTCTCATAATGTGCTACCGCCACATTACCACTCACCGCTGGGGTCATAATGACCCCCATGATGTTAATCAACAACTGTTCTCAGTTACATTCTCATTCAAAGTATAAGTGATGTCTTTAATATCTTCCTAAATTTCCAACAACTTTTAATTGACCTTTTAAGAGTAATTCAAACAGACTTCACAGCAAATAGTTAAACTGTGATCTGTCCTGACAGTGGTTTGAAAAATCTATCATGTGTGCAACATTATGGTGTTTGTTGTAGCATATAGCTATGGCACATTTTTTACTAGTATATTTAGCCTATGGTGCTCCTTCCATTTATATTGTTTACTGACCTGAGTGTGCAGGTTGTGCTGCTATGTGGGAGGCCAGCCACTCCTCAGGTACTTTTCAGGTATGAGTTTATGCAGCTAAATTCATCAACACATTAATTGCAAAAAAATAATACTTTTATCAGATTTTATCTTGCTGTGCAGTGTATTGTGTTGATGATATAGTAATATGAGTTACTTCCAAAAATATAACCTTTTATCTTTTTTTAATGATACTTATGTGTACTGACCATGGGCATTTTATATACACCCAGCTTGTTGTGTTACTGATTTTGAAATGGCATTTGTGGAGACACAGGGACAGCTTGGACTACTGTTTCTCAGCTGTGGAGCCTATAGCTGTTTTGTTCTCTTGTCCCTGTCATAATATGCCTTAGCAACACTGTGCAAGAGCACTTAACTGTCAGTGTTGGCAATGGTGGTCAGTCATAGGCTTCAGTCAGATCGCAACACACAACCAATGCTTAAGATTCAGTAAAAAGTGGACTTTATGTCACTAAATAACAAAAATGCAAATTACGTATTATGGAGACATGGGAAAAAGGCATCTAGGATTACTAATTCCCTGAGACCCAACCCACCTCCTTTTGTAGTATCAGATATATTAACAATTGTAGTATTTCAGAATGTCACAATAAGAGAGGGCAATATGTGATACCACATCAAGAAATGCTGTGCAGGTGCTGCACTACCCCTCAGTTCTTATATAGTATCTGTGACTTAATTTGTGCTACAGACTTTAAAACCTTCGGTGGACATCAGCAGGAAAGTGTGCCCTTTCTACTTGCAATGTGTTTTTACCAGAGATATGGTTGTCACAGCTGAGGGACACAAATGGGCCAATCAGTTCCCCGAACCCAGGCCACTTTACAATGTTCTTGAGGGTTTTCTCTATATCATACTCACTTCACTATAAATGGGGTGATAGATGAGGGTTGTTTTTCATAAAAACGGTTGTTTTTGCTCTTGTTAAGCCCAAACCTACTCATTGTTATGGATGAGGATTATGAATGCAACAGTAGTGTGTTACTTTGTTGATAAGAGGATTCCCTGTCATTGTGACAGTAGTTTTTCATTTCTTGGCTTTGATTTAAAGTTACATTAGAATCATGTGTCTATGTTAAATAGGTAATTACAATCAAACAAAACATCCAGGATGAAATGATACGCTAAAATCAAACCATGAACTGGAACAGGTTAGTCCAAGGGACATGTAGTTATCTGCTTTGCCTTGTACTGCTGGCAATTTTTGATAGGGCCCTGTAGTTGCTCCTGAGAGGCAGTATGTGCCACCTGATTATGTTAAAAGTTGGTGCTCCTTAGATAGGGACGAGTAAACTAATAATTGATGGCGTTACACAGGGAAGGGTGTGAGTTGTTACACCTGTCTGAATGGGTTTCTAATATAATTTGTGTTAAGGACAATGTTGTGACTGAGTCAGGAAATGGTAAATAGTGAAGACATGGGCAATGTAATGAGTTGAAAAAACATCAGTTAGCATACTTGTGCAAATAGATTATCTTCAGTGCAGAGATTTCCAATAGCAAATTAAGGTGCCAGAATGAGGAGATGGTGAATTTATCAGTGAGAGAGAGCTAGTGTTTGTACTTGCTAGTCTCCACTCTGCCTGAAACTTCCACAGCACCTTTAGAGTGGAGTACAGACAACACCTTCGCCTTTCAGGGCAGTTTGTAATGCATCCTGGTGTACCCTGGCAGTGAAGTAACAGACTCTCCCTCAAGGGTTGTTCCATTTCTTGCGAGTATTCTTCTTTGAGAGTCTGGCGTTGGAGACGGCATTCACATTATCTAATATTCTGGTACACATTTTCCTTCTGTGGTTCATGGTTGTTGTCTGGGCCCGTGCTCAAAATAACTGGGGTCAACCCTAGTTACATCATCCACAGTTGCTCATTTTTTGAGAATTTGGTTTGCCTTCTACCAGCCATGGTTGAAGCTTTTTGTCCAGGCGTTTTGATACTGTTAGGAGTGATAAAGGGTTTGTGTGACTTGAAGAGTGTCTTTTTTTCTAGAGGTGTTGTTGAGTAGTTGATTTTGAGCTGGCATGTGTTGACGGATGTATCCGTCAACACTGACAAATGCATCACCATCAGAAACCCCTTCCTTCATTCCTGTCCTTTGTTGTGAGAATCCTTCTATCCACCTCTGATGGCGGGCAAATCTACATATGGAAGATGCTATTTCAATATTGAGTGAGGGCTGTCTGTCGATGGAAGATGAGGGAACTGATGACAGAGGACTGAAGGTCCGCAGACAGCCTTCCTCTGTCACGGTGGATGGTGGACTGTCAGCCCAAACATTAAATGTGGTGGAAGATTAACTGCCTGTCCGACAGAACAATCAGTTCTGCCATGACAGAGGAACAACAGCCTATCCGTTAACGTCTAAATCAAGCTTTCAGTCTTTACTTTTATTATGTATTTTAATTTAAGTTGTCATAATTTTCTCGTGTGAATGCCAGTATGCTCATTGTTTTGTCACTATACTTATTTCATAGTATTTAATCGACCTTTAATCTCCTTGATGAACAGTCTCATCATAATGAGCCATAGGGTAGCTGTAATCTTTAGTATTAATAGCTCTGATATGTTCCAAGATTCACTTTCACAGAAGATAGTTGATGGACCCTATATATTTCAGCTAGCATAGTCTTTTTTTCACATAGATAGGCTGCTCTGTTTCCACTGTTTACTCAGTGTGTTTTTTCACTGGTGTTTTCTCAGTGTTTTTCAAACGTTAATTCATTGCTTATCAATGTTTATTTAGGTGTCTAACTCTCAAAATAGACACAAAATGTGCCATTCCAGTGTTTACAAAACATATTGGTGGTGATTACAACCCTGGCGGACGGTGTTAAAGCTGCGGTAATACCGCAAACAGGCCGGCGGACAAAAAAATTGAATTACGACCCTGGCGGAAACCGCCAACAAAGACAGCCACTTTAACACATCGCCCACCAGGGCGGTACAGACAAACAGCGTGGCGGTCACCGCCAACAGACATGCGGAAGACAATGTACCGCCCACACTATCACAACACACCAATCCGCCACCTTTTCCGGGGCGGATTCACCGTGAATAAAGACACGGCGGAAACAGCTTTTGCTATGGGAAAACGCTCACCTCAACACATCCCACGAGGAACGAGGACTCCATGGACCCGGGACTACAAATCTTACCTGCCCTTGCATTCCTGCTCATCTACGACCAACAGCGATGTAGGCGCAGAACATACCGGTGAGTACTGCACCTACGACACGGGGAGGGGGAAGGCAAAAGTTACAGGGACACCCACCAAACACCCCCACCCTCGCATATTACAACATACACACCAATGCAGTCACAAAAATCACAGTAACAACCCACACCCCCCCCCGGAAGAATGCAATGACAAAGCGAATAGCGGTCAAACTTTGTATTTTGCCAATATACTACTCATTAAAAAATATACGGATATATATCACAAAATCTGTCAAAAATAAATGTACAAAACAAGAAGTAGTGCAGATATGTACACAACAATCTCCGTGCACCAACAGTCCAAAAATGCATGGGCGACGCCCACAATAGATACCTGACCAAAATCCGAGAGAACACTGCCGGGGCATCAGATAGAAACACTACAGGCACCTCAGGGGGAAGGGAAAGGGGGGCACCTCAGCCACATGAATGCGAAGCCAGATCCACGACGGGGCTCCATGCCCATTGATGTATCCTGCAAAGCCACAGTCTCTCAAGTCACTACAGTGGGTGGTTTGCCCACTGTGCCATCCCGGGGAGTGCAAAGCCACAGTCTCTCAAGTCTCTACAGTGGGTGGGTTGCCCACTGTGCCATCCTGGGGAGTGCAAAGCCACAGTCTCTCAAGTCTCTACAGTGGGTGGATTGCCCACTGCCATATCCTGGGGAGTGCAAAGCCACAGTCTCTCAAGTCTCTACAGTGGGTGGATTGCCCACTGCCATATCCTGGGGAGTGCAAAGCCACAGTCTCTCAGGTAGATGCAGGTCTCCACTGGTTCTTGAGGGGGACTGGTGCCCAGACTGGATGAGTCTCCCCGTGAAAGTACCTGTCCTGTCACTGTCCCAGCTGCACATGGGAGAACGATGCCTGATGTGCCGGACTATTCATACCCACACGGTCTTTGCCCTGTTCAGCGGTCTTCACCATGGCGGTCTTGGCCTTGTTCAGCGGTGCTTTGCCATGGCTGCCTATGGACTGTTCAGCGGTGCTTTGCCATGGCGGTCTTTGCCCTGTTCAGCGGTCTTCACCATGGCGGTCTTGGCCTTGTTCAGCGGTGCTTTGCCATGGCTGCCTATGGACTGTTCAGCGGTGCTTTGCCATGGTGGTCTTTGCCCTGTTCAGCGGTCTTCACCATGGCGGTCTTGGCCTTGTTCAGCGGTGCTTTGCCATGGCGGCCTTTGCCCTGTTCAGAGGTCTTCACCATGGCGGTCTTGGCCTTGTTCAGCGGTGCTTTGCCATGGCTGCCTATGGACTGTTCAGCGGTAGCCTAAGATGGCGGTTCAGATACTGACATTGGTGTGTGGCATGACGAACTCCACACTGGACATTGGTGTGTGGCATGACGATCTCCACACTGGACATTGGTGTGTGGCATGACGTTCCATCATTGCCCAGCGGGGCTGTGAGATTCTGGACCCTCCTGGGGTGTGACTCTGGCGGTGGTCTCCGGACCAGTAACGATACTTGAGCCCTCCTGGGCTATGACTCTGGCGGTGGTCTCTGGACCAGTGACGATACTTGAGCCCTCCTGGGCTATGACTCTGGCGGTGGTCTCTGGACCAGTAAATACAAGGGTAGTGCGTGGTAAGAAAGCCGCACTTCCGTTCCGTTACAGTTCTTGTTTGAGCAACAAAGTAAGTCCGATAAGAGAAAGAAGGTGCCACTCGGTCAGGTGCCCCACTACCCTGTTGGGCACAAAGAGTTGTGTACCAGGGTACACAATGACAATGAATACAGATAGACCAAGGCACACAGAGAGGTAAAAGTTCTTCGATGTTTCTGGGACGCAAGTAAAGCCCAAGTATTGTAAATCCAGAGGTGAAGAGTAAAAGCGATGAATCCAAGTTGTTGATATGTTAGAGTCTTTATTCGCAGGTATAGGTTTGTGTCGTCTTACAGGAAACAGCCAACACGTGTTTCGTCACGCAAGTGACTTTATCAAGGCTGTAAAGAAGTAATAGAAACATACCGATATGTACAATTGGTCTGAAGGTATGTACTAATTAAGTGTTAGAGACATAATGGTGAGCCCATAATCCGCTAAGGAAGGATGCATGTGCGATTGCAAACACGTGAGTGAGGTTTCATGCGGCATGGCACAGTATATGTTGTCGTAAACGCTAAAGACCAAGTGCAAGTTACAACAAAGACTATAATCAGTGATTTAGGTGTAGAGAACGTCTATGGTGGGTATTTGGTGAACCGAATATTGGTGAATTAGGTGCCAAAGAGATAAAGAAGCAGTGGTGACAGTGCTAGTAGAGTAGGGTAGATAAAGCCAGGTGAGTAGGTATACACGAGGTATCCCTTAAAAAGTGGTAAAAAAATGGATAGAAAGTTGGGTACCAGATAGAAATACAGTTAAGATAAGAGAGGAACGTGCTAGGGGGTAATGATGGAGCTTGTGCAAAGGTACTCAGTAGTGAGACCCTACCTGGGCCCGTCCGGCCAGGTGCAGAAGACAGCAGTGAGTTCAGAAAGGCAAAAAATACGATGGTCAGTCCCGGGTGGGACTGCCGCGGGTATGCGGTGATCCCAGTAGTCAAAAGGCTGGTGCTAACGAGGCCCTGATAAGCCCGAAGTATTGATCCTGGTTGGAGAAAATGTATGAATAAAATTACTAAATGTTGGGACCTCCAAGTAAGACTGCGTGTACAGCGAATCTAACGAGAGGTGTGACAACAGGGGAGGACCCAGATCCCAAATGTAACTGATTATGGACAATGCACACAGGACCGCCGTCAGATGGGTTTCAAGGTGGCTGTAAGGTGATCCAGAAGTATGAGGCCGGGGCCCAATAGTGGCATTAATTACTAGCGTGTGCAGAGACCTAAGCGTGATACCGGGCACGTCCAACATAGTTAAAATGGAGCAAGTCCAAGCTGGAGGCCAATATGTAAATCGCCTCGAGCAATCATATAACGGTACTTTGTAATGTAAGTACCGGCGCACGCGAGAACCGCGTTTAAGCGGGAGCGGAGTGTTGGTTTGTATGCCAATAGTTGATAATAAGTGGCGACGGGCTTGACTGCTAACAAAAGGATAACGGTCCAACATTGGAAGATCCCCCGAACAGTGGAAAAATGTTGAAAAGGGTTCCCGAATACCTGAAATTCAGTAAGGTAGCGTCCAGTCCATCACGCGAGGCGAGTCTGTATGCTCGAAACGTCCTGTTTCCTTCATCACTCAATTCAGCCCTGCTAGTAAAACTGTGCTCCACATCCTCAAACGACACTGGCATTTACTACTCCTAGACTCAGGTCTTAGAAACTACATCAACAACGCCCCTACCATGACTCACAGCAGGGGACGCACCCTTAGGAACATCCTATGCCCCAGCTTTCTCATGACCCACACACATACATGCCCTTCAACATGGATTCCTACCAAACCCAATGGATTCTTCAAATGTGGTGGTTGCATTTCATGCCAAATGGCTCTCAACAAAACCACTTCTTTCTCTTACAATACCAGGATGGTATATACTGTTAGGAGCTTCATCAACTGTAACACTAGATACACTGTGGGCCTGATTCTAACTTTGGAGGACGGTGTTAAACCGTCCCAAAAGTGGCGGATATACCACCTACCGTATTACGAGTTCCATAGGATATAATGGACTCGTAATACGGTAGGTGGTATATCCGCCACTTTTGGGACGGTTTAAAACCGTCCTCACAAGTTAGAATCAGGCCCTGTGTACTGTATCATCTGTGCATGTGGCCGCATCTATATTGGCAGTACCACACGCCCACTCAAAGAACGTAATCAGGAACACATTAGGGCTATCAGAAACAACAATAATGCATACCCGCTGGCTGTTCATTTCAACACCACACATGGGGAAAGAGACATACTTAACATCAAATTCCACGGGATTGCTCAGGTCACAGGATCACCCAGACTGGGTGATAGAACCAGGGACGTCCGTAAGTGCGAGGCCAAATGGATTCTCAAACTCCGTGCAGTTGAATTTGGACTTAACACCGACCATGAATTACATTACTTCCTCGCATGAAATGTTTTCACAACTAATGATACAAATATCTGTATTCTTTGACATACATTACTGTTTATTTTCTCTCATTTGATTTGCATTGTTCTGTCTAACTTGTTTTAGAATGCCCTAGGATGTATTTTTGGCACCAGCTCCACTTGTCATCTGACTGTATTTTCCTTATGTATCGTACGTTCTCACTAGCTCAAAGTTACCTCGCTAATTTGTTGTTATCCTATTATTGCTGTTATCAAGCATCTGGTTGCTTTCCCTAACATTTCTACAGTACCATGTGTTTTTCAACTCTTCTACTGCCTTTCGCCTCTACATTGTCTATATTTTTCTGTTGTGCTGCTAAGTCACTACCCTGTACAATGTGACGCCCGAATCACAGTTTGTGTCCTTTAAGGATGAATAGCATAAACGGGCCATTTTTCTTAGCTCTACCTTCCCCTATTACAGTTTTTTCCAGTACGTCGCACAACCCTCTTGGGTGTCTTTACACACCACATCAATCCCACTCTTCACTTTCCAACTCCCACTCAATACGCTACCTTTCCCCACACTGTTGCCATTATATTAAGGCCTAATATTCACCTACTTGCTCTTGATCGCTTGTTACCTTTCCTTCTTCCCAATCGTCTCTCATACTTTTCTACTGTCTCTGACTTTAATAATTTTCTCTTTCTAATATGGCCGCCATGGTTTCCGTCCTTCTCCTGTGTTCTTTACTTTCCACCCCGACACCATTGTAAAAAACAGTCCGTCCTCTATTTTCTCTAACCGAGAGTCGGCTCAAATAGATCGCGCGACATCGAGCATACAGACTCGCCTCGCGTGATGGACTGGACGCTACCTTACTGAATTTCAGGTATTCGGGAACCCTTTTCAACATTTTTCCACTGTTCGGGGGATCTTCCAATGTTGGACCGTTATCCTTTTGTTAGCAGTCAAGCCCGTCGCCACTTATTATCAACTATTGGCATACAAACCAACACTCCGCTCCCGCTTAAACGTGGTTCTCGCGTGCGCCGGTACTTACATTACAAAGTACCGTTATATGATTGTTCGAGGCGATTTACATATTGGCCTCCAGCTTGGACTTGCTCCATTTTAACTATGTTGGACGTGCCCGGTATCACGCTTAGGTCTCTGCACACGCTAGTAATTAATGCCACTATTGGGCCCCGGCCTCATACTTCTGGATCACCTTACAGCCACCTTGAAACCCATCTGACGGCGGTCCTGTGTGCATTGTCCATAATCAGTTACATTTGGGATCTGGGTCCTCCCCTGTTGTCACACCTCTCGTTAGATTCGCTGTACACGCAGTCTTACTTGGAGGTCCCAACCTTTAGTAATTTTATTCATACATTTTCTCCAACCAGGATCAATACTTCGGGCTTATCAGGGCCTCGTTAGCACCAGCCTTTTGACTACTGGGATCACCGCATACCCGCGGCAGTCCCACCCGGGACTGACCATCGTATTCTTTGCCTTTCTGAACTCACTGCTGTCTTCTGCACCTGGCCGGACGGGCCCAGGTAGGGTCTCACTACTGAGTACCTTTGCACAAGCTCCATCATTACCCCCTAGCACGTTCCTCTCTTATCTTAACTGTATTTCTATCTGGTACCCAACTTTCTATCCATTTTTTTACCACTTTTTAAGGGATACCTCGTGTATACCTACTCACCTGGCTTTACCTACCCTACTCTACTAGCACTGTCACCACTGCTTCTTTATCTCTTTGGCACCTAATTCACCAATATTCGGTTCACCAAATACCCACCATAGACGTTCTCTACACCTAAATCACTGATTATAGTCTTTGTTGTAACTTGCACTTGGTCTTTAGCGTTTACGACAACATATACTGTGCCATGCCGCATGAAACCTCACTCACATGTTTGCAATCGCACATGCATCCTTCCTTAGCGGATTATGGGCTCACCATTATGTCTCTAACACTTAATTAGTACATACCTTCAGACCAATTGTACATATCGGTATGTTTCTATTACTTCTTTACAGCCTTGATAAAGTCACTTGCGTGACGAAACACGTGTTGGCTGTTTCCTGTAAGAGGACACAAACCTATACCTGCGAATAAAGACTCTAACATATCAACAACTTGGATTCATCGCTTTTACTCTTCACCTCTGGATTTACAATACTTGGGCTTTACTTGCGTCCCAGAAACATCGAAGAACTTTTACCTCTCTGTGTGCCTTGGTTTATCTGTATTCATTGTCATTGTGTACCCTGGTACACAACTCTTTGTGCCCAACAGGGTAGTGGGGCACCTGACCGAGTGGCACCTTCTTTCTCTTATCGGACTTACTTTGTTGCTCAAACAAGAACTGTAACGGAACGGAAGTGCGGCTTTCTTACCACGCACTACCCTTGTATTTTTTGTCTCTGGCTTGGTCTTGCCTCCATTGTGGTATAGCTGCACTCCGACAACTTTAACACATTTTGCACCATCAGCTGTGGTTTACTTCCAAGGCGTACTCTTCATTAAACTCTTAGGCATGGCATCTTTTGACGATAACCGAGATATTTTGGCTGCTGAATTGTTCTAAAAAAAATCAATCACCACACGCAGTATCAATTCTGCACCACCCAAAGAGGGGCTTAAACATAAATTCATTAAACTAGAGAGACTTAGGAAACAGGAACTAGCTCGCTGGTGGGACATTACAACTCTCAAACGTTACTTAGAAATAAAACAAGTCCCGAGGGGACTACGTGTCATAATATTTCCCTCATTTGAAGACTTAGACCCTGACCTACTGGGAGAATGGGAACATCTCATATCCTCTACCTCTTTCGGCATGATTAACATACTCATTAAACATGCCGACAGAAAACGAAACAAATTACTTTTGGATATTGCTTCACTAGAGGAGGAGATCAAGAATCTCAACCTTACTGAAGCAACCAATAAGAACTATGCCATCATGAAAGACATCCTGAATGGATACCAACTATATGTAAAAGATAAAAAGATGAGAAAGCTCATTAGGGACGAGAATGATTATAGTAGTGGAAGAATTTACACATTTGCACGCAAGTTTGATCAGGTCAATAGGGAAACCACCAACAAATTGGCTAGAATCAACACTCCGGGTGAGTCCATCTCCGATAGTCTTTCTGACGTCTCCAATCTCTCTAGTGACAGCACGGGCTTGTCCTTGGACAGGTCCTCTGACAACACTACCCGTCCAAATGCCTCTCACCAACCAAATGCTTTTTTAGAGGAACTAGGCCGGTACAGAAAAGGGATACGGCAGAATTTCAACAGATTAGGTCCAAACAGAAACACACCCGTAGGGGAGGGCTCAGACGGAACAACAAACACAAGAGAGGGAGTTTTTGAGTTTTCTTCAAATGTGGTGGTTGCATTTCATGCCAAATGGCTCTCAACAAAACCACTTCTTTCTCTTACAATACCAGGATGGTATATACTGTTAGGAGCTTCATCAACTGTAACACTAGATACACTGTGTACTGTATCATCTGTGCATGTGGCCGCATCTATATTGGCAGTACCACACGCCCACTCAAAGAACGTATTCAGGAACACATTAGGGCTATCAGAAACAACAATAATGCATACCCGCTGGCTGTTCATTTCAACACCACACATGGGGAAAGAGACATACTTAACATCAAATTCCACGGGATTGCTCAGGTCACAGGATCACCCAGACTGGGTGATAGAACCAGGGACCTCCGTAAGTGCGAGGCCAAATGGATTCTCAAACTCCGTGCAGTTGAATTTGGACTTAACACCGACCATGAATTACATTACTTCCTCGCATGAAATGTTTTCACAACTAATGATACAAATATCTGTATTCTTTGACATACATTACTGTTTATTTTCTCTCATTTGATTTGCATTGTTCTGTCTAATTTGTTTTAGAATGCCCTAGGATGTATTTTTGGCACCAGCTCCACTTGTCATCTGACTGTATTTTCCTTATGTATCGTACGTTCTCACTAGCTCAAAGTTACCTCGCTAATTTGTTGTTATCCTATTATTGCTGTTATCAAGCATCTGGTTGCTTTCCCTAACATTTCTACAGTACCATGTGTTTTTCAACTCTTCTACTGCCTTTCGCCTCTACATTGTCTATATTTTTCTGTTGTGCTGCCAAGTCACTACCCTGTACAATGTGACGCCCGAATCACAGTTTGTGTCCTTTAAGGATGAATAGCATTAACGGGCCATTTTTCTTAGCTCTACCTTCCCCTATTACAGTTTTTTCCAGTACGTCGCACAACCCTCTTGGGTGTCTTTACACACCACATCAATCCCACTCTTCACTTTCCAACTCCCACTCAATACGCTACCTTTCCCCACACTGTTGCCATTATATTAAGGCCTAATATTCACCTACTTGCTCTTGATCGCTTGTTACCTTTCCTTCTTCCCAATCGTCTCTCATACTTTTCTACTGTCTCTGACTTTAATAATTTTCTCTTTCTAATATGGCCGCCATGGTTTCCGTCCTTCTCCTGTGTTCTTTACTTTCCACCCCGACACCATTGTAAAAAACAGTCCGTCCTCTATTTTCTCTAACCGAGAGTCGGCTCAAATAGATCGCGCGACATCGAGCATACAGACTCGCCTCGCGTGATGGACTGGACGCTACCTTACTGAATTTCAGGTATTCGGGAACCCTTTTCAACATTTTTCCACTGTTCGGGGGATCTTCCAATGTTGGACCGTTATCCTTTTGTTAGAAGTCAAGCCCGTCGCCACTTATTATCAACTATTGGCATACAAACCAACACTCCGCTCCCGCTTAAACGCGGTTCTCGCGTGCGCCGGTACTTACATTACAAAGTACCGTTATATGATTGCTCGAGGCGATTTACATATTGGCCTCCAGCTTGGACTTGCTCCATTTTAACTATGTTGGACGTGCCCGGTATCACGCTTAGGTCTCTGCACACGCTAGTAATTAATGCCACTATTGGGCCCCGGCCTCATACTTCTGGATCACCTTACAGCCACCTTGAAACCCATCTGACGGCGGTCCTGTGTGCATTGTCCATAATCAGTTACATTTGGGATCTGGGTCCTCCCCTGTTGTCACACCTCTCGTTAGATTCGCTGTACACGCAGTCTTACTTGGAGGTCCCAACCTTTAGTAATTTTATTCATACATTTTCTCCAACCAGGATCAATACTTCGGGCTTATCAGGGCCTCGTTAGCACCAGCCTTTTGACTACTGGGATCACCACATACCCGCGGCAGTCCCACCCGGGACTGACCATCGTATTTTTTGCCTTTCTGAACTCACTGCTGTCTTCTGCACCTGGCCGGACGGGCCCAGGTAGGGTCTCACTACTGAGTACCTTTGCACAAGCTCCATCATTACCCCCTAGCACGTTCCTCTCTTATCTTAACTGTATTTCTATCTGGTACCCAACTTTCTATTCATTTTTTTACCACTTTTTAAGGGATACCTCGTGTATACCTACTCACCTGGCTTTACCTACCCTACTCTACTAGCACTGTCACCACTGCTTCTTTATCTCTTTGGCACCTAATTCACCAATATTCGGTTCACCAAATACCCACCATAGACGTTCTCTACACCTAAATCACTGATTATAGTCTTTGCTGTAACTTGCACTTGGTCTTTAGCGTTTACGACAACATATACTGTGCCATGCCGCATGAAACCTCACTCACGTGTTTGCAATCGCACATGCATCCTTCCTTAGCGGATTATGGGCTCACCATTATGTCTCTAACACTTAATTAGTACATACCTTCAGACCAATTGTACATATCGGTATGTTTCTATTACTTCTTTACAGCCTTGATAAAGTCACTTGCGCGACGAAACACGTGTTGGCTGTTTCCTGTAAGACGACACAAACCTATACCTGCGAATAAAGACTCTAACATATCAACAACTTGGATTCATCGCTTTTACTCTTCACCTCTGGATTTACAATACTTGGACTTTACTTGCGTCCCAGAAACATCGAAGAACTTTTACCTCTCTGTGTGCCTTGGTCTATCTGTATTCATTGTCATTGTGTACCCTGGTACACAACTCTTTGTGCCCAACAGGGTAGTGGGGCACCTGACCGAGTGGCACCTTCTTTCTCTTATCGGACTTACTTTGTTGCTCAAACAAGAACTGTAACGGAACGGAAGTGCGGCTTTCTTACCACGCACTACCCTTGTATTTTTTGTCTCTGGCTTGGTCTTGCCTCCATTGTGGTATAGCTGCACTCCGCCAACTTTAACACATTTTGCACCATCAGCTGTGGTTTACTTCCAAGACGTACTCTTCATTAAACTCTTAGGCATGGCATCTTTTGACGATAACCGAGATATTTTGGCTGCTGAATTGTTCTCAAAAAAATCAATCACCACACGCAGTATCAATTCTGCACCACCCAAAGAGGGGCTTAAACATAAATTCATTAAACTAGAGAGACTTAGGAAACAGGAACTAGCTCGCTGGTGGGACATTACAACTCTCAAACGTTACTTAGAAATAAAACAAGTCCCGAGGGGACTACGTGTCATAATATTTCCCTCATTTGAAGACTTAGACCCTGACCTACTGGGAGAATGGGAACATCTCATATCCTCTACCTCTTTCGGCATGATTAACATACTCATTAAACATGCCGACAGAAAACGAAACAAATTACTTTTGGATATTGCTTCACTAGAGGAGGAGATCAAGAATCTCAACCTTACTGAAGCAACCAATAAGAACTATGCCATCATGAAAGACATCCTGAATGGATACCAACTATATGTAAAAGATAAAAAGATGAGAAAGCTCATTAGGGACGAGAATGACTATAGTAGTGGAAGAATTTACACATTTGCACGCAAGTTTGATCAGGTCAATAGGGAAACCACCAACAAATTGGCTAGAATCAACACTCCGGGTGAGTCCATCTCCGATAGTCTTTCTGACGTCTCCAATCTCTCTAGTGACAGCACGGGCTTGTCCTTGGACAGGTCATCTGACAACACTATCCGTCCAAATGCCTCTCACCAACCAAATGCTTTTTTAGAGGAACTAGGCCGATACAGAAAAGGGATACGGCAGAATTTCAACATATTAGGTCCAAACAGAAACACACCCGTAGGGGAGGGCTCAGACGGAACAACAAACACAAGAGAGGGAGTGACAACTCGCTCCACCTCAAAAACTCAGAAGTCTTGAGTAGCATATCAGATCAGGCTACGTCAACCGCACTAGATAACTCTGTACAGGTTATTAACCTTTATAGCGCTTGTCTGTCTATACATGAAATAAATGTTCTGAAAAAAGGACTGGGCTTCTGTCCTACTTCCACGCCTAATTACACCAACATACACATTGATCTTTTTAAATTCATACGTAATCTCAAACTTAAAAAATTATTTCACAACAAAATAGCACCCAACAAGGATCTACCTAACCCAACACTACTGTGCAACAGATCCATTAAGGATCTGCAAGATGTACAGACAATACTCTCACTAGATAACCCTTCACTGTCCTCCAACTGTCTGGACGAACTATTAATCCAACTCGATGTTCCTTCCAATTTGGATCTGAACAGTGGACTCAGACCTAAATCCACCTTTATGCCGACACTACCACCTGACAACTGCATTGACGTCTTTTACAAGGCAGTCAGTACCGACCTCTTCCAGCTCGAGGACAAACTTGGGACGTGCACGTACAGACGTAACAACAATTTGACACAGAAAGAAATCTTAGCCCTACAAAGTCTTTCTAAACGCACAGACTTAGTCATCAAGGAAGCTGACAAAGGGGGCAACGTAGTGGTGATGGACAGATCTGACTATATCTCTGAAATAAACAGACAACTTGAAGACACACGGGCTTACATTACAATCCACACTAACCCTCTTCCTCACATCACCACACTAATCGAGAGTAAACTGACCCATTGGAAAAACAACTGTCTCATATCCGATCAGGAGTTTAAATACCTATATGTGACAGCACCACGAGCACCTTGCATTTACGTTCTACCAAAAGTACACAAACAAGGCAGCTTCCCACAAGGCAGACCCATTATCTCAGGAATCGGTTCTCCCACAGAACACATCTCTGAGTATATTGACTCCTTTCTACAACCTATGGTCCGGAATCTTCCCTCTTACATTCAGGATACCAGGGATCTCCTATGCCAACTTGAGGACATAGAATGGAATGATGACTGTATGTTCGTCAGTTTGGATGTCAGTTCTCTGTACACCTCAATCCCCCTGGAAAAGGGTCTGGAGATGCTCTCAAAGACTCTCATCTCACGCGATGCTACCTTGTACGAACACACAATGATGCTCCTCGATCTGACGCGCTTGGTTCTTGAAAACAATGTGTTCTTACATAATGGCAAATGGTACCGACAATGCCAGGGGGTAGCGATGGGTGCCAAATTCTCTCCATCATATGCCAATCTGTACATGGGGCAATTTGAAAAGTTTCACCTTTGGTCCAAGTGCCCGGCACACATTACTCAACACATCTTGTTTTGGGGAAGGTACATTGATGATATCCTGACAATCTGGACAGGCAATATCCCTGATCTTGACACACTTATAGTCCACCTTAACACCAATGACTACAATCTTACCTTCACACATAAGGCGGACCGTACTCAAATCGAGTTCCTTGACCTTCTCCTATACACTACCAACAATAGAATTACCTCCAGGTTATACAGAAAACCAACAGCCTGCAACTCTATCTTACATGCGCATAGTGCCCATCCATTGACACAAATCAAAGCGATTCCCTATGGGGAAATGATCAGAATTCGACGAAACTGCACCGACACTGACATCTTTAAACACGAACTGAAGAATCTGACACGCCGCTTCCAAGCACGTGGGTACACTGACAAGCTTATATCAACGGCTTCCAAACGCGTATCCTCTATTGACCAACACTCGCTTCTCATCAGGGGCCCCAAAAAAACGCCTAAAACGTCCAACAAACGTCCTGTTTCCTTCATCACTCAATTCAGCCCTGCTAGTAAAACTGTGCTCCACATCCTCAAACGACACTGGCATTTACTACTCCTAGACTCAGGTCTTAGAAACTACATCAACAACGCCCCTACCATGACTCACAGCAGGGGACGCACCCTTAGGAACATCCTATGCCCCAGCTTTCTCATGCCCCACACACATACATGCCCTTCAACATGGATTCCTACCAAACCCAATGGATTCTTCAAATGTGGTGGTTGCATTTCATGCCAAATGGCTCTCAACAAAACCACTTCTTTCTCTTACAATACCAGGATGGTATATACTGTTAGGAGCTTCATCAACTGTAACACTAGATACACTGTGTACTGTATCATCTGTGCATGTGGCCGCATCTATATTGGCAGTACCACACGGCCACTCAAAGAACGTATTCAGGAACACATTAGGGCTATCAGAAACAACAATAATGCATACCCGCTGGCTGTTCATTTCAACACCACACATGGGGAAAGAGACATACTTAACATCAAATTCCACTGGATTGCTCAGGTCACAGGATCACCCAGACTGGGTGATAGAACCAGGGACCTCCGTAAGTGCGAGGCCAAATGGATTCTCAAACTCCGTGCAGTTGAATTTGGACTTAACACCGACCATGAATTACATTACTTCCTCGCATGAAATGTTTTCACAACTAATGATACAAATATCTGTATTCTTTGACATACATTACTGTTTATTTTCTCTCATTTGATTTGCATTGTTCTGTCTAATTTGTTTTAGAATGCCCTAGGATGTTTTTTTGGCACCAGCTCCACTTGTCATCTGACTGTATTTTCCTTATGTATCGTACGTTCTCACTAGCTCAAAGTTACCTCGCTAATTTGTTGTTATCCTATTATTGCTGTTATCAAGCATCTGGTTGCTTTCCCTAACATTTCTACAGTACCATGTGTTTTTCAACTCTTCTACTGCCTTTCGCCTCTACATTGTCTATATTTTTCTGTTGTGCTGCTAAGTCACTACCCTGTACAATGTGACGCCCGAATCACAGTTTGTGTCCTTTAAGGATGAATAGCATAAACGGGCCATTTTTCTTAGCTCTACCTTCCCCTATTACAGTTTTTTCCAGTACGTCGCACAACCCTCTTGGGTGTCTTTACACACCACATCAATCCCACTCTTCACTTTCCAACTCCCACTCAATACGCTACCTTTCCCCACACTGTTGCCATTATATTAAGGCCTAATATTCACCTACTTGCTCTTGATCGCTTGTTACCTTTCCTTCTTCCCAATCGTCTCTCATACTTTTCTACTGTCTCTGACTTTAATAATTTTCTCTTTCTAATATGGCCGCCATGGTTTCCGTCCTTCTCCTGTGTTCTTTACTTTCCACCCCGACACCATTGTAAAAAACAGTCCGTCCTCTATTTTCTCTAACCGAGAGTCGGCTCAAATAGATCGCGCGACATCGAGCATACAGACTCGCCTCGCGTGATGGACTGGACGCTACCTTACTGAATTTCAGGTATTCGGGAACCCTTTTCAACATTTTTCCACTGTTCGGGGGATCTTCCAATGTTGGACCGTTATCCTTTTGTTAGCAGTCAAGCCCGTCGCCACTTATTATCAACTATTGGCATACAAACCAACACTCCGCTCCCGCTTAAACGCGGTTCTCGCGTGCGCCGGTACTTACATTACAAAGTACCGTTATATGATTGCTCGAGGCGATTTACATATTGGCCTCCAGCTTGGACTTGCTCCATTTTAACTATGTTGGACGTGCCCGGTATCACGCTTAGGTCTCTGCACACGCTAGTAATTAATGCCACTATTGGGCCCCGGCCTCATACTTCTGGATCACCTTACAGCCACCTTGAAACCCATCTGACGGCGGTCCTGTGTGCATTGTCCATAATCAGTTACATTTGGGATCTGGGTCCTCCCCTGTTGTCACACCTCTCGTTAGATTCGCTGTACACGCAGTCTTACTTGGAGGTCCCAACCTTTAGTAATTTTATTCATACATTTTCTCCAACCAGGATCAATACTTCGGGCTTATCAGGGCCTCGTTAGCACCAGCCTTTTGACTACTGGGATCACCGCATACCCGCGGCAGTCCCACCCGGGACTGACCATCGTATTTTTTGCCTTTCTGAACTCACTGCTGTCTTCTGCACCTGGCCGGACGGGCCCAGGTAGGGTCTCACTACTGAGTACCTTTGCACAAGCTCCATCATTACCCCCTAGCACGTTCCTCTCTTATCTTAACTGTATTTCTATCTGGTACCCAACTTTCTATCCATTTTTTTACCACTTTTTAAGGGATACCTCGTGTATACCTACTCACCTGGCTTTACCTACCCTACTCTACTAGCACTGTCACCACTGCTTCTTTATCTCTTTGGCACCTAATTCACCAATATTCGGTTCACCAAATACCCACCATAGACGTTCTCTACACCTAAATCACTGATTATAGTCTTTGTTGTAACTTGCACTTGGTCTTTAGCGTTTACGACAACATATACTGTGCCATGCCGCATGAAACCTCACTCACGTGTTTGCAATCGCACATGCATCCTTCCTTACCGGATTATGGGCTCACCATTATGTCTCTAACACTTAATTAGTACATACCTTCAGACCAATTGTACATATCGGTATGTTTCTATTACTTCTTTACAGCCTTGATAAAGTCACTTGCGTGACGAAACACGTGTTGGCTGTTTCCTGTAAGACGACACAAACCTATACCTGCGAATAAAGACTCTAACATATCAACAACTTGGATTCATCGCTTTTACTCTTCACCTCTGGATTTACAATACTTGGGCTTTACTTGCGTCCCAGAAACATCGAAGAACTTTTACCTCTCTGTGTGCCTTGGTCTATCTGTATTCATTGTCTCTGGACCAGTGACGATACTTAACGATACTTGAGCCCTCCTGGGCTATGACTCTGGCGGTGGTCTCTGGACCAGTGACGATACTTGAGCCCTCCTGGGCTATAACTCTGGCGGTGGTCTCCTGACCAGTAACGAGGGTGCTGGCGTTTGTGTCTGGACCGCCGGAAATGATGGCGCACTTCTCCGCCGTGACACTCACAACAGGTTGGGGAGACTTCCTCTGGACCTTCCCCACCTTCTTTTGAGTTACAGATGACTCACCAATCGCCTTGGATCCTATTTCACTGTTTGTACCACCAGGAGTCTTGACATGGTCCCGTCGTCCAATCTCCAATTTCGGAGCCTTCACAGGGGGTGGGCTGACAGTGCCTTGGCTCCGGGTCCTACTCCCTGCCCTGGTGGACGGGGCACTCCAAAAACCTGGAACACGCACCACTGGTACTGGAGGCATTTTGGCTGAGGTGCTGCGACGGGACTGATGAATTGGAGGGAGGGGTGGGGGCAAAAAGGTCAATTTGACATAGGGACAGTTTCTGATGTACACTGGGATGGGTAGTTGGAGGGGCTCTGGGAGTGGAGGAAGAGGAGGTGGTTGTAGGAGGTGTAAATTTAGGTGTTTTGGGTGCAGGTACTGGAGGCTGTCGTGAGGATGTTGGGTGAGTGATTGCCGGCGTTTGTGTACTTTGGGAGGGGGCGTCACAGACACACTGGGAGAGGACACAGGGGACGTGTATATGGCAGTGGAGGTGGTGAGTGCAGGTGAGCGGCTTGTGGTGCTGGGTGTCCTGGTGCGAGTCCTAGTGCCTGTTGATGTGGTGCATGCAGGTGTGTGTGTAGACGAGACTGGGAGGGAGGAGGGAGAAGAGGAGGAGGGGGACACAGTGGAGACAGTGGATGTTGCTGTGTCTGTATGGGTCTGATGCTTGTGTGAGTGCTTGTGGTGAGTGTGGTGCCTATGTTTGCTTGAGCTACTTTTGGGTGTTGACTTGTGTGCAAGCTGGTCTGTAGGTGTGCTTGGGATGGGCTGGGGTACAGGGGATTGGGTCTGGGTGGAGGAAGTTGGAGGGGGGAGGCTGGACACAGGGACAATGGCTGCCATCAGTGCTGAGGCCAGAGATTGCAGGGTTCGCTGAAGGACAGCCTGACCAGAATGAATGCCTTCCAGGAATGCATTACAGTGTTTCAACTCTCGTTCTACACCCTGGATGGCATTCACAATGGTAGACTGCCCAACAGTGAATGACCTGAGGAGGTCAATGGCCTCCTCACTGAGGGCAGCAGGGGTGACAGGGGCAGGGCCTGAGGTGCCTGGGGCGAAGGTGATGCCCACCCTCCTGGGTGAGCGGGCACGGGGCGAACACTGAGGGGCTGCTGGGAGGGCGGTGCTGGTAGGGGAGGTGGCGGCTGTACCTGTAGAAGTGGGGCGCACAGATGGTGCCGCCACCACAGGGGAGCTCCCATCGGCGGACGAGTCCGTGTCGCTGTTTGGTGATCCTGCGGCGGACGTGAAGCTCCCCTCGCCCTCCGTCCCACTGGTGAAATCAGAGTCTGTGGTGTGGCCCTCCATGGCCATGTGGGATGCAGCTCCCTCGTGCCCCGGTGCCACTGTACCTCCGCCTGATGATGCTGATGTACAGAAGGACAGGGAGAGCAGAAAAAGGGTGGAGACAGAAGAAAGAGAGTTTTAGTGCATGGCATACCGCTACCGTTGCCAGACAAGACAAACGCAGCAGCCCCCTGCATTACGCCGTGCTCCTGCCCTCTGCACATGCAATTCCTGGGAAATGGCCTACATGGCAATGGTAGACATCTGCGCACATGGATGGCAAAGGGGCAACTATACATCAATTTGCCTTTATTTTTTAGCTGGGGTAGAGTGCCACATGGCCTACATAACGGAGGGGCCTTGCCTACCTAACTCGCCCTGGCCTAGGGTCACCCACAGCCCACCACCCCCACCCAGACAGCTCCACAGCACGCAAAGTCCATTGCATGAGGTTGAACTCACCCCCTTGTGTCTGCTGTTGATGTCCTTAAGCGCCCATCCAACTCCGGGTAGGCCACCGCCAGGATCCGGAACATCAGGGGGGTCATGGTGCAACGGGCACCCCTCCCACGTTGGGAGGCCATTCCCAACTGAGCCTCCGCTGTCTTCTTTCTGCAGCAGCGAATGTCCTCCCATCTCTTCCGGCAGTGGGTGCCCCGTCTATGGTGGGCCCCAGGGTCCAGACCTCCTTGGCGATGGCACGCCAAATGTCCCTCTTCTGGTGGGCGCTGACCTACATGACATGCACAAGGAAAGAGGATCAGTCATTACCTACTGCACCGTCGTTGTAATTGGCCCCCTCCCAACTCTATCCCTGTGGCCCATTCATCCCCATGCATGACTGTTCTATGTACTCTGCCCCCTTCCCTCATCCACCCAGCCCTCTCCACCCAGGCCTAGCCCATACAACGTGCTCCCTGTGTACTAACCTGTTGGTCTGGAGGACCGTAGAGTAGCGTATACTGGGGGAGGACCCCATCCACAAGTTTCTCCAACTCCTGTGCAGTGAAGGCAGGGGCCCTTTCCCCAGACGCAGCAGCCATCGTCGCTTCCAGACCGAGGTCACAGCAGCACTAGCAGTGTAGGTCCTCTCCTGTCGAAGGTCAGGTATCTAGTGATTGAACAGATAGAAAATGGTGGTGACGTCTGCGGCGGTGACGTCCGCGGCGGTGCGCATCATCACCGCCAGCGCACCTGTTCATTGGCTCCTGGGACCCATAGGGTCCAATGTTAACCAATGCAGCATTGCGCCGCTCCCCACGACCGCCTACCGTGACGGTGTGCAACGCCAGCGCAGTTACCCCACAATTCCATTGTCCCATTTTAGAGGTCAGGCAGCCGCCATTTCAGGGGCCCACATGGCTTCATTTACTACTGCGTCACACATACCGAGGCCTACACTCAAAACCTTTCCCAGATGGGTTAATTGTCTGGTGTAGTCTTGTGTATGACTGTGGGTACATATCTGGAGGAATGCTGACAGTTTTTTCGCTGTTGTCCTTCTAAGGCACCGTCAGTTGGGACATATTGGAAGATGGCAGAATCCGCCGGTGTACCGACCGCTGGTAGACCTGTTGACAATGGAAGATCGACATGTCATCGTGACCTACCGGTTTGACCGTGCCACAATCCGGGAACTATGTACCCAGTTGGAGCCTGACCTGATGTCACCAATCCGCCATCCGACTGGAATACCCCCTGACGTGCAGGTGCTGTCAGTGCTCCATTTCTTAGCAAGTGGGTCTTTTCAGACAACAGTGGCCATGGCATCAGGGATGTCCCAGCCTATGTTTTCCAACGTCTTGTCCAGAGTGTTGGCTGCCCTGCTGAAACACGTAAGGAGATACATCATTTTCCCTGAGGTGGCGGATTTGCCTACAGTGAAAGGTGACTTCTATTCCCTCGGACATATCCCCAACGTCATAGGTGCCATTGATGGGACCCATGTAGCTCTGGTCCCCCCCCGCAGGAATGAACAGGTGTACAGGAACCGGAAGAGTTATCATTCGATGAATATCCAGATGGTCTGTTTGGCAGACCAGTACATCTCGCAGGTAAATGCAATGTTCCCTGGCTCAGTGCATGACGCCTACATCCTGCGGAATAGCAGCATCCCTGATATGATGGGTGAACTCCAGAGGCACTGTGTATGGCTATTGGTGGACTCTGGTTACCCCAACCCGTCCTGGCTACTGACCCCAGTGAGGAATCCCAGGACCAGGGCAGAGGAACGCTACAATGAGGCCCATGGGCGGACTAGGAGGGTAATCGAGCGGACCTTCGGCCTCCTGAAGGCCAGGTTCAGGTGCCTCCATATGAAAGGTGGGTCCCTATTCTACTCACCGAAGAAGGTGTGCGACATCATCATCGCCTGCTCCATAACTTGGCATTGCGATGCCAGGTGCCTTTTCTGCAGGAGGATGATCCAGATGACGGTGTTGTTGCAGCGGGGGAGCCTGGGGAGCCTGTGGACAGTGATGAGGACGAAGCTGATGAAGATGAAAACGACAACAGGGAGTCAGTCATACAGCAATATTTTCAATGAGACACAGGTGAGTACAATTTCATGTTTCACATTATATTACATTTCACACGTCTACCTCTATCCTGTACCTACATTTCACTCCCTATTTGGTAACTGAGTTGTCCCCTTCCATTTCAGTTTCACTAATGTGTTGACCTACGTGTCAACAGCTTGCACCCTTGAAAGGCTTGTGATGTGTGACATTGGTATGTTAACCTTCCAATGGCTAACCTTTTTTAACACTGTAATTGACAATACAAAGTTCACAATCATTGACTGACTCCAATATTATTGAGGTTTCAAGGGTGTTTATTGAAGTGCATAAAAATGTAGGGGGATTGTGAAATGGGGAGAGGTCATGGTGGAATACTGTCCATGGCAGAGTCCAGTCTATTACTCTCACAGGTACATTGCACATCTGGCCATTGGAAGTGGAGCTGGGGCAGTTCCAATCTGGACAGGGTAACAAAGTGGGACAGTGGGGGTACAATCAAGGTAGTCTTATTTCCTGGCGGGGGTCTTGCCATCTTGCTCTGTCCTGTTCCTGGATCTCAGGGCCCGCTTGCGTGGTGGTTGTCCGTCTGCAGAGGGTGGGGTGCTGGTGTGGTGGTCCTGTGGCGGGGCGTCCTGTCCACTAGCGCCGTAGGAGGTGGTGGGCAGTTCGTCGTCCTGGCTAGTGTCAGGGGCCCCTTGGTGTGCCACGGTGTCCCTCAAGGTCTTTTGAAAGTCCGTCAGCACCCCTACGATGGTGCCCAGGGCGGAGCCGATGGTCCTGAGCTCCTCCCTGAACCACAAATACTGCTCCTCCTGCAGGCGCAGGGTCTCCTGCAACTTGTCCAGGACCGTTGCCATCGACTCCTGGGAGTGGTGGTATGCTCCCATGATGGAGGATAGGGCCTCGTGGAGAGTGGGTTCCCTTGGCCTGTCCTCCCTCTGTCGCACAGCAGCCCTCCCAGTTCCCCTGTGTTCCTGTGCCTCCGTCCCCTGGACCGTGTGCCCACTACCACTGCCCCCAGGTCCCTGTTGTTGTTGGGGTGGTGGGTTAGCCTGGGTGCCCTGTAGTGGTGGACACACCGCTGATTGACCTGTCCTGGGTAGGGAGGTATGGGTCCGCTGGGTGGGTGCTGTGCTGGTGTTCCCAGAGGGTGGCATTTCGGTGTTGGGCTGTGGCTGGGCAAGGGGAACCGACTGTCCTGAGGCCCACGATGGGCCGGGCTGGTCATCAAGATCCAGTAGGGCAGAGCTGCTGTCGTCACTGTGGGCCTCTTCTGGGGGTGGAGTGGTGTTGTCTGGACCCTCTGGTGTGGTGACGGTCCTTCGGGTTCCTGGAGGGGTATGAGAACATGATTATTGCATGTGTGTGTTTCATGGTGTGCAACGGATGGGTGTGCGTGAACCCCAGTGCAGGCATTCCTGTGTGGGGGCTTGTGTGGTTATGGTTGGGGGGTGTTGTGGGTCTGTGCAGTGGGCATGCTTTAGTGATGGGTGTCCATGCTTAGTTGTGTCATGCAGGTCTTGGGGTTGGGATGGGTGGTTGGTGTTATGGGTAGATTAGTGAGGAGTTAGGGTGATAGGGGAGGGTGTGAGGGTGGGGGTGTGTTTTAGCATGCAGGTAGGGTGGGGGATGTGATAGTGAAGATTAGACTTACCAGTGTCCGTTCCTCCGACGACTCCTCCGAGGCCCTCAGGATGCAAGATGGACAAGACTTGCTCCTCCCATGTTGTTAGTTGTGGGGGAGGAGGTGGGGGTCCGCCGCCAGTCCGCTGTACCGCAATGTTGTGTCTTGATACCACGGAACGCACCTTCCCCCGTAGGTCGTTCCACCTCTTCCTGATGTCCTCCCTATTTCTTGGGTGCTGTCCCACAGCGTTGACCCTGTTGACTGCTCCATCTTCCTGGCTATGGATGTGTACTGTACCTGTGCGCCAAATAGCTGTGCCTCTACCCTGATGATTTCCTCCACCATGACCCTGAGCTCCTCCTCGGAGAAGCGGGGGTGTCTTTGGCGTGACATGGGGTGGTGTGTGTGATGTGTGGGGTGGTGTATGTGTTGATGAGTGTGGTGGGTGTAGTGGTATGTGGTGTTTTGTGCGTGGATGTTGTGTGGGTGATGGTGTAGTGTGCCTCTGTGTGATGGAGTTATCTATTCTGTGCTGTCTCTCTCTGGCCTTCGTCTCTAATTTGTGGTCGTAGGGGTTTATGGGTGATGTGAGTGTGTGTTTTATATTGTATTGGATGTGTGGGAGTGGTGTTTGTGTGTGTATTTTGAGCACGGCGGTGTGTACCGCCAATGGAATACCGCGGTTGAAATACCGCCGCGTGGATTCGTGGGTCGTAATAGCATGGGCGTGTTTCTGTTGGCGTGGAGGTGGAGGATTTGTTTCCGCATATTTATCGCTGACCTTTGGTGTGGCGGACTTGTGTGGGTGTCTGAATTTCGGCGGATTCCGTGATGTGTGTCATAATAGCTGTGGCGGTCTCCCGCCGCGGCGGCGGTGTATTGGCGGTCTTCTGCACGGCGGTAAGCGGCTTTTACAGCCAATGTTGTAATGACCCCCATTGTTTATTGCAGTGATTTTTCTAAAGCACATATTTAATTTAAAGGAGAAGTCATGCAGGGTATGCTGGGTCTTTATATTGGCAGTGTGTCCAATGGGCTTAAGTCAGACTGTTTTAAGCATAGAATGTTTTTCATTGTGCTATTACTTTCATTCACTTCTCATTACTGTAGGAGGCTGGCCTGGCTTGTAGTGGGTACCAGAGGTACTTACACCTTGTGCCAGGTCCAGTTATCCCTTACTAGTGTAGAAGAGGTGTTTCTAGCAGCCTAGGCTGATAGAAGGTAGCTATGGCAAAGCAGCTTAGGCTGAACTAGGAGACATGTAAAGCTCCTACTATACCACTGGTGTCATATGCACAATATCATAAGAAAACACAATACACAGAAGTACTAAAAATAAAGGTACTTTATTTTTATGACAATATGCCAAAAGTATCTCAGTGAGTACCCTCAGTATGAGGATAAGATATATATACAAGATATATGTACACAAACCAAAATTATGCAGGTAATAGCAAGAAAAGTAATGCAAGCAATGTAAAGTTACAGTAGATTGCAATAGGAGCACATAGGTATAGGGGCAACACAAACCATACATTCCAAAAGTGGAATGCGAACCACGAATGGACCCCAAACCTATGTGAGCTTGTAGAGGATTGCTGGGACTGTAAGAAAACAGTGAGGGTTAGAAAAATAGCCCACTCCAAGACCCTGAAAAGTAGGTGTAAAGTGCACCTACTACCCCCAGAGAGCACAGAAGTCGTGATAGAGGGATTCTGCAGGAAGAACAAACACCAGCAATGTAACAACAGTGGATTTCCGGACCTGAGTACCTGTAAGACAAGGGGACCAAGTCCAATAGTCGCGACAGTGTCGAGAGTGGGCAGGAGCACAGGAAATGGCAGCTAAGAGTGCAAGGAAGCTGCCACCTGTTGGAAGAAGCTTGGAGTTCTGCAAGAAAGAAGAGGACTAGGAACTTCCCCTTTGGAGGATGGATGTCCCACGTCGCGATGAAGCTTGCAGAGGTGCTACCACGCAGAAAGACTGCAAACAAGCCTTGCTACCTGCAAGGGTCGCAGTAGAGGGTTTTGGGTGCTGCTGTGGCCCAGGAGGGACCAGGATGATGCCACTTGGAGGAGGAGACAGAGGGGGCACCCAGCAAGTCAGGGAGCCCTCACAGAAGCAGGCAGCACCCGGAGAAGTACCTGAACAGGTACTTAGAAGACAAATTAACTGGAGTCCACCCGAAGTCACAAAAGGGAGTGCCACGACGCTGGAGGACAACTCAGAAGGTTGTGCACTGCAGGTTAGAGTGATGGGGACCCAGGCTTGGCTGTGCACTAAGGAAATCCTGGAAGAGTGCACAGGAGCCGGAGCAGCTGCAAATCACGCGGTACCCAGCAATGCAGTCTAGCGTGGGGAGGCAAGGACTTACCTCCACCAAACTTGGACTGAAAAGTCACTGGACTGTGGGAGTCACTTGAACAGAGTTGCTGAGTTCCAGGGACCACACTCGTTGTGCTGAGAGGGGACCCAGAGGACCAGTGATGCAGTCTTTTGGTGCCTGCGGTTGCAGGGGGAAGATTCCGTCAACCCACTAGAGATTTTTTCAGAGCTCCTGGTGCAGAGAGGACGCTGGCTACCCCCAGAGCATGCACCACCTGGAAACAGTCGAGAAAGCCGGCGGGATGAAGAGATACAAGGTTGCTAGTAGTCGTCTTGCTACTTTGTTGCGGTTTTGCAGGCGTCCTGAGCAGTCAGCGGTCGATCCTTTGGTAGAAGGTGAAGAGGGAGATGCAGAGGAACTCTGGTGAGCTCTTGCATTCGTTATCTGGTGAGATCCCCAAAGCAGAGACCCTAAATAGCCAGAAAAGGAGGTTTGGCTACCTAGGAAGGAGGATTGGCTACCAAGAGAGGTAAGAGCCTATCAGAAGGAGCCTCTGACGTCACCTGCTGGCACTGGCCACTCAGAGCAGTCCAGTGTGCCACAAACACCTCTGTTTCCAAGATGACAGAGGTCTGGGACACACTGGAGGAGCTCTGGGCACCTCCCCTGGGAGGTGCAGGTCAGGGGAGTGGTCACTCCCCCTTCCTTTGTCCAGTTTCGCGCCAGAGCAGGGCTGGGGGATCCCTGAACCGGTGTAGACTGGCTTATGCAGAGATAGGCACCATCTGTGCCCATCAAAGCATTTCCAGAGGCTGGGGAGGCTACTCCTCCCCAGCCCTCACACCTATTTCCAAAGGGAGAGGGTGTTACACCCTCTCTCAGAGGAAGTCCTTTGTTCTGCCTTCCTGGGCCAGGGCTGACTGGACCCCAGGAGGGCAGAAACCTGTCTGAGGGGTTGGCAGCAGCAGCAGCTGCAGTGGAGACCCCGGAAAGGCAGTTTGGCAGTACCCAGGTTCTGTGCTAGAAACCCGGGGGATCATGGAATTGTCCCCCCAATGCCAGAATGGCATTAGGGTGACAATTCCATGATCTTAGACATGTTACATGGTCATGTTCGGAGTTACCATTGTGATGCTGTACATAGGTAGTGACCTATGAACAGTGCACGCGTGTAATGGTGTCCCGGCACTCACAAAGTCCGGGGAATTTGCCCTGAACGATGTGGGGGCACCTTGGCTAGTGCCAGGGTGCCCACACACTAAGTAACTTTGCACCCAACCTTCACTAGGTGAAGGTTAGACATATAGGTGACTTATAAGTTACTTAAGTGCAGTGGTAAATGGCTGTGAAATAACGTGGACGTTATTTCACTCAGGCTGCACTGGCAGGCCTGTGTAAGAATTGTCAGAGCTCCCTATGGGTGGCAAAAGAAATGCTGCAGCCCATAGGGATCTCCTGTAACCCCAATACCCTGGGTACCTCAGTACCATATACTAGGGAATTATATGGGTGTACCAATATGCCAATGTGAATTGGTAAATTTAGTCACTAGCCTGTTAGTGACAAATTTGGAAAGCAGAGAGAGCATAACCACTGAGGTTCTGGTTAGCAGAGCCTCAGTGAGACAGTTAGGCATCACACAGGGAACACATACAGGCCACATACTTATGGGCACTGGGGCCCTGCCTGGCAGGGTCCCAGTGACACATAGACTAAAAGAACATATATACAGTGAAATATGGGGGTAACATGCCAGGCAAGATGGTACTTTCCTACACCCCCCCCCAAACGAAGGACAATAAGACTAGCCATGACCTGATGAGTCTTTATTGTCTAAGTGGAAATATCTGGAGAGTCCATCTGCATTGGAGTGGGTTCTCCCAGGTCTATGTTCCACTGTATAGTCCATTCCCTGTAGGGATATGGACCACCTCAACAATTTAGGGTTTTCACCTTTCATTTGTTTTAGCCAAAGTAGAGGTTTGTGGTCTGTCTGAACAATAAAGTGAGTGCCAAACAGGTATGGCCTCAACTTTTTCAGAGCCCAGACCACAGCAAAGGCCTCCCTCTCTATGGCAGACCAACGCTTTTCTCTAGGGGTCAACCTTCTGCTGATTAAAGCAACTGGTTGATCCTGGCCCTCAGAATTCAGTTGTGATAAGACTGCCCCTACCCCTAATTCAGATGCATCAGTTTGAACAATGAATTTCTTGGAGTAACATGGGCTTTTTAGGACAGGTGCAGTGCACATGGCCTGTTTGAGTTCCTCAAAAGCTTTCTGACAGCTAGCTGTCGAAAATACCTTTTTAGGCATCTTTTTACTGGTGAGATCATTAAGTGGGGCTGCTATGGAGCCATAGTTTTTAATTAATCTCCTGTAATACCCAGTGAGGCCTAGGAAGGCTCTCACCTGGGTCTGAGTTGTAGGGGGAACCCAATCCATGATTGTCTGGATTTTCCCCTGAAGTGGTGCAATCTGTTCTCCACCTACCAGGTGTCCCAGATAAACCACTTTTCCCTGCCCTGTCTGGCACTTTGAGTCTTTGATAGCGAGGCCTGCCTTTTGCAGGGCCTCCAAAACTTTCCAAAGGTGGACCAGGTGCTCATCCCAGGTGGAGCTAAAGACAGCTATATCATCTAGATATGCTGCACTAAAAGCCTCCAACCCTTGCAGGACTGTGTTCACCAACCTCTGAAAAGCGGCAGGTGCATTTTTCAACCCAAAGGGCATCACTGTAAATTGGTAGTGCCCTCCTATAGTTGAAAATGCAGTTTTAGGTTTAGCATCCTCAGCCAATTTGATCTGCCAATACCCTGCAGTCAAATCAAAGGTGCTTAGATACTTGGCAGATGCCAGTGTATCTATGAGCTCATCTGCCCTGGGTATTGGGTGAGCATCAGTTTTTGTTACCTGATTGAGACCTCTGTAGTCTACACAAAACCTCATCTCCCTTTTTTCATCTTTTGAGTGAGGCTTTGGTACAAGCACCACAGGACTCGCCCATGGGCTTTCAGAAGGTTCAACCACTCCTAGATCAAGCATTTTCTGAACCTCTTGTTTTATGCAGTCCCTGACATGGTCAGGCTGCCTATAGATTTTACTTTTGACAGGCAAGCTGTCTCCAGTATCAATTGTGTGTTCACACCAAGATGTGGTGCCTGGCACAGTTGAAAAGAGTTCAGAAAATTGTCCAAGGAGATGTATGCAGTTGTCTTTCTGTTCTGCAGTAAGACAATCTGCTAAAACTACTCCCTCCACTAAAGCATCCTCTTCAGTGGAGGAGAAGAGATCAGGGAGAGGGTCACTCTCTTCTTCCTGTCCTTCATCTGTTGCCATGAGCAGGGTGAGATCAGCCCTGTCATAGTAGGGTTTTAGGCGGTTGACATGAATCACCCTAAGGGGACTCCTGGCAGTGCCCAGGTCTACCAAAGAGGTGACCTCGCCCTTTTTCTCAACAATTAGATGGGGTCCACTCCATTTGTCCTGGAGTGCTTTTGGGGCCACAGGCTCCAATACCCACACCTTCTGTTCTGGTTGGTACTGGATCAGAACAGCCTTCTGGTCATGCCATTGCTTTTGGAGCTCTTGGCTGGCCTGCAGGTTTTTACTGGCCTTTTTCATGTACTCAGCCATTCCGGATCTTAGGCCAAGTACATAGTCCACTATGTCCTGTTTGGGAGCTTTTAAAGGTTGTTCCCAACCCTCCTTCACAAGTATTAGTGGACCTCTTACAGGGTGTCCAAAGAGGATTTCAAAGGGGCTGAAGTCCACTCCTTTCTGGGGTACCTCCCTGTAAGCAAAAAAGAGGCAAGGTAACAGGACATGCCATCTCCTCCTGAGTTTTTCAGGGAGTCCCATTATCATACCTTTGAGAGTTTTATTAAACCTCTCTACCAGTCCATTAGTCTGTGGATGATAAGGTGTGGTGAATTTGTAGGTTACACCACATTCCTTCCACATAGCTTTCAAGTATGCAGACATAAAGTTGCTACCCCTGTCTGATACAACCTCTTTTGGGAAGCCCATCCTGGAAAAGATTCTCAGGAGGGCTTTTGCGACTGCAGGAGCTGTAGTGGTCCTTAGAGGAATTGCTTCAGGAGATCTTGTGGCATGGTCCACAACCACCAAGATAAACCTATTGCCTGAAGCAGTAGGAGGGTCAAGGGGGCCAACTATGTCAACCCCTACCCTTTCAAAGGGGACCCCAACCACAGGTAGTGGAATAAGGGGAGCCTTTACTGTGCCACCAGTCTTGCCACTGACTTGGCAGGTCACACAAGACTTACAAAAATCTTTTGTGTCCTCTGACATCCTAGGCCAGTGAAACAGGGGGACACGCCTTTCCCATGTTTTGATTTGACCCAAATGCCCAGCCAAAGGAATGTCATGTGCCAGAGTTAGGAGGAACTCTCTGTACTGCAGGGGAATGACCAATCTCCTGGCTGCTCCAGGTTTTGGGTCCCTTGCCTCTGTGTACAAGAGGTTGTCCTCCCAGTAAACTCTATGTGAGTCACTGACATCCCCATTTTGCTGCTTGACAGCTTGCTGTCTGAGACCCTCTAATGTGGGACACGATTGCTGTGCCACACTCAGCTCTTCCCTGGCAGGCCCCCCTCCACCCAAAAGCTCAGCAGTGTCTGCTGCCAGCTCTGGTGAAGGTTCTGCACAGGGAGGAAATTCTTCTTCCTCAGAAGGAGAATCATCTGTAGAGGGAGGGATAGTGGGTAGGGATTTACCCTTGCTACCCCTAGCTTTAGGGAGCACTTGGTCCATTGTTCCAGGATCCAAGTCACCCTGTCCTTTTTGCTTTTTGGCCTGAGCCCTTGTCAAAGCAAAAATAATCCCAGGAATGCCCAGCATTGCTGCATGAGCCTCCAACTCCACTTCTGCCCAAGCTGATGTCTCTAAATCGTTCCATAGTAGACAGTCTACAGGTAAATCTGAGGCAACCACAACTTTCTTTGGACCAGTAATCCCCCCCCCCCCAGTTGAGATTCACAACAGCCATGGGGTGGCTAAGAGTGTTGTTATGAGCGTCCGTCACTTGGTACTGCTGACCAAGTAGGTGTTGTTCAGGGTGCACCAGTTTCTCTATTACCATGGTAACACTGGCACCTGTGTCCCTGTAGGCCTGAACCTCAACACCATTTATTAGGGGAAGTTGCTTGTACTTATCCATATTAAGGGGACAAGCAACCAAGGTGGCCAAATCAATGGCACCTTCAGAGACAAACACAGCCTCTGTGGTCTCCCTAACAAGACCAACCCCAAATAAATTAACAAAAGTGAGCCCAGCTACTCCCTTGGATTGGCTATTAGTAGGTTTGCTCCCACCACCATTGCTATAACTAGGGGCACTAGAATTTGCAGTAGGGGTTGTGGTAGTGGGAGGTTTGGTGTTTTTCTTTGGACAACTGGCATCAGTTGTCCAATGGCCTTTGACTTTACACAAATAACACCAAGGCTTTTTAACTTGATTATTTGAAGAGGATTTGGACCCACCACCCCCACCAGAGGATTTTTGTGGGCCTGATGAAGACTCAGTTTTACTTTTGTCCCCACCCTTGTCAGAAGACTTACCATCCTTCTTCTTGCCATCCTTGTCACCCCCGTATCAACTTTTATGTTCACTCTTGTTCTGACCCATTTGTCTGCCTTCTTTCCCAATTCTTGGGGAGAGGTCAGATCTGAGTCCACTAAATATTAGTGTAACAAGTCAGACACACAGTTATTCAGAATATGCTCTCTCAGAATAAGATTATACAGGCTTTCATAGTCAGAAACTTTACTGCCATGTAACCACCCTTCCAAGGCCTTCACTGAACAGTCAACAAAGTCTATCCAGTCTTGTGAGGACTCTTTTCTGGTGTCTCTGAACTTAATCCTGTATTGTTCAGTGGTTAAGCAAACTCCATCCAAGAGTGCATCCTTCAAAACTGCAAAATTGTTAGCATCACTTTCTCTAACAGTAAGGAGCCCATCCCTACCCTTTCTATTGAAAGATAGCCACAATACAGAAGCCCACTGCCTTTGAGGGACCCCTTGTACCATACAGGCCCTCTCAAGTGCAGCAAACCACTTGTTGATGTCACCCCCCTCCTTGTAAGGGGGGACTATCTTGTGCAGATTCCTGGAATCATGCTCTCTGACAGGATTACTATCAGGAATACTGCTGCTGCCACCATGGAGTCCAAACCCCAATCTCTGTCTCTCCTTCTCCAGGTCTAGGGATTCCTTGTCTAAGGCCAGCTGTTGCTGTTTAAGCTTCAGTCTGGTCTCTTCCACTCTCAACTTTTTGAGTTCCCTTTCTAACATGTTATCTTCAGGGTGGGTGGGTTGGGAATGCTTGGAAACAGAAGATAAATTGGAAACAACAGAGGGAGATCTGTCCCTAACTGACTGGACTCTAATAACATGGCCTCCAGGAATAAAGACACCCCTACTATGATGGTAGCCTCCATTACTACCAGTATTACTAGGTGGTCTGCTAAGGGGCAGATTTTTAACAGAACCCTCCCCACCTCCCTCAAGGTGATCCCCTGAGTCAGAATGGGAGCCTTCTATTAACCTCTCATTTGAAGTGCCTGCTTGTCACTCATCATTCACAATAAGCATGTTATATAGAAACTCTTTTGTGGGGTTCTTTCCTATCACTAAACCTCTATCCAAGCAGAGACTCCTTAGGCTCTTGTAATTTAAATTGTCATAGGTAGTATTGACCATTTTAAGAGCAGACTCTACATCAGACATGATAGAAGAAGGTTTAGAGACAGTGAGAAGAAAGAAAAAGTTTCAGAACTTTTTAAAGAACAGAGAAAAAAAACTTTTATAAACTTTTATAAACTTTTAGAAGTTTAGAGAAACTTTTCAGAACTTTGTTAAAAGTTTAAGAGGAGAAAAGCAAAACTTTTTGGTTAGGTGTACATACATTGAACTTGTTTTGTATAATAGTCTCTTATGAAAAGTACACAATGACAAAGTGGTAAGTAGTTACAAGTACTTATCCCACCGCTGCACAACCAATGTAGGAGGCTGGCCTGGCTTGTAGTGGGTACCAGAGGTACTTACACCTTGTGCCAGGTCCAGTTATCCCTTATTAGTGTAGAAGAGGTGTTTCTAGCAGCTTAGGCTGATAGAAGGTAGCTATGGCAAAGCAGCCTAGGCTGAACTAGGAGACATGTAAAGCTCCTACTATACCACTGGTGTCGTATGCACAATATCATAAGAAAACACAATACACAGAAGTACTAAAAATAAAGGTACTTTATTTTTATGACAATATGCCAAAAGTATCTCAGTGAGTACCCTCAGTATGAGGATAAGATATATACCCAAGATATATGTACACAAACCAAAATTATGCAGGTAATAGCAAGAAAAGTAATGCAAGCAATGTAAAGTTACAGTAGATTGCAATAGGAGCACATAGGTATAGGGGCAACAAAAACCATATACTCCAAAAGTGGAATGCAAACCACGAATGGACCCCAAACCTATGTGAGCTTGTAGAGGGTCGCTGGGACTGTAAGAAAACAGTGAGGGTTAGAAAAATAGTCCACCCCAAAGCCCTGAAAGGTAGGTGTAAAGTGCACCTACTACCCCCAGAGAGCACAGAAGTCGTGATAGGGGGATTCTGCAGGAAGAACAAACACCAGCAATGCAACAACAGTGGATTTCCAGACCTGAGTACCTGTAACACAAGGAGACCAAGTCCAATAGTTGCGACAGTGTCGAGAGTGGGCAGGAGCCCAGGAAATGCCAGCTGAGGGTGCAAGGAAGCTGCCACCTGTTGGAAGAAACTTGGAGTTCTGCAAGAAAGAAGAGGACTAGGAACTTCCCCTTTGGAGGATGGATGTTCCACATCGCGATGAAGCTTGTAGAGGTGTTCCCACGCAGAAAGACTGCAAACAAGCCTTGCTAGCTGCAAGGGTCGTGGTAGAGGTTTTTGGGTGCTGCTGTACCCCAGGAGGGACCAGGATGTCTCCACTTGGAGGAGGAGACAGAGGGGGCGCCCAGCAAGTCAGGGAGCCCTCACAGAAGCAGGCAGCACCCGCAGAAGTATCTGAACAGGCACTTGGAAGAAAAGTGAACCAGAGTCCACCCGAAGTCACAAAAGGGAGTCCCACGACGCCGGAGGACAACTCAGAGGGCACTGCAGGTTAGAGTGTCGGGGACCCAGGCTTGGCTGTGCATGAAGGAAATCCTAGAAGAGTGCACAGGGGCCGGAGCAGCTGCAAATCACACGGTACCCAGCAATGCAGTCTAGCGTGGGGAGGCAAGGACTTACCTCCACCAAACTTGGACTGAAGAGTCACTGGACTGTGGGAGTCACTTGGACAGAGTTGCTGAGTTCCAGGAACCACGCTCGTCGTGCTGAGAGGAGACCCAGAGAACCAGTGATACAGTCTTTTGGTGTCTGCGGTTGCAGGGGGAAGATTCCGTCAACCCACGGGAGATTTCTTCAGAGCTCCTGGTGCAGATAGGAGGCAGGCTACCCCCAGAGGATGCACCACCTGGAAACAGTCGAGAAAGCCGGCAGGATGAAGCGATACAAGGTTGCTAGTAGTCGTCTTGCTACTTTGTTGCGGTTTTGCAGGCGTCCTGAGCAGTCAGCGGTCGATCCTTTGGTAGAAGGTGAAGAGGGAGATGCAGAGGAACTCTGGTGAGCTCTTGCATTCGTTATCTGGTGAGATCCCCAAAGCAGAGACCCTAAATAGCCAGAAAAGGAGGTTTGGCTACCAAGGAAGGAGGATTGGCTACCAAGAGAGGTAAGAGCCTATCAGAAGGAGCCTCTGACGTCACCTGCTGACACTGGCCACTCAGAGCAGTCCAGTGTGCCACAAACACCTCTGTTTCCAAGATGGCAGAGGTCTGGGACACACTGGAGGAGCTCTGGGCACCTCCCCTGGGAGGTGCAGGTCAGGGGAGTGGTCACTCCCTTTTCCTTTGTCCAGTTTTGCGCCAGAGCAGGGCTGGGGGATCCCTGAACCTGTGTAGACTGGCTTATGCAGAGATGGGCACCATCTGTGCCCATCAAAGCATTTCCAGAGGCTGGGGGAGGCTACTCCTCCCCAGCCCTCACACCTATTTCCAAAGGGAGAGGGTGTTATACCCTCTCTCAGAGGAAGTCCTTTGTTCTGCCTTCCTGGGCCAGGGCTGCCTGGACCCCAGGAGGGCAGAAACCTGTCTGAGGGGTTGGCAGCAGCTGCAGTGGAGACCCCGGAAAGGCAGTTTGGCAGTACCCGGGTTCTGTGCTAGAGACCCAGGGGATCATGGAATTGTCCCCCCAATGCCATAATGGCATTGGGGTGACAATTCCATGATCTTAGACATGTTACATGGCCATGTTCGGAGTTACCATGGTGACGCTGTACATAGGTAGTGACCTTTGAACAGTGCACGCGTGTAATGGTGTCCCCACACTCACAAAGTCCGGGGAATTTGCCCTGAACGATGTGGGGGCACCTTGGCTAGTGCCACGGTGCCCACACACTAAGTAACTTTTCACCCAACCTTCACTAGGTGAAGGTTAGACATATAGGTGACTTATAAGTTACTTAAATGCAGTGGTAAATAGCTGTGAAATAACGTGGACGTTATTTCACTCAGGCTGCACTGGCAGGCCTGTGTAAGAATTGTCAGAGCTCCCTATGGGTGGCAAAAGAAATGCTGCAGCCCATAGGGATCTCCTGGAACCCCAATACCCTGGGTACCTCAGTACCATATACTAGGGAATTATATGGGTGTACCAGTATGCCAATGTGAATTGGTAAATTTAGTCACTAGCCTGTTAGTGACAAATTTGGAAAGCAGAGAGAGCATAACCACTGAGGTTCTGGTTAGCAGAGCCTCTGTGAGACAGTTAGGCATCACACAGGGAACACATACAGGGCACACACTTATGAGCACTGGGGCCCTGCCTGGCAGGGTCCCAGTGACACATAGACTAAAACAACATATATACAGTGAAATATGGGGGTAACATGCCAGGCAAGATAGTACTTTCCTACAAATACCCTCTCTCACATCTCATTACCTCTCACACTCACCCTGTCAGGGCTCTGTCTAGTTTACAGGGCTTTTACTGTGTTAAAAATTTAAGAGCCCTCTATTCAAATGTTATAAAAACAAATTCCTGGAAACAGGTGTTGGCCATTCACCCACTCCTAATTGAATATTATGACATGGTAGTTGTGGGCAACCCTGCCAATAACATAGTACCCTGTGGACCCTTTAAATTTTTCAATTACACCAGACTAATGTTTTGCCCTTGATTCTAAGGCACCCAAAACAAGATGCTTTAAACATGCTCGCCACTGCCTTTCTGCCCTCTTTGCCTGAGTACAGTAAGGTGCTGCTGCTGTTGTGTATGTACAAAAACAAGGACAGCCTGGAAACCAGAGGAAAACTGGGCAATCAGTGTTAACTAAATATAGTGGTTTGCCTGTCATAACATAAATCATACGTTTAGGAGCTCGCAAAGGTGTACTCATAGTACCCATAAATTGAAAACACATTGAAAATTCCAACATTTGGTGTAAGGGTTTTTACTGCGAATATACACAAACCAGAACCCAGTATGCAAACATACAAAAATACAAAGTGATTTGAGACAAAATTGCACAACAAAAATACATAAAAGGTGCACAATGTCTCAGTGAGGAGAAATTACAGAGAAGTGAAAAGATTACACCAATTATTGACAACACACTTTCAGGCATGTATTTCCAAAACACACATTTGAGTAATTTTTATTGATAACTTAATAAGACATTGTAATTCAATTAGTGTGTTAGACTGTTGAGGACGTTTCATGACCCAGGAACGCCACTTACCTTAATTGGTCCTCTGGTCAGTCAAGGACCTTTTAGATCCTGCTCAGTGTTCCCATTGTAGACCTCTTGTTATCTCTCCGTACTCTGTCTCTTTCACCCTTTTCACTCACTCTTTTTTCAGCTTGGGCTCTCTTTATCTCTCTGTGCCCCTTTTTTCATTCCATTTGTGTTTTATTTGCACCCACTCGTGCTTTTTCCAGCTTTTGCCTCGCTTTGTCTCTCTGTGGCTAATTTCTTCCATTCACTCATGTTTCATTGCTCTCATTCTTGTCCTTCTCAGCTTTCACCTCTCTCTGTTGCTTTGGCCCACTTTTTTGCCTTAATGCTCTTTGCTCTCAGCCTTTTGACTCCTTTTAATCTCTTTTGACTTTTTTTCTTGTCATCACCCCTTTTTGCTGTCCCTCTTTACCTGTTCTCCTGCACAATTTCCTGCCTCCTTTTCCTACCTCGCAGGCTCCCCCCATTCCCTCCCTCCCTGCCGACCCCAGGACCTACTTAATGGTAGCTGCAATGCAGCTGCACAGCAGGTGTATCAAAGGCAAGCTTGTCTGCAACTGTCAGCACCAGGACCGTGCCCAGTGCCACAAACCCTGGTCTGTCCCCAGACCCACAGTTTGGCTGCTGTCTGCACCCTTGACACCGAATGGTGCCACAATCATTGTTAAAACCCAGTCTCTCTCTCCACAATAGGACTTTTAACCTGTAGCGCCTGACACTTCACCTGCCACACCATACACACTCCAACTGCCTCCAGCCCCCTCTGACTATTTCACATACTACATCAGCAACAACACAGCATAACCCTTGCACACTCCTCAGCACATGTTCGCAAAACACTCAACCAAAGTCTGGGACCTCATTGGCTCGCTTGCACCAGACACCCTCTTCCTCACTGAGCCCTGGCTCAACCTGTCATCTGACCCCAACATCGCTGTGACTGTCCTGGAAATACAGGATCAGCAGTGGTGACTGCATCAACAAACCAGAAGAAGGAATCACCATCATCCACAGAGATTTCATCCAATGCGCCACTTCCATGGATGACACTACCAGTGCCATAGAACACATGAACTTCAAACTCCAGATCAACGAAAGAACCACCATAATGGGGACCCTCGTGTACCACCCCTGGGATCACGAACCAAATTTGCAAATCTCATTACAGTCTCCCTCGTCCCCTCATCATCAACTCCAAAGTTTACATGTTCCTCAGTGACCTCAATTTCCATCTAGATGACCTCATGGGCCCTAACTCAACAGACCTCCTTAACTGCTTACACTATAATGGGCTCTCCCACTTTGTCCATGACCCCACACACATTGTAGGACATACACTCACCCCATTTTCACCTCCAACGACATAATCACTTACAGCCACACCACCCAGCTTACAAGGACAGACCACTCCGCAATACATTTCAGCATCATCACTCCACAGGCTCCCCCCCAACAGCCCCTAGGAAGGCCTGGCAGTCCCAGCTGAAAAAGGAGCAATGTCACAGAGTCAGACTGTATCAATGCTCTCACATCCAACACGCAGGAACCCACCAGCAGCCTGGACCTTAATGTCAGAAACTTCAATACCTGGATCATGGACTGCACCAACACCCTTGCGCTAGACAAGCAGACCAAACACAAAAGAGCAATCAAGCAAGCAAGATGGTATACTGAAAACATCAGGAACTCAAGGCGCCACTGCAAACAACTTGAGAGGAGATGGATTACCAGCAAAGACACAACCACTACCACTGCAAACTATGGGAAACAAGGAAAAAAGCCCTCACAGCAGGAATCAAAACCAACCCTAAAACAACAAGAACCTCTTTGCAATTGTCAAGGAATTCTCCAAACCTGCCACAGCAAACAATGAAGACCCTACTAACACCAAGAATAATTTCCACAACTGCATTGTCACAGACTGGATGAATGAGAACTGCCTAAATCTCAGCACTGACAAGACAGAGGTGCTGACCTTCAGAAGCAGGAAGTCCGCATGGATCTCATGGTGGCCCTCAGAGCTTGGTCCCACACCAATCCCGACTGAGTCAGCCAGAAACCTCAGAATCACCCTTGAACACAAATCAGTGCTGTCACATCCTCCTGCTTCTTCATCCTGAGTATGCTAAACAATATCTTCAAGTGGCTCTCCAGGACTCAAGGCACACCGTCATCCAGGCCCTTGTCACAAGGAGACTGGATTACAGCAACACACTCTATGTAGTAATACCAACCTACTTCCTCCAAAGACTCCAGACCATCCAGAACACCACCACCAGACTCATCCTTGACCTCCCTGATCGCATTCACATTGCCCCCTACCTCAGGCAGCAGCACTGGCCCATGGTCCAGAAACTATGCCATTTCAAGCTCTTCACACATGCATTCAATGCATTGCACAACACTGGACCATCCTATCTCAACCACTACCTCAACTTCCACCAGCCCTCCAGGCACCTTCACTCTGCATCTCTCCGATATGCCCATGCACATCTCATAAGCAGAAGCAGAGGTGGAGACCAATCCTCCCCCCATCTCATAGTGATATCCTGGATTGACCTCCCCCTCTACATTAGGACCTCCACATCAATGCTGGGATTCTGAAAGAAGCTGTAGACCTGGCACTTAGACTAGTACACTAGTTCCTTCATCATCCTCAACTAGACTTAGATAACACCCTCCTAGAGCCTGGATACCCTCATGGGGGAAAAGCCACACTCTAAAAAAACACTTGCAAAACATACATGCCAAATAGAGTTTTCTTCAGGGCTGTATGATAATTGGGGCCTGAACTGTTTGGCCAAAAAGGTCAGAGAGGATAAATGGCTGTGCACCGTACCCAATGGTAACTCACTGCAGTGATAGACTGCAGTAATAGATTAACCTGTTATATGAAGGCATGACAAGGTGAGAAAATATAAGATGCACTACTCACTTGGGACAGGATATACCAGAGTGAGTGAATTGCAATGATGGGTCCGGAAGTTGTGGGAATTGGAGGCAGTCTTTTTTACTGCTGATAACAGTGTGGAGCACCATCACCATCAGTGGTGGTGGATGGGAGATGGGAAGATATGCTGCGGTAGGAAGCCTGGGTGGTGGGGTCTGGTGAGTGCAGAAGACCTGTTCTTATCAACGTTGTCTTAGAGCTGGGTTATTATGACTCCAGCCAGCCACTGCTGTCTGGCAGGGGCAGAAACCCAAATCTTACTA
Organism: Pleurodeles waltl; assembly: GCF_031143425.1. Taxonomy (NCBI): domain Eukaryota; kingdom Metazoa; phylum Chordata; class Amphibia; order Caudata; family Salamandridae; genus Pleurodeles; species Pleurodeles waltl. Next base: position 1,341,344,681 of record NC_090447.1, read on the forward strand.
TTACTATTCCCATTTTCAACGTATGCTCACACATTCTTACTGCCGAAGAGACTAATGTTGAGGAAAGGTTAAACATCAATACCCATGGAGAGAAGTGACTTCTTCCAACTACAGGAAGATCTGCTCAGGTTCTTCTTAAGAATATGTTTCTTAATCATTTACAAGGTAAACCTGGCCTGGGCTCACAAAATGCCACAAATCTATGTCCACAATCTACTTTTAATCCTTCCAGTCTTTGTATGCCCAGTGAGGTGCTTACATTTAAAAACGTGGTTTGAAGTATGTGGCCAAATTAAAAGAATCATTTGAATATGTCCCTTCTGACATCACACAATTGGAAAGAAAAGTATTTCATTCCCTCAAAAAACAATAAAGACCTTATCATCAAACCAGCAGATAAAGGCAAAGGTATAGTGTTAATGAATCACACAGATAATAGGATGGAAATCCTCTACCAGCTGGCAAACACAGAACATTACCTACCTTTGAAAGGAAACCCAACCAAAAACATACAGAAAGGTATACTCCAAAATATCAAAATTAGAGAAGAAAGTTGGTTTTTCAGCCATCATGAACTATTTTTTAAACAACAAAACACCTAGAATGCCTGTCATATATTTGCTGCTTAAATTTCATAAGAGCATGAACAACCCAGAAGGGAGATCAAGAGTCATGTTTATAAGTTGTGTCGTTCTTTCACCAAGCAACGTGGTACATGCATGGCCCAACTCCAAAATGCAATTTATCAAGCCATGCAAGGCCACCTTGCATGGCCCTGAGTGGCTTGATATATCCAGAGTAGAGCAATGCAGTGCAAATTGTTGCTTTGCATTACTCTGTCCCAGGGAGGCATTCCATGGGTGTTGCGTGGGTGTTTCCATGCAACACACTTGGATTTTTATGCATTTCGATTTACCATGAGTGATAGACTTGGGAATGTACAAAAACTGCTATGCCTCCCTAGGTGAGGTGTAATGAGAGGAAAGATCTTTATTTCACCTTGTTTTTCCTCTGTCTTTGCATGCTGCTTTCTCCAGCACACATAGAAAGGGGACAATTCCTCAGGGGATTGTTTTTGTGCAGGAAGGTGCCTCTTCCTGCACAAACAAAATTCTGTCTGCAATGCAGGCATCCTTACACCGTGGTGTAAAAGTGGTGGTGTTGGCACTAGGCAGCCAAAAAGGCACCAGCACTGGGATAAGGCAGGAATGAATTATATTATTTTAAATATGGTGCATTCCTGCCCTTTTGCTGTATCTCAGTGCAGCACAACAAGGTGATTTGCTCAATTTCATAAATAAGGCCCTGATTTTCTCTGGTTGTGGCTATATTCTCTGACCTATAGGAAAATACCAGGGCCTCTTTATTAAAGATCTTGTCTCTCACGCTACTACATACATAAAAGACAGTATGCATCCCATTAATCAGACTGAGGACCTTAATTATGACTCACAACAAGATTGGTTAGTAGGGTTGGATTTGGAACCCCTCTGTACCAACATCCCTGAGATAGAAGGCACTGATGTAATCACTTACCCTATGGGAAAGTAGAACTACCCTACATCTTGCCCAACATCACTTCTTCAAATCACCCTCACGAAAAGCTTTTTCCAATTTGAAAACACTTTACCAACAGTGTAAAGGAGTACCTATAGGGGCTTGTTTTGCCTTTAATTTTGCTGTCATCTATCCTAATAATTTTGATAATCAGCTTATTGTATAGCATAGTAACCTTTTCCACACCAGCATCAGAAGATGGAAACATATTATAGATGATGTTTTCATGACCTGGAGGGGCAACATCACAGAACCCATATCCTTTTATGACATATAGGCCCATATTATGACAGTGGTGGTAGAAACCGCCTACCGCCGTGATGACGGCTGCCAAAAGACCATCGCCACGGCTACCATCCGTCCACCAGATTATGACCACAGCGGTACTTCCTACTTCCGCCACAAGAAGGGCAGAAATCTGGCCTTGGCCATACTGGCGGATGGTGGTAAGGTGGCGCTGCTACCACCAGCACCGCCCGCCAGTAGACCACGCCAGCCGTATCATGACCTGTGATACGGCCTGATGGTGTTCTGCTGGCGGTAGCAGCACCACGTCCTGTTCCCTGACGGAAAACCACCTGGATGAAGGTAAGTTGGGCTTCTGACAGGGGAGTGGGGGTGGGGGGTGTTGTGTGTGTGTGTGTTTGCGTGGGGTTGTGTGCATGAATGTGTGAGTGTGTACATGAATGCGTATGTGTGTGTAGTGTTGTTTGCGTGGATGTATGCATGTGTGTTAATGCGTGTAAGAATGGAAATGTGACTGTATGTCCGTATGTCAGTATGAATGTGTATACGGATGTGTGCGAGCATGGCTGGATGTATGCGTGTATGCCAGTGTGTCTGCGGGTGTTTGTGTGTATGGGGAATGGAGATTGAAAGGGGGGAGCATGGATGGGGGGCTAAGGGGTGTCTGGGGAGTGTTTGGGGGGTGGGTGAGCCTCCTGCCAGTGACAGGGAAGGAATTCCCTGTCACTGTTAGGGCCTACCGCTATGGTTTTTGTGGCTTTGCTAACACAATGAAAACCATGGTGGTAGGATGGCCCATAATGCTGCCAGCGGTACTATAGCGGCCGCCGGGCTGGAGATTGATATCCCCGGCCCGGCGGCTACTACCGCCATGGTGGTCTGAGTGGAGAAGTGGCGGGTTGGGCAACCCGCCATTCTCATAATGTGGTGGTATGTACCGCCAGCATGTTGGCGGTACTACCGCCACATTACCACTCATCACCGGGTCATAATGACCCCCATAATCATACACATTAACATTTCACTCATAATTTCAGTGATACCTCATTGGCATTTCTTGATTTAACATCTAACCTGGTAAAGTATGGACTGATCTATAGGGAAAGCTAACTGAACATAACATCCTTTTATCCTACAGCAGCTTTCACCATTGTTGCCTAAAGAACAATTTACCATATGGCCAGTTTCTTAGAATTCATAGAAATTGTAAATTGAAAAGTGACAATTTCAGAAAAGCAGAGGTTTTAGCCAAAACCTAGAGAGAGTGGATATCCTAAAAGTTTAATATCACTTTCCCTGAATCATGCGTGGTATTGTCCAAGGGAAACTTAGTTTTCCCCCAAATCCTGTAATTAAACCAATCAGATGGCATGTATGACAACATTTTTCCCAGCTTCTATCAAAATGTAAAAAAAATTGGGAAGAACCCCAGGTTTAATAAACAAACTTCTACTTTTTTTGTTTTGCAGAGGCAGAAATATAGGAGATCACTTGATCAGTGTTATGATTTGGAAACCCACTCAGACTTTGCCTTCTGTATTATTGTACCTACCTTGAACAGTAGGCCATTACAAATGCCTCAAGTGCTCTATCTGTAACCAAACCTTTGACACAAAAACATTTGAACATAACAATGTCATACATACACTTTATAAATTGTAACTCAAACAACAAGGTTTATTCTATTATGTGTCCATATAATTTAATTTATATAGTACAGACCACTCAAAATAAAAGCTAGAATCACACAACATAAAAGTTGGATTAGAAGACAAGTTGTGAATGCCTCATTGGTTGCTCACTTCAGAAATATGTGCCACCCAAAGACACCTTTTAGATGGGTAGTGATTGACTATGTTAAACTCACCCCCACTGGAGGAGATATCCAAGTGCTATTAAATAGATGTGAATCTAGGTGGATTATGAAATGTTCCGTAGCAATCCAAGGTCCTAATACTTTGTATGAATGGAAATCTTTGATATAATCTGTCTCTGTGTGACTCTTGTAATTATTGTTTTTTTGCAATTAGTCTGTTGTGTCTCATAAATAGGAGGTCAACTGTATTAACTGTTCCCTCCATGATGCTTTTTTGAAATGTGTGATCATACAAACAATTTTAATAGCTGTATTCCCTTTTTGGTGCCCATCCTTTTTCAATCCTAATTGCTATATGGAGTATTTTACTCCAATATGGTGGCCAGTTTCACAGTAATTTTTCTCTTTTTTCCATTTCAATGTCCTGGTTGACATTTTATTTATAATTCCAGTATTGCACTTACCCCTTGATGCTCTCTAAATAATTTTTGGGTTTCTAATGTCCCCCTTTTTTCTACATACACAAGTCACGTTTTTCTCTCTTCAATTACAGATTTTCACCTTTTTACACTCTTACAACATCCTCCAAGATGATGGACAAGACTATAGGCATTGCCTTCTTGATGCTGCTGTCACCATGACAACATGCTACTTTATCTCTATATGCCTTCCTCATACTTACCATTCCTTTCCGCACTGCCACTGGGATTTATTCCTTTACATTCGGAGATGGCTGAATCTTTGATTAGTTCTTCTGCACTCCAGTTGATATAGATGGCTGGCTCATTACAGTAAGCTCCTTTTAAAGTTCTTTGGTGGCCTTGATTAATTTTTGCCCCTGGAATTTTAATATACTTTAATCCTTTTTTTCTAGTGGGGCACTTAAATTTTGGTCCTTCTGGTATATCAGTTTTCAAGACTACTCCATACGCCACCATAACTATGTGCTTTAAGTAATTGCTTGAGTAAATGCTTGTGGCCTTTTTCACAACAACATAAGCCATACAAGTGCTTAAAGCATTATGGCTAATTTTGAGTACTCTCTTTCTAGCCAAGTGCAGCCATATTCCAATGTATACCTTTCATAGATCTACCCATGCTCTCTACAATTGTCTCTTATTCTGATGATGACCCATAAATTGTTTTAAGGGTAGTAACTCCATCGACATCAAAGGCACAAAGACAGCTTATTATGAACCTGGTCAAGTTTATAATAACTTCACTTCTTGTGACCTACAATTTTTCCTATGTACTAGTCCTGTAATTGACCAGCTCATCGCCTATTTGCCTTTACAAAGCATGCCTTTTTTGAATAATTTTAACTTTGCACTGTGTGATCGCCTTACTTTACAGAACAGTACTGTTATTAGGTGGAGATACTCTTGTATAGTATTTTGAACTTTTCTGCTAAATACTTTGATTATTAAAAAAAAAGTTTCCTTTCCAAGTCTCCATATAGTTTGATTTAGCAATATGTTCTGAATACATTTGTGATTGGACTAATTATTAATCAATTACTATTGCAAATGTTTTAGAGAACAAAACCTTGAAGGAGCTTTTTGTTTATGCATAACTTATGGTGAAGGTAGTACCCTTTTCCCTATGAGGGTAGCGCTTTGGGTGCCCCTCCTGGTCCAACAAGACCACAATCCGTGAGACAGGGATATGACATGGCACGCACGCATGAGCCGTGTTTGCCCATGAAAAGAAAAATCAGCATTAGGGATCCAGAAATTAGTACAGTTTAACACACAGGGCAGGGGTACATGTCCCTTACCTTGTAGAGGACTTTTCCACCCCAAAAGACACCCTCTCAGATCAGAACGGGCCAAGCCAACTCCTACAACACAAATGAATTAACCCACCTTCACCAGCGTTTCCAGTAAAACGGAATCCCTGAATTTGATAATGTCAACCCGTCAAGCCAAGGTCAATAACACACATTTGTATCAAAATATTATAAATCATGTTTATTTTGTAATTATAATTACATTCATTTGATGCTGTACATATGTGTATATATATATATATATATATATATATACATATAAATATATGTGTGTGAAAATCAATAAATAACTTGGGAAAGGCCGCAAAAAATAAGCAAAAAAGACAAGAAAAAACTACCATTCACCCAGCCTCAATCACACTGATTAAAATGAATGAAAGCATTACGAAATAAACATGATTTATAATATTTTGATACAAATGTATGTTAACAACCTTGGCTTGACGGGTTGACAACCTGGAAAGGTTAGGTGGTCAGATTGATATAACCAACAGGAATGTCCATCAGCATTGTTGTGGTTCAATATGGCTCCGTTCTCCACTACAAAGCTTAAACTTACAAAGAAACAGACCACCTCAACAAATTGGGATTCTCTCCCTTCAAAGCCATCAATCGTTTCAGTGGTTTATGAACTGTTTGCACCACAAACTAAGGTGGTTATTATGAACATGGCGGTGGTGGTGGTCCAGACCACCAAATAATGAAGCACATGAGAAACAAGTAGCGGTCTAGCCACACACCGCCAGCATTGGAGTGGCAACGAGGACGGAGGAGACCACCCACAGTCTGGCGGAAAGGCCTCACCGCCAACCAAATAATGAAGCACAAGACCGCAGGCAGTTCCGGGGCGGAAACCCGTGGTGGAAACAACCTAAATAAAAGGCAACACTCACCGGGGGTACACACAACACGCCAAAGCAGACATGTGGAGAGAGTTGCAAATAATGCCACTGCTGCTCCTTGGCATATACCTCCACGACCGTGACCGCCGACAAAGACGACAACGGTAAGTACAACAACCTAGTACACATGAGATGAAAGGGCACAGTTACACACCCACCCCACCCACCCTGCAATGCATACCCAACCCCTCACACCATCCCATATCATACACACCAGAACAAGATGTGCTTACCCAGGACAAGGCACCAAAGACCGGCACCAAAGTACACACATGTGCACACCACACTCCTACAAGGAAACGATGAACAACGTCACCATATTGTGCCAATAGCACCACCGGGCACTCAACCTTTAATATAAGTAGAAAAATGTAATGTCCGAATAAGGCCATTTGCCAGTCCATATCGAATACCCTGAAGGGCCCAAATAGGCCGGACTTGACTCCCACATGTCACAGGGCATTTCACTGTAAAGGGACATCAATGTGGCAGCCAGGCACCTTAGAGAACAGGGGCAGGGGCTGGTGGGGGTGGGGACTTACATCTGGAAGGGGGTGGTTTGGGCTTACCTTTGGGAGATGGAGGGGGTTTGGGCTTGCCCTTGGAAGGTGGGTGAGTGGGCTTGGACCGGGGGTGGCAGAGGGACCTGGGGCAACACAGGGCTTCTTCCTCCCTGGGGAAGAGGCACAGGAATGGGAAGGGTGGATTGTTGCGGACTTGGACGAGGAAGGAGTGGACTGGGCAAGGAGATGTGCACCTTTAGGTACGAGACGGGGTGGGCCAGTGGGTTCAAACAGGTCAACACGAGAGAGGAAAAGTTTCTTAGGGGCAGTTGGGGTGGATTTGGAGGAAGGTGTGGGAGTGGAGGTAGAGGGAGTGCTTGTACCAGGTGTATGCCAGACGTGGATGCAGGTGCCTGTGCAGTATGCTTATGTGTGGTGGATGTGTGTTGTGTGGGTGTCTGTGAATGTTTGAGTGTTTTGGGAGGAGGGGGGTAGACACAGTGGGACAAGATAGGCTGCCAGTGTACATGGTTGTTGTCTGGGTGTCTGCAGATCTGGTGAGTGTGCTGCATGTGTCAGTCAAAGTAGTTGAGGTGAGTGCAGGTGTGGTGTCGGGTGGATGACTGGATGTTAGATGTTGTGACTGCAAGAATGGGGACAGCAGCAGTGACTGAGGGTGCAGTGCTTGTGGGTGTGCATGTTGAGGTGACAGACAGGGAGGCGGAAGAGGTGGACACACTGGGGGAAGTGGATGTCGTTGTATGTACCTTTGTATGTTGGGTGTGTGTATGCCTGTGTTGGGAAGGGTGGTGCTTGTGTGTGTCTGTCTGCTGCTTGTGTGTTGATGTGTGTGCATGGCTGTCTGGATGTGAGCTTGGGATGGGTGAAAGGAGTGGGGTGCTGGAAGGGGTAATGGTTGTTGGAGGGGGGTCGGAAAGACCAGGGACACTGGCTGCCATCAAAGAGGAGGCAAGAGCCTGAAAAGATCTCTGTAGGCCAGACATGGCACAGTGAATGCCTTCCAGTTATGCATTGCTGCATCTGGGATGCAGTGGAGTACTTGCTTGCACGGATATCAGGAGTCAAGTGTCATGGGTGTGACGACATGGTGTACGTTCCACGGTGATGGGCACCGTCACCGCCGGCGGCGATCATGATATGCTCAGGTTCCCCATTAACAACCATGTAATCCAATGATTGGGTGCACGGCGGTGAACAGCGCCTTCCGCCATGACGACTACCGCCAGCGAAATTATGTCACTTTCACTCCATCAGACCTGGATGGCAGGAGGCTGCCATCTTGCTAGCACCACGTACCTATATCCTGGCCAGGGGCCCCATTCAGGGCCTCCAAATCTCAGCCCTTAGTCGCTTTCTCACATGAGTGACTGATCCTCACATGCACCCATCTTATGAAATGTGTCCACACTGGGATGCCATTACAACAGAGACTCTGCAAACATGTGCCTAGCGTTGTACATAATACATAGCATCTGTGTGTGTAACCTATGTATTGCACATCCATTAATACATTCACAACCTGTTTTGTATGTGTATGTGTGCCCCTCATATGTGTTCTTTCATCCCCGATAGGTACAGACCCATGTGGCGAGGGAGGGCCCCATCTGTGTACAGACCTCTTGTTGATTTGGAAACCATGGATGAACGTCACATCATTGTCACCTACAGACTCAATCGTGCAACAATCCATGACCTATGTGCCTTACTGGATCCTGTACTTGGACCGGCTAATCAGAATCAGCATGCCATCCCTACTGAAGTACAAGTACGATCTGTACTCCATTTTTGGCTACAGGCTCATTTCAGGTGACAGTGGGCCTGGGTGCAGGGTTCTCACAGCCAATGGTTAGCCTCATCCTGTCAAAATTCCTGGATGCATTCATCCTGCAGACATATGTTCAGTTTCCCCAAAGGTCTGAACTACCTGCCATCAAGTCTGGATTTTATGCCTTTGCTAACATTCCCCATGTGATAGGTGCCATTGATGGGACCCACATAGCTCTCACACCCCCATGAGAGAATGAACAGGTGTACAGGAATCGAAAGAACTTCCACTCCATGAACATACAATTGGTGTGTACTGCTGACCAGTACATATCACATGTAAATGCCAGGTTTCCAGGATCAGTCCATGATTCCTTTGTCCTGAGGAATAGCAGTGTCCCACACTTAATGGAAGAACTACAAGGGGACAGAGGATGGCTCATAGGTGAGTGTGAATGACACTGGATTGGTACATAGCTGAAAGCCAGGCTGTATGCAAGTAATGGCAGTTTGTTAAAGTCCTCTTTTGCCCACTTTTGCAGATGATTCTTGGTACCCCGACTTGTAATGGCTCCTGACACCTGTGAGGAATCCCAGGACAGATGCAGAGAGGAATTATAATGAGGCCCATGGACGTACTAGGAGGTTGATTGAGCGCACTATAGGTCTCCTGAAGGCTAGATTTTGTTGCCTCCATCTATCTGAGGGATCCCTGTGCTATGGCCCTGAGAAGGTGTGTAGAATAGTAGTGGCCTGCTGCATGCTGCACAACTTGGCTGCGAGGAAGGCTCTCCCCCTTCTAGAGGAGGAGGGTGCTGTCCAACCAGACCTGCAACCTCTGAGAGGGGATGAGAGTAATGGTGAGGATGAAGAGGGGGAAGATGTCAACTCCAGGAACCAGCTGATCCGCCTATACTTCTAGTGACTATGAGGTACTGTTCACTGATGCTGTTGTCTTCACTGCATAGTGTAAGTCTGACTCATGTGATTGGTGATGTGGTGTCTGTAGTCATTGACACTGTTAACTGAAGACTGAAGTGGCATGTGCCAGGGAAACCGAAATGGTGTACATTGTGACTTACTTCATACACTACAGTGCATGGGATACCCTTCCTGCAATAAAGGTATGATTATGAAATTGCCTGGCTAATGCATACACACTCACAATTATATACTCATAATGACAGAGGACATACGATTTGGTGTAGATGTGTTTTATTAAGTGTCACAAAATTGTAAGTTCGCTGTATAGTGATATGGAGTGGGCTCATGGTGCATTTCCATACTCTGGTGCATGGGCTGAGCTGTTGGTGGCAGAGGGTATTGGTCCATTTGTCCCTCAGTAGATGCTGTGTTGGTATTGGCGGGTCAACATGGTAGCACAATGACAGAATGAGAGACATTTCAGGGCAGAGTCACTTCTTAGCGGGAGCCTTGGTCTTGGCAGGTGTTCCATTGCCATATCTGGGCCAGAGGGCACGTTTGAGTGACTGGTGCTGGGCTGCAGGGCTAGGGGTGCTGGTCTCCTGTGTGTCCTCTGAGAGTGCCACCAGTCCAGTTGCTGATGCAGATGTAGATGGCAGGGCAGTGTCCTGGCTAGTGGTAGGGGCTTGCAGGTGGGTGGGGGTCTCAGGCTGTGTAGGGTAGTGGTGCTGCAGCACCCCGGCAATGGTGGTCATGGTGGCATTGAGTTGTTTCCATTGCTCCATGGCCTCTTGGTGTTGTGCTATCTGCACCCTTTGATTCTGCTCCAGGGTGGCCAGGGTCTGGCCCATCCTGTCCTGGATATGGTGGTATGCTCCCAGGACCTCAGAGATCACCTTCTGGGCTGCAGCATCCATCCTTTGGCCTCCCCGCTGGGCCACTGATGCCCTCCCACTGGCCCTTGCCCCCTGTGCCTGTGTCCCCTGCACAGGTCTGGCAGTCCCACTTGCACTGGGGCCATCATCATCCTGCCTGTTGGTGGGTGGACACTCTGGCCTCTGTACATGTGGTCCGCCAGTCTGTAGCCTGGAGACACTGGTGTGGGGTCGTTTGGCCAGAGCTGATGGTGGTGGCTGGGTGGTAGGGCTGTCAGTGGTATCCTGGGTGGGGCTGCTGGAGGGAAACAGTCCAGGACTGTGTGACAGGCCAGGGTATTACTCACTGTCCATACATCCCTTTCCAGTCTCCTGAGTGGGGCCTCTGCCTCCATGTGGGGCGCTGGCACTCCTTGGCCTTTCCGTCCAGGTGGCATGGGTAGTGGTGCCTGTGGGGGGGGGAATGGCCATGTATGTTACATGTACTAATTCGGAAATGGATGCACAGCGCTGCCCTATTTTGTGCTTTTATTCCCCTGTCAGGCCATGCAGGGTCCTTTTATGGATTTATGCTTTCATTTTGCGTGGGGGGTGGAGGTTCATTGTGGGTGCAGTAGTGCCATTGCGAATCCTTGCAGGGGTAGGTGACTGTGCTCAGGGTTAGGGTCAGGTTAGTGGTTTTGTGGGCATGCAGGGTGACTGGATGTGGATGTTGTGGCCTGGGTGGGGATGCGGTCCTGGTGGTACTGGGAGTGGTGAGGTGGTACATGCATTACAGGTGTGATGGATATGAAGTAATTGTAGTTGACTTACCTGGGTCCAGTCCTCCAGTGAGTTCAGTGAGGCCCTCCGGGTGTAGGATAGCCAGTACCTTCTCCTCCCAGTCGGTATAGTCGGGGGTGTAGGTGGGGGTCCTCCACCAGTCTTCTGTACTGCAATGTTGTGCCTGGATGCAATAGACCTCACCTTTCCGCGCAGGTCGTTCCATCTCTTGTGGATGTCGCCCTTGTGCGTGGATGGTTTCCCACTGCGTTGACTTTGTTGACAATCGTCTGCCATAACTCCATCTTCCTGGGGATGGTTGTCTGCTGTACCTGTGCCCCGAAAAGCTGTGGCTCGACCTTCAGTACTTCGTCCACCATGGTTCTTAGCTCCCTATATGTGAAGCATGGGTGCTTAGGGGGTGCCATTGTGTGTTATGGGTGTGGTGTTATGGGTGTATTGGTGATGGTGCTGTTGTATATTTGTATGTGTGACTTTTGTTATGTTGTGTTCAGTGTATGTGTGTTGTGTTGTCAGTCTCATTCGTGCAATTGGTGTTGCAAAGGATTGTTGGGGTGTGTATGTCAGTGCTTTATAGTGCTGTGGATGTGTGTCAGGTGTGTGGGTTTCAAACTTGCCAATGTGTGCATTTGTTATTGTTGGGTCCCATTGCTGGCCTTGGTGGTCCGTACCGCCAATGTTCATTCGACATCCACTATCCGCCACAGTGATTTGTGTATCATTATTTGGTGGGCGGAGGTTTTGTCTGCATGGCGGTGGCGGGGTGAGGTGAACAGCCTTTTTTGCCATCCTGGGCCCTGGCGGAGGCTGGAGCTTGCAGGATTTTTTGAGGTTTTCGTTTTTGGCAGTGTTCTGTTCACCGCCACTGGCGGTCTTCTGTTCACCATTGCCACGGCGGTTGGCCGTGATTGCCGCCATGTTCGTTATGAGGGCCTAAGTGCCAAACTTATGTAAGGCCCACACTGTGGCAAAGCACTGCTCCTCAATAGCCATCCAGTTCTTTTCTTTGGGTACTAATATCCTACTAATAAAGGCTATTGGATACTCTCTTCGTTTGTCATCCATTTGAGCTAACACCACTCCAACTTCTTTGTCAGAGGCATCTATCTGTACAATGAAAGGCTGACTGGAGTCAGGTCCTTTCCATACAGATGCCTTCTTCAGTTCCTCAACTGTTTTCTGACACTCTGCAGTCCATATCACTTATCTGGGCTGCTTCTTGGAGATTACAGCGGTCAGTGGGGCAACTATACTTCCATAGTTCACCACAAAGTTCCTGTATACCTGGTCAGTCCTAGGATGGCCCTCTCTTCAGTCTTGGTAGTAGTCACTTTCCACTCCATCACTTGGCATCCAAAGGACAAATCTTCCCATTCCCCACTTCTGGGTGCCTTGATAGTCAGTTTCACCTTCTATAGCCAACACCTGTCCTGAGTGTCTCAGGTAGTCTTACCATGAATTGCTGAACACTGCAATGTCATCCAGGTAAGCAACACACAGACCCTGTCCAGTCCTGTGAGAACAATGTACACCAGTCTCTGAAAAGTGGTAGGAGCATTCTCCAACCAAAAGTGCATCACCTTGAACCGATATAGCTCCTCCGGCATAGAAAATGCAATCTTGTCCTTGGAGTTTGGTGCCAAAGCAGTCTGCCAATATTCAGGGTGCTCAAGTACTGGACAGAACCTAACTGACCCACACGCTCACCCACTCCGGGAATTGGAGGGGCAACAGTTTTGGTTATATCATTGAAGGCTAGGTAGTACACACAGAACCTCAAGTCAGTAGACCATTGCTTTGGTACAAGTACCCAAGGACTAGACCAAGGGCTAAGAGATCTGTCAATGATCCCCAGGTAGAACATTTTTTCAACTTCCACTTTAATGTATCCTGGATCAGGGGTCAGGCATTCTGTATATCCTGACACTCACTGCCACACTGTCACCTCTGTCTGTGATATGCATACGGACAGGTGTCAACCCTGAAGTCAAGGAGAAGAGTTTGGCAAACTGTCCCAACACGTCTCTATATTCTCTCTGCTTCTCTGGTGTTAATTCGGGGGTTATGTGAACCTCTTGTAAAGTTCCATCCTTCGTATCACTCTGCAGAAAGTCAGGAAGAAGCTCACTGTCTTCCTCAACTTCCTCTGCCATAGCAATGATACTCACTGTCTAATCTCTCCAGAAGTAAGGCTTCAGCCTACTCACATGGAACACCATCTTGAATTTCCTTGTGGCACCTGTGTCCACCAAGTAGTTTTTTGCTGAAACTTTCTAAGTCACTTTGTATAGTTCACACAATTTATCCTCCAAAGCCCTTGGACAAATTGGCTTTAGCACCAGCAACTCCTGAACTTCCTGACACACAGTCAATGTAGCTTTCTGGTTGTACCATTCCTTTATCAAGGCATGGCTGGCTTGAAGGTTTTCCTTTGCCTGACTGTTGCGCATCAGCTTCCTGAGGCCAGTCACATGGTCCACTACATCTTTCTGCGGTGACTCTGAGGTTCCTTCTCACCCTTCTCTGACTAAGGTGAGTGAACCCTGAACCGGGTGTCCATACAGAAGTTCAAAGGGGCTGACCCTACTTCCTTATATAGGCAAACAAGACATGGCAGGAGAAGATCCCACTTCCTCCCGTATTCCCATCCGCTCTACCAAATCATCGGTTTGTGTGTGGTACGTCATGTAGAAGTGGTATGTCACACCAACTTGCTCCTACATCTATCTCATGTACCAGGAGATAAAGTTGGTTCTCCAGTCAGAAATTACTGTCCTTGTATTTGACTCTGGAAAAGATCCCCAGGAGAGCTCTCCCTACCACCTGTGCAATCATGCTCCTCGTGAGATACAGCTTCAGAGTACTTGGTAGCAGGATCCACCACAACCGAGAGGTACTTGTTACCTGACTGTGAAATGGGATCAGAAGAGCCAATTATGTCTATTTCCACCCACTCACATGGAACACCAACATCTGGTAGAGGCTCTAATGATACCTTGGTCCTCCGTCCTGTCTTACAACTCATCTTTCAAGTGGGGCAGATTCTAGAGAACCTGTATGTGTCTCAGTGCATCCCTGGCCAATAGAACAGAGGGCCAAATCTATCATGAATTTTTCTAATCCTTTAGAGGCATGCTAGGGGTCTTTTATGGGTTAGTGACAACAGGAAATTTCTGTACACTGATGGAGCCACTAGCCTCTCTATAGTTCCTGGCTCAGAATTTACTGGATCACCATGAAATAGGTCATCCCCCCAGCCAACATAATGTTGCCCGACCAGTCCTTTGCTGACCTGTTCCTGGGCTTCCTTCTGAAGTCCATAGGACACGCATCCTGTGCCTTGCAGAAATCTTCTTGAGAATGTACTTCCACAGCTAGCAAACCCTGCAGCTCTGGAAGCAACCCAGACTCTAGCAACTAGTTCACTTCAGGACCCTCATCCTCACCTCAATCTGGAGCAGAAGTGATGGCTTTCACAGCCTTTGCCGTTCTGAGTCTGCCTTTTCTTTTGCAAACTACCTTGTCCTGTTCCCTACAAATCCTGAATGATCCCAGACCCAATCTGAGACTGATGTGCAGCTTGTTCTCTGGTTAACTCATCTCACATTGTCTACGCACTAAGCCAGATCAATCAAGCCATTGCCAAGAGACATCTAGCACCCTACTTTTCTCTTACTTTCTCTTATCTCCTTGGGCTTAAGGTACATTTCCATCCCAAAACATGCATTCCTCCCATCACTTTTTGAGTGTTTGTTAGCTGAGAAAGATTTGATGAATGTTGAAAGAGGCACAAAACATATCTGTGAAGCTGTAAGCTTTAAGTAATGTTTCTGATATAAAACAGAGAGTTTACCTTATTTCTTTTAGTTTTTTGTAGTTACTGCTCATTCCTTCCATGGTGTAAAAGGTCACAACCTTTATATGCTAATATTTTCCCTGTCAGGCGGCACATACTCGAACAGTCACAGTATACTATGCTGGCAAAAGGTATTTAAGCATGCAATTGAGGAAATTCTCCAAGGGATATTCAATTTGTGAGCAACTCATAGAGTCATTTCTTTATGCTATAGTCTGTTCTGACAAGTCAGCAGAGTCTTTAACCTTTGCTCTCCTGGTAGATGAGCACCTGACATATTGAGAAATCTCCACCTGCTTGGAGGGTAACCTCTGCCTACAGTGCATCAATGGTTGCAGGAAATACACTCCGGGTACAGCAGTACACAGCACAAAGTTATAAGTCGGCTTGTGGCTCTTTAGTTTAAAAATTGTCTTAAAATGTTTTCTTTATTGTTGCTTATGTGGGAATAGTAGTCCTGACCCCTACAAAGTCTAGCACTTTCCCTACTGTTCATTAGGTTTCAGCAGGGATAGTAAATCTAACCCCACATAGTCCAACACTTTTGCAACTGTTTCTCATGTCGGAGTCAGAATAGTAAATCGGACACGTCCAAAGTCTGGCTCTTTCCCTGCTGTTGCTTATACTGGAGTAAATCTGATCCCACCAAAGTCCAATACTTCACCTTTTGTTGCTCATGTAATAGTGTGAATAGTACATCTAATCCCTCAAAAGTCCAACACTTCCCCTACTGTTGCTTATGTTGAAATAGGAATAGTAAATCTGACTCCTATGAACCCCAACACTTTCCTTGTTGTTGCCCATGTTGGAGTGGTAATAATAAATCTGATCCCTCCATAATCCTACATTTTCCCTACAGTTGCTTATGTTGGAGTGGGAATCTAACTTCTCCAAAGCCCAGCACTTTCTCTACTGTTGTGTATGTTGTAGAAGGAATAGTAAATCTCATCCCTCCAGTGTCCAACACTTTCCCCACTGTTTCTCAGGTTTGAGTGGAAGTAGTAAATGTGATCCTTCCATCTCTAATTCTTTTTATCTGATTTTTATTATTTATTATTATACTATTATTTATGCTAATATGACTGTATATTTTTCTTATTATTTAAAATCTAGTGTTTGTAATTATAATCAATTGCATTACTATTTTTATTAGTTATATTTAAATGAGAATTATTTATTTTAAAACAATATAGTTATCATTTGCATTTAGTATATATATTTATTTCCACTGGCACCCACTGGTTCAAATTAAGCACTCCTTCTGCAGAGTCACTTACTCACCACTTACTCACTGACAAAACATGCCATTTGTATTTACCCTAGGCTCTCTTCAGACAAGAATAAGTTCATATCAAGTGGCACTTTGTTTATAAAACTGTGTGAGGGTGCAGTAGTGATGTTACCCAAAGGTAGATTGGACAGCTAAGAAGAAAGACAAACTAAAAGCAGCATTGCGACACAGAAAGTGTGAGAAATTGGACTGTTGGTTGAGGTGGGCCCGAGCCTTTCTCAAGCAGCAGCCACAAACCTTGTCAGGGTGAACCACAGAAAGTGACTAAATTAACCTGTGCTTAACTCTCTGGTAACTTCACACAAAGGCAGTCAGGGTTAACTTAGAGACAATGTGTAAAGTATTTAAGCAGCACTTAAACACCAATAAAGTGAAAATACAACACACCAATGGAGAAGAATAAAGTAAATGGTAATACATTTGTTGATACCAAATGACAAAAATCAAATCATTAGACCCAGACTGATGAATTGTTAAAATTTAAAGTGAAAATTACTGCCTAAATGATGTCAGCACTACTACGGGCATCTAGTTGCATGAGACTGGGACAAAGTCAAGTGTTATGGCCAAATGTGATGGAGTGTGAGTCGAGTAAGCAAAGTGGATTGCTCCCAGTCTCTGCTTACCTTCAGACTAAGAAGAAATGTTGAAGAAAAATGCCTTAGAGGGTAAGAGTTCAGCGGGGCAAGGCAGCAGATGGTGTCCAAGGTGGAGACGTCATCGTCGGAGAGCCACTGGAGGTGAAGATTTTTACATTCGGACCTAGTCCTTTTTTTGGAAGACGAAAATCTCCAGTGGGATTAACCTGCAGGCTGTAGCGGACAACGGCTCCATGAAGCTGGATATCCCCTCTGTGAATAGCCGCTGAACATTATTTGCTGCTGGTGAGAAGAACATAGTCGTAGCTAAATCCCAAGTTTTGGATTTGGGCACCTTCCACTTCGATACGTCCATGACTTGTGGGGCACTACTTGGTGGGCCAGGACTCACTCAGGCATGGTCCAAGTGTGGGTTCAAGATGGTCAAATCCTTTTCTGTCCCTTAGGCTCTGACCAGAGGCCAGCAAACTAACCCTTGGAGTCACTCTGGAAGTCCTAGGTTCAGGCAGAAAAGCAGGTCTCAAGCAGCAGGGCAGATTTCTGGAGGCACAAAGTAGGCTTAAGGCAGCAGCTATTCCTAGTCATGTGACACAGGAACAGTCTGCAGGCACCAAATGGTTAGGACAAGAAAATGCAAACTTTCCAAAAGTAACATTTTCAGAATTGTGACTTGAAATACGTCTTTAACATTAAAGATGATTTTAAATTACAGTTCCTCAGAAACAAAACATGACTTTCCTACCTGCTCCCAATCAGAAGTTAGCACTTTTTAAACGTAATACAGAAACCCAATGTTGTCCTATAGGAGAGGTTGACCTTACATTAATAAAAAGCAAATTTGTGATATTTTTGCTACCAGGACAGGTAAAACTTAAAAGTATCTGTCCAAGTTTTAATTACAATGCACCCTCCCTATGACCTGTCTAAGGCCTACATTAAGGGTAATATACGTAATAAAAAGTGAGTTTTAGGCTTTACGGGGGATTATTTTGCCACATCAAATTGGCAATTTAAAACTGCTCACAGGCTGCAATGGCAGACTTGGGACATGTTTAGAAAGGCTACAAGCGTAGGGTGGCACTATAAGTGCTGGAGGCTCACTAATAGCATTTAATTTACAGGTTCTGTGTACATGTAGTACCACTTTAATAGAGACATATACGTACATAAAATGTGTCAATTGGGTGTAAGCCAATTTTACTATGTTTAAAGGAGAGACCACAAGCACTTTAGTACTGATTAGAAATGGTTAAGTGCACAGAGTCCCAAGGCCAACAAAACCAAATTCAGCAAAACAAGTGGGGTGAAGGCAAAAATTTACGGTGACCCTGCAGAGAGTGCCAAGTCCAACAGAAAGGAATAAGAAGTTCAAATAATACAGAGCAGCTAAATCCTGTTGTCACATTTAGGGCCTCATTACGAGTTTGGTAGTCCGAGGACTGTCACAGTAGAGGTAGAAGCCGCACCGCGGCAGGCCCGTTGGAGAAGACCGCCATATTATGACCATAGCAATGTTCCCAACGGGACACAACCAATATACCACCAGTACTGCCAGTGCGGACGGACCGATGTAGCCAGCAGCAGACATCTCCAGTCCAGCAGGGACCATGTTACTGCTGAACATTTTACAAGGGTACACACCGCCAGGATATCCAGCACGGTCGGACCACCACCAAAACCCTGGCGGAAATGACCAGTATAAAAGGAGACACTCACCTTCAGGAACACAGACACGTCCAGAGCTGCCATTGTACCTGAACTTGAAGTCTTCCCACTGTTCCTGACCACCCTACAACTCCAGAACCAGCGACGACGACAACAACCATAAGTACACCTGTTGTGTAGGCTCTCATTATTCTAATGAGACTACTGGATTTTTAGCAGCAAGATCATCCACAGTGTGGGAGACTGAGTCTGACCCACGGTGGGTGACACCTGTCGCTCCAAATCTGGACTTTGCTCTGGCTAACTAGCAGTGCCTCATCCCTCCCGAAAGGTAGAGATGATTGGGCAGCCGAGCACATGACATATCGTACTTTTCAGGGAAGTCGTGGTCACTCAGGTCGCATCCGGTTCTCTCATTCACGATTCGGTCCCATACATATATGACAATAAGAGCAGTATAAGTTTTAAAGATTCGTTTAATAAAATGACTGCATTTTAGATAGCAAAGTGTGAGCTGCAATAACCAGAATGACACAACACAACAATATTGAAATGGTGACGATGAGAGTGAAGCATAAGAATAATGCTATCATATTGCCACTAGAATCGATGGACTATTTCCTATCTAAATCATATTTTGAGCACGGCATGTTAAGCTCTAATCCTGCCTTTCAGGTTCCCCTGGGAGGACATCAACCCTCATACCTGAGCAAAGGCCTGTAATCTGCGTCAGCATCTGCAGCGAAGCATTCAGTATACAGTTGTGGTTCCCTGACTGGAATCTCCCTCTTGATGTGTAATGGGACTAGAAAGTGTTTTTATAATTAACACAGCTGATGTTCTAAGAAAATGTCCCTGCGTAAGGGTGTGTATTTTCTACGAATGTTGGAGACTAAACTTCTACCACGTTTACCGGCAATGTACTAGACTGTAGCCTTGACTGAAGCACAGAGTGATCCAGAATGTGTTGTTTGAGAACTCAGTGCTAGACTAAGCAAAACAGTTAGATAGAAGAAATTAAAACAAGACTGTAAAACTGGTTATTGTAAAAATAACAATGCGAAGCTGAATAAAATATATCTAGGTCAAGGTGCACAGCGGCCTATTGTATTAAACTAACGTGCATGGAGCTATAACTAAAATGGCTACCCAACACCCTCCCCTTGTCGGTAGAAAGTGGTTCAAGCCAAAACTAAAATATCTCAACCTAAGATATACCTAAAACCCTACTCAATTTTGACAAGTTAAAAGGACACACAAGCATAGTACTTGGCAATTTAAAACATGAGCATGTGGCTTAGAACCAAATTCAATGAAAATGTCAATTTAGAAGAGTTACAAATCAAACACGAGTCATGGAAAGCAGGAGATCTTCGACTCCGGCAAATGACAAAACCGGAAAGTCTGCGCCAAAAATGATCGAGGAGCATGTGTGTTCCATAGCCCCAGTATCAACCAAGGCGGCATCCCGTGCAGTGCCCATTGATGAGTTGCTGGCAACTTCCTCCAGGAAGGGTATCTCATAATTAGCTTCACGTAGCAAACGCAGCCTCAGTGCGCATGTCTGGTGATGAACCCTCAACGAGAACATCAACAGATCAGCATCTGTTGCTGGGGGCACTACTGTGAAAGACAAACTTCCAGTGCATGTTCAAAAGAGCACCAATGGCACCGGAACACAGGCTACCCACAATCGAAAACCGGTCTGAATGACAAAGACCAGTTACACTCAAAATGCTCCAGGAGTGTTGCTCCGAAATGCTCCATCATACGTTCACGACACAGCTGCGCTGATGGGAGCGCCGTCATTTGTCCTTGTTGCGGCGGGACAGCCATTGCGCATAAACAACAGCAACAGCAGAATGTCGGCTAATAAAGCCAAAGTTATCGGAAATCCCCCAAAAATACCACCAAAAATTGAGTGGATAGCTGAAGGTATCAAACCGAATATGGAGGAGAAGGTGTGAACAAAACAAGAACCAACAGCTTTGAAAAAATGTGCTAATCCAGCCTTGCTGGACGCATTAAATATTCGTCCCACGAGTTCACCAAAGTGTCTCGAAAGTTCGTCTTTAACAGGGACTGAAGTTCTGCTGAAAACCTTGCCACTTGAAGTGCGTAGGTCTCGCGTGCAGAGGTAAGGGCCACATGCGTTTGAAACAATAAAGCCTTGAGTCTACTTAACTTGTCAAAATTCACGTTTGAAGTAGCAATGTGAGGCCAGATATCGGCTACCTCCTTCATTTTAGTGGGGGGAAACAGTACGTTCCCGCAGCATGTAACAACCTTAGAGACCGAAACAACGCAAACTATTCCGGCTCGCATGCCACAACAGTCTTCACTATTGAGAAGGACGTAGCTGCTGTTTGAAAGCACCTGGAACGTAGGTCTAATCAAGGGGACTGGAACTCCCTTAAGATAACAAGCCAAGTTTTCAGCCGAGGCGTTACACGCCCCATGCAAGGACAGCTGTTTACAAATCATCGAATGGATGACAGAAGTTTTGGATTCACTACCACTAAGAAAGACCTCTTTCATGCCATTGAAGCATTTGTATGAGAAGGGAAGCTCCCACACCTCATGGATGTAACTATCTCCCAGTTTTTCATATCTGCCTACTTGAATATGTTTCAAACAGGAGGAGAATTGTAGTGTTGAAATAAGATTACTAACCCCATGTATTAACCACTCTGCCTATGGTATTTCGGCCACAGTGAAAAGCAACCTGTTAGAAATGGGGTCTTTGGTTGGCAGTCAGGTTACCCCCGTCCAAGCAAGGACTCTCACTGTAGTCAGGGTAAGTCACACACAATCCAATTTTCATCCTGTGCCCACCCTCTGATAGCTTGGCACTGAGCAGTCAGGCTTAACTTAGAAGGCAATGTGTAAAGTATTTGTGCAATAAATCATACAATAACACAATATAGCACCACAAAAACACACCACACAGTGTTTAGAAAAATATATGATATTTATCTGGATCTTTGCAGGTCAAAACGATAAAAGATGCAATAAGTAAATGTAGAGATATCACTGAAATGTGATATAAAGGGGGTCATTCCAACCCTGGAGGTCGGTGTTAAAGCAGCGGCCAACCCGCCAACAGGCAGGCGGTCAAAAAAATGGAATTCTGACCCTGGCGGGAACCGCCAACACAGCCCGCCACTTTAACAGTCCGACCGCCACGGAGGGACAGACAAACACCGCGGCGGTCACCGCCAACAGGCAGGCGGCAGACAATGTACCGCCCACCCTATCACAACCCACCAATCCGCCACCTTTTCCGGGGCGGGAGCCCCGCCGATAAAAACACGGCGGAAACAGACTACGAACGGGAAAACGCTCACCTATACACACTCCACGAGGAAGGAGGACAGCATGGAACCCGAATTACACATCCTACCAGCTATTGTCTACCTGCTCATCTACCAGGAGTACGAACGCCGGCGCAGACGACAACGGTGAGTACTGCACCTACGACACAGGCGAGGGGGGAGGAGGAAAGCTTACGGGCACACACATGCGCCATACACCCACCCCCCCACAACAAATACCTACACCCCAATGCCAAGCAACAAGTCAGAGTGACACCACACAAACCCCCCGGAATAATGCAAAGACACAATTAAAATGAACTATAATATATATGTATAAATAGCGCCATCGAAGGTATGGGAAATATGCCATATAAAAGATACAAAAATAAGGAATGAACAGATTCAACAATATATACATAGGCAAAAAGTCCTGCACATTCCATCAAAGTTCCATAGTCCGTGGGCCAATGTGCACCAACACATGGGCAAAGCCCACACCGGAGACCAGATACCATTGGAGAGAACACTGCAGGGGCATCAGATGATAAAACTACAGGCACCTCAGGGGGAAGGGAAGGGGGTGCACCTCAGCCACATGAGTCCACGACGCCAGATTCACGATGGGCCTCCATGCCCACTGTACTATCCTGGGGAGTGCAAAGCCACAGTCTCACAAGTCCCTACAGTGGGTGGCTTGCCCACTGTACCATCCTGGGGAGTGCAAAGCCACAGTCTCACAAGTCTCTACAGTGGGTGGCTTGCCCACTGTACCATCCTGGGGAGTGCAAAGCCACAGTCCATCAGATGGATTACCGACTCCACTGTTAATGGAGGAGGCATGGTGCCCAGAGTGCTTCCTGAAGCCCTGCTCGACACAGAACCGGCACTGTCAATGGGCCAGCGGGGCTTGACAGGAAGGGCCCAGCGGAGCGGTGCTTGAGACGGCGGGGCCCAGCGGAGCGGTGCTTGACAGGAAGTGCCCAGCGGAGCGGTGCTTGACAGGAAGGGCCCAGCGGAGCGGTGCTTGAGACGGCGGGGCCCAGCGGAGCGGTGCTTGACAGGAAGGGCCCAGCGGAGCGGTGCTTGAGTCGGCGGGGCCCAGCGGAGCGGTGCTTGACAGGAAGGGCCCAGCGGAGCGGTGCTTGACAGGAAGGTCCCAGCAGAGCGGTGCTTGACAGGAAGGGCCCAGCGGAGCGGTGCTTGAGACGGCGGGGCCCAGCGGAGCGGTGCTTGAGACGGTGGGGCCCAGCGGAGCGGTGCTTGACAGGAAGGGCCCAGCGGAGCGGTGCTTGAGACGGCGGGGCCCAGCGGAGCGGTGCTTGACAGGAAGGGCCCAGCGGAGCGGTGCTTGACAGGAAGGGCCCAGCGGAGCGGTGCTTGAGACGGCGGGGCCCAGCGGAGCGGTGCTTGACAGGAAGAGCCCAGCGGAGTGGTGCTTGACAGGAAGGGCCCAGCGGAGCGGTGCTTGACAGGAAGGGCCCAGCGGAGCGGTGCTTGACAGGAAGGGTCCAGCGGAGCGGTGCTTGAGACGGCGGGGCCCAGCGGAGCGGTGCTTGAGACGGCGGGGCCCAGCGGAGCGGTGCTTGACAGGAAGGGCCCAGCGGAGCAGTGCTTGAGATGAAGGGCCCTGTTCAGCGGTGCTTGTCTTGGCGGGGCCCTGTTCAGCAGTGCTTCTCACGGCGGCCCCTGTTCAGCGGTGCTTGTCTTGGCGGGGCCCTGTTCAGCAGTGCTTCTCACGGCGGCCCCTGTACAGCGGTGCTTGTCTTGGCGGGGCCCTGTTCAGCGGTGCTTCTCACGGCGGCCCCTGTTCAGCGGTGCTTGTCTTGGCGGGGCCCTGTTCAGCGGTGCTTGTCTTGGCGGGGCCCTGTTCAGCGGTGCTCCTCCCGGCGGGGCCCAGTTCAGCGGTGCTTGTCTTGGCGGGGCCCTGTTCAGCGGTGCTCCTCCCGGCGGGGTCCTGTTCAGCGGTGCTTGTCTTGGCGGGGCCCTGTTCAGCGGTGCTTCTCACGGCGGCCCCTGTTCAGCGGTGCTTGTCTTGGAGGGTCCCTGTTCAGCGGTGCTTCTCACGGCGGCCCCTGTTCAGCGGTGCTTGTCTTGGCGGGGCCCTGTTCAGCGGTGCTTGTCTTGGCGGGCCCTGTTCAGCGGTGCTCCTCCCGGCGGGGCCCTGTTTAGCGGTGCTTGTCTTTGCGGGGCCCTGTTCAGCGGTGCTTGTCCTGTGTGTCTAGGGAGCCAGACCTGGGCAAGACTTCCCGCTCATTCACCATCCGAACTTGCGGTCACGGCGCCCTCCTGTGATGGAGTCCTGGGCCCGTGGGTGTCGTCCGTCAGACCCGTAATGGGGCTGGTGGGGCCCTCCTGGGCAGCTCGCCTGCTGCATGACTTCTCCGCCCTGCTGCCCTTGCCCTCCTTCGCTGATGCTCTGTGGCCCTTGCCTCCCTTGGATGATGTGGCAGGTGACGGGGCAAGCCTACTTTCCTTGGTGGCAGCCGTCTCAGTCTTGTCGCGCCGGGCCTTTTTCTTTTTTGTCCTCTTCCCAGGGGGTGGGCTGGCTGTCCCCTTGCTGCTGACCGATGTCCCTGCCCTAGGATCTGGTGGACTCCAATAGCCCAGCACTTTGGTCACAGTAGATGCAGGGCTGGTGGTGGCTGAGGTGCTTTTTTTACTCTTACCAGATGGAGGGGGTGGGTCAGTGATTGGAACGAGCTCAAGGTTGGAAAGGAAAAGGACTTGGGAAGGACAGGGACGGGTAGGTGTGGTGGGTATGGGAGTGGAGGAAGAGGATGTGGTTGTAGGAGAGTCAAGTGTGCTGTCTTTGGGTGCAGGTGCTTGTGACGGAGGCTGTCGTGAGGTGGATGGCTGTTGGGTGGGTGGCTGCCTGCATTTGTGTGCTTTGGAAGAGGGGGTGACAGACACACTGGGAGAGGACACAGGGGACGTGTAAATGGCAGTGGGGGTGGTGACTGCACGTGTGCGGACTGTAATGGAGGGTGTGCTGGTGATGGAAGTACTGGCTGATGGTGGTGTGCATGCAGGTGTGAGTGGAGACATCACAGGGAGGGAGGAGGGAGGTGAGGAGGTGGGGGACACAGAGGTGGTAGTGACTGTTGGCATGTCTGCATCTGGATTTTGCTTGGGTGAATGTTTGTGGGACCTGTGGTGCTTATGTCTGGATGAGCTGCCCTTGGGTGTAGAGGTGTGTGCAGGCTGGTCTGATGGTGTGGATGGGATAGGCAGAGGAACAGGAGACTGGGACTGGGTGGAGGGAGTCAGAAGAGGGAGGCTGGAGACAGGGACAATGGCTGCCGTCAGTGCTGAGGCCAGAGCGTTGAACGATCGCTGATGGGCAGCCTGACCCGAATGAATGCCCTCCAGGTATGCATTGCTCCGATACACCTCCCTTTCTACACCCTGGATGGCATTCAAAAGGGTAGACTGCCCAACAATGAGTGTCCTGAGGAGGTCAATGACCTCCTCACTGAGGGCAGCAGGGGTAACTGGGGCAGGGCCTGAGGTGCCTGGGGCGAAGGAGATGCCCGCCTTCCTTGGCGAGCGGGCACGGAGCGAAGGCTGAGGGGCTGCTGGGAGGGCGGCGCTGGGGCGCTGGGTGGCGGCTGTACCTGTTGTGGCGGTGGGCACAGATGTTGCCGCCACCGCTAGGGAGCTCCCTTCCGAAGACGTGTCGGTGTCGCTGACGTCTCCACGGGTCCCCGTTGTGGAGCTCCCCTCGCCCTCCGTCTCACTGGTGTACTCGGAGTCTGTTGTATGGCCCTCCGGGGCCATGTGAGATGCAGCTCCCTCGTGTGCCGATGCCACTTCTCCTCCGCCTGATGATGCTAATGCACACATGAACAGGAAGACAAAGAAGATGGGGGGGGGGAGAAATGAAGACAGGTTGAGTGCATGCATTGGCAACACCGTTGTCGGAGAGGACAGACACAGAAGCCCCCTGAACTAGGCCGCGCAATGGGGGTACACTACTCAGTTATTGTGACTAGGCAGAGTCCAGTTCTCAGTCGCACAGGTGCATTGTCCATATGCCTGGGGAAGGATGGAGCAGGGGCAGTCCAAAGTTGGACAGGGTGACAATGTGGGACAGTGGGATGACATCAGGGGGTATCTTAGGCTGGCAGGGGTCTTGCAATCCTACTCTGTCTTCTTGTGAGATCTCAGGTTCCGCTTGCGGGGTGGTTCTTCTTCTGCAGGAGGTGGGGTTCTGGTGGCCTGTCTTTGTGTGGGGGCCTCCTGTCCACTAGCGCCGGCGGAGGTGGTAGGCTGTTCCTGGCCTGGGCTAGTGACAGGGGCCCTTTGGGGTGCCACATGGTCCCGCAATGTGGTGACGATCTGGGTAAGGGCCACGACGATGGTCCCCATTGCGGAACCGATGTTCCTCAGTTCCTCCCTGAACCCCATGTACCGTTCCTCCTGCAGTTCCTGGATCTCCTGGAACCGGGCCAGTACCGTTGCCATCGTCTCCTGGGAGCGGTGGTATGCTCCCATGATGGAGGAGAGGGCCTCTTGGAGAGTGGGTTCCCCAGGCCTGTCCCCCCCCTGTCGCACAGCAGCCCTCCCAGTTCCCCTGTGTTCCTGGGCCTCTGTCCCCTGGACGGTGTGCCCACTACCACTGCCCCCAGGTCCCTGTTGTTGTTGGGGTGGTGGGTTTTCCTGGGTGCCCTGTAGTGGTGGACACACCGCTGATTGACGTGTCCTGGAGACAGAGGCATGGGCCCGCTGGGTGGGAGCTGTGCTGGTGTTCCCAGAGGGGGTTGGGTCTGGTGTAGCCTGTGGCTGTCTGTGGGGAACCGACTGTCCACAGGTCCCCGATGGGCCGGGCTGGTCGTCTGGGTCCAGGGAGACAGAGCTGCTGTCATCGCTGGGGGCCTCTTCTGGGGGTGGGATGGACATCTCTGGACCCTCTGTGGCGGTGTGGTGGCGTTCGGGTCCTGCAGGGGTATAAAGGTATGGTTATTGCTTCTGTGTGTGGCATTTCGTGTGATGGGTGGGTGTCCGTGTACCCATGTGCAGGCATTTCCTTGTGGGGGCTTTTGTGAGTGTGGCTTGTGAGGGTGATGTGTGTGTGCAGTGGGCATGCTTTGGTGATGGGTGTCCATGCTTTGTGGTCGCATGCAGGGCTTGGTGTTGGGATGGGTGGGTTGTGATGGTGTGCCTTTTGCTAGGGGTTGGTGTGATGGGGGAGGGGGTGAGGGTGGGGGTATGATTTGGCATGCAGGTGGGGTGGGGGTGGGAAGCAGTAGTGAAGATTTGCCTTACCAGAGTCCATTCCTCCAGATACTCCTGCGAGGCCCTCAGGATGCAGGATGTGCAAGACTTCCTCCTCCCACGCGGTAAATTCTGGGGGAGTAGGTGGGGGTCCGCCGCCAGTCTTCTGCACCACAATGTTGTGCCTTGATACCATGGAACGCACCTTCCCCCGTAGGTCGTTCCATCTCTTCCTGATGTCGTCCCGATTGCGTGGATGCTGTCCCACCGCGTTGACCCTGTCCACTATCCTTTGCCATAGCTCCATCTTCCTGGCAATTGTGGTGTGCTGCACCTGTGCCCCGAATAGCTGGGGCTCTACACGGACTATTTCCTCCACCATGACCCTGAGTTCTGCGTCACTGAACCTGGGGTGTCTTTGGGGTGCCATGGGGTGGTGTGGTTGAGGTGTGGGGTGGCGTTTGTGGTGATGAGTGTGGTGCGTGTGGTGGTGTGTGGTGTTTGGTGCGTGGATTCTGTGTGGGTGATGGTGTTGTGTGCCTCTGTGTTGTGGGATTGTCTATTCTGTGCTCTCTCTCTAGCCTTCGTCAATGATTCCGGGTCGTAGGGGCATGTGGGTGATGTGGGTGTGTGTTTTATATTGTGTTGGGTGTGTGGGAGTGGTGTTAGTATGTGTATCAGGTGTGTGTATTTCAAACTGACCAATGTGGCTGAGTTTTCAATGTGTGTGTGCATTTTGACCGCGGCGGTGTGTACCGCCAATGGAATACCGCGTTTGAAAGACCGCCGCGTGGATTTGTGGGTCGGAATGGTATGGGCGTATTTCTGTTGGCGTGACGGTGGAGGTTTGACCTTCGCCATTTTTTCGCTGCCCTTTGGTGTGGCGGACTTTTGTGGATGTCGGGTTTTTGGCGGTTTGCCAGTTGCGGGTCAGAATGACCGTGGCGGTTTTCCGCGGCCGCGGCGGTGTTATGGCGGTCTTCTGACCGGCGGTAAGCGCCTTTTACCGCCGAGGTCAGAATGACCCCCAAAGTGTCTTAAGTCTTTTAAAAGCAAACAAAGTCTCTTTCAAGCACAAAGTACCTGGTTTGCATGAAAAATCTCTGCAAAGGGCCGCAGAGGAGGAGAAGCGTGGAAACAAAGGGGTGTGCGTCGATTTCTCGGGCTGCACACGGCGATGCGTTGTTTAGTTTCCACGCAGGGACGGCTGTGCGTCAATTTCCGGCTCTCGGTCGTGGATCCTCTTTGGGTTGCGGGGTTTTTAGACGCCCCGGGATCTGTGCGTGGAATCCTGGGCTTGCGGAGCAAAGTCACAAGCTCTGCGTTGTTCCGGTGGGCGTTGCGGGGAAGTTTCTCCCGCACGGCAGGCGCTGTGTCGATTTCCCCTCTGGAAGTCGGGCTGCATTGTCCTATGTCGGCTGTGCGTCGATCCGGTGGGCTGTGCATCGAAGTTCCGGTAGCAATGCAGGCGCCGCGTCGATCTTTTCCTTGCGAAGTCGGGCTGCGTCGTTCCGGTTCGGCGTGCAGTGAATTTCTCACCACGGGACAGGCTGTGCATCGAATTTTCGCCACACAAGGAGTCCAGTTGCAAGAGAGAAGTCTTTTTGGTCCTGAGCCTTCAGGGAACAGGAGGCAAGCTCTATCCAAGCCCTTGGAGAGCACTTTTTCGCCAAAGAGCAGCAAGGCAGCAGGCCAACAGCAAGGCAGCAGTCCTTCACAGAAAGCAGTCAGGTGAGTCCTTTGGACAGCCAGGTAGTTCTTCTGGGCAGGATACAGGTTCTGGTTACAAGTTTCTTCTCCAGGAAGTGTCTGAGTTGGGAGGGGCAGAGGCCCTGTTTATATACCTAAATGTGCCTTTGAAATGGGGGAGACTTCAAAGAGTTGCTTAGAAGTGCACCAGCTCCCCTTTCAGTTCAATCCTGTCTGCCGGGGTCCCAGTAGGGGGTGTGGCAGTCCTTTGTGTGAGAGCAGGCCCTCCACCCTCCCAGCCCAGGAAGACCCATTCAAAATGCAGATGTATGCAAGTGAGGCTGAGTATCCTGTGTTTGGGGTGTGTCTGAGTGAATGCACAAGGAGCTGTCAACTAAACCCAGCCAGACGTGGATTGTAAGGCACAGAAAGGTTTAAGTGCAGAGAAGTGCAGAGAAATGCTCACTTCTAAAATTCTAAAATAGTGATATTAAATCCAACTTCACCAGTCAGCAGGATTTTATATCACCATTATGGCCATATTAAATATGACCTTCCTACTCCTTTCAGATCAGCAGCTACCACTCAAACAATATATGAGGACAGTCCCAATGTTAGCCTATGAAGGGAGCAGGCCTCACAGCAGTGTAAAAACGAATTTGGGAGTTTTACACTACCAGGACATGTAAACTACATAGGCACATGTCCTGCCTTTTGCCTACACAGCACCCTGCCCTATGGGTTACCTAGGGCATATCTTAGGGGTGTCTTATATGTAGAAAAAGGGGAGTTTTAGGCTTGGCAGGTACTTTTAAATGCCAATTCGAAGTGGCAGTGAAACTGCACACACAGGCCTTGCAATGGCAGGCCTGGGACAAGGTAAGGGGCTACTTAAGAGGGTGGCACAACCAGTGCTGCAGGCCCACTAGTAGCATTTAATCTACAGGCCCTGGGCACATATAGTGCACAGTACTAGGGACTTATAAGTAAATTAAATAGTCCAATTGGGTATAATCCAATGTTACCATGTTTGAAGGGAGAGAGCATATGCACTTTAGCACTGGTTAGCAGTGGTAAAGTGTGCAGAGGCTAAAAACCTGCAAAAACAGTGTCCAAAAAGTGGAGGGAGGCAGGCAAAAAGTTCGGGGTGACCACCCTAAGGCTGTCAGGTCTAACACAAGCTTTGTAGTTTCTCGATGTTAAGCATGAAATAAGTCGCTTCTTTCTTAGCCATTAGTTGTTGTTGCCACGTTAGATTAAAGGAAAAAATATTTCCCTTGCACTGACGTGCTGCCATGGAACGCGACCCCCCTTCAATTTTTGAAGCGTCCAACCCAACTTCATAATGGATCTGGTCTGACTCTGTCCATGATATAAAGAAGACATATCAGATCGTGTAATGTCTATGGCAGAAGAGACAATGTTGTTAATTGTATATATCCAGTCGGACAAGGTGTTGATTCCATTATCCACAACAGCTAATGCATTTTTCATATTTTCCAGATCTTTTCGCCTTAACCGGGCTGCAGCATCTTGTTGGGAAAGTTTCCATATTTCATTGTATACTGCATATAAGAAACGCTTCCTATGTGGTATTCTGGGGCTTGACAAGAAATCTTGTAAGTCAGTGGTGTTAGACAAGAGATTGAGGTGTGCTTTAACCTCATTTAGTGAGGATGATTTTAGCCACTGTTGGCATAATTTTCCTACACTATGGGGGTCATTCTGACCCTGGCGGTAAAAGGCAGTTACCGCCGGTTAGAAGACCGCCAGAACACCGCCGCGGCCGCGGTAACCCGCCAGGGTCATTCTGACCCACAGCTGCCAAACCGCCAAAAACTCGACCTCGACTGCAGGCCGCCACATCAGCGGTCAGCGATAAACTGGAGATGACCAAACCTCCACCGTCACGCCAACAGAAATACGCCCATGCCATTACGACCCACGAATCCACGCGGTGGTCTTTCAACCGCGGTATCCCATTGGCGGTACACACCGCCGCGCTCAAAATACACACACCTTTTCAAAACACTGCCACATTGGACAATTACAAATACACACACCTGATACACATACAAACACCACTCCCACACACCCAATACAATATAAAACACACACCCACATCACCCACAAACCCCTACAAATCGAAATTCAGAGACAAGGCGCAATACACAGAGAGAGAGCACAGGGAACGCAAACCACAACACACACAGGAACCCAACATCATCCCCCACACTACATCTACGCACAAAACACCACACACCACTACACTCATCACCACAAACACCACCCCACACCTCATCCACACCACCCCATGGCACCCCAAAGACACCCCAGGTTCTCGGACCAAGAACTCAGGGTCATGGTGGAGGAAATAATTAGGGTAGAGCCCCAGCTCTTCGGCACACAGGTGCAGCACACCACAATAGCCAGGAAGGCGGAGCTATGGCAAAGGATCGTCGACAGGGTCAATGCTGTGGGACAGCATCCCAGAAATCGGAAGACATCCGAAAGCGCTGGAACGACCTACGGGGGAAGGTGCGGACGATGGTGTCAAGACACAACATCGCTGTGCAGAAGACTGGCGGCGGACCCCCACCCACTCCACCCGAATTCACAGCATGGGAGCAAGAGGTCTTGAACATCCTGCATCCTGAGGGCCTCGCTGGAGTAGGCGGAGGAATGGACTCTGGTAAGTCTAATCTCAACTACTTCACCCCCCCAACCACCAGCATGCCAACCCACACCCCCACCCTCACCCCCAACCCCCCAGCACATATCCTCCCTGCTAATGTGTCACCAGCACAACCCACCCAAACCAACACCAACCCCTGAATGCCAACACAAACCATGGACACCCATCACCTAAGCATGACCACTGCACATACCTATCCCCCCCCCAAACCACCCTCACAACTCCTCCCACAAGGGAATGCCAGCACTGGGGGACAAGGGCACCCACAAATCGCACGCCATGGCACACACAGAAGCAATAACCATACTCTTTTACCTCTGCAGGACCCGAACGCCAACACACCGGCCCGGAGGGTCCAGAAATGTCCATCCCACCCCCAGAACAGGCCCCCAGTGATGACAGCAGCTCTGTCGACCTAGAACCTGATGACCAGCCTGGACCATCGGGGACCTCTAGACAGTTGGTTCCCCTCAGGCAGCCACAGGCCACAGCAGACCTACCCCCCTCTGGAAACCCCAGCACAGCTCCCACCCAGCGGGCCCATGCCTCTGTCTCCAGGACAGGTCAAGCAGCGGTGTGTCTACCACTACAGGGCGCCCAGGGCAACCCACCACCCCAACAACAACAGGGACCTGGGGGCAGTGGTAGTGGGCACACCGTCCAGGGGAGAGAGGCCCAGGAACAAAGGGGAACTGGGAGGGCTGCTGTGCGACAGAAGGAGGACAGGCCTAGGGAACCCACTGTCCAAGAGGCCCTCACCACCATCATGGGAGCGTACCACCACTCCCAAGAGACGATGGCGACGGTCCTGGCCAGGTTCCAGGAGGTCCAGGCCATGCAGGAGGGCCAGTACATGGGGTTCCGGGAAGAACTGCGCAGCATCAGTTCCGCAATGGGTACAATCGTGATGGCACTCAACCAGATTGTCACCACATTGCGGGACCATGTGGCCCCCCAAAGGGCCCCTGCCACTAGCATGGAGGAAGAACAGCCCGCCACCTCCGCCGGTGGTAGTGGTCAGGAGGCCCCGACACAACAGCAACGGGCCACCCGGACCCCACCCCCTGCAGAACATGAACCACCCCTCAAGAAAGGCCTGAGACCTAGGAAGAAGACAGAGTAGCATGTCAAGACCCTCGCCATGCACGGATCCCCCCGGATGTCATCCCACTGTCCCACTTGTTCACCCTGTCCTCCTTGAACTGCCCCTGCTCCACCTTCCACAGGCATATGGACAATGCACCTGTGCGAACGAGAGTCTGGACTCTGCCATGGACATGCATCCACCATCACCCATCACCCTTTTTGAACTATACACCAATTTTTGCACTTCAATAAACACAATAATTGCACCAAAACCATCAGGAGTCTGCTATTTATTTTTTTAAACCAAATGTATTCGATATAACCAACCAAAAATTTAAAATTACATTGTGATGACAACATACCAGTGTCACACAGCGGTAGTCCATGGGGAAATAAACCAGAGGACACTCCGTGGGGACCAGATCACTGAAATAGGAAGGCAAATTCACAACAGAGTTACCATACATTGGGGTGAAAGGTCAGACAGTAGAGAACCAGTACTGTTACAGATAAAATAAAATGCAGGAGTAGATTCTTACCTGTGTGTTACTGAAAATACTGCTGCATCACTCTGTCCCTGTTGTCTGTGTCGTCCTCTTCGTCTTCCTCCTCTTCACTCTCCGCAGGCTCCACAGCGGCCACAACCCCACCATCTGGACCATCCTCCTGCAGGAAAGGCACCTGGCGTCGCAAAGCCAGGTTGTGAAGCATGCAGCAGGCCACGATGATATGACACACCTTCTTTGGTGAGTACATTAGGGATCCACCTGTCATATGCAGGCACCTAAACCTGGCCTTCAGGAGGCCGAAGGTCCGCTCAATCACCCTCCTAGTACGCCCATGGGCCTCATTGTACCGTTCCTCTGCCCTTGTCCTGGGATTCCTCACTGGGGTCAATAGCCAAGGCAGGTTGGGGTAACCAGAGTCACCAATTAGCCACACACGCTGTCTCTGTAGCTGTTCCATCACATAAAGGATGCTGCTATTTCGCATGACGTACGCGTCATGCACTGACCCTGGGAACTTGGCATTTAAATGGGAGATGTACTGGTCAGCCAAACAGACCACCTGAACATTCATTGAATGATAACTTTTTCGATTCCTGTACACCTGTTCATTGTCTTTTGGGGGGACCAAAGCCACATGGGTACCATCAATGGCACCAATGATATTGGGAATGTGTCCAAGGGCATAGAAATCACCCTTCACTGTAGGCAAGTCACCCACCTCAGGGAAAATTATGTAGCTCCGCATGTATTTCATCAGGGCAGACAACACTCTGGACAATACCCCGGAAAACATAGGCTGAGACATCCCAGATGAAATGGCCACTGTAGTTTGAAAGGATCCACTAGCCAAAAAATGGAGCACTGACAGCACCTGCACTAGAGGCGGAATCCCCGTGGGTTGGCGGATGGGTGACATCAGGTCTGGCTCCAGCTGGCCACACAGTTCCTGTATAGTGGCACTGTTGAGTCTGTAGGTGAGTATGACATGTCGTTCTTCCATTGTCGACAGGTCCACCAGCGGTCTGTACACGGGAAGATTCCTCCGTCTCCTCGCAAGTCCCAGCGGACGGTGCCTAGGAAGGACAACATGGAGCACAGAGTCAATCAACCCACAGGTAAGTTCCCACAGCCTGCACAGTACACGATTCTCTCTGGATTGAATGGCTTGTATGAGTGTCGAAGCAAGGCCTAGCCATGTGTGACGCAGTAGGAATTAAGCCATGTGGGCCCTTGAAATGGCGGCTGCCTGACCTGTGAAGTGTGACAATGTGAAGTGAGGTCATTGCGCTGGCGTGGCATGCCGTGGCGGTAGGCGGTCGAAGACCGCGGCGCAAAGCAGCATTGGTTAACATTGAACCCTATGGGTTTCAGGAGCCAATGACGATGTGCGCCGGCGGTCGCGGTACGCACCGCCGCGGGCGTGACCCCCATTTTCTCTCTGCTTAATCACACGAGACCTGAGCATCCACGGGAGAGGACCTATACTGCAAGTGCTGCTGTGACCTCAGTCTGGAAGTGACAATGGCTGCTGCGACTGGGGAAAGGGCCCCCGCCTTCAGTTCCGAAGAGTTGGAGAAGCTCGTGGACGGGGTCCTCCCCCAGTATGCGCTACTCTACGGTCCTCCAGACCAACAGGTGAGTACATGGGGGCCAATTCATAGTGGGCAATGCCTGTGATGAGTGGGAGGGATGTACGATGGAGGGGAGGGGAGTGAATTGCGAATGCATGGCACGACAGATGAGAGCATGTGCCACATGGCAAGTTTGGGGAGGGGGGGCCACTCACATCGAGCATGCAGAAAAGTGATGATGTTTCTTCTCCCCCCCTGTACATGTCACATAGGTCAGCGCCCATCAGAAGATCGATATTTGGCGTGCCATCGCCAAGGACGTCCGGGCCCTGGGGGTCCACAACAGACGGGGCACCCACTGCCGCAAGAGGTGGGAGGACATCCGCCGCGGGAGCAGGAAGACCGCCGAGGCTCTGCTGGGGATGGCCTCCCAACCTAGGAGGGGTGCCAGTCGTACCTTGACCCCCCTGATGTCCCGGATCTTGGCGGTGGCCTACCCCGATTTAGATGGGCGCTTGAGGACATCACAGCAGACACAAGGGGGTGAGTACCAGCACATTCAGCTATATTTGCGCGCAGTGGAGGTGCCTGGGTGGGGGAGGAGGGCTGTGGGTATCCATAGGCCAGGGTGATTTCTGTAGGCTAGGCCCCTCCGTGAGGTATGGTCCTGTGCCCCCGCCCCCCACCTCTGTAGGGTGCCTAGTAACGCTATTCATGGACCTGTGTATTCTGTGTGGGCAGTTGTCGCACATAGGCTTGTAGGGCATGTCGCAGTGAATGAGTAGTGTACCCCAAGTGCGCAGCGTAGTGCAGGGGGCTTCTGTTTCTGTCCTCTCCGCCAACGGTGTCCCCAATGCATGCACTCAACTTGTCTTTATTTCTCCACCCCCCCCCATTTTCTTTGTTTTTCTGTGAATGTGTGCATTAGCATCATCAGGCGGAGGAGAAGTGGCATCGGCGCAAGAGGGAGCTGCATCTCACATGGCCCCGGAGGGCCATGCAACCGACTCCGACATGACCAGTGAGACGGAGGGCGAGGGGGGCTCCACCACGGGGACCCGGGCAGACGTCAGTGACACTGACACGTCCTCGGATGGGAGCTCCCTTGCGGTGGCGGCAACATCCGTGCCCACCGATACTACAGGTACAGCCGCCACCCAGCGCACCAGCTCCGCCCTCCCAGCAGCCCCTCAGCGTTTGCCCCGTGCCCGCTCACCCAGGAAGGTGGGCATCTCCTTCGCCCCAGGCACCTCCTGCCCTGCCCCAGTCACCCCTGCTGCCCTCAGTGAGGAGGTCATTGACCTCCTGAGGACCATCATTGTTGGGCAGTCTACCCTTTTGAATGCCATCCAGGGTGTGGAGAGGGAGGTGCATCAAAGCAATGCATACCTGGAGGGCCTTCATTCGGGTCAGGCTGCCCATCAGCGATCGTTCAACGCTCTGGCCTCAGCACTGACGGCAGCGATTGTCCCTGTCTCCAGCCTCCCTCTTCTAACTCCTTCCACCCAGTCCCACTCCCCTGTTCCTCTGCCTATCCCATCCACACCTACAGACCAGCCTGCACACACCTCAACACCCAAGGGAAGCTCATCCAGACATAAGCACCACAGAACACACAAGCATTCACACAAGCAACATACAGATGCAGACATGCCAACAGCCACTACCTCCTCTGTGTCCCCCACCTCCTCGTCTCCCTCCTCCCTCCCTGTGACGTCTACACTCACACCTGCATGCACACCACCATCAGCCAGTACACCCATCACCAGCACACCCTCCAGACCAGTCCGCACACGTGCACTCACCACCCCCACTGCCATGTACACGTCCCCTGTGTCCTCTCCCAGTGTGTCTGTCACCCCCGCTTCCAACCCACACAAACGCAGGCAGGCACCCAACCAACAGCCATCCACCCCACGTCAGCCTCCAGCCCAAGCACCTGCACCCAAAGACACCAGACTTGACTCTCCTACAACCACATCCTCTTCCTCCACTCCCATACCCACTCCAGCTACCCTTCCCATTGCTCCTAAAAAACTATTCCTCTCTAAACTGGACCTCTTTTCCTCACCTGACCCACCCCCTCCATCTCGTAAGAGTTCCCAAAACACCTCAGCCACCACCAGCCAATTGGCTGGTGGTGACTCTGGTTACCCCAGTCTGCCAAGGAGGGCAAGGGCAGCAAAGCGCAAAAGGCAGGGCGCAGCCGACCTGGCCATGAGGGCCCCACCAGCCCCATTCCGGGGGTATCGAAGGAGACCCAGGGCCCCAGGACTCCATCACAGGAGGGCCCCGCAACGGAAAGGTCCGAGGCTGACTGAGCGGGAAGTATTGGCCAGGTGTGGTTCACTCGAAACACAAGACAGGCACCGCTGAACAGGGCCACGCCAAGACAGGCACCGCTGAACAGGGCCCGCCGTGAGAAGCACCGCTGAACAGGGCCCCGCCAAGACAGGCACCTCTGAACAGGCCCCGCCGTGAGAAGCACCGCTGAACAGGGCCCCGCCAAGACAGGCACCGCTGAACTGGGCCCGCCGTGAGAAGCACCGCTGAACAGGGCCCCGCCAAGACAGGCACCGCTGAACTGGGCCCGCCGTGAAGAGCACCGCTGAACAGGGCCCCGCCGTGAGAAGCACCGCTGAACAGGGCCCCGCCAAGACAGGCACCGCTGAACAGGCCCCGCCGTGAGAAGCACCGCTGAACAGGGCCCCGCCAAGACAGGCACCGCTGAACAGGGCCCCGCCAAGACAGGCACCGCTGAACTGGGCCCGCCGTGAAGAGCACCGCTGAACAGGGCCCCGCCAAGACAGGCACCGCTGAACTGGGCCCGCCGTGAAGAGCACCACTGAACAGGGCCCCGCCAAGACAGGCACCGCTGAACTGGGCCCGCCGTGAAGAGCACCGCTGAACAAGACCCTCCTGTCAAGCACCGCTCCGCTGGGCCCTTATCTCAAGCACCGCTCCGCTGGGCCCTCCTGTCAAGCACCGCTACGCTGGGCCCTCCTGTCAAGCACCGCTCCGCTGGGCCCTCCTGTCAAGCACCGCTCCGCTGGGCCCTCCTGTCAAGCACCGCTCCGCTGGGCCCTCATCTCAAGCACCGCTCCGCTGGGCCCTCCTGTCAAGCACCGCTCCGCTGGGCCCTCATCTCAAACACCGCTCCGCTGGGCCCTCCTGTCAAGCACCGCTCCGCTGGGCCCTCCTGTCAAGCACCGCTCCGCTGGGCCCTCCTGTCAAGCTCCGCTGGGCCCTCATCTCAAGCACCGCTCCGCTGGGCCCTCATCTCAAGCACCGCTGGCCCATTGGCAGGCCCGGTTCTGTGTCGGGCAGGGCTTCACGAGGCACTCTGCCCACCATGCCTCCTCCATGACCAGTGCACTCTGTAATCCACCTGATGGACTGTGGCTTTGCACCCCCCAGGATGGCACAGTGGGCAATCCACCCACTTGTGAGACTTGAGAGACTGTGGCTTTGCACTCCCCAGGATGGCACAGTGGGCATGGAGGCCCTTCGTGGATCTGGCGTCGTGGACTCTTGTGGCTGAGGTGCCCCCCCTTCCCTTCCCCCTGAGGTGCCAGTATTTTATTTTTGTGATGCCCCAGCAGTGTTCTCTCCAATGGACCCGATCTCGTGTGTGGGCTTTGCCCATGTGTTGCTGTACATTGGCCCACGGACATTTGAACTTTGCAAAACTGTGCCGGACTTTTGCTACTTGTATATATATTGTTCGAGATGTGTAAAAATTCTTTATATATTGCTAAGTTCGCTATACTTAATTATTGCTATAATATAGTTCTATTTTTAAAATCATTGCCTTTTGTCTTTGCATTTTTGTTTTGGGGGTTTGGGGGTGTCACTCTGACTTTTTAATCTGCATTGGTGTGTAGGTATTTCGGTGGGGGTGAGGGTGGGGGTGGGTGTGTGGCGTATGTGTGTGCCCGTAACCTTTCCTCCTCCCCCCTCCCCTGTGTCGTAGGTGCAGTACTCACCGTTGTCGTCTGGGGCGACGTTCGTGATCCTGGAAGAAGAGCAGGAAGGCAATGGCTGGGAGGATGTGGAGTTCCGGTTCCATGCTGTCCCGATTCCGCGCGGAGTGTGTCGAGGTGAGCGTTTTCCATTGGAAATGTCGGTTTCCGCCGTGTTTTTATCGGCGGGGCTCCCGCCCCGGAAAAGGTGGCGGATTGGTGAGTCGTGATAGGGTGGGCGGTACATTGTCTGTCGCCTGGCTGTTGGCGGTGACCGCCGCGCTGTTTGTTTGTTCCGCCGTGGCGGTCGGAGTGTTAAAGCGGCGGCTTGTGTTGGCGGTTCCCGCCAGGGTCAGAATTCCATTTTTTGGACCGCCAGCCTGTTGGCGGGTTGGCCGCCGCTTTAACACTGACCGCCAGTGTCAGAATGACCCCCTATATGTTGTAATGCTATCTGCATGTTCTGGCGATATATAGCGAGGGTCTGGTCTGGCCTACCCGCCCTAAAACCCCCCGAGGAGTTAATAAAACGTTGATGACACCCGTTGGCATCTATGGGCCACAATAACCACCCGCCTGGATGTGTCAGTGAAGCATTAAACGTACCATTCTGGACCCACTCATTGAGCTCATCTTTAGTTGCATTCATATATTTTTGCCAGTTGTCAAATTTTGCAGGGGCAGGTATACTGGGCATGTTTATTTCTCTGATTGTTGCTAAGCCTAAACAACTTGTTTGTTGCACTGTTTCATTTAAAAAGATCATTTGGACAAGGACGAGACATGCTCTAAACAATGTTTCCTTTACCTTGATCTGCTAATTTTTCGTTACCCAGACGCTTTTCAAATCAATTGATTTGGACCAATATTCATAACCTTCTAGTGATAACCGGGAAACAAAAGATTCCGAATATATGAATTTCCTATTGGTCAATAACATGTTTATATCCTTAGTG
Organism: Pleurodeles waltl; assembly: GCF_031143425.1. Classification (NCBI taxonomy): domain Eukaryota; kingdom Metazoa; phylum Chordata; class Amphibia; order Caudata; family Salamandridae; genus Pleurodeles; species Pleurodeles waltl. The sequence goes on from NC_090447.1 coordinate 1,341,384,271, forward strand.
GAAGGTACTTTAAAATAATATGACTCAGCATTCTTTTGATTGTGCCCAGGAAAATACGTAAACTTTTCAGTATAAGTTTTAGAACTCCCTTGCGGTGGAGTTGGACAATGTTTCCATTGCATGTAATTAAATATAGTTTTCAGGCTACTTGCCCTATGTACGAAGTGGTGCCCATAATAATTATAGCAAAATATATCACCATAATTTTCTTTGAATTTGTAAACATCTTCGTTTTCAAAGACAATATAATATTGCAATTCTGTCATCATCGAATCAACTGTTTTCACATCCCAATCATCAGATACAATGCCTGGTATTACTATATCATTCATTGATAATTTGAACACATACTGTATTTGAATAATTTCTGTGGAACCATATATATCAAACATTACTTTTTCCCAAACAATCCCATCAGGAATTGGCACTGCGGAAATATTCACAAAGGATAAGTCTCTTCGGACCATATGTGATGAAAAATGTGGTTTCAAAACCTCCTCCACCTGTTCAACCGCTGATCTTTCGGGAAGAAAATGACCATGTATTAATAAGAAAAAGGTAATAACAGAACCAATCCAAAGGAGAAAGGCTAGGACAGTCAGAGAAAGCCATACATAGTTCCATGGAAAAATGAAATATGTTTCTTTAAGCCAATTTTTTAGCTTACGTGCACTTGACAAATCAGCTGTCGAAGAGGCGAATGAGTCTGAGAAATCATCGGGGAAGTCGGCAAAGTAACCAGAGGCAATTCGTGCAAATGGCGTACCCGTTTTCAGTGGTGGAGTTGGTGTTTCCTGTGGTGGCACGCTATAGACGGCACCATCCGTTTGGCTTGTAGTCGAGTTTACTTGTTCAAACGTTTCTAAATTAGTTGATGTTAGTGGAACTAATGCAAGATCATCTTCCACCCTCCCCAAGTTCGGAGAGGTATCAGTGTTGGTATAAACAACTTGTAGCGGAACTTCTTCTCCAGTAGTGAGAGGGATTCAGGAACTGTTTCTGCTGCCTCCATGCCAGGACCATCAAGATCCGGAACAAGCATTCGGTTTTCGAACAGGCACTCATATGAAGTACGACCCCCCAGGGACCTTCTAGGCAGGTTATTTAGTGCTCTCTGGACTCCATACAGGTGATTGAGCCAACTACGACCCATACCTAAGACTCTGGCTGTTAAGGATTGCTTTAAATCGTGGTTTAATCGCTCCACAACACTATTTCCCTCAGGATGAAATGGAGACGAGTACTGCAGTTGGACCCCCAACAAAGCCATGGTGTCCCTGAATGCCCTTGAGGCAAAAGCAGGGCCCTGGTCCGAATGGAATGCCGCAACTGCATATGTACCGATAAAGACTCGCAAATCTTTAATAACAGTCTGAGCGTCAGCCGAGCGTTGTGGCCACACCCATACAAATCTGGAGCATGAATCAACAGCGACTAATATGTATTTGTATGCACTATCAGATGATAGAGGAACGCAGTGGTCCAAGTACACACACTGTAATGGTTTGTTTGAAATTAAGAGGGGTGTCTGCGGCGGGCGCTTGGCCGTGGAAACTTGAATTTGTTGACAGATGTCACAACAAAGGACATTCTGCTTAGTCTCTTTATAGAGACCTGGCCACCAATAACGGGCCGGTAAGATTAAAATTGTAGCCGCCACACCAGCATGTGCAGATGCCACCCCCTCATGTGCTGCTTTGATCAATTGTGGTCTTATATCTTCGTTAGGGACGTCTCGTACGCCTACGCCTGGTATTTTAACGTTCAGCATACTTCCCATATGGTATTGATATTTGTTAAGAAGTCCTTTAGGATGGGGCGTACCATCAGCCGTAGCTTTTACCGCTGCCCAAATGTCTGCGTCTGGTTTGGAACTCGAGCGAGTCACTGCAGCTACAGTGGCTACTGCCACTGCTGACTTTGCGGCTTCATCAGCCAATGTATTTCCAGCAACGTGTATTCCAACGCGCTGGTGTCCAAGTGTATGCACAGCATGGACATTCGGTAGCGTCTCTTTCAGATCCGCTACTTTCCCGCATGGTAGTCTGTGTTTAATGGTGTTGCCTTTGGAGTCTCTAAACCCATTCTGGCGCCAATAATGCAGGTATTCATTAAAAGACTGGACACAATAATATGAATCACAAACAATCAGCGTAGGCTGTGCTGGATCCATGTGTTCCAGTGCCATAAGCAGAGCTTTTAGCTCAGCCAATTGTGCTGTACAATCCCCTAGGGTCTGTGTAAAGGTATGTAGAGGACAAAATGTATCCCCTTCCATATAGCCACTTACGACTGTGCAAGCAGCAGAATATTGATGTTTAGTTCCAATTGCAGGTTGTGCAGAGCCATCGGTGTACATGACTCTATGATACTGATCAATAGGCAAGACACTTGCTGGAACTGGATATTCTACTTCATATTGTAGGAATTCCTGGGTTTGTAACTTTGGGTCAAAAATGTAGTCTACATCAGTGGCTGTTAATGACGTAGCCCATTGTATCCAACGTGGATGTAGTGCTTTTGCATTTGTAACGCTAGCTTTTGTAACAGCTTCTAGGGCTGGGACTGGAAAAACAACAACAATGCGTTTTCCTTGGGCAAGAGGTCTTTCTTTAATAACAGCCATCTGCACAGCGGTGAGAATTTTCTCTGTGGGAGCAAAGCATTATTCAGCTACTGAATACAAATGTGATTTGTATGCAATCGTGACTGTCTCACCTTCATTAAATGTACCATAGGTGAAACCAATGGCCCCAGCTACTACCCTGATGACTAAATGTGTTTTGTTGTCCCTTGTGTGTAAATGTTGTGCTGCAAGCATGTCTGTATGCAATTCTCTAAGAATGCGTGCATGTTCAGTTGTCCAGAATTTACTTGAAAACTCGGGACGTATTAAGTCATATTAAGGTTTTATGCGCGTAGCATAATCTGGAATATAGGTTCTGCCAAAATTTAAGAAACCCAATAATGATTGGAGTTTTTTAATCGTATTCGGTGGTTGTAACTGTGCGCATTTTTCTAAAAATTGTGGCGCTAGGCTCTTCCCTTCACTTGACAGCTCATAACCTATAAACAGGACACTGAGGAAGGCAATTTTTGTTTTTTTGAAGTTAAATTTGTAGCCAAATTTGGCAAACCCTACAACAATGCGGGCTACCCATCTTCAATGTTGTAGTAACTCATCATCCGTGAGATATATATCATCTACATAGGACAATGCTTCAGGGTCAATCTCGTGTAAACTGGCAGTGACACGAGCCGCGAACAGTCCTGGGCTGTTCTTATATCCCTGAAGTAAACGACAGAATTTTCTGAGAGCCTAGGGCGCTAAAGCTTGTTAGGTCCCTGCTTTCAGGTGCTATATTCTGGCAGAAAAACCCATTTGAAATGTCTAATGTTGTTTTGTATTTTTTACGCACTATGTTGTTCATTAGTGCAGTGCTACGTGAATTTTGTATAGCATAGGTGCGTGTATGACTGTTTAAATGTCGGTAGTCTAAGACTATTCTGTATGAATGGTCCGGTTTAGCTATGGGGAATAAAGGGTTATTCATTGGCGAGACACAGGGTTCAATCACACCCTGGTACTCTAATTGCGTGAGTATTTCTAACGATGGTGCTTTTGCTTCATGTTTTATAGGATACTGCGGTTGTGGCTGAGGTTCACTTTTAATTGGAATTACATGGTAGGGGGAGTCTTTATCCCACCCCACGTGATTTCTGTATGATGCAGGCACTTGTGCTAGAGCCCATTCAGTGGAATAGGATTCAGCCAGCTCCTCTGGAACAAGGGGGGGAAGGAAGGCTTAATGACATCTTCTCCATATGGGCAGGTACGGACAAAGTCAGGCGGCCAATCTTGTTCGGCCAACAAGACATCATACACTTTTACTATGTGATCCCAAAAAATTGCGTTTATTGTGCGTTCAATGTATCCTTCTAATTGCAGCGTCACTTTGTACACCCTCTCAGGCTTGGAGTCACGCATGTCCGCTGTTTCTACTTGTATAAAGACACCAGTTGCTTTCACCTCCAGATGCTCCAGAAAATTCCGGCGAACTATTGTGACCTCTGCCGCGCTGTCTAGCAGTGCTAGAGCCCAATTCTTGTACTTCAAGAAAACCCTCTTCCTGTGTGGCATGTCGGACTGCGACTGCTGCTACTTTTTTCTTTTTACATTGTTGCTTTTGTTGGGCAGGTTTCTCTTCCTTTTTAACAGAAACCTCCGAAGAGCGTTGTGATTCCTGTCTCGGTTTCACGTACTCTGTTCTTTGCTCTGATCGCCCACCTCTCTCATTTCTCTTTTCCGATGAGTCCTGAAAGGAACGAGATTGGCGTGTATCAGTATATTGATATCTATTAGGCGTTTTGATATTATCTCTATTTCTGAGATTATACCTAATCTGTGGGGTCTCCGTACGTGGACATTCTTTTTTAGGCGTTTGTTGCTTTTTATCCCAGCGTTTCTTATTACCCTCAGGTTGTTGTTTGGAATTATCTTTATTTGATTTACCCTGAAATTGAGGTTTTTGTGGTCTGGCCCCTAAGCTATCTCGACCGATACTTGAATATGTTTCCGCTAATATTTTAGGCAGCTCTCGTTCTTGGTCTTGAGCCCTATTAGGAGAGCATATAGTCAAGAACTCTATTATGAACATGTACTTGCTTACAGTGATTGTAAAAATGTTGTTTTGTGCAAATTTAATCCCTTTAGTTTTTGTTCTATCTTAAAACACTTTAGTTTAAAACTGTCGCTTGATTAGAACTGACAGTTCTTTGGTATTTGCACACCAAAAGCTACATGCTCCTTTTTCATGTTCCTATTTTTAGTACATTTGATGTGTCAATAATTCCTTAGGTCATTATTAGAGGTTCAAATGTATCTCAATTATGGTATGTTACTTACTTGGGTGAGTTATTTCACTGTGCCATTGCTCCATGTCGCTGATGAGCCTTGATGAGAAAGTATGCACTTTTGGACTCCAGTATGAACACGTACTCGCTAAGAATGATTGCAAAAATGTTGTTTTACGCAAAACTAATTTTTTTCGTTCTAAGATAAAAAACATTTTACACGGTTACACACCGCCAGGATATCCAGCACGGTCGGACCACCACTAAAACCCTGGCGGAAATGACCAGTATAAAAGGAGACACTCACCTTCAGGAACACAGACACGTCCGTAGCTGCCATTGTACCTGAACTCTTCCCACTGTTCCTGACCACCCTACAACTCCAGAACCAGCGACGAAGACAACAACCATAAGTACACCTGTCGCGTAGGCTCTCATTATTCTAATGAGACTACTGGATTTTTAGCAGCAAGATTGCCCACAGTGTGGGAGACTGAGTCTAACCCACGGTGGGTGACACCTGTCGCTCCAAATCTGGGCTTTGCTCTGGCTAACTAGCAGTGCCTCATCCCTCCAGAAAGGTAGAGATGATTGGGCAGCCGAGCGCATGACATATCGTACTTCTCAGGGAAGTCGTGGTCACTCAGGTTGCATCCGGTTCTCTCATTCACGATTCGGTCCCATACATAAATGACAATAAGAGCAGTATAAGTTTTAAAGATTGGTTTAATAAAACAACTGAATTTTAGATAGCAAAGCGTGAGATGCAATAACCAGAACGACACAACACAACAATATTAAAATGGTGACGATGAGAGTGAAGCATAAGAATAATGCTATCATATTGCCACTAGAATCGATGGACTATTTCCTATCTAAATCATATTTTGAGCTCGTCATGTTAAGCTCTAATCCTGCCTTTCAGGTTCCCCTGGGAGGACATCAACCCTCATACCTGAGCAAAGGCCTGTAATCTGTGTCAGCATCTGCAGCAAAGCATTCAGCATACAGTTGTGGTTCCCTGGCTGGAATCTCCCTGTTGATGTGTAATGGGACTAGAAAGTGTTTTTATAATTAACACAGCTGATGTTCTAAGAAAACCCTACGTAAGGATGTGTATTTTCTACGAATGTTGGAGGCTAAACTTCTACCACGTTTACCGACAATGTACCAGACTGTAGCCTTGACTGAAGCACAGAGTGGTCAAGAATGTGTTGTTTGAGAACACAGTGCTAGACTAAGCAAAACAGTTAGATAGAAGAAATTAAAACAAGACCGTAAAACTGGTTATTGTAAAAATAACAATGAGAAGCTGAATAAACTATATCTAGGTCAAGGTGCACAGCGGCCTAGTGCAATATACTAACGTGCATGGAGCTATAACTAAAATGGCTACACAACACACCCACCTAACACACACTGGAGAGAAAGGCATCAGTACACATCCACACATAGCACACACATTGGGGACAGCGAGCGACGGCCACACAGGCAAACTAACAGCTGCACCAACACACATGCACACACCAATATAAACACACTCACACACAATTACTGCACAATGCCACTCAACACCATCACAACTCATCACACTGAGTAGAAAGCACAAGGAAACCACACAACACATGCTGCAACACAATCACATCACATACACAAAGCATACACATACCAAATTGCACAAATACAACACATCCATCATGAAGGAAAGGCAGGACAAGTATGTCTCCATCGAGACCAACAGGCAGTTGGCCCATATATATTAGATGGAAAGATATTAAATTCTCCAAAAATTTACAAATTGGGTCAACTGGCCAGTCCAAATAGTCCATGTGCCACCAGGCACATATGGCACTTTTGAATGCCCCAATTTGACTCCTGACTGCAAAGTGGCCTCTACATGGTAGGGGCATCAAGGGGGCAGGCAGGCATGATGGGGTGGTGATTGTGAGAGTGGTACGGAAAACTCATGAAGGAATCTTTTTTTAGGTACACAAGGGCGGTCACGGGAAAAGCGTTTGGTAGTGGAGAGAGAGGGAGAGTTTGTGCGGTGTGTACGTGCAGGTGTCTTAGGTGCAGGTGCGTGGGTGGAAGGCATGTGTGTACTGGGTGTCTGTTGGGTGTGTGACTGCTGGCGTGTAAGTGTTTTGGGAGGACGGGGAAGGAGCTGCAGGGAGATGCCATGATGGATGGGTGACTGTCTGTTGGGGTGGTGCCTGCAGGTAAGTTGGATGTGCTGCATGTGTGGGTGTTGGTAGTTGTGGTGAGTGTGCATGTGGTGAATGAGGTGGATGTATGTGGGTCTAGAAGTGTGGAAACTGTGGGTATGATGGGACTAGTGGCTGGATCAGGGGGTGCTGGTGTTGTGCCAGCAGGTGTGAGTTGTGTAGTGTCAGTGAAGGAGGGGGTGGTGTGGGGGTCAGTGTAGGGAGTGGATGTTGTTGTATGTACAGGTGGGTGTTGCCTGTGTGCATGCCGGTGGTGGGTGTAGTGGTGCTTGTGTTTGTCACTGCAGCAGGGCTGACTGGGGCAGGGGCAGAGGTGCCTACGGTGAAGGAGACGCCCACCTTTTTGGGTGAGCGGGCACGGGCAACTGGATGGGGAGCTACTGGAAGGGTGATGCTAATAAGGGGGTGGTGGACACAAACAGTGCAACGGTGGTCCCCGGTGGGTCCGCCACCATCAGGGAGTGTCCACTGGAGGAAGTATCCGATAATGATGTTGAAGAACCGGTCTCCCCGTGGCACTCCCGACCCACTGGGTCCTTTGGCCTGGCTGGATCCAGCTTCCTGGGTCCCATGGACTGCCGCATCCCGACTCACCTGTGCCCCTTCTCCTTCACCAGATGATGCTGATGCACACAAAAGGAGATAAAGGGGGAATGAAAAAGAGAGGTAGGGAAACGGTCAGAACCTAACTCTCATTGACATGAATGAACATGTACATATCACACTTTACATCTCATGTCAAGGAATGCCATTGCCAAGGTACTACAAGTCTGCCAATACCTATTGCACATGCAAAGCTGTAAGTCTTAGTTTACATCATATGTGCACACAGCTAGGAATATGGACATGTGGAGACTTGACTTTGCTGTACTACTAGGATATGCCTAGAACATATGACAATTCACATGGAGTCCTTAAGTTGTCATATCGTATAGGTCCCTGGGCCATCCTCTGAACTAGTAGCACTCCATTTTAGTTAGACCTAGTCGACACACTGATATCTAAATGAGCAGCACTTGCTGTACTATCAGCCCTCATCTCAGAGCCTTTAGCAGTATCCCATTGTTGTGTCACATCCCTGAACTTTGACTGTGAGGCATGATTGCATAGCCAGCTATCAGTCCAATACTCCAGTCATTTGAGGCCCTTCTCATGGAGGACATGTTGAGCCAGACCCACATAAGTCAATGGCAGCTACTGTACCATGACAATGTAAACACAGTTGCAGTAGGGGACTTACATACATGGAATAGCATTGACAGCTCTGATACAAAAATGGATTTGTATGGAGCTGGCCAGACAGAATTAATAGGGTGCCAAAACAGGCCCACCCATGTCAAGTTAGGAAGTTCACTTCACTAGCACCATTGCCTTGTCACACTTACTCCATGGTTACCCTGGCAGGGTAACTGATGCATATGGTCGATGTGTACCTAACAGTGTACACATTCCCAGTATGCAGACACCCAATCCCATTCAAGGCCTGTCAGGTGGCATTTTACAGTCAATACTTACCCCTTTGTGGCTGCTGTGCTGCCCTCAAGCGCCCATCCACCACAGGATAGGCCACTGCCAAAATGCGGGCTATTAGGGGGGGTCACGGTCTGATGGGCACCCTTCCCTCATTGCACGGACATCCCCTGCTGGGCCTCCGCGATCTTCCAGGCCCAGCCTCTCAGGTCCTCCCACCACTTTCTGCAATTGGTGCTCCGCCGGCTAAGGACCCCCATGATCCGCACTTTCTTGGCGATCATCCTTTAAAGCACCTCTTCTGATGGGCGCTGACCTGGATGGGTGACACAGACAGAAGAAGAATGTGATTAGGAGTGGCACTACATCGACAGCAGTGGCATATATAAACCACCCACACACATCTCCATCCATATCTATCCAAATGGATCATACTCATTATATCCATGCCCACAGCATGCATGCACACCGTGGCGGGTATGGCACAGCCACTCACAGCGACACACCCCTATCACACACGCCAATGGCATGGGGCTCACCTGTTCCTCTGGTGCCCCATACAGCTGTCATAGAGGGGTAAGACCCCTTCAACCAGTTTCTCCAGTTCTTCCTCAGTAAAGGCCGGGGCCCTATCACCTGCAGGACCTGGCATAATGGCTCCCAGAGAGAGAACACAGCAGCTCACGAAGTGGAAGTCTTGCTTGCAGGAGTGTCAGGAGTAAAGTGAGATAGTTTGCAGTAAATGGCAGTCTCGGCCACCACATACTGGACCGTCACCACAGCGGTGATCATCATTGGCCCCAGTCCCCATAAGCAACAATGGCAACCAATGAGAAGTTACACAGGGGTTATGACCGCATACCGCCATGACGGCAAACACCGGAGGAATTGCATCACTTCCACCTTTCCTGTGCTGCTAGATAGGCGGTGGCTGCCATTGTATGTACAGTTAATGGGTTTATCTGAGAAATGTAAGTGCGTCATGACACTGAACTGTCCCAATTAGTGCACAGGCCCATGTATGTACGTCACACACAGCCACATACATGTGGGATACAATACATATGTAACATGAAGTGAATATGCCCCTACATGCTGGCCCATTGGCTGTTTTGCTACCTATATCACCGTTATATGTACATACATGTTCCGTGTGGCACACACATGTGCACACAGCCTGCACCATCACACATGTATTGGTTGACACATACCATGTACAGGACCAGTTATTGCCAGCATGCATGCCATTAATGACACTCCTACATACCCTATGTAGTTACTGTCACCCGTTCAGTCATGTCTGCATTGTTTAGTGTGTATCACAATATATTGGACTGATAACATGTTTGACCTGCACATCACATGAAACAATATTTCCCTCTCCATCCTAGATACCATGTAATGAGGAGAATGAGGAATGAACCAGTGTACTGCCCGGTAGTCAACCTCACCACCTTGGAGGAAAGACACATCATGCAGACTTACAGATTGAATGGTTTCACCATCATGGAACTCTGTATTCAGTTGGGGGCTGATCTAATGCCTGCTAACCGCAATCCCAATGCCCTCCCTCCCATGGACCAAGTGTTGTTGGTGCTGCACTTCCTTGATAAAGGGTCCTTCCAGTTTACAGTGGGCTTGGCTGCTGGGATGTCACAGCCCATGGTTAGCATTGTGTTGTGGGATATACTGCCAGCTGGACAGTTACAGCTTGTTTCCCCCCAGTGGATTTGGCCACTGTGAAGGCTGAATTCTATGAGCTGGGACACGTCCCTCATACATCAGGGCTATTGATGGAGCACATATTGGTTTGGTTCCTCCAAGTGTCAACTAACAGATCTATCGGAACTTGGAAAACGTCCACTCTAAAAACATGCAGGTGGTGTGCTTGGCGGACCAGTACATCTCCCAGGTGACTGCATGAAGTCTACATAAGGAGAAACAGCAATATCCCAAACATGATGGCACTTCTACAATGAGAGAGGGCTTGCCTAATTAGTAGGTATCTGTGTGGATGTGTGTCTCTGTTGTTACACCTGTTTATGCTATCTCCCATGTCTCTGTATCTGGTTTCTAACTGGTTCTGCCTCTATTCATACAGGAGACTCTGGATATCCTAACCTTCCCTGGCTGTTGACACAAGTAAGGTACCCTGCCTCTAATGCAGAGACATATTACAACGAGGCCCATGGTAGGATGCGGTGTGTGATTGAAGGACATTTGGCCTACTCAAAGCAAGATTTAGATGTCTCAGGAGGTGCCCTCCTCTATAGTACCCAAAAGGTGTGTAAGATAATTGTTGCCTGCTGCATGCTCCATAATCTGGCCCTCAGACGTCACATCCAATTACTGGCAGATGAGGAGGTGGCTGCTGGATCTGTGGGTGGTGGTGGACACATGAAGAGTGATGAGGAGACAGATGAGGATTGTGCAGCTGAGTCCAGGACGGGGCTGATCAATCAGTACTTCCAATGACCTACAGGTATGTTGTCTGTGTGATTTTTCAAATTACAGCTTAGCACTTGGATACAATGAAATGTCCATCCTGGACAGGTTTATCAGTGGAGATTCCACATTTACTCTTCCCATATGTGGCTGAAGAAGGACGACTGATTGTATGCCGGGACCAGTGTACGTGGTCAACACACTGCCATTTGACCATAGGTTGGCAGGTTTTCATCTACTTGCAACAATCATGTTATGTGCAATGTGTGATGTCATCTCTTGTACAGAAGTGAGGCAGGCTATGGAATGTATGAAGAGTTTCATTACATATCCTACCTTCTGGTTGTGTCATTGATAGGCAAGTTGTATCTGATTAAAGTTGGAGGTGTGGTTAACAGCCCACTCCAGATGTCAGCTACATGTTTTTGGTTATGAAATTAATGTATTTTTTGATGTAGAGGGGCAATGTGATGTGCCCTGTTTCCAAGGCATATGACAATGGCCATCACGGCAAGTTCCGGCTTATATGCATACAGTGGCACCTTGACTCACATCCTGATTTGTGTCCTTTTGTTGTATTATTTACAGATTGGACTACTGGGCCTACTCTGTTGTGTGCCTGGGCTACTGACTCGCCTCTGATACCACTAATAAGCCATCTGTGATGTCCTAAGTTCCCTGCAGAGGATGCATACCTCTACTGTGATTTGCACTGGATGTGGGTTGATGGGTGGTATGTGACATGTCATTTAAGTTTGTTAACATTTACACATCATGCAATTAAGACACATATGCATTTTCTATGCTCTACAGTGTTTATTGTGCATATTGGGTTCAACAGTTGATGAGTGAGGTCATGCTGGACGAAATCTTCCTAGTGGATGGGCTACCTGTAGGTACTACAGGTCCAGTGTCCAAAGGCCATAGGAAAAGTTGAGATATGGCATTGAACAGTCAACAAGGTGTGTAGTGGCACTCAAGGGAGAATGTTCAGGGGAGGTTTACTTCCTGGTGGTAGTTTTTGTCTTAGCATCTGCTCCAGCAGAATGCCTGGATGGACAACCACTTTTTCGGGGGAGGTTCCTCTGCTACACATGGAGGGGTGTCATTTGCCTGTGGGGTCCTCAGGCAGGTCCACCAATCCACTGGCTGCCATAGTAGTAGATGACTCAGATGCTTGCTAATGGAAGGGGCTTGCTTGTTGATGGAGGTGGGTTGCAGGATGTTGGGGAGGTCCCTGAGCACCCCTGCAATGGTGGCCATGGAGACATTGAGAATCTGACTCTGCTGTATGGCCTACTGGTGGTATTCCCTTTGCAGCCTTTGGTTTCCCCCAAGATGGCGATTATTTGGCCCATCTTTTCCTGGGATTGCTGGTATGCACCCAGGACTTGTAAAATGAACTCCTGGTCAGTTGGCTCCCTTGGCTGCTCCGTCCTCTGGCCCACAGGTGCCCTCCCACAATCCCTGCCCCCTGTGCCTGTGTCACAGGCATGCTGTGCCCACTCCCAGTGTCATCATTTGTCTTAGGTTTGAGGGTTTGACTCTGGTCCCTTCACTGTGGGGCACACAATTGATTGTCCTGTCCTTGTGACACAGGTCTGGGGACGAGGGGTTGGCTGTGATGTTGTTGCCACTAGGTGGGGGGGGTTGGTTGTGGGGAGGGTGAGGCTGGGAGTGGAGGACTGACCAGATGCCCCCAATGGGTCAGGTAAGTTATCCCTGTCCTTGCATCCTGAGGTGTAGTCGTCACTGGGGCTTTGATCCTGGGGAGGGCTGACTGTCTCTGGCATTGTCTCCATGGTGCAAGCGTCTGGGGTACCTGTGAAAGGAGTGGAAGAGTGTTGCCTGGTGAATGTGTGATTGGTAGTCTGTTTGTCTGATGCATGCAGTGACTTCACTTGACTCCCACTTATGGCAAATGACAGATGCAGCACTGAAGGAATTGTTTGTGGATTGTGAGGGGGATGATTTGTTACATTGTGAAATTGGGCATGGGAATTGCATAGCTGTCATTGCCGTGAGTTTTCCTCATTCTAAGCACCCAGTTGGTGTAGGGGGTACAAGGGTTGTACATACAGGTGTTGTATTGTGCAGTCCAGTTAACGGGTATTGCAGCGGATGTGCAGGTGTATTGTGGGAGTCGTAGTGTTTGTTATTGGCATTGCTGTCCGTTCACTTGGGAGGGACTGTGTGGGCACTGTGGCGGGGTGTTGTTGTTACATGCAGGGGAGGGGCATTGGGTGATTGGGTGTGGGATGGAGTGGTTGATAGGGTGATTTGGGGAGTGATAGGGTGGTGAGAAAGCATGCTGGACAGGAGTAGTTGGTGCCAGGGGAGTGCTAGTGATTTACCAGACTCCAGTCCTCCTGGTATTCCAGTCAGGCCCTCAGGATGCAGTGTTGCCAAGACCTTCACTTCCAGTGATACAAACTCTGGAGGAGAAGGTGGGGGGTCCACCCGCAGTTTTGTGAATGGTGATGCCATGGAGCCTACCTTCCCCCGTAAGTGGTTCCACCTCTTCCTGATGTCCTCCCTTGTGCGTGGATGGTTGCCAACTGAGTTTACCCTGTTGACAATTCGCTGCCATAACTCAATTTTCCTGGCTATGGAGGTTTGCTGTACCTATGCTCCGAACAGTTGTGGCTCTACCCTGATGATTTCATCAACCATGACCCTCAGCTTTTGACGTGACGTGGTTGTGTTGTGGGTGGTGGTGTGTGTTGTGTGCAAGAGTGCAGTGTGTGGTGGTTGATGTAGTGGGGGTGTTTGGTTATATGCACTGTTATTATGTGGTGTTTTGGTGCAGAGGAGATGTGTGTATTGTGTGGCTATTGCAGTGGTGTGGTGAGTGATACGTGTGTAGTGTGATGGTGGCTATGGTATTGAAGTGCTGTGTCTTCCGTGTGTGCGCTCCTCTCTGTCAGTATGTGTTTCTCTGTTTGCAAAGGTCTATAGGTGTGTGTCCGGGTGTGTTATATGGTGCAGTGAGCAGGTGTGTGTGGTGTGTACAGTATATGTGTCTCAGGTGTGGGGTATTTGTACTGTCCAAAGTAGTGGTGTGTTCTGGCTGAGTTGAGTGTTTGAGCGCAGCTGTTCGGACCGCCAGTAGTTTACTGCAACTACCGCTGTGCTAATTTGTGGGTCATAATATGGAGGACGGGATGTGGTCGGTGTGGCGGTGCTGGTGGTGGGATCACCTCTTTCCCACCCTGAGTTGTACTGGCGGTGTCGGATTTGTGGCTGTATTTTGGCAGTCTTCATTGTGGACTCTTAATACAGCGGGCGGGATAACACCAACACTGGTGGTGTTTTGGCGCCCGCAACTGTCGTGGTCTTTCCAAAAGACCGCCAAAGTCGTAATGAGGACCATAGTGTTGCCATAGTGTTGCACCACCCTGTATGTGATGTGTTCCTTATCACACTGTAATCTAAAAAAAAAAACACTGAGGCCACAAATTCTAATTGTATTAAGTTCCAAGACTGATGACCCTGGCTGGTTCAGGTCTAGGTCTTTCTTGGCAACAACTATGTGCATAATCACCGCAGTAATAGATACATTGGTACATAGGCAGCGCACACTCACATAGGAGATTGCAACAGCTTCCGTACAATGACAGAAAGCACATAGATACAAAATGAACACGAAATGTCGCAGTTAAATATGTGCTTATGAACGCAAAGTCCCAATTCCTTTCTTTCCATAAATTAGCTTCTTCTTGGACTAGACAATGTGAGGCTTTCCTAGACGAGGGGGTTGCGATATAAGCTGTGTGAATAGTGCAATGTGCGTTTTTTGTTGAGAGAGAATTAGGAGGCTTGTGTAGTTAGTTTTTGGACATGCTCTTTTTTTTAAATATAATTTCTACTAATTCTCTTCTTACGTTGAACATTTCAATTTATGAACTGAGAACAGAGGGTTGTTTGGCAGTGTTAATCAGCCTGGCGTTCCCTTGGTCAGACGTTAGTGACAATGGTATTGGTGTTGTGCCTTGGCATTTGTGAGTTCCCGTTGGCTCCCTGATAGACTTTTGATATTGATTGGACAATTTTGCCATCAAGGCAAAAAGGGATTCGTCTAACGTCTGCCATAAGAAAATAATGCGGGCATTACGAGCTAAAAATTCACAATGAAGCCATGTGGCCCTGTCGAAACTATACGAGCTCAGCAAGGAAATCAGTTTCTCCCAATAGATGAGCAGACCTCAACTGAAGATTGGATTCTTATGAGGTAAAATAGCATGAAAAATGCAGCTGCGCACTCAGTAAATGGAAGCCTGTATAAGGTCACTGGCTGTAGGAGCCCCGGCGCAGTGATGGGCAACAGACTAAGGACGCGCACCAACAGCTTCCCTAGTCACATCCGAACGAAGAGCACGAAGATGGTTATTTCCTTGGTATCACGGAAAACGGCGGGATCTCTTTAAAAACCATACACGGTCTCGCTGTGGATGAAGAGGCAGCACATCACATGTCCCCCAAAGCTAATTTTCTGTCTTTAAAATTCTTACACGCCAATGCTCACATATTGTATGAAAAAGAAAAAAAACAATCTTTGGCATCTACCGATGCTACTAGCAAGTATAGACGGGGTGGGGAGAAATAAAAAAGGATTGTTTAAAATGCGCAAAGAAGGCGTGACTTAATGCTAAACAGAGAGATTGATGCAAAGAAGGTTTAAAGGAAGGAAGAACTGAAGGAAGGGCTAACGCAAGACGTGAGGGAGGAAAGAAGAAATAAAGGAAAATAGGTAGGCATGCAAGAAAGAAAGAAAGAAAGAAAGGAAAAAAGAAAGAAAGAAAGAAAGAAAGAAAGAAGGCAAGGTAGAAGGAAGCACACAAGGAACGAAGGAAAGGGAATGATGAAAGTAAGATGGATAAATAATAGAAGACATGAAGGGAGGAGGGAAGAAGGCAGAAGACAGAAGAAAGAAAGAACATTATTGAAGAAATAGAGAGAGGGGTGCTAGAATGAAAGGAAGTAGGAAGGAATTAAGAAAAGAAGAAATACATGACAGAAACAACGAATGAGATTAAGGACGGATGCAGGGAAACAAGAAGGAAATGAAGCAGGTAAGGGAAAACAAAGGAATGAAGGAAGAACAGAAGGTAGGAAGGAAGGACTGAACACATTGGCAAAGCAGACATACTTTATGGATAACTTAGAGGAAGACAGTATGTAAGGTAAAAAGAATGAAGGGAAGAAAGAGAGCAAGGTGAGGAAGGGAGGAGAATGGCAGAAAGGAGTGGAAAAGGAAAATAATGGAGAGAGGCACAGATAACTTGAGAGAAAGAGAGGGAGAGAGAGAAAGACAAGAAATAATGCATCGCTCCATTACAGCAATGATGCATCAAAACAGTTGCAATGCACAGGAATCCATAACAACACCATGGATGAGCCTTATTTACAGTATGGGGCACCATGGCGCAAGGGCCCAAGGTTCGTCAGAAATTCTGACGCATCTGTGGGAACCTTGACGTAATTATTTGGCCCAAACACTCGCATTGGTGAAGTTGGCCTCAGAACTGAGGCAACTTCAGTGATGCATCAGACTTTAGAGGTACTGCAGCAGTTTTTCAGAAAGTTCTTTCAAGTATCTAAAACTCACGCCCTAAGGTAACAATAACTCGCGCCCTCACCATGCACATTTGTCTCATCATAATTCAATTGCAAATGTTACTGTGAGAATATGTGGAGTAATTAGCTGTGCATAACTTTTGCAGTATGTATACAAATATACTATGATATTGAAAGACTCCCACACATTTTGGACACTAACACTACAAGTACCAGGATGCCTCTGCATGATCAAAAGGCAGGCTAATTGCAACAATGTGTGACTGCTAATCAGAACCACCTGAGGAAGACGAAAGTTGAAACGCGTTGTGGGATCTGATTAAATGCTTTAAAAGGAATCTGCCACAAGATGTTATCTTCATAAAACAAATATTGCTATACATCACCTCTGGGAGTGCATCGCAATCTGTGAAATAATATTAGGGTGTTTGGTCTCAATCTTGAGCTGGCACCAGCAGATTGAGTGCTCTGTACATAAGACCAGCTTGTTTAGACTATTATTTGAAGCAGAGCACCCGGTATCATTGTGAGGACGGTGGAATTGGTGAGATGGCAAGGGGATACTTATCTCTAGCGTTGGCATTTAACCGTGGAAGATGAGGAAATGGAACTGACTTCCAATGTGCCTGTGCCACTTTGAATTTCTTTATAAGTCTTCACATATACCGATGCGAATCGGGTTCAGAGTCCGGAGATTTTTGCTGATATAGCTTGAAGTCGTCAAAAATAGCAGCACAGGAAAGGCAAAGTGGTGAGTCTGATATTGTGCTACAGTGGGAGCATTGCTTTTGGAAACACACAAAGTAATGACTGTTGGAGAAAACTGCATTTGAAAATTGTGGCTATAGGGCCCTGTTTATGAATATTCTATTTAGGGCAGTATTAAAAATCAACACCAACGACAAAAATATACTGTGATCTTGAATGACTCCCACACATTTTGGACACTAACACTACAAGTACCAGGATGCCTCTGCATGATCAAAAGGCAGGCTAATTGCAACAACGTGTGACTGCTAATCAGAACCACCTGAGGAAGACGAAAGTTGAAATGTGTTTTGGGATCTGATTAAATGCTTTAAAAGGAATCTGCCACAAGGTGTTATCTTCATAAAATAAATATTGCTATACATCACCTCTGGGAGTGCAGCGCAATCTGTGAAATTATATATATAAATATATATACATATAGCCTAGTTAGGACCTAATTTTATTAGGCAGCAACTATCAACCTACCAACTCAATGTGTTTCAGAGATTGCTCTACTAACTCACAGGTCAAGTTTACAGTGAATACTTCCAAACCTGATTTAAAGTGGCGGTGAAATCAAACAAAGACGACAGACTATACCAGAATCAGTAAATTCCAAAGTCAAGTTACAGAGTCGCAATATTGCACTGATATCAAAGTGAATTGTGCATACATTTACATTACGTTTATAAATAGAAGTTCTTCACAAACTATGTATATGTCTCTGACAGTAACATGTTAAAACATGTTAATCAGATTATCCTCTCATTTTACCCCCTCTACTTTTCTGATTGCTTTTTGAATGGTGTTTGGGGTTTAATCTCTTTCAGATAACTTTTTGGTAATGATGTATTTTTCTTCTTTGAAGGCTAGCATGGTACTACTGTGTGAAAGTCATCCTTTTGGCCATGATCTCCCCCATTGTTAGACTGATACTGGTGGTTACTGATATTTGCTGTGTCCTAAGCTCTGCTAACCAGGCCCAGGGCCCTTGCTCTTGTTAAAAGGTATATGCAAGTTAGGCATTATATTATAATTGTAATTGGCTTTGACAACCTACCTGTAAGTCCATAGTATATTGTAGGGCATGTAGGTTTAGGGACCCCAGTGGAGTTAGGGCACCCATGGGTGCACTGCTGTCATGTCTGTTGTCATTTTGAAGACAGGCCTACCTTGCTGGCTGCTTTTAAAATAAAATGAACCCCAAATTTGACTTTGAGATTAAAAGTACTTCCAACGTCTTAAACTACCTAATTTGAACCTATACGTCACCCATAAAGTATGTCCCATGGGCCGCAGGGGTTTGGTGCAGTGTAAATATAAGCAGGGATACTACAAGAGCTGATTTATAAGCCCTGGTTAGGTTAGTTTGTCCCTATTGCAGTACCTTAGCTCCATAGGCTAACAGTGGAAGGCTTTATTTTAAAATAGTATAGTCTTATTTTTGATAGGGAAGAGCTAACTATGTCATGCATGATATCAAAATAATAATTAGAATAAATCCAACAACTTGCCAATGTTAGATTTACTACACCTATTAAAGGGAAATAGTTTTAGCACTCTTTCAAATAAAGTTACCTAAATCAGCCCTGTAGTAACCTTTCCTGACGGGTCATTCTCTGGCAGGATGAGTCCAGCTACCTTAATAAGGTATGAAGTGGCCTGGGCTGAAACAAAGGAAGCATGTGGTGGGTTGAGATCTGCAACAGCAGATGGTAGAGCAGGAAGAGGGTATGGTTGCCAAACTGGTCTTCATAGGAGGGAAAGACACTTGGGACAAAAACCAGACCCCCCCCCACATTTCCAGCAGCCCAGTCAGATGTGAGCCCCTGTAGACAATGGGGCTGGAAGGGGAATGTTAGGGAATCTTAGCCACATCAGTGAGGGGACTTAGCCAAATCTAACCTCCCATGAGAGAGTTTCTCCACCTTGGATTTTTAAGGAACAGTGTTTCTGGAATTGAATTTTGCCACACATCACAGAATGTGGTAATCCCATAAGGTGGTACCCTGCATCATATGGCTCAGCGGTGCCCCCCACTTGCTATCCCAGGAGCATGAATAATTATGGAAGAGCTACACAGCAACTCGGATCCCTGCTGGAAGACAATTAGAAGAAGAAGGATTGCCCTGCTGAACCCCTGGTCTACACCTGAAGGACTGTACCGACAAGGACTGTACCAGCTGCACACTCTGGGCTTCACCACAAAAAGGACTTTACCATGCTTCTCAAGATTCATGAATGGATTCCCTGTAAGCAACAGGTACAAAGGAGCTACCAAGAGTCCTGTGCATCTAGTCCTGCAAGAAGAGGCTAGCCGACCAGCATCCAGTGGCCTTTTGAGGATTCTGCCCAGGTGTGTTCTGGGCTCTGTAGTCCCAACTCCCAAGGAAAAACTCAGAGCTTCTAGAATCTTGGACCAAATTTGTGGACACTGCAAGACT
This sequence comes from Pleurodeles waltl, assembly GCF_031143425.1. Lineage (NCBI taxonomy): Eukaryota > Metazoa > Chordata > Amphibia > Caudata > Salamandridae > Pleurodeles > Pleurodeles waltl. The sequence goes on from NC_090447.1 coordinate 1,341,404,036, forward strand.
CCCCAAAAGACTTCTGGATGAAGATCCAGATGTTTGGAGCAACTTTCTAAAAAAAACTCCACAAGGTGACCAACCCATCCCCAAGAGTCTTCCACTCAATGCATCCGACTTGGGTGTTGGCCATCGCGGTCGGCCTCAAACTTTAACTTTTCCCCAGTTGAGCGCGACCAGATGTCCATGGTTGGCGATTTCTGCTTTTAGACACTAGAAAACATATTTTTACATTTAATCTTAAACAATTCATAGCTTCAGTTCCCTACATTGGACTTTTTTTGTTTTGGTAGTACTTTAAAGATAAAAATATTTTCTATTTTTATAATTTGGTGTTTGAATTTTATTATGTGTTGTGTTTTACTTATTTACTGTATTGTTGATATTAAATGCTATACACACTTGTCTCCTAAGTTAAGCTTATTTGGGTTCAGCAAGGATTAATTTATTGAGGCCTTGACTGACCTTAGGTGAGATTGTGGCCTATTATTAATTGTAGGTGCCTACCTGCCCCTACTAATAATCCACTTTTCAACTACTACAGTTTCTCTTTTCCCATAAGAGTTCCCCATATGGGATACTCTGTGTCGAATTTCTTGGATGATGACTTTACGTGTGGAAAAGACTTGGAAGAGATGATACTCTGATTAAAGGTCAAAAGATTGAGAAAGAATCCTAGACAATTAGGTCCATCACCACCTCAATCAATCAACCAAACAATATTTGTAAAGCATAACTAACCACCTTCGAGGGTATCCAGGCCCTTGCTGGTCTAAGTGGCTCATTCGAATAGCCAGGTCTTGAGAGAACTACAATGTTCTGGTGGGGGAGGGGAGGTTCAGAGATGGTTGGGAAGGCTGTTCCAGGTTTTTGCTACAATGTGGGAGAAGACAGATCCTCCACTTCTGCTTCATTGAATGTGTGGAGTGTGGGCAAGTGATAGGGAGGCAGTGCCTTGTCTTCTTGGTTGGTGGTGGTTCAGGTGATGATTAATGTAGCTGGGTCCTTGGTTGTTTGGAGCTTGGTGTGCATGTGCCAGTAGCTTGAATACACACCTCTTCTGCATGGGGAGCCAGTGAAGTCATCTGAGATGTGGTGTGATGTGGGATCATCGGGGAAGATCAAGGATGAGTCTGGCTGTGGTGTTCTGGATGGTCTGAAGTCTTTGCATGAGTGTTGAGGTGATTTCTACGTAGAGAGCGTTGCCTTAGTTTAGTTGACTGGTGAGGAGGGCCTGTGTCATGGTGCGTCATGTGTGCGGTAAAAGCCCCTTGGGGATCTTACATAGCATGTGCAGAGTGAAAAAGCAGGAAAAGGAGATGGCATTCATTTGTGATTCCATGGTGAGCTTGTTGTCATTGATGATTCTGAGGTTTCTGGCATGTTGGTTGGGAGTGTACGCAGGGCAAAGTTCTGAAGGCCACAAGGAGTCGTTCCTTGGGTTGATACTCTTGCCGAACATCAGAAATTTTGTCTTGTATGTGTTTAGCTGCAGGCAGATGTCTTTCATTTAGTCAGCAATGCTTGCCATGCATCTGTGGAAGTTGGTTTTGGTGTTGGTGGGGTCGTCGGTGAGCGAGAGGATGAGTTAGGTGTTGTCTGCTAGGATATTATGATGAGGCTGTAGAATCTGACAGTGTTGGCTAGCGGGGTCATATACATGTTAGAAAGTGTGGGGCTGAGGTATGATCCTTGGGGTACCCCGCAGGTGATGTCTTTTAGTTCCGTGGTAAAAGGAGGTAGGTCAATCCTCTGGGTTCATCTAATGAGGAAGGAGGTGATCTCAGTGCATCCCCTTGGATGCTGATGAAGTGCAGTCTTTTGTTCAGTGTGTGATGGGATATGATAATGCAGGTTGTTGAGAGGTCGAGGAGGATCAGGGCCGCTGTTTCTCCACAGTTGAGGAGGAATTCAGTGCTGTGATTGCAGCAGAAGCGAGACTGGGAGGCGTTGATTAGCTGGTTCTGCTCCAGGTATTTCATGAGTTGCTTGTTGATGATTTTTTTTCCAGTACTTTGGCTTGGAAAGGGAGCAGGGATACTGGGCAGTAGTTTTTGAGTACACTATGGGTCTGCAGTGGGGTTTTTGAGTAGTGGTTTTACTTCAGTGTGTTTCCAAGTGTCAGGGATGGGTGTGTTGGTGATGGAGGAGTTGAGTAGAGTGGTGAGTTCCCATCAAATCCTTTGTTTTCTGAGATTGAAGATGTTGGCGACTTTGTCAATGAAGTCTGTAGGTGTAGGCTGGGGTTTGAAGTTCTTGTATATGGTTGCAATCTTGCTGTGAAAGAAATTGGAAAGGTTGCCGCCCAGCTCCTATGAGGGTATGATGTTGTTTTCACTAGCGCCCTTGGTTAACAATGTTAAAGAGTTACTTTTTATTGTTGCTGGTTTCGATTCATATGGCTAGTGCTGCCTTCTTTGTTGCTCTCAGCAGGTGGTAGTAGAGGTTGAGGGTGGTCTTGAACGCTGCCTAGTTAATGGAGGCTGCAGTGCAAAAGGCGCACCAAAGGCAAGCCTGTCTATACCAGTCCATGCCTGGACTATGCCCAACGACAGGACTCCTGACCCCTTGCCCAACCACAGTTACGTTGATGCCACCTTCCATGCTCTAAACACCGGACTACCCAGTGAACGTTGCTGCCACAGTGCACCGCACTCAACGGTAGGACCATTCTCTTGTGCCAGATGCACCTTCTCCTGCATAACCACTGCCATGCCACACAGCACCACGCGGAGCTTCCACCACAACATGGCATAAGCAACACACCATCTCCACTGCCTGCTCCTCAACAAAAGCTTGATGTGCAAGCGCTCCACAGAACTCTGGGACCTCATCACTACCCTCAAACTAGACATCCTCTTCTCACCGAAACCTGGCTGAGGCCCATGAGCACACCAGACATTGCCAGAATAATCTCCAATGGATATAAAATCATTCACAAAGACTGCACCAGCAAGTCAGGAGGAAGGACAGCCATAGTCCACAAAGAAGCCATACAGTGCACCACCTCAACGGACAACCCTAACACCCCCATGGAGCACCTCAACTTCAAGCTCTGCACAGATGACAAGACTACCATCAGAGATACCCTAGCATACTGAGCTCCAGGCCTGCACACCCACTTTTGTAACACCAGCACACTCTTCATCAAGCTCCCTAGCCTTAGAATCTATGGACTACATCTTTTTGGACAACCTTAACTTCCACATCAATGACCCCAATGACAACAACACACACACCTCCTCGACAGTATGAGTTGCCTCAGATTAACCCAGGTCATCCATGTCCCTAAGCACACTGCAGGACACATGCTGGACCCTAACTTCAACTTCAGCAGAGATTCACCCCGAATAAGGAGACAGAAACTCCATACTCGGGATGGAATCTCTGCCCCGATTGTGGAGATTCCACTCCACACCCGGAGTGTAATCTCTTCACCCGGAGTGTACTCTCTGCACCTGGAGGGGAATCTCCACAAACGGGGCTGAGAGTCCATCCCGAGTATGGAGATTCTGTCCCTAGTGCCGAGATTCTACTCCGAGTGCGGACTTAAAGATACTATTCATAAATTAATTTTGTGAATATGGAAAAGTCGCAAACGTAGACTTTTGGTCTAAACTTAGACCAAAAGTCCAAGTTTACCTTTGAGGATCAGGCCCATAGTCTAAAATTTAGTTGCAACAATTTCGGCCCATAGTCTCAAATTTAGAAGCACCTTCCATTAGACTAAAATGAGAGTGCTGGAACCCTTTATATATAAATTCACTAAAGAAACAAAGGTTACCGGGTTGTTATTGTTAAGCTCAGATTTTACACGCATAAAACCACAGAAATTCAGTTTTATAGAGTAATTTAAAGTAACTATAACTCGTGCCCTAAGATAACAATAACTCACACCCTCACAATGCACAGTTTTCTCATCAATAATGGTACAATGATATTATCAATAATGTCTTAGAAGATGTCATGAATGTTGTGATATCGGGGGTAATTAGCAGTGCATGGCAGGGGCGCGAGTTATAGTTACCTTAGGGCACAAGTGTAGTTACTTGAAAAAACGGTAAAAGCTGAATTTCTACGGTTTTGTGTGTTTAAGATCTGAACCTAACTATAATGTCCCATATATATATATATATATATATATATATATATATATATATATATATATATATATATATACATACATATATATAAAACCACAGAAATGGTGGCATTCACCTGGGCTCCGGCTGCCCTTACAATAGTACGCACACCTTCCCTCTAGGAAAGAAGGGCTCTAATCCACTCCTGTATGTGCAAACGTGGGTTTATTATGCCTCTCTCGACTCGTTTTTGTCCCACTGGACCTTTGTCATGGGTAATTGGAGTAGAGTGACTAAAACAAATATAAGTGTACTAGAAATAATGAAAGGATTAATTCAGTGCCAGCAATGTGGGCTTCATTTTAGAACAGTATTCTAAATACATGCAGCGTAACGTGTGTTGTCTCCAATGAATACTAATCAAACCAAGTAAAAAAAGCATTTGCAAAACCTGGAAAATGGTCATATATGGCTAGAAAAATGTATCCTGGCTAACAAAAACAATGTGCAGCAGGCTCAAAGTTATTACCAAACAGAAACTTGCTGATGCGTTTAACTAGAGACCTGATGTGACTAACAATGCCTTTGCTATACACAAGACCAGGTATTTCAAACGCCACTGTGAATATTACTGTTCTACATCCAGCTCATAAATATTCAATTTAAAATTTGAAAGACCAGGTAAATATAGGTTCAACAGTCTATTAGTCCAATATTACAAAATTTTAGCCCAAGTGGGCATGTTACCCAGCATGTGATTGTAACTCTAGCAGTGGCATGTTGCAGTAATTATAATCTAACCCAAGTGAGCATGTGGAGACTACATACATTTTCATGACCTTTCTTGCTTGTCCACATTACAATGCACTAACCTGAATGAAAAAATTTAAACAACTTGATTAAAACCATGGTTACTAAGCAGCATAATGAAACAAAGAGACAAAAGGGAAAGAAAGAGAAACACAGCAACTAATATACTCCATAAGTATAAATGTATAGACATCTCTTCATCTGAGTTCATTCCCTGGGGCATCAGTGTCTCAAAATGCTAAATCTTTCTTCATTCAAGACCCGCAGTTCCTTTTCTCTATCCCCTTCTCTGCTGTTTTCTACAATTGTATCTATTATCATAGACTGCAGCAGAATGGGGTTGCCTGAGTGGATTTCTGCAAAGTACCTAGCAACAGGATATGAGGTATCATTATGTGTAATAGCTCTCATGTGTTCCAACACACATTTCTTGGATTTATTTATGGTACTACCCACATGCATACGCTTACATGGATATATCAATATTCCATATTACATGAAGTGTGTTTTCTGATAACAAATTCTTTGGCTGTATTAGGTATCAGGAATTTCTTAACATCCTGGCTTTTCATGCAAGATTTGCAGTTCCTACAATGAAAAAAACCTTGTATTTGTTTTGAGGGAGTCTGTTCAGTTATGCAATTCTTACTTAAAGCGTCTCTCAATGAGCAACACTGCCTGAACGTGATTTGTGGAGTGGAGGCAATGTGTTTACTGAGGGTGTTGTTCGTGTGCAACGTATGCCTGTGTTTTGTCAATATAGTTCTCACCCTATGAGCTTGATTCGAGAAAGTTGCAATAAACCTCATAGCTTTAAACTCTTCACCCTGTTGTTTAGGCTCCGGGTACAGTAAGTTGCGATGGGATACATCCTCCACCTTACTAACAGCCTGATTTATTGTCTTGTCCGAGTATCCCCTCTGTTTGAATCTGTTTATCATAACTTTTTTCTCAGATTCATAGGCCCTCTTGAAGCTGCAGTTTCTCTTGGTTCTTAGTAGTTCCCCATACGGCATGCTATCAACCAGGTATCCAGGGTGAGCACTAACTGCAAACAAAATGCTATTACCTACTGTAGGTTTACAAAACAATGTTGTTTTCAATTGCTCACCCATTACCTTAACTTCCACATCCAAAAACTCAACTCTTTCTTTACTGATGGATTCAGTAAAACACAAATTCCAATTGTTCTTATTCAGGTTCCTGACAAAATTGGTAAGAACAATAAAAGAAAACATAAATATATAAAATGTACATTAGTACAACAGTCTATATAATGTGCATGCATAATTATAATAATTAGGGAAAAAAGAAAAATATATTATTTGAAGCTGCTTAGGATAAAATCTTTAAAAACAGTACAACTCAAGTAAATCATCAGCTGCCCAGAACAGAATAATCAAACCCATGATGATTGCCTAAGAGTATGCAGTGATAATGTCTTCCATTATATCAAAACTGGAAGCCCAAAAGGCTTCCAGAATATATTATTTGGAGCTAATTAGAGTAAAATCTTAAAATCCCTGTGCAGAAAAATAAACCAGATACACGTTTGTTAGTGTGTCGGTCCTTAATAAGCAAACTTACAAGGAGAGACGCGTATAGGTCGGTAAACCTTTTGACGAGATTACAATAATCCTGCCATAGTATACTATAATCAATACTCAAAAATCAATAATCATTAGACAATCAATAATCAACAATCAATTAAGTCATTAATTGTCACGCACCATGACTTCTCAGCCATGAATAACCACACCTTAGTAAAAGTTTAGTAATTTTATTTCCCTTTGGTTTACAATACTAAGTCACATTGGATTAATACTCAAACTCAATCTCAAATGCATTTAGGAACAACATTAATTAACCAAAAGGCACCAGAAGCACAATCTAATTAAGGCTTGCATCACAATACACTCTAAATCATCAGCACATATCAATATTAGAATCAGCTTCAAGATTTCGGCTCTGTCCTTAAAGTTCAAAAAAACATCCGTCAAACATTTGTCTCTGTAATCTGTCAATCGTCAGGTAGAAAAACCCTCATCTAACCCAGATTAAAATCCACATGAGAGGCTTCATGCAAAACAATTTAGAACAAGAATTTAGAAAACATCTAGCTAAGGAAAACTAACAATATAGCACAGTTGGTAACTAGAAAGAAAAGGCACAAAAATACATGTCAGTCATATTGTCATGTCTACCTATCCACGGTATGGGTCAGCAAACAGAATCAGTCTTCGTCCACAGGTCATCAATCGTTCAGCAACACATCAGGCTCTCAGTCAGAGAGTATGAGCCCAATGACAGAATCTCAAATCTCTTCTTCTCGATATCGGTCTGCTTAGAATCTATTCTGAATCTTTTCCCTCTGTCCCGTTGTTATATCAAAGTTACCCAAACTATCCCCCAATTTCCAATTGGTCAGTTAAATGTATGTTATTACTCTACCCAGTAGTCTTACTGTCCCAAATCTATGAATTCTAATATTTCACACTTCACACGTTGTTGATTGGTCCGCTTTACGATGTTCTCATCACCCGGCTCATCAGGTATCAAAATTGTTGCATTTTCTTCTCCAGTCGGTGTCTTCATTGTTTGCGTTGTGGGAAAGTACATCTTGCACATTTTACACACAAATAGTTACTTTGCGAGAGACCTCATCTCCTGTCCGTCTGTTCTCATGGAAAGCTTCGGTTAAGCATTTTATTAAACAATGAGCATTTCACAGTTAGTTCATTTTTCATTAAACGCTAAGAAATACAGCTTCTGCATGAGGCCTGGTAAAACTAGGCCAAGACACTTGCTAGTTAAGGCCTACAATTAATAAGCAGAAACATAGATTATAACTTCTAATTGGACATATTACTACGTTAATCTAATACATTTTCAATATTTCATACTTATTAATCATAGATTAGTACATTTCGTGACCACTAGTGGCCATTCTCCGAGGTCACAATTTCAAACATTATTTTTTCTACATTATTCATTTTCTACAAATTCATAATTCAAATATACATAGACATTTCATTAGTAATTTCTAATTACAACATCTGCATTAGCAATCCCTCCTCTGATGACTAAATACATCATCACACCAATTTACCATCCAAATTTTACAATTCTATCTCTTCGACATTTTGTCTTCGCCTTGAATTTTCCCTATAGATTCCTTCTCTATTTCTTTCTTCCCTCCTATGATTATTTGTAGACCTTTTCAATTTAATTATTTTGCACAATTACATAACCCCCATATTCCTAATAGACAACCTATCAAAATTAGTATTCCCTGTATAATTTTCAATAGTACTCCATTCCAAATACTACCAAGGCAATTTCCCACCGAAGCAAACCCTTTGCCAACCTTTTCCCAAACACCTGGGGGGTGATTCTAACTTCGGCGGGCGGGCGGCAAGTTCCCCCACCAAAATACCGCTCCGCGGTCGAAAGACTGCTGAGGGTATTTTGGGATTTGCCCTGGGCTGGCGGGCGGCTGCCAAAAGGCCGCCCGCCAGCCCAGGGCAAATCAACCTTCCTACTAAGATGCCGGCTCAGAATTGAGCCGGCGGAGTGGGAAGGTGCGACGGGTGCAGTTGCACCCGTCGCGTATTTCAGTGTCTGCTAGGCAGACACTGAAATACTTTGTGGGGCCCTCTTACGGGGGCCCCTGCCGTGCCCATGCCGTTGGCATGGGCACGGCAGGGGCCCCCAGGGGCCCCACGGCACCCCCTACCGCCATCCTGTTCCTGGCGGGCGAACCGCCAGGAACAGGATGGCGGTAGGGGGTGTCAGAATCCCCCATGGCGGCGCAGCAAGCTGCGCCGCCATGGGGGATTCTAAGGGCAGCGGTAAACCGGCGGGAGACCGCCGGTTTACCCTTTCTGACCGCGGCCAAACCGCCACGGTCAGAATGCCCTGCGGGGCACCGCCGGTCTGTCGGCGGTGCTCCCGCCGACCCTGGCCCCGGCGGTCTGAGACCGCCGGGGTTAGAATGAGGGCCCTGGTTCTTTCAATTCTTTCAAATCACTACTTGTGTTAATCAGGCTAGTAAGTAAGGGCCAGATGTAGGAAGAATAGATTTTGCAACTCAAAAATTGCAAGTCGGTGCGACTCGCAATTTCCGAGTCGCAAAATCATATGCAGAATGGTGTCTCAGACACCTTCTGCAAATCGCAAGGGGGTCGCAAAGACCCACCTCATTAATATTAATAAGGTGGGTCGCAATTTGCGACCCCCTTGCGATTCCCTGCACTCACAGGGATGGTGGCCTGCTGGAGACAGCAGACCTCCATGTCTGTGACTGTTTTTTTAATAAAGCAGTTTTTTTTTGGTATTGCAGCCCGTTTTCCTTAAAGGAAAACAAATTGCAATACAAAAGAAAAAATTAAACCATTTTGTTTCGTTTTTGCAGAGCAGGCAGTGGTCCATTGGACCACTGCCTGCTCTGAAAAAATATTTATGGCGACATTCACAAAGGGGAAGGGGTCCCATGGGGGCCCCTTCCCTTTTGCGAATGAGTTAGCACCCACTTGACATGGGTGCTAACTGCGAATTGCTTTGCGACCGCATTCGCGGTCAGAAAGCAATTCTGCATCGCGGTGCGAATCGCAAATAGGAAGGGCACGCCCCTTCCTATTTGCAGTTTGCATTCCCATTTTGCGAGTCAGTACCGACTCGCAAAATGGGAATGTGCATCGCGATGCACGTTTTGCATGGTGCAAACTGTGATTTTTGCAGTTTGCACCATGCAAAACACTTACTACATCTGGCCCTAAGTCCCTTATCTATTTACTGTTATTGGGTATGTAGAAAGAACTATGTCTAGAATTGATCATTTTACAGACTTGCCATCCTTGCTAAAAGATTGTCTAAAGCAAGACGATTTTGAAGAGTCATAGCTCTATCCGCAGCTTATTCAGTATCTATCAGGAGTATTGCCCCTGTAAAATTTGTCAGCATGTTATCCACAATAGTAGACAACTTTTGAATTTTGATAGAATTCAGGATGACTCCCACTGAAGGAATCACCGCACCAAATATATCTCCCATTACTGCAGAAGAGGACTCCCTTCTCTGTTTCTTATGATGTACTTCAGTCAATTTCGGAAACTTTTTCAAATCCTCTATTTGATAAATCTTTTGGAATACTATCCCCATACCATACGGTAATAAGCATTTAGTCCACAAATATAATAAATCCTGGGAATCACAGGGTCCTGACCATTCAACATAAAGGTCCATTTACACTGAATCATAGAAACATGCCTACATTCACTCGTACCCACACATAAAGTATCAGTGCGCGTCTTTGGCCTATACATACAAAGCTTCCCTACGTGTAATGCATCTAAGGCTAATTTCCCTTGCGTTTGAGTTGCACTATAAGCATAATCATTCTTGTAAGTCCTTTTCTCTAAGCCTTTTTCTAACTTCTCCTTCAGCGCCTTTCTCCTGTCATAAGTATGATCTAAGAAGCTCTTCTCTAAAGATGTAAGCAAGCATGTGAGATTATTTTTGTGAGCATAAGCTGTGCCAAACGTTATTGTAGGTTCAAAGAATCCTCTAACCAATACTATGTCATTATCTTTAGCTATTCTACTCAAATACCTAATAATAGGAACAAATGAAAACACAACATCATGATTAGAGTAAAAATATCGAATGTACTCCTGGTTATAAATCCTTGTTAGTACCAAACTACAAGGTATTCCGTATGTTAGTGGAAGACTATGGTAAGTGACTCCTTTCTCGACTGATGGAGGAATCTGTGTACACACAAGACAATCCCTTGCATCCATCGTCTCAACATACTCACTCAATAAGTGATAGAAAACATTAGAAGAAAGTTCTCCTTGCGCATTAGTATAATCATGCAAATACTTCTCATCTAACTTAAACCTCTCTAAAGTCGTTAGTGTAGTAGTCTCAAAAGCAGAAGTATGGTTGGCTCCTCTCACATCAAGAACAGACATACCCACAATCAATACTATGAACAAAATCCCACACATAATTGCCAAAACAATGCTCATGTATTTACAGCGCCTAACATCTCTAACCTGTTTGTCAAAATCAGCCATGATCTCTAAAGAATCAGAAAGCAGAAGTAACTTCGGAAACGTGCAGCAAAATCAAAAATAGACAACTCTTCTTTCAGCAGTTCAGTTTCACTTCCAGTATCCCATCTCCTTGTCAAAATCGGCTAGCAGCTTGTCACATCAGGTTTCAAAAGTGAAATCAGGTTATCAATGTCTTTTCTAGTTACTTTCAACTGTCCCTTTCTCAAAAATATTTATCAGATTGTTTCAAAAGTTCAGCTCCTAGATCTTTTTCAGGTCACCTCAAAATATTGACTCTGAACTTCCCTATCAAAACAAAAAGACATAAACTCTTGCTGCCATTCGTTTGTAGTTGCATGCGCCCATTCAGGACCTGCGTATCTTCGACTTGCTATTCTCTTCCTCTTCAACTTCATATCACCGTTCAACTCTCCTTCCCTTAACTCTTCTTTTCTCGTAGTATCTACCCTTTCCTCTATTGTTTGATCGATAACCACTTCTTTCCTATTCTCTACTTGCGACTCAGGCCACTTGTCTCCTTTTCTTGAACCTTCTGTCAGTATTATTTTCAGGATTGAATTTGAATCCTTTTCTTTCTCTATGGTGTTTTCTCTTGACGGACCTGCAACAGGCTCAGGAGGAGTCGGACCACTGTGATTTTGATCCAGCTCAACTCCTTCCCCTTCTTGGTCTGGCACTTGCTCTGTTTGCCTCTCAAAATCGTCTACTTCTGGGAGAACCCTCGCTGTACTATGTTCTCCTGCTGTGTCAGTCAAGATAGGTTCCCCAGCACTCTCCTGGAGGTCTTCACCCTCGTCTCTCACAGGAGTGATGGAACCGTCCTCAACAAGCTCAGGTTCAGCTTCAGTTCTTCCTTGTTCCTTTTCCTGTTCCGGTGCTGTAATTTGTCTCCCAGTTGTTGGTACTGTCAACAACGGTTCTTCATGATCCAGTGGACATGCCACTTTCTTCGTGTGACTTGCAAGAATCCAGTTCAGAATCCCAGCACTCTTCACAGCTGTCGTAGTCGTTAAGATCACCTGGTACGGTCCCCGCCAACGAGGCTCCAAACACGTCTTGCGCACGTGCTTGCGGACAACAACCCAGTCACCGGCCCTCAGGTTGTGCCGTGGATCGTGGATTGGCGGCAGTGTGGTGGCCTCCACCTGCTGAGAGAAAGAGCGAACTACATCAGCCAGACCCTTACAGTAATCCAACTCCATTTCATCTGTTATGTTGACCAGTGCATTGGCTGGTACTGCTGGCAACCTCATTGCTCTGCCCATGAGGATCTCATGGGGCGACAAGCCTGTTTTCCTGCCAGGTGTATTTCTCATTGACATCAACACCAAAGGCAATGCATCAGGCCATTTCAAATTTGTAGCTGCACACTTCTTTGCAATTCTTGACTTCAAAGTACCATTCATCTGCTCCACTAGTCCTGAGGCTACAGGGCGGTAACTACAATGCAACTTTTGCTAGATGTTCAATGATGCACACAATAGTTTAATCACCTCATTATTGAAGTGTGTTCCCCTATCTGATTCTAAAGAGATCAGAAATCCGAAACGTAGTATAAATTCCCTAAGCAACAGTTTCGCTACAGTGAGGCTATCATTTCTCCTTGTAGGGTACGCTTCAATCCTGTGACTAAAGATGCACACAATCACCAACACATATCTCCAAACACCACACGCAGGCATCTCAATGAAATCCAATTGCATTCTGCTGAATGGACCTCCTACTCTTCCAATGTGGCTCAAATTAACCACGGTCCCTTTCCCCGCATTTAATTGCTGACAAATGACACAGCGATGGCAAACTGCTTCAGCTGCTTGTCTAAACTTGGGGTTGAACCAATCAATTTTGAACAGTCGAACCATGGCATCCATCCCAATGTGTGTCTGACCATGATAGTACCTCGCCATCTGGGATAATAAACTATTTGGCAGAACCATCTGACCCTCCTCAGATACCCACAACTCATCCTGTCTTTGAACACATTTCAGTTTGCTCCATGATCGTTTCTCCTCCTTGTCAATATTACCTTGCAGAGTTTTCAATTCCTCAAAGGTGTCGATCACTTTTAGTGCAAAACTCGTACATGTAGTGTCTTCTTCAGATAACAATGCCCACTTTTCTTTAAACGATATGCAATTCAATGCGCAAAACCTTGCGACTTGATCTGCATATCCATTCCCCAGTGACACATAGTCCTTGATTTTAGATGTGCACTGCATTTCACCACTGCAATTTCTTCAGGCAATTGTATCGCATACAACAACTCCTTTTTCTCTCACCATTTCTCACTGGTGAGGTCAGAAAACCCCTCTGCGACCATAATTGGCCAAAATCATGAACTATTCCAAACCCGTATTGGCTATCTGTTAGATAGTGACTCTGAAACGGGCAGTAATATGGCACGCCCTAGTAAAAGCGGCCAACTCTGCTACTTGAGCCGAATACACTCCTCGTAGCCAGGAAGCTTCTAAGGTACCTGTAATTGTGCACACAGCATATCCTGCTTTCAGTGTCCCTGTGTTGTCTCTTAGACAAGAACCAACAACCACGAAAACAATTGGGTCATTTTCTTCCAATCAGGTATCTCTAATGTCAGGTCTCGGTTTCGTGCACAACTCAGTTACTTCGAGACAATCATGTTCAACATCTTCCTCCTTCTCAATTTCAGTAGTATCACTTGGAAGTAAAGTTGCCGGGTTCAACCCTGTACATCTTTTCAATGTCACATTAGAAGCACCTAAGATACTCGTCTCATATCTTGCCAACCTAGCACCAGTCAAGTATTGTGTTTTCGTCCTTGTCAGTAAAACCTCAATTGAGTGAGGGACCATTACAGTCAGGGGATATACCATCACTACTCCTTCACACTGTGAAAGACTCTGACCAAGTGCGGCAACTGCTCTCAAACAAACCGGTAAGGCTGCTGCAACTGGGTCCAAGGTAGCTGAAAAATATGCTACTGGGCGATGAGCACCTCCAGGGACCTGCGTCAAGACAGACAATGAACATGCATCACGCTCATGACAAAACAACGTGAAAGGTTTTGTGTAATCAGGCATACCCAGTGCTGGAGCCCTACACAAACTCTCTCTCAACTCAGTAAACGCTGTTCCTGGTCTAATGCTATGGGATCAGTGACATCCTTATGTGTCAGCTTCTGCAAAGGCTTTGAAATCCCTGCAAAATTCTGGATCCATTGGCGACAATAGCCGACCATATCCAAAAACATCCTGACATCTCTCTGTGAAGTTTGGGGACCTATCTGTAATATCTTTGTAATCCTCTCTCTAGATATTTTCCTCAATCCTTTCTCAATTTGGTGACCCAAATACTTCTGACAGTACTGCAATTTCAGTGGTGACACTTTATGACCAAACTTTCCCAAATGATTCATCAAGGCAATCAAGTCATACTTACACTCGTCCCTTGTCTTGGATGCAATCAACAAATCATCAATGTACTGCACCAGAGTCGATTGAAAAGGCAATTCTAATGACTCCAAATTCTTTTTCAAGATTTGATTGAACAAGGATGGTGACTCCGTGTACCCTTGAGGAAGTCGGTATGGGGTCGTAAAGACCCACCTCATTAATACTAATGAGGTGGGTCGCAAATTGCGGCCCCATACCGACTATGGGCACTCGCAAACATGGAGGCCTGCTGTATTCAGCAGACCTCCATGTTCGTGACTGCTTTTAAATAAAGCAGTTTTTTTTTTTTAAGTGTAGCCCGTTTTCCTTAAAGGAAAACGAGCTGCACTTAAAAAAAAAAACGAAACCTTTAGTTTCGGTATTTTTTCAGGGCAGGTAGTGGTCCCTTGGACCACTACCTACCCTGAAAAAATTATTTGTGGTCCATTCACAAAGGGGAAGGGGTCCCATGGGGACCCCTTCCAATTTGCGAGTGGGTTACCATCCACTTGAAGTGGATGGTAACTGCGACACCATTTGCGACCGCATAACCCCTTCCTATTTGCGATTCTGAAATGCATTTTGCGAGTCGGTCCCGACTCGCAAAATGCATTTCTGCATTGGAAACTGGAATTTGCGACTCGCAAACGGCATTTTTTGCCGTTTGCGACTCGCAAATAGTTTTCTGCATCTGGCCCCAAGTCCCTTCCCCAAACCTGAGCACTCTGCAATAGTTCTTTAAGGTGCACCTTCATTCCCGCTGACCTCATGTGTTCAAAATCCTTGGCCTCGAAATCTAACCTGTAGCTTCTCTTCAGATGCTTCATTTTCTCAATTTCGATGCTGTGCCTCTCTGCCAACTCTGCTAATCTCTTGTGTACCTTGCCTACCTCTGTTGTGATTCTCGGACACAAGTATGTCAGCTATGCTTCTGTGTAGGACTCTAGCCTGTTAACCCCTATTGTCCCTTCGACTAGCTCACCTGCCTCCATGCTTAATCTGACACAACTGATCTGCTCCTCACCCTTGGGAGCATTCTGTGGGGTGTTTAACTTGTCCAACCATTCAGTCAACTGCTGAGCTGTCAAACCTTGCAATGAAATATTACTTGCGTTCATCTGTGACATCTGTTGTACTACTGCATTTGAAGTCTGGGGTGTCAGTAACTTCAAGCTCTGACCTGCACTAGGTCCTTTCACAGTATCAGGAAGTGCAACAAGTGGACTGGAATCCAACAATGACCTTGAGCCATCAAACGTCTGACCCATGGAAGAGACTACCTGAACTTGCTCATTTTGTCCCCTCCTCACTAAACTCTGGGACATCTCTCCCTGCTTGCTCATGCTTGGTTTATTCTGCTCAAATAATGGCACGGCTGGACCAACAGTAATTGGCAGCGATATTGCATCTGGGGCTGCTCTAGCACCTGCACTCTATGGAAGAGTAACTCCCATACTCTGATTCATTACCGGAGTCAAATCAGCGTCCCTGTCATTGACGTAAACCTCGGCAACCCCTGCGTCTTGAAACCATTTGTTCCATAGGTACCACTAAGTTCGAAGTTGTCTCTAAAATCGGCACATCAGGATACATTCCCTGTATCGATGGTGGATGCATCCGTGCCTGAGCTACTGAAGTAGTCAACACATTAGGACTACCCTGCACCACACCTTGAACCGGGCCATTATTAACCTGTACTGAACCCATTGTTCCTATTGCCTGTGCCGGGGCTGTTGGATCAGCACTAGTACTTGGACTACCCTCATGCACCGCATATGGTGGGGGTCAGTCTCTCAGTATCTGCGTAATAAGATCGTCAACATCTGATTCTTCTTCCACTATGGAAGCCCTCTTTGCTTCTTTACTCTGAGACAAACTCTTATCACTTTTTCTAGACATTTTCTTTCCTTCTGTCTCATCTTCTTGTGTATAGCAGGAAACAATTTAACATCCTGCAATGTCACTGCTGTCCATTTCTTCTGTTCCCAATCCCATCTCGCCTCTGCTAATGATTTTTCAACTTTTCTTACTCTTTTTCATTTGCTGTTGCTGCCTAGCTACCAACTCCCAAACTGATAATGCCTCAAACTGTGTTGGTCTCGGAAAGGGCTTCGATTCATATAGCGCCATCTGCAATTGCTCCAAAATTCTCAAATTAAATGTCTCATTATCAGGAAACACTAAGCTCCCATTTTCTCTGTCAACTTGCACCACTGTTTTGACCAAATACATGGTGCGACACCTTTCTCCTCCATTACAATGTAAGCCGGTGTATTCTCCGGCGGTGTAGGCTCCCCTACACCCGCTTTAATGTATGTATCTCCCTTTTGGGCACTCTTTAATGCCTTGAAAAAATGTAATCTTTTCTGCTTTTTGTGTATTCAAATCAAATTAGGAAATGACGTTTACTCCCAAGGTACCTTTCACGCACGTTCTCAACCAATTGCAACTCACGGACATGCGCAACCCTTCTCACCAACCAACCTATCCCAGCGCGGCTCCAATGACGTCACACTCACACATACTGCGGCTGACAAAGATTTGCGGCAAGTCCTCTGAAACTCCAATTCACTCAAAACTAACGCAATTTATTGCAAGCACTAACCAAAAAATAAAAACAAATCTGCTGATTTACTACAGGTAGGGTAACACAATCGATTCAGAAACCTTACGGATTTTCACTGATGGCCATTTCGCTCATGCAGCTATTCCTCTTTCCTGGTCTCCCAGATTCGCAAGCAAAATTTGACCAGCAGTGGAGCCTTTTTCCCAGAACACTGTCATCCATAAAAGTAAGCTTGGAATGAAAAGTGTGTGATTCATGCATTTCAGCGGGTCAGCATTATGACGTGTGTTCAGTCTCTGCATGCTTTTCACATCATTTGAAGATGATTGCCACATTTTCTAAAGGAGGTCGGGCACCATGCACTTGTGATGTCATAGTTTGCAACATAATTACTCCTCCACTGTCATCCCACCCATGTTTTGAAGTGTTCCATTGCATTTTCTACAACTGGTTAGGTACCATTCTGAATTTGATTTCCACTGTGTGGGCAATTTAAATACTTTAACCCATATGAAGTGAGTTGATTTGAGCATTCTTGTGAATGTCGGTGATGTGCACCCCATTTCTCTACTAAGGCTGGTGCTTATCTGGGAAGGTACTGTTGCAAGTTATTTATATACTGTTTCTAATATACATCCTTCACAGTGACACGCACACCTTAACTACCTTGGTTATATTGTTGCATTCGCTATTTAGATTATAAAACCAACTTTATTTAAACATTTCTGTTATGGTGATCCACACACCATGCCTAGATTACACATGAACATAATATTGTGTTGTTTTGTGTTAAGGGGTGTTAAAGCATTACCTTTGTCTCACTGTTAGAAGTACATTTATCCTGTCATTGTGTGATCAGCAACTCCTGGTGTTAGTTTTCAGAACATAATTTCACTGCCATCTTTTCTGGCAAGTCCTGGTCTTCCTGATATTGATTGGGACCAGCTGAAAGAAGGGTTTGAGGTGTATCTTGATGTTATTGATGGAGATGGGTTTGTTAAAAAAAAATGCCCTGTTGAGTCATTGCATAGGGCATGAGGGTAGGAAGATTCTCAAACATTTGACACATCAGACGGTTTTAGTCAAAGGTGATATTTAGGATGAGTATGCTTCTTACATAAAGATGCTTGACACTCATTTTGAACCACAAAAGTGTTATTTTGGGGAGACATAAGTTTTACAGGTGTTGTCAGTTGCCGGGTAAACACATAAAGCGGTTTGTGTTTGCGTTACGAGTGTTTGCTTCTACGTGTGAGTACAAAACCTTCGACAATGAGATCTGACTTTGGAGCACACCAGTAATAAAAAGATATGAGAGACACTTCCTACTACTGCCAAGTTAACTGTAAACAAAGCTGTAAAGGTAGCTAAGAGGATTGAGAGTATGGCATCATATATGGCAGAGATGTCCATCTCCAAGCAGTCTAGCAATTTGGAACTTAAGGTGATGGATTGTTCT
Source organism: Pleurodeles waltl (assembly GCF_031143425.1). Taxonomy (NCBI): domain Eukaryota; kingdom Metazoa; phylum Chordata; class Amphibia; order Caudata; family Salamandridae; genus Pleurodeles; species Pleurodeles waltl. Next base: position 1,341,422,434 of record NC_090447.1, read on the forward strand.
TCCAAACTGAACTCTGGAAAGAAAAAATATTCTGAATTAAAAAAAGTTTTCTATCATTGCTGCAGTAACAATCACTTAGAAAAAGCCACTTGTTGTCCTGCCATTGACAAGATGTGTTATCACTTTGGAAAAAAGGGGCATTTTTCTAAAATGTGTAATTCACGAAAGACTTTGGATCAAAAGTTGTAAATGTAATTGGTGATGCTGGAACTAGTGGGAACATTCTGATCCTGTTTGTGAAAATGTGGTGCTATGTGTGGACTCCAAGTTGATAGCGAAGTGCAAGTGGATGCTAATTCAGTGTACAAAATTGATTTAACCACTGTTAGTAGCCTGTATTGCCTGATTGGTGTGGGTGAGAATATGGTGGGCATGATGGCTGATTCTGCATCTCCATTTACCTTAATAGGTGTTGCAGAATGGAAACAAATCAAAGATATTAAATTGAGAGAATCGTCTGTGAGACCTGTAGCATATAGTGGCAAGCCCATTTAAGTGCTGGACGAATTTGGTACTGTGCTGCATTTTAAAGTCAACCAAACGAGTGCCACTAATTATGTTGGAAAACTTGGTTCTTCATTATTAAGGGGGTTGGAACAATGCAGTTTGACAATAACCCTGGATATCAATAATTCTGATCAAGTTTTCCTTAAAAGAAAGTGTCTGCAAATATGGTCTCTGCATTATTCTGAGTGGGAGTCAAAACTTTTTAGAATATTTACTAATGTTTTGGGAAAGATTAAGTGGCTGCTTTAAGAAAAGTGGTGCTGCACCCAGTTCAGCACCACTTTCCTTGCAACCCTTAGCGCCCCCCTACCACCACCATGTGTGCACCGTATTTAAAATATGGAAAAAGAACAGTGCATGGACGGAATGCAGAACAAATCAAACATTCACCCCCAGTCACAGATCTGGGTTTAACCCATCAGTTTTTTTGCTTACCATGCCATTCCAGTTTGGATCCAGCCATATGCAAATCAGTCTTCACCCTGTTCCCCATGAGAACAGTCCAGTCCGAACTGCCAGACCAGGTCCTCTCTGGACCAGAAACAAGCATCCTGAGACCGGTTTCGGAGTTTGCTTCGTAACCGCATGGTTGCAGCCCATTGATTTTAATTGGGGCGTCATTTTAATGCCTGCCTTGAGCAATGAGCTCATCTGCTCTAGGTATGGGATGAGCATCTGTCCTAGTGACTGCATTTAGACCTCTGTAGTCCACACAGAATCTCAATTCCATCTTCCCACCCTGGGGATTAGATTTGGGTACCAATACCACTGGACTGGACCAAGGACTGTCAGAGGGCTCAATTACCTTGAGCTCCAACATCTTAGCCACTTCAACTTTGATGTTGGCCTTGACCTGGTCAGACAGCCTGTACAGTTTGTTTTTGACAGGTAAGCTGTCACCAGTGTCAATGTCATGGACACACCAATTGGTGAGTCCTGGGGTCAAGGAAAACAGACTAGCAAACTGCTCCAAAACTTTTCTGCAGTCTTTTTGCTGCTGGTCTGTAAACTTGGGCGAGAGTACCACTCCCTTCACTGACCCATCTTGTGCATTTGAGGACAGGAGGTCTAGCAGAGGTTCACTCTTCTCCTCCTTCCCTTCATCTGTGACCATCATCATGGTCATATCTGCCCTGTCCTGGTGGGGTTTCAATCTGTTGACCTGCAGGACCCTATGAGGACTCCTGGGGTGCCAGGATCCACCAGGTAGGTGACCTTGCCCTTTTTCTCCAAAATTGGATAGGGCCCAGTCCATTTGGCCTGAAGTGCCCTAGGAGCCAAAGGCACCACAACCCACACCAGTTGACCTGGGTGATACTCATGCATGGTAGCCTTATGGTCATGCCAGAGCTTCATGAGCTCTTGGCTGGCCTCCAGGTTGCTGCTTGCCTTCTTCATGTACTCAGCCATGTGTGACTGCAGGCCCAGCACATAATCCAGCACATTCTCTTTGGATTCTTTGAGAGGCTTCTCCCAAGACACTCTCACCAAGCATAATGGGCCTCATACAGGGTGCCCAAACAGTAACTCAAATGGGCTGAATCCAACCCCTTTCTGTGGCACCTATTTTTAGGCAAACAGCAGGCATGGGAGGAGAACATCCCATGTCCTTCTGCGTTTGTCGGACAAACCCATGATCATGCCCTTCAGGGTCTTAGTAAATCTTTCCACCAGACCATTGGTCTGTGGATGATAGGGGGTGGTGAAATTATAAATAACGCCACACTCTTCCCACATTGCTTTCAGGTAGGCAGACATAAAATTTGTGCCCCTATCTGAGACCACCTCCTTTGGGAATCCCACTCTGGTGAACACACCAAGTAGGACCCTAGCCACTGTGGAGCAGTGACTGTCCTGAAGAGTATTGTCTCAGGGTACCTGGCGGCATGGTCCACAACCAACAAAATGTACCTGTTGCCTGAGGCAGTTGGCGGGTCTAGGGGACCAACAATGTCAATCCCCACCCTCTCAAAGGGAGTCCCAACCACTGGCAGTGGTATCAAGGGAGCCTTTGGCTTACCCCCTGCCTTGCCACTGGCCTGGCAGGTGACACAGGAGCTGCAAACCTCCTTGACTTTTTCTGACATTTGGGGCCAATAAAAATGGGTGACCAGCCTGTTCCAGGTATTGATCTGTACCAAATGTCCAGCTAAGGGAATATCATGGCTTAAAGTGAGGAGGAATATTCTATACTTCTGGGGGAGCACTACTCTCCTGGTTGCCCCTGTTTTGGAGTCCCTTGCCTCAGTGTAGAAAACTCTATCCTCCCAGTAAACCTTGTGGGTTCCACTGGTATCCCCTTGTTCTTGCATGGCAGCAGTCTGCCTTAGGCCCTCAAGAGTGAGACACTCTCTTTATCCCTGGCACAATTCTTCTCTGGTGGGCCCACTGCCCCTTGTAGTTCTGGCAAGTCAGGCAGAGCTTGCAGGGGAAGAGGCCCTCCCTCAGAGGTCAGATCCTCCCCCTCAGGTTTGGATTCCTCCTGACCCTCTGTACTTGTTGGGACTGGCAAGCCAGACCCAGTGCCCTTTTTCTTTTTCTTGGAGGCTTGGACCATTGTTCCAGGGTCCAAGTGTCCAGCACTTCCCTGATGTGCTGTCTGTGACCAGGTCACAGCACACACCCATTCAGGAGGTCCAGCATCTGTGCATGGACCCTTCTTCCCACCTCTGACCATTCAGATGCTTCCAGATCATTTCCCAGCAGACACTCTACTGGGAGGGCAGGAGCTAAAGCTACATTCTTAGGGCCAGTCACACCTCCCCATTCCAGGCTTACCATGGCCAGGGAATGGAGTTTGGTTCTGCTATCTGCATAAGTAACTTGGTGGAAGGCACCAGGTAAGACCTGTCCTGGAGAAACCACCTTCTCTGTGACCATTGCCACACTGGCTCCTGTATCTCTCAGAGCTGCCACCTCAGTCCCATTGACTTTAGGCCTCTGCCTATACCTCTCCATGCTGGGAGGTAAGGTGGCCATAGTTGCAATGTCCACCCCATCCATGGATACTAAGGTGACCTCTGTGTACCCTGATCCCAGGCCTGGGCCAACTTTCACCCCCATCTCTACATTAGTAATCTCCTGGGATTGCCCACCAGTGGGTGGGCTTCTTGGAGCAAATAGCATCTCCTTTTTTGTGTCCAGGTTGATGACACTCAAAGCACTTGCCGGCCTTAGCAAGCTCTTAAAACTTTCCTGCCTTAACAGGATCATAATGCTTCCCCTCATACCCTTTCCCCTTAGAAGTGGAATGGCTCGGGGCTCCCCCATCCTGAGAAGTTTTTTCGGACTCCTGTGAGGACTCCTTGGGCTTTTTTATCATCTTTCCCTTGGTTCTTCCCCTGAGAAGAACCATGCCCTCCCTTTTTCTGATCACTCCCTAGGGGTTTCTGATTTACCAAAGTTCCTAACCAGTCATCTGCTGCCTCCCCCAGCTCTATGGGGTTGGTCAACTTTGAGTCAACTAGATATGGCGGAGCTTCTCTTGGGCACAATTGGTTAGAAGGTGCTCCCTCATAATCAAATTGTAAGGCCCCTCAAAGGTACTTACCTTGTTGTCCTGTATCCAGACCTCTACTGCCTTAATTGAGATGTCTACAAAGTCCATCCAGGACTGGGTGCTTGTCTTTTGGGTGTCCCTAAACTTGAGCCTATACTGCTCTTGGGTCAGACCAAACTTTTTAGTTAAGCATCTCTTCATACTGGGATATGAATCTGCTTCCTTCCCTTCAAGGTCAGAAGCCTATCCCTCCCAGAGTTGGGGACCAACTCCCAAAGAAGTAAACCCCAGTACTGAGGCTTAACTCTCCTCATCTGGAGGGCCCTCTCAAAGGCCCCCATCCACTTATCTATGTCATCCCCCCATCATAGGCCAGAATCACCCCCTTGGGTAATCTGGGGCAAAAATTCCCACCCATGGACATCTCAGCTTCTCTGTTGCTGCCACCATCTCTTTTCTCTTCTCCTTGACTACTTTTTTCTTTTCTAGGGCCAGCTTCTCTGCCTCCAAAGCTAGAAATTCTAGCTGGGCCTCCAGCTCTCTTTCCCTGAGAGACAGGTTCTCTCCTTCTGAAGGGACCCCCTTCCCCCAGTTAGCTTTGGGTATGACCCTAGTAACTGTGTGCAGTGAGGACCGGTCTTCCTCCTCCGCACTTAGGCTCAGATGCCCTCCCTCCCCCGAATGGTTGGAGCTAGCATCCTCCCCTTCTTCCTCCTCCTCCTGAGCTTCCTCTGGACCTACTTCTTGGGCCTCAGCCCATGTTGTCAAGGATTTAATCAGGACATGCTTCTTGAGGTCAGTAGTTTCAGGCAACCCCTTCTCAGTACACAACCCCCTAAGCTGGACTACTGTCAGTGTGGGTGGGCTATCCAGATCAAGCTCCATGGTTCCCTAGTTTTGTGTCAACAAAAACCTTTTGCAAAAATTGGAAACAAGAATTTAGAAAAATCACACAAATTCAATAAGTGAAATAAATCCAAATTAAAAAGTTAAAACAATTTTTGCACTAGGACAATTTAAAGGATTTTGAATTTGCTTTACTTAAAACTGTAACGTCATACTGAACACAAATACAGGATCCCACCACTGCGCACCAAACATGTTGGAAAATGGGTTATTGGCAAGGGCAGGCAAGTACCTACACTTAGCAGTAGACCACTAACCTCCACTTAGGTCCAGTTAGGTCTCAATAAATTAAACCCAGCTCAACCACTGGTAGCTTGGCAATGAACGACAAGGCTTTATTTAGGAGACAAAGCATAAAGCATTCAAATAACACAAAACAGTAATCAAATAAAACAAAAAGAAACGGTTTAAAAATCCAAAACCAATTTATAAAAATAGGAAATATTTTTTGTTTTAAAATGACACCAAAACAAATAAAATCAGAGATATAATTTTTTAAAGAATAAATGCTTTTCAGGGCTCAGAAACAAATAGTGCCATCTGGTCATCTCGTCGCACCTCGACTGGGGCAAAGTCAAAGTTTAAGGCTGCCTGCGATTGAGCCCTGCTCGACTACAGGCCGCGGGAGGCCTTGCCCAAAAGTTTACCTTAGGACTTAGTTGTTTTTCTGGAGATTTTCTTCAACGAGACCAAGTCCGACCTCCTGGAACTCTTCCTCAGATACACATTGCAGGAGCCCTCGGTGGAGATTTTTACCTTCGGACTTAGTCGTTTTTTTCGAGGTGGAAATCCTGTGACCAGGGCAAACCTGAATCTTAATCCAACGTCCCTGGAGCCCTCTTCGGATACACTGCCTGGGAGGTCCCGGTGAACTTTCTGCGTTCGGACTTAGTTACTTTTTCGGAGATTTACTTCACCGGGACGAACCTACAAGTCAGGCTGGGTCGTGGTAGAGGCAAGCTGGCCAGAGTGGCCACGGCGGGTTGGTGCCTTTATGGAGCTTTTTTCCAAAAGTTCTCCAAACTTCTGGATCTTCTTCCAGATGTTCCTTTGAGGTTCGTTTGAGGTCCACAGCTCACCCCAAGGTTCCAGAAGCTCTAAGTTGCCCCTTGAGAGTGTGGACTACAACTCCTAGAATGCACCTGGCGCAAACTCCTTTTAGGCCACTGGACAGTGGCCAGCTGGTCAGTTTCTTCAGGAGTTGGAGCAGGGGACTCTGGTTAGCAAGTTTTCACCTGTAGCAAACAGGGAGTTCCTCCTTGAACCAGTTGAAGCCAGGCAAAGTCCTTCTTGTAGTGAAGCTCAAGTGTGCATCTGGTGCAGTCCTCCAGAGTGCAGTGTCCAGGTGTAGGTCAGGGGTGCGGCAGGGCAGTCCTTCTTCTCTTGCAGTTCGTCCTGGAAGGGATCTGAGGTTTGGGTGCAGGTCTGCCACAAATCTGCTGATTTACTACAGGCAGGGTAACACAATCGATTCAGAAACCTTACGGATTTTCACTGATTGCCATTTCGCTCATGCAGCTATTCCTCTTTCCTGGTCTCCCAGATTCGCAAGCAAAATTTGACCAGCAGTGGAGCCTTTTTCCCAGAACACTGTCATCCATAAAAGTAAGCTTGGAATGAAAAGTGTGGGATTCATGCATTTCAGCGGTCAGCATTATTACGTGTGTTCAGTCTCTGCATGCTTTTCACATCATTTGAAGATGATTGCCACATTTTCTAAAGGAGGTCGGGCACCATGCACTTGTGATGTCATAGTTTGCAACATAATTACTCCTCCACTGTCATCTCACCCATGTTTTGAAGTGTTCCATTGCATTTTCTACAACTGGTTAGGTACCATTCTGAATGTGATTTCCAGTGTGTGGGCAATTTAAATACTTTAACCCATATGAAGTGAGTTGATTTGAGCATTCTTGTGAATGTCGGTGATGTGCACCCCATTTCTCTACTAAGGCTGGTGCTTATCTGGGAAGGTACTGTTGCAAGTTATTTATATACTGTTTCTAATATGCATCCTTCACGGTGACACGCACACCTTAACTACCTTGGTTATATTGTTGCATTCGCTATTTAGATTATAAAACCAACTTTATTTAAACATTTCTGTTATGGTGATCCACACACCATGCATAGATTACACATGAACATAATATTGTGTTGTTTTGTGTTAAGGGGTGTTAAAGCATTACCTTTGTCTCACTGTTAGAAGTACATTTATCCTGTCATTGTGGGATCAGCAACTCCTGGTGTTAGTTTTCAGAACATAATTTCACTGCCATCTTTTCTGGCAAGTCCTGGTCTTCCTGATATTGATTGGGACCAGCTGAAAGAAGGGTTTGAGGTGTATCTTGATGTTATTGATGGAGATGGGTTTGTTAAAAAAAAATGCCCTGTTGAGTCATTGCATAGGGCATGAGGGTAGGAAGATTCTCAAACATTTGACACATCAGACGGTTTTAGTCAAAGGTGATATTTAGGATGAGTATGCTTCTTACATAAAGATGCTTGACACTCATTTTGAACCACAAAAGTGTTATTTTGGGGAGACATAAGTTTTACAGGTGTTGTCAGTTGCCGGGTAAACACATAAAGCGGTTTGTGTTTGCGTTACGAGTGTTTGCTTCTACGTGTGAGTACAAAACCTTCGACAATGAGATCTGACTTTGGAGCACACCAGTAATAAAAAGATATGAGAGACACTTCCTACTACTGCCAATTTAACTGTAAACAAAGCTGTAAAGGTAGCTAAGAGGATTGAGAGTATGGCATCATATATGGCAGAGATGTCCATCTCCAAGCAGTCTAGCAATTTGGAACTTAAGGTGATGGATTGTTCTTCCAAACTGAACTCTGGAAAGAAAAAATATTCTGAATTAAAAAAAGTTTTCTATCATTGCTGCAGTAACAATCATTTAGAAAAAGCCACTTGTTGTCCTGCCATTGACAAGATGTGTTATCACTTTGGAAAAAAGGGGCATTTTTCTAAAATGTGTAATTCACGAAAGACTTTGGATCAAAAGTTGTAAATGTAATTGGTGATGCTGGAACTAGTGGGAACATTCTGATCCTGTTTGTGAAAATGTGGTGCTATGTGTGGACTCCAAGTTGATAGCGAAGTGCAAGTGGATGCTAATTCAGTGTACAAAATTGATTTAACCACTGTTAGTAGCCTGTATTGCCTGATTGGTGTGGGTGAGAATATGGTGGGCATGATGGCTGATTCTGCATCTCCATTTACCTTAATAGGTGTTGCAGAATGGAAACAAATCAAAGATATTAAATTGAGAGAATCGTCTGTGAGACCTGTAGCATATAGTGGCAAGCCCATTTAAGTGCTGGACGAATTTGGTACTGTGCTGCATTTTAAAGTCAACCAAACTAGTGCCACTAATTATGTTGGAAAACTTGGTTCTTCATTATTAAGGGGGTTGGAACAATGCAGTTTGACAATAACCCTGGATATCAATAATTCTGATCAAGTTTTCCTTAAAAGAAAGTGTCTGCAAATATGGTCTCTGCATTATTCTGAGTGGGAGTCAAAACTTTTTAGAATATTTACTAATGTTTTGGGAAAGATTAAGTGGCTGCTTTAAGAAAAGTGGTGCTGCACCCAGTTCAGCACCACTTTCCTTGCAACCCTTAGCGCCCCCCTACCACCACCATGTGTGCACCGTATTTAAAATATGGAAAAAGAACAGTGCATGGACGGAATGCAGAACAAATCAAACATTCACCCCCAGTCACAGATCTGGGTTTAACCCATCAGTTTTTTTGCTTACCATGCCATTCCAGTTTGGATCCAGCCATATGCAAATTAGTCTTCACCCTGTTCCCCATGAGAACAGTCCAGTCTGAACTGCCAGACCAGGTCCTCTCTGGACCAGAAACAAGCATCCTGAGACCGGTTTCGGAGTTTGCTTCGTAACCGCATGGTTGCAGCCCATTGATTTTAATTGGGGCGTCATTTTAATGCCTGCCTTGAGCAATGAGCTCATCTGCTCTAGGTATGGGATGAGCATCTGTCCTAGTGACTGCATTTAGACCTCTGTAGTCCACACAGAATCTCAATTCCATCTTCCCACCCTGGGGATTAGATTTGGGTACCAATACCACTGGACTGGACCAAGGACTGTCAGAGGGCTCAATTACCTTGAGCTCCAACATCTTAGCCACTTCAGCTTTGATGTTGGCCTTGACCTGGTCAGACAGCCTGTACAGTTTGTTTTTGACAGGTAAGCTGTCACCAGTGTCAATGTCATGGACACACCAATTGGTGAGTCCTGGGGTCAAGGAAAACAGACTAGCAAACTGCTCCAAAACTTTTCTGCAGTCTTTTTGCTGCTGGTCTGTAAACTTGGGCGAGAGTACCACTCCCTTCACTGACCCATCTTGTGCATTTGAGGACAGGAGGTCTAGCAGAGGTTCACTCTTCTCCTCCTTCCCTTCATCTGTGACCATCAGCATGGTCATATCTGCCCTGTCCTGGTGGGGTTTCAATCTGTTGACCTGCAGGACCCTATGAGGACTCCTGGGGTGCCAGGATCCACCAGGTAGGTGACCTTGCCCTTTTTCTCCAAAATTGGATAGGGCCCAGTCCATTTGGCCTGAAGTGCCCTAGGAGCCAAAGGCACCACAACCCACACCAGTTGACCTGGGTGATACTCATGCATGGTAGCCTTATGATCATGCCAGAGCTTCATGAGCTCTTGGCTGGCCTCCAGGTTGCTGCTTGCCTTCTTCATGTACTCAGCCATGTGTGACTGCAGGCCCAGCACATAATCCAGCACATTCTCTTTGGATTCTTTGAGAGGCTTCTCCCAAGACACTCTCACCAAGCATAATGGGCCTCATACAGGGTGCCCAAACAGTAACTCAAATGGGCTGAATCCAACCCCTTTCTGTGGCACCTATTTTTAGGCAAACAGCAGGCATGGGAGGAGAACATCCCATGTCCTTCTGCGTTTGTCGGACAAACCCATGATCATGCCCTTCAGGGTCTTAGTAAATCTTTCCACCAGACCATTGGTCTGTGGATGATAGGGGGTGGTGAAATTATAAATAACGCCACACTCTTCCCACATTGCTTTCAGGTAGGCAGACATAAAATTTGTGCCCCTATCTGAGACCACCTCCTTTGGGAATCCCACTCTGGTGAACACACCAAGTAGGACCCTAGCCACTGTGGAGCAGTGACTGTCCTGAAGAGTATTGTCTCAGGGTACCTGGCGGCATGGTCCACAACCAACAAAATGTACCTGTTGCCTGAGGCAGTTGGCGGGTCTAGGGGACCAACAATGTCAATCCCCACCCTCTCAAAGGGAGTCCCAACCACTGGCAGTGGTATCAAGGGAGCCTTTGGCTTACCCCCTGCCTTGCCACTGGCCTGGCAGGTGACACAGGAGCTGCAAACCTCCTTGACTTTTTCTGACATTTGGGGCCAATAAAAATGGGTGACCAGCCTGTTCCAGGTATTGATCTGTACCAAATGTCCAGCTAAGGGAATATCATGGCTTAAAGTGAGGAGGAATATTCTATACTTCTGGGGGAGCACTACTCTCCTGGTTGCCCCTGTTTTGGAGTCCCTTGCCTCAGTGTAGAAAACTCTATCCTCCCAGTAAACCTTGTGGGTTCCACTGGTATCCCCTTGTTCTTGCATGGCAGCAGTCTGCCTTAGGCCCTCAAGAGTGAGACACTCTCTTTATCCCTGGCACAATTCTTCTCTGGTGGGCCCACTGCCCCTTGTAGTTCTGGCAAGTCAGGCAGAGCTTGCAGGGGAAGAGGCCCTCCCTCAGAGGTCAGATCCTCCCCCTCAGGTTTGGATTCCTCCTGACCCTCTGTACTTGTTGGGACTGGCAAGCCAGACCCAGTGCCCTTTTTCTTTTTCTTGGAGGCTTGGACCATTGTTCCAGGGTCCAAGTGTCCAGCACTTCCCTGATGTGCTGTCTGTGACCAGGTCACAGCACACACCCATTCAGGAGGTCCAGCATCTGTGCATGGACCCTTCTTCCCACCTCTGACCATTCAGATGCTTCCAGATCATTTCCCAGCAGACACTCTACTGGGAGGGCAGGAGCTAAAGCTACATTCTTAGGGCCAGTCACACCTCCCCATTCCAGGCTTACCATGGCCAGGGAATGGAGTTTGGTTCTGCTATCTGCATAAGTAACTTGGTGGAAGGCACCAGGTAAGACCTGTCCTGGAGAAACCACCTTCTCTGTGACCATTGCCACACTGGCTCCTGTATCTCTCAGAGCTGCCACCTCAGTCCCATTGACTTTAGGCCTCTGCCTATACCTCTCCATGCTGGGAGGTAAGGTGGCCATAGTTGCAATGTCCACCCCATCCATGGATACTAAGGTGACCTCTGTGTACCCTGATCCCAGGCCTGGGCCAACTTTCACCCCCATCTCTACATTAGTAATCTCCTGGGATTGCCCACCAGTGGGTGGGCTTCTTGGAGCAAATAGCATCTCCTTTTTTGTGTCCAGGTTGATGACACTCAAAGCACTTGCCGGCCTTAGCAAGCTCTTAAAACTTTCCTGCCTTAACAGGATCATAATGCTTCCCCTCATACCCTTTCCCCTTAGAAGTGGAATGGCTCGGGGCTCCCCCATCCTGAGAAGTTTTTTCGGACTCCTGTGAGGACTCCTTGGGCTTTTTTATCATCTTTCCCTTGGTTCTTCCCCTGAGAAGAACCATGCCCTCCCTTTTTCTGATCACTCCCTAGGAGTTTCTGATTTACCAAAGTTCCTAACCAGTCATCTGCTGCCTCCCCCAGCTCTCTGGGGTTGGTCAACTTTGAGTCAACTAGATATGGCGGAGCTTCTCTTGGGCACAATTGGTTAGAAGGTGCTCCCTCATAATCAAATTGTAAGGCCCCTCAAAGGTACTTACCTTGTTGTCCTGTATCCAGACCTCTACTGCCTTAATTGAGATGTCTACAAAGTCCATCCAGGACTGGGTGCTTGTCTTTTGGGTGTCCCTAAACTTGAGCCTATACTGCTCTTGGGTCAGACCAAACTTTTTAGTTAAGCATCTCTTCATACTGGGATATGAATCTGCTTCCTTCCCTTCAAGGTCAGAAGCCTATCCCTCCCAGAGTTGGGGACCAACTCCCAAAGAAGTAAACCCCAGTACTGAGGCTTAACTCTCCTCATCTGGAGGGCCCTCTCAAAGGCCCCCATCCACTTATCTATGTCATCCCCCCATCATAGGCCAGAATCACCCCCTTGGGTAATCTGGGGCAAAAATTCCCACCCATGGACATCTCAGCTTCTCTGTTGCTGCCACCATCTCTTTTCTCTTCTCCTTGACTACTTTTTTCTTTTCTAGGGCCAGCTTCTCTGCCTCCAAAGCTAGAAATTCTAGCTGGGCCTCCAGCTCTCTTTCCCTGAGAGACAGGTTCTCTCCTTCTGAAGGGACCCCCTTCCCCCAGTTAGCTTTGGGTATGACCCTAGTAACTGTGTGCAGTGAGGACCGGTCTTCCTCCTCCGCACTTAGGCTCAGATGCCCTCCCTCCCCCGAATGGTTGGAGCTAGCATCCTCCCCTTCTTCCTCCTCCTCCTGAGCTTCCTCTGGACCTACTTCTTGGGCCTCAGCCCATGTTGTCAAGGATTTAATCAGGACATGCTTCTTGAGGTCAGTAGTTTCAGGCAACCCCTTCTCAGTACACAACCCCTAAGCTGGACTACTGTCAGTGTGGGTGGGCTATCCAGATCAAGCTCCATGGTTCCCTAGTTTTGTGTCAACAAAAACCTTTTGCAAAAATTGGAAACAAGAATTTAGAAAAATCACACAAATTCAATAAGTGAAATAAATCCAAATTAAAAAGTTAAAACAATTTTTGCACTAGGACAATTTAAAGGATTTTGAATTTGCTTTACTTAAAACTGTAACGTCATACTGAACACAAATACAGGATCCCACCACTGCGCACCAAACATGTTGGAAAATGGGTTATTGGCAAGGGCAGGCAAGTACCTACACTTAGCAGTAGACCACTAACCTCCACTTAGGTCCAGTTAGGTCTCAATAAATTAAACCCAGCTCAACCACTGGTAGCTTGGCAATGAACGACAAGGCTTTATTTAGGAGACAAAGCATAAAGCATTCAAATAACACAAAACAGTAATCAAATAAAACAAAAAGAAACGGTTTAAAAATCCAAAACCAATTTATAAAAATAGGAAATATTTTTTGTTTTAAAATGACACCAAAACAAATAAAATCAGAGATATAATTTTTTAAAGAATAAATGCTTTTCAGGGCTCAGAAACAAATAGTGCCATCTGGTCATCTCGTCGCACCTCGACTGGGGCAAAGTCAAAGTTTAAGGCTGCCTGCGATTGAGCCCTGCTCGACTACAGGCCGCGGGAGGCCTTGCCCAAAAGTTTACCTTAGGACTTAGTTGTTTTTCTGGAGATTTTCTTCAACGAGACCAAGTCCGACCTCCTGGAACTCTTCCTCAGATACACATTGCAGGAGCCCTCGGTGGAGATTTTTACCTTCGGACTTAGTCGTTTTTTTCGAGGTGGAAATCCTGTGACCAGGGCAAACCTGAATCTTAATCCAACGTCCCTGGAGCCCTCTTCGGATACACTGCCTGGGAGGTCCCGGTGAACTTTCTGCGTTCGGACTTAGTTACTTTTTCTGAGATTTACTTCACCGGGACGAACCTACAAGTCAGGCTGGGTCGTGGTAGAGGCAAGCTGGCCAGAGTGGCCACGGCGGGTTGGTGCCTTTATGGAGCTTTTTTCCAAAAGTTCTCCAAACTTCTGGATCTTCTTCCAGATGTTCCTTTGAGGTTCGTTTGAGGTCCACAGCTCACCCCAAGGTTCCAGAAGCTCTAAGTTGCCCCTTGAGAGTGTGGACTACAACTCCTAGAATGCACCTGGCGCAAACTCCTTGTAGGCCACTGGACAGTGGCCAGCTGGTCAGTTTCTTCAGGAGTTGGAGCAGGGGACTCTGGTTAGTAAGTTTTCACCTGTAGCAAACAGGGAGTTCCTCCTTGAACCAGTTGAAGCCAGGCAAAGTCCTTCTTGTAGTGAAGCTCAAGTGTGCATCTGGTGCAGTCCTCCAGAGTGCAGTGTCCAGGTGTAGGTCAGGGGTGCGGCAGGGCAGTCCTTCTTCTCTTGCAGTTCGTCCTGGAAGGGATCTGAGGTTTGGGTGCAGGTCTGCCACAAATCTGCTGATTTACTACAGGCAGGGTAACACAATCGATTCAGAAACCTTACGGATTTTCACTGATTGCCATTTCGCTCATGCAGCTATTCCTCTTTCCTGGTCTCCCAGATTCGCAAGCAAAATTTGACCAGCAGTGGAGCCTTTTTCCCAGAACACTGTCATCCATAAAAGTAAGCTTGGAATGAAAAGTGTGGGATTCATGCATTTCAGCGGTCAGCATTATTACGTGTGTTCAGTCTCTGCATGCTTTTCACATCATTTGAAGATGATTGCCACATTTTCTAAAGGAGGTCGGGCACCATGCACTTGTGATGTCATAGTTTGCAACATAATTACTCCTCCACTGTCATCTCACCCATGTTTTGAAGTGTTCCATTGCATTTTCTACAACTGGTTAGGTACCATTCTGAATGTGATTTCCAGTGTGTGGGCAATTTAAATACTTTAACCCATATGAAGTGAGTTGATTTGAGCATTCTTGTGAATGTCGGTGATGTGCACCCCATTTCTCTACTAAGGCTGGTGCTTATCTGGGAAGGTACTGTTGCAAGTTATTTATATACTGTTTCTAATATGCATCCTTCACGGTGACACGCACACCTTAACTACCTTGGTTATATTGTTGCATTCGCTATTTAGATTATAAAACCAACTTTATTTAAACATTTCTGTTATGGTGATCCACACACCATGCATAGATTACACATGAACATAATATTGTGTTGTTTTGTGTTAAGGGGTGTTAAAGCATTACCTTTGTCTCACTGTTAGAAGTACATTTATCCTGTCATTGTGGGATCAGCAACTCCTGGTGTTAGTTTTCAGAACATAATTTCACTGCCATCTTTTCTGGCAAGTCCTGGTCTTCCTGATATTGATTTGGACCAGCTGAAAGAAGGGTTTGAGGTGTATCTTGATGTTATTGATGGAGATGGGTTTGTTAAAAAAAATGCCCTGTTGAGTCATTGCATAGGGCATGAGGGTAGGAAGATTCTCAAACATTTGACACATCAGACGGTTTTAGTCAAAGGTGATATTTAGGATGAGTATGCTTCTTACATAAAGATGCTTGACACTCATTTTGAACCACAAAAGTGTTATTTTGGGGAGACATAAGTTTTACAGGTGTTGTCAGTTGCCGGGTATACACATAAAGCGGTTTGTGTTTGCGTTACGAGTGTTTGCTTCTACGTGTGAGTACAAAACCTTCGACAATGAGATCTGACTTTGGAGCACACCAGTAATGAAAAGATATGAGAGACACTTCCTACTACTGCCAATTTAACTTTAAACAAAGCTGTAAAGGTAGCTAAGAGAATTGAGAGTATGGCATCATAAATGGCAGAGATGTCCATCTCCAAGCAGTCTAGCAATTTGGAACTTAAGGTGATGGATTGTTCTTCCAAACTGAACTCTGGAAAGAAAAAATATTCTGAATTAAAAGAAGTTTTCTATCATTGCTGCAGTAACAATCACTTAGAAAAAGCCACTTGTTGTCCTGCCATTGACAAGATGTGTTATCACTTTGGAAAAAAGGGGCATTTTTCTAAAATGTGTAATTCACGAAAGACTTTGGATCAAAAGTTGTAAATGTAATTGGTGATGCTGGAACTAGTGGGAACATTCTGATCCTGTTTGTGAAAATGTGGTGCTATGTGTGGACTCCAAGTTGATAGCGAAGTGCAAGTGGATGCTAATTCAGTGTACAAAATTGATTTAACCACTGTTAGTAGCCTGTATTGCCTGATTGGTGTGGGTGAGAATATGGTGGGCATGATGGCTGATTCTGCATCTCCATTTACCTTAATAGGTGTTGCAGAATGGAAACAAATCAAAGATATTAAATTGAGAGAATCGTCTGTGAGACCTGTAGCATATAGTGGCAAGCCCATTTAAGTGCTGGACGAATTTGGTACTGTGCTGCATTTTAAAGTCAACCAAACTAGTGCCACTAATTATGTTGGAAAACTTGGTTCTTCATTATTAAGGGGGTTGGAACAATGCAGTTTGACAATAACCCTGGATATCAACAATTCTGATCAAGTTTTCCTTAAAAGAAAGTGTCTGCAAATATGGTCTGTGCATTATTCTGAGTGGGAGTCAAAACTTTTTAGAATATTTACTAATGTTTTGGGAAAGATTAAGTGGTTGCTTTAAGAAAAGTGATGCTGCACCCAGTTCAGCACCACTTTCCTTGCAACCATTAGCGCCCCCCTACCACCACCATGTGTGCACCGTATTTAAAATATGGAAAAAGAACAGTGCATGGACGGAATGCAGAACAAATCAAACATTCACTCCCCGTCACAGATCTGGGTTTAACCCATCAGTTTTTTTGCTTACCATGCCATTCCAGTTTGGATCCAGCCATATGCAAATTAGTCTTCACCCTGTTCCCCATGAGAACAGTCCAGCCCGAACTGTCAGACCAGGTCCTCTCTGGACCAGAAACAAGCATCCTGAGACCGGTTTCGGAGTTTGCTTCGTTACCGCATGGTTGCAGCCCATTGATTTTAATTGGGGCGTCATTTTAATGCCTGCCTTGAGCAATGAGCTCATCTGCTCTAGGTATGGGGTGAGCATCTGTCCTGGTGACTGCATTTAGACCTCTGTAGTCCACACAGAATCTCAATTCCATCTTCCCACCCTGGGGATTAGATTTGGGTACCAATACCACTGGACTGGACCAAGGACTGTCAGAGGGCTCAATTACCTTGAGCTCCAACATCTTAGCCACTTCAGCTTTGATGTTGGCCTTGACCTGGTCAGACAGCCTGTACAGTTTGTTTTTGATAGGTAAGCTGTCACCAGTGTCAATGTCATGGACACACCAATTGGTGAGTCCTGGGGTCAAGGAAAACAGACTAGCAAACTGCTCCAAACTTTTCTGCAGTCTTTTTGCTGCTAGTCTGTCAACTTGGGCGAGAGTACCACTCCCTTCACTGGCCCATCTTGTGCATTTGAGGACAGGAGGTCTAGCAGAGGTTCACTCTTCTCCTCCTTCCCTTCATCTGTGACCATCAGCATGGTCATATCTGCCCTGTCCTGGTGGGGTTTCAATCTGTTGACCTGCAGGACCCTATGAAGACTCCTGGGGTGCCAGGATCCACCAGGTAGGTGACCTTGCCCTTTTTCTCCAAAATTGGATAGGGCCCAGTCCATTTGGCCTGAAGTGCCCTAGGAGCCAAAGGCACCACAACCCACACCAGTTGATCTGGGTGATACTCATGCATGGTAGCCTTATGGTCATGCCAGAGCTTCATGAGCTCTTGGCTGGCCTCCAGGTTGCTGCTTGCCTTCTTCATGTACTCAGCCATGTGTGACTGCAGGCCCAGCACATAATCCAGCACATTCTCTTTGGATTCTTTGAGAGGCTTCTCCCAAGAGACTCTCACCAAGCATAATGGGCCTCATACAGGGTGCCCAAACAGTAACTCAAATGGGCTGAATCCAACCCCTTTCTGTGGCACCTATCTTTAGGCAAACAGCAGGCATGGGAGGAGAACATCCCATGTCCTTCTGCGTTTGTCGGACAAACCCATGATCATGCCCTTCAGGGTCTTAGTGAATCTTTCCACCAGACCATTGGTCTGTGGATGATAGGGGGTGGTGAAATTATAAATAACGCCACACTCTTCCCACATTGCTTTCAGGTAGGCAGACATAAAATTTGTGCCCCTATCTGAGACCACCTCCTTTGGGAATCCCACTCTGGTGAACACACCAAGTAGGACCCTAGCCACTGTGGAGCAGTGACTGTCCTGAAGAGTATTGTCTCAGGGTACCTGGTGGCATGGTCCACAACCAACAAAATGTACCTGTTGCCTGAGGCAGTTGGCGGGTCTAGAGGACCAACAATGTCAATCCCCACCCTCTCAAAGGGAGTCCCAACCACTGGCAGTGGTATCAAGGGAGCCTTTGGCTTACCCCCTGCCTTGCCACTGGCCTGGCAGGTGACACAGGAGCTGCAAACCTCCTTGACTTTTTCTGACATTTGGGGCCAATAAAAATGGGTGACCAGCCTGTTCCAGGTCTTGATCTGTACCAAATGTCCAGCTAAGGGAATATCATGGCTTAAAGTGAGGAGGAATATTCTATACTTCTGGGGGAGCACTACTCTCCTGGTTGCCCCTGTTTTGGAGTCCCTTGCCTCAGTGTAGAAAACTCTATCCTCCCAGTAAACCTTGTGGGTTCCACTGGTATCCCCTTGTTCTTGCATGGCAGCAGTCTGCCTTAGGCCCTCAAGAGTGAGACACTCTCTTTATCCCTGGCACAATTCTTCTCTGGTGGGCCCACTGCCCCTTGTAGTTCTGGCAAGTCAGGCAGAGCTTGCAGGGGAAGAGGCCCTCCCTCAGAGGTCAGATCCTCCCCCTCAGGTTTGGATTCCTCCTGACCCTCTGTACCTGTTGGGACTGGCAAGCCAGACCCACTGCCCTTTTTCTTTTTCTTGGAGGCTTGGACCATTGTTCCAGGGTCCAAGTGTCCAGCACTTCCCTGATGTGCTGTCTGTGACCAGGTCACAGCACACACCCATTCAGGAGGTCCAGCATCTGTGCATGGACCCTTCTTCCCACCTCTGACCATTCAGATGCTTCCAGATCATTTCCCAGCAGACACTCTACTGGGAGGGCAGGAGCTAAAGCTACATTCTTAGGGCCAGTCACACCTCCCCATTCCAGGCTTACCATGGCCAGGGAATGGAGTTTGGTTCTGCTATCTGCATAAGTAACTTGGTGGAAGGCACCAGGTAAGACCTGTCCTGGAGAAACCACCTTCTCTGTGACCATTGCCACACTGGCTCCTGTATCTCTCAGAGCTGACACCTCAGTCCCATTGACTTTAGGCCTCTGCCTATACCTCTCCATGCTGAGAGGTAAGGTGGCCATAGTTGCAATGTCCACCCCATGCATGGATACTAAGGTGACCTCTGTGTACCCTGATCCCAGGCCTGGGCCAACTTTCACCCCCATCTCTACATTAGTAATCTCCTGGGATTGCCCACCAGTGGGTGGGCTTCTTGGAGCAAATAGCATCTCCTTTTTTGTGTCCAGGTTGATGACACTCAAAGCACTTGCCGGCCTTAGCAAGCTCTTAAAACTTTCCTGCCTTAACAGGATCATAATGCTTCCCCTCATACCCTTTCCCCTTAGAAGTGGAATGGCTCGGGGCTCCCCCATCCTGAGAAGTTTTTGGAGACTCCTGTGAGGACTGCTTGGGCTTTTTTATCATCTTTCCCTTGGTTCTTCCCCTGAGAAGAACCATGCCCTCCCTTTTTCTGATCACTCCCTAGGGGTTTCTGATTTACCAAAGTTCCTAACCAGTCATCTGCTGCCTCCCCCAGCTCTCTGGGGTTGGTCAACTTTGAGTCAACTAGATATGGCGGAGCTTCTCTTGGGCACAATTGGTTAGAAGGTGCTCCCTCATAATCAAATTGTAAGGCCCCTCAAAGGTACTTACCTTGTTGTCCTGTATCCAGACCTCTACTGCCTTAATTGAGATGTCTACAAAGTCCATCCAGGACTGGGTGCTTGTCTTTTGGGTGTCCCTAAACTTGAGCCTATACTGCTCTTGGGTCAGACCAAACTTTTTAGTTAAGCATCTCTTCATACTGGGATATGAATCTGCCTCCTTCCCTTCAAGGTCAGAAGCCTATCCTCCCAGAGTTGGGGACCAACTCCCAAAGAAGTAAACCCCAGTACTGAGGCTTAACTCTCATCATCTGGAGGGCCCTCTCAAAGGCCCCCATCCACTTATCTATGTCATCCCCCCATCATAGGCCAGAATCACCCCCTTGGGTAATCTGGGGCAAAAATTCCCACCCATGGACATCTCAGCTTCTCTGTTGCTGCCACCATCTCTTTTCTCTTCTCCTTGACTACTTTTTTCTTTTCTAGGGCCAGCTTCTCTGCCTCCAAAGCTAGAAATTCTAGCTGGGCCTCCAGCTCTCTTTCCCTGAGAGACAGGTTCTCTTCTTCTGAAGGGACCCCCTTCCCCCAGTTAGCTTTGGGTATGACCCTAGTAACTGTGTGCAGTGAGGACCGGTCTTCCTCCTCCGCACTTAGGCTCAGATGCCCTCCCTCCCCCGAATGGTTGGAGCTAGCATCCTCCCCTTCTTCCTCCTCCTCCTGAGATTCCTCTGGACCTACTTCTTGGGCCTCAGCCCATGTTGTCAAGGATTTAATCAGGACATGCTTCTTGAGGTCAGTGGTTTCAAGCAACCCCTTCTCAGTACACAACCCCCTAAGCTGGACTACTGTCAGTGTGGGTGGGCTATCCAGATCAAGCTCCATGGTTCCCTAGTTTTGTGTCAACAAAAACCTTTTGCAAAAATTGGAAACAAGAATTTAGAAAAATCACACAAATTCAATAAGTGAAATAAATCCAAATTAAAAAGTTAAAACAATTTTTGCACTAGGACAATTTAAAGGATTTTGAATTTGCTTTACTTAAAACTGTAACGTCATACTGAACACAAATACAGGATCCCACCACTGCGCACCAAACATGTTGGAAAATGGGTTATTGGCAAGGGCAGGCAAGTACCTACACTTAGCAGTAGACCACTAACCTCCACTTAGGTCCAGTTAGGTCTCAATAAATTAAACCCAGCTCAACCACTGGTAGCTTGGCAATGAACGACAAGGCTTAATTTAGGAGACAAAGCATAAAGCATTCAAATAACACAAAACAGTAATCAAATAAAACAAAAGAAACGGTTTAAAAATCCAAAACCAATTTATAAAAATAGGAAATATTTTTTGTTTTAAAATGACACCAAAACAAATAAAATCAGAGATATAATTTTTTAAAGAATAAATGCTTTTCAGGGCTCAGAAACAAATAGTGCCATCTGGTCATCTCGTCGCACCTCGACTGGGGCAAAGTCAAAGTTTAAGGCTGCCTGCGATTGAGCCCTGCTCGACTACAGGCCGCGGGAGGCCTTGCCCAAAAGTTTACCTTAGGACTTAGTTGTTTTTCTGGAGATTTTCTTCAACGAGACCAAGTCCGACCTCCTGGAACTCTTCCTCAGATACACATTGCAGGAGCCCTCGGTGGAGATTTTTACCTTCGGACTTAGTAGTTTTTTTCGAGGTGGAAATCCTGTGACCAGGGCAAACCTGAATCTTAATCCAACGTCCCTGGAGCCCTCTTCGGATACACTGCCTGGGAGGTCCCGGTGAACTTTCTGCGTTCGGACTTAGTTACTTTTTCGGAGTTTTACTTCACCGGGACGAACCTACAAGTCAGGCTGGGTCGTGGTAGAGGCAAGCCGGCCAGAGTGGCCACGGCGGGTTGGTGCCTTTATGGAGCTTTTTTCCAAAAGTTCTCCAAACTTCTGGATCTTCTTCCAGATGTTCCTTTGAGGTTCGTTTGAGGTCCACAGCTCACCCCAAGGTTCCAGAAGCTCTAAGTTGCCCCTTGAGAGTGTGGACTACAACTCCTAGAATGCACCTGGCGCAAACTCCTTTTAGGCCACTGGACAGTGGCCAGCTGGTCAGTTTCTTCAGGAGTTGGAGCAGGGGACTCTGGTTAGCAAGTTTTCACCTGTAGCAAACAGGGAGTTCCTCCTTGAACCAGTTGAAGCCAGGCAAAGTCCTTCTTGTAGTGAAGCTCAAGTGTGCATCTGGTGCAGTCCTCCAGAGTGCAGTGTCCAGGTGTAGGTCAGGGGTCCGGCAGGGCAGTCCTTCTTCTCTTGCAGTTCGTCCTGGAAGGGATCTGAGGTTTGGGTGCAGGTCTGCCACAAATCTGCTGATTTACTACAGGCAGGGTAACACAATCGATTCAGAAACCTTACGGATTTTCACTGATTGCCATTTCGCTCATGCAGCTATTCCTCTTTCCTGGTCTCCCAGATTCGCAAGCAAAATTTGACCAGCAGTGGAGCCTTTTTCCCAGAACACTGTCATCCATAAAAGTAAGCTTGGAATGAAAAGTGTGGGATTCATGCATTTCAGCGGTCAGCATTATGACGTGTGTTCAGTCTCTGCATGCTTTTCACATCATTTGAAGATTATTGCCACATTTTCTAAAGGAGGTCGGGCACCATGCACTTGTGATGTCATAGTTTGCAACATAATTACTCCTCCACTGTCATCTCACCCATGTTTTGAAGTGTTCCATTGCATTTTCTACAACTGGTTAGGTACCATTCTGAATGTGATTTCCAGTGTGTGGGCAATTTAAATACTTTAACCCATATGAAGTGAGTTGATTTGAGCATTCTTGTGAATGTCGGTGATGTGCACCCCATTTCTCTACTAAGGCTGGTGCTTATCTGGGAAGGTACTGTTGCAAGTTATTTATATACTGTTTCTAATATACATCCTTCACGGTGACACGCACACCTTAACTACCTTGGTTATATTGTTGCATTCGCTATTTAGATTATAAAACCAACTTTATTTAAACATTTCTGTTATGGTGATCCACACACCATGCATAGATTACACATGAACATAATATTGTGTTGTTTTGTGTTAAGGGGTGTTAAAGCATTACCTTTGTCTCACTGTTAGAAGTACATTTATCCTGTCATTGTGGGATCAGCAACTCCTGGTGTTAGTTTTCAGAACATAATTTCACTGCCATCTTTTCTGGCAAGTCCTGGTCTTCCTGATATTGATTGGGACCAGCTGAAAGAAGGGTTTGAGGTGTATCTTGATGTTATTGATGGAGATGGGTTTGTTAAAAAAAATGCCCTGTTGAGTCATTGCATAGGGCATGAGGGTAGGAAGATTCTCAAACATTTGACACATCAGACGGTTTTAGTCAAAGGTGATATTTAGGATGAGTATGCTTCTTACATAAAGATGCTTGACACTCATTTTGAACCACAAAAGTGTTATTTTGGGGAGACATAAGTTTTACAGGTGTTGTCAGTTGCCGGGTATACACATAAAGCGGTTTGTGTTTGCGTTACGAGTGTTTGCTTCTACGTGTGAGTACAAAACCTTCGACAATGAGATCTGACTTTGGAGCACACCAGTAATGAAAAGATATGAGAGACACTTCCTACTACTGCCAATTTAACTTTAAACAAAGCTGTAAAGGTAGCTAAGAGGATTGAGAGTATGGCATCATATATGGCAGAGATGTCCATCTCCAAGCAGTCTAGCAATTTGGAACTTAAGGTGATGGATTGTTCTTCCAAACTGAACTCTGGAAAGAAAAAATATTCTGAATTAAAAGAAGTTTTCTATCATTGCTGCAGTAACAATCACTTAGAAAAAGCCACTTGTTGTCCTGCCATTGACAAGATGTGTTATCACTTTGGAAAAAAGGGGCATTTTTCTAAAATGTGTAATTCACGAAAGACTTTGGATCAAAAGTTGTAAATGTAATTGGTGATGCTGGAACTAGTGGGAACATTCTGATCCTGTTTGTGAAAATGTGGTGCTATGTGTGGACTCCAAGTTGATAGCGAAGTGCAAGTGGATGCTAATTCAGTGTACAAAATTGATTTAACCACTGTTAGTAGCCTGTATTGCCTGATTGGTGTGGGTGAGAATATGGTGGGCATGATGGCTGATTCTGCATCTCCATTTACCTTAATAGGTGTTGCAGAATGGAAACAAATCAAAGATATTAAATTGAGAGAATCGTCTGTGAGACCTGTAGCATATAGTGGCAAGCCCATTTAAGTGCTGGACGAATTTGGTACTGTGCTGCATTTTAAAGTCAACCAAACTAGTGCCACTAATTATGTTGGAAAACTTGGTTCTTCATTATTAAGGGGGTTGGAACAATGCAGTTTGACAATAACCCTGGATATCAACAATTCTGATCAAGTTTTCCTTAAAAGAAAGTGTCTGCAAATATGGTCTGTGCATTATTCTGAGTGGGAGTCAAAACTTTTTAGAATATTTACTAATGTTTTGGGAAAGATTAAGTGGCTGCTTTAAGAAAAGTGATGCTGCACCCAGTTCAGCACCACTTTCCTTGCGACCCTTAGCGCCCCCCTACCACCACCATGTGTGCACCGTATTTAAAATATGGAAAAAGAACAGTGCATGGACGGAATGCAGAACAAATCAAACATTCACCCCCAGTCACAGATCTGGGTTTAACCCATCAGTTTTTTTGCTTACCATGCCATTCCAGTTTGGATCCAGCCATATGCAAATTAGTCTTCACCCTGTTCCCCATGAGAACAGTCCAGCCCGAACTGTCAGACCAGGTCCTCTCTGGACCAGAAACAAGCATCCTGAGACCGGTTTCGGAGTTTGCTTCGTTACCGCATGGTTGCAGCCCATTGATTTTAATTGGGGCGTCATTTTAATGCCTGCCTTGAGCAATGAGCTCATCTGCTCTAGGTATGGGGTGAGCATCTGTCCTGGTGACTGCATTTAGACCTCTGTAGTCCACACAGAATCTCAATTCCATCTTCCCACCCTGGGGATTAGATTTGGGTACCAATACCACTGGACTGGACCAAGGACTGTCAGAGGGCTCAATTACCTTGAGCTCCAACATCTTAGCCACTTCAGCTTTGATGTTGGCCTTGACCTGGTCAGACAGCCTGTACAGTTTGTTTTTGACAGGTAAGCTGTCACCAGTGTCAATGTCATGGACACACCAATTGGTGAGTCCTGGGGTCAAGGAAAACAGACTAGCAAACTGCTCCAAAACTTTTCTGCAGTCTTTTTGCTGCTAGTCTGTCAACTTGGGCGAGAGTACCACTCCCTTCACTGACCCATCTTGTGCATTTGAGGACAGGAGGTCTAGCAGAGGTTCACTCTTCTCCTCCTTCCCTTCATCTGTGACCATCAGCATGGTCATATCTGCCCTGTCCTGGTGGGGTTTCAATCTGTTGAACTGCAGGACCCTATGAGGACTCCTGGGGTGCCAGGATCCACCAGGTAGGTGACCTTGCCCTTTTTCTCCAAAATTGGATAGGGCCCAGTCCATTTGGCCTGAAGTGCCCTAGGAGCCAAAGGCACCACAACCCACACCAGTTGACCTGGGTGATACTCATGCATGGTAGCCTTATGGTCATGCCAGAGCTTCATGAGCTCTTGGCTGGCCTCCAGGTTGCTGCTTGCCTTCTTCATGTACTCAGCCATGTGTGACTGCAGGCCCAGCACATAATCCAGCACATTCTCTTTGGATTCTTTGAGAGGCTTCTCCCAAGAGACTCTCACCAAGCATAATGGGCCTCATACAGGGTGCCCAAACAGTAACTCAAATGGGCTGAATCCAACCCCTTTCTGTGGCACCTATTTTTAGGCAAACAGCAGGCATGGGAGGAGAACATCCCATGTCCTTCTGCGTTTGTCGGACAAACCCATGATCATGCCCTTCAGGGTCTTAGGGAATCTTTCCACCAGACCATTGGTCTGTGGATGATAGGGGGTGGTGAAATTATAAATAACGCCACACTCTTCCCACATTGCTTTCAGGTAGGCAGACATAAAATTTGTGCCCCTATCTGAGACCACCTCCTTTGAGAATCCCACTCTGGTGAACACACCAAGTAGGACCCTAGCCACTGTGGAGCAGTGACTGTCCTGAAGAGTATTGTCTCAGGGTACCTGGTGGCATGGTCCACAACCAACAAAATGTACCTGTTGCCTGAGGCAGTTGGCGGGTCTAGGGGACCAACAATGTCAATCCCCACCCTCTCAAAGGGAGTCCCAACCACTGGCAGTGGTATCAAGGGATCCTTTGGCTTACCCCCTGCGTTGCCACTGGCCTGGCAGGTGACACAGGAGCTGCAAACCTCCTTGACGTTTTCTGACATTTGGGGCCAATAAAAATGGGTGACCAGCCTGTTCCAGGTCTTGATCTGTACCAAATGTCCAGCTAAGGGAAAATCATGGCTTAAAGTGAGGAGGAATATTCTATACTTCTGGGGGAGCACTACTCTCCTGGTTGCCCCTGTTTTGGAGTCCCTTGCCTCAGTGTAGAAAACTCTATCCTCCCAGTAAACCTTGTGGGTTCCACTGGTATCCCCTTGTTCTTGCATGGCAGCAGTCTGCCTTAGGCCCTCAAGAGTGAGACACTCTCTTTATCCCTGGCACAATTCTTCTCTGGTGGGCCCACTGCCCCTTGTAGTTCTGGCAAGTCAGGCAGAGCTTGCAGGGGAAGAGGCCCTCCCTCAGAGGTCAGATCCTCCCCCTCAGGTTTGGATTCCTCCTGACCCTCTGTACCTGTTGGGACTGGCAAGCCAGACCCAGTGCCCTTTTTCTTTTTCTTGGAGGCTTGGACCATTGTTCCAGGGTCCAAGTGTCCAGCACTTCCCTGATGTGCTGTCTGTGACCAGGTCACAGCACACACCCATTCAGGAGGTCCAGCATCTGTGCATGGACCCTTCTTCCCACCTCTGACCATTCAGATGCTTCCAGATCATTTCCCAGCAGACACTCTACTGGGAGGGCAGGAGCTAAAGCTACATTCTTAGGGCCAGTCACACCTCCCCATTCCAGGCTTACCATGGCCAGGGAATGGAGTTTGGTTCTGCTATCTGCATAAGTAACTTGGTGGAAGGCACCAGGTAAGACCTGTCCTGGAGAAACCACCTTCTCTGTGACCATTGCCACACTGGCTCCTGTATCTCTCAGAGCTGCCACCTCAGTCCCATTGACTTTAGGCCTCTGCCTATACCTCTCCATGCTGAGAGGTAAGGTGGCCATAGTTGCAATGTCCACCCCATCCATGGATACTAAGGTGACCTCTGTGTACCCTGATCCCAGGCCTGGGCCAACTTTCACCCCCATCTCTACATTAGTAATATCCTGGGATTGCCCACCAGTGGGTGGGCTTCTTGGAGCAAATAGCATCTCCTTTTTTGTGTCCAGGTTGATGACACTCAAAGCACTTGCCGGCCTTAGCAAGCTCTTAAAACTTTCCTGCCTTAACAGGATCATAATGCTTCCCCTCATACCCTTTCCCCTTAGAAGTGGAATGGCTCGGGGCTCCCCCATCCTGAGAAGTTTTTGGAGACTCCTGTGAGGACTGCTTGGGCTTTTTTATCATCTTTCCCTTGGTTCTTCCCCTGAGAAGAACCATGCCCTCCCTTTTTCTGATCACTCCCTAGGGGTTTCTGATTTACCAAAGTTCCTAACCAGTCATCTGCTGCCTCCCCCAGCTCTCTGGGGTTGGTCAACTTTGAGTCAACTAGATATGGCGGCGCTTCTCTTGGGCACAATTGGTTAGAAGGTGCTCCCTCATAATCAAATTGTAAGGCCCCTCAAAGGTACTTACCTTGTTGTCCTGTATCCAGACCTCTACTGCCTTAATTGAGATGTCTTCAAAGTCCATCCAGGACTGGGTGCTTGTCTTTTGGGTGTCCCTAAACTTGAGCCTATACTGCTCTTGGGTCAGACCAAACTTTTTAGTTAAGCATCTCTTCATACTGGGATATGAATCTGCCTCCTTCCCTTCAAGGTCAGAAGCCTATCCCTCCCAGAGTTGGGGACCAACTCCCAAAGAAGTAAACCCCAGTACTGAGGCTTAACTCTCCTCATCTGGAGGGCCCTCTCAAAGGCCCCCATCCACTTATCTATGTCATCCCCCCATCATAGGCCAGAATCACCCCCTTGGGTAATCTGGGGCAAAAATTCCCACCCATGGACATCTCAGCTTCTCTGTTGCTGCCACCATCTCTTTTCTCTTCTCCTTGACTACTTTTTTCTTTTCTAGGGCCAGCTTCTCTGCCTCCAAAGCTAGAAATTCTAGCTGGGCCTCCAGCTCTCTTTCCCTGAGAGACAGGTTCTCTCCTTCTGAAGGGACCCCCTTCCCCAGTTAGCTTTGGGTATGACCCTAGTAACTGTGTGCAGTGAGGACCGGTCTTCCTCCTCCGCACTTAGGCTCAGATGCCCTCCCTCCCCCGAATGGTTGGAGCTAGCATCCTCCCCTTCTTCCTCCTCCTCCTGAGCTTCCTCTGGACCTACTTCTTGGGCCCCAGCCCATGTTGTCAAGTATTTAATCAGGGCATGCTTCTTGAGGTCAGTGGTTTCAGGCAACCCCTTCTCAGTACACAACCCCCTAAGCTGGACTACTGTCAGTGTGGGTGGGCTATCCAGATCAAGCTCCATGGTTCCCTAGTTTTGTGTCAACAAAAACCTTTTGCAAAAATTGGAAACAAGAATTTAGAAAAATCACACAAATTCAATAAGTGAAATAAATCCAAATTAAAAAGTTAAAACAATTTTTGCACTAGGACAATTTAAAGGATTTTTAATTTGCTTTACTTAAAACTGTAACGTCATACTGAACACAAATACAGGATCCCACCACTGCGCACCAAACATGTTGGAAAATGGGTTATTGGCAAGGGCAGGCAAGTACCTACACTTAGCAGTAGGCCACTAACCTCCACTTAGGT
Organism: Pleurodeles waltl; assembly: GCF_031143425.1. Lineage (NCBI taxonomy): Eukaryota > Metazoa > Chordata > Amphibia > Caudata > Salamandridae > Pleurodeles > Pleurodeles waltl. The sequence continues at coordinate 1,341,450,855 of NC_090447.1, forward strand.
CCAGTTAGGTCTCAATAAATTAAACCCAGCTCAACCATTGGTAGCTTGGCAATGAACGACAAGGCTTAATTTAGGAGACAAAGCATAAAGCATTCAAATAACACAAAACAGTAATCAAATAAAACAAAAGAAACGGTTTAAAAATCCAAAACCAATTTATAAAAATAGGAAATATTTTTTGTTTTAAAATGACACCAAAACAAATAAAATCAGAGATATAATTTTTTAAAGAATAAATGCTTTTCAGGGCTCAGAAACAAATAGTGCCAATCTGGTCATCTCGTCGCACCTCGACTGGGGCAAAGTCAAAGTTTAAGGCTGCCTGCGATTGAGCCCTGCTCAACAACAGGCCGCGGGAGGCCTCGCCCAAAAGTTTACCTTAGGACTTAGTTGTTTTTCTGGAGATTTTCTTCAACGAGACCAAGTCCGACCTCCTGGAACTCTTCCTCAGATACACATTGCAGGAGCCCTCCGTGGAGATTTTTACCTTCGGACTTAGTAGTTTTTTTCGAGGTGGAAATCCTGTGACCAGGGCAAACCTGAATCTTAATCCAACGTCCCTGGAGCCCTCTTCGGATACACTGCCTGGGAGGTCCCGGTGAACTTTCTGCGTTCGGACTTAGTTACTTTTTCAGAGATTTACTTCACCGGGACGAACCTACAAGTCAGGCTGGGTCGTGGTAGAGGCAAGCCAGCCAGAGTGGCCACGGAGGGTTGGTGCCTTTATGGAGCTTTTTAAAAAAAGTTCTCCAAACTTCTGGATCTTCTTCCAGATGTTCCTTTGAGGTTCGTTTGAGGTCCACAGCTCACCCCAAGGCTCCAGAAGCTCTAAGTTGCCCCTTGAGGGTGTGGACTACAACTCCTAGAATGCACCTGGCGCAAACTCCTTTTAGGCCACTGGACAGTGGCCAGCTGGTCAGTTTCTTCAGGAGTTGGAGCAGGGGACTCTGGTTAGCAAGTTTTCACCTGTAGCAAACAGGGAGTTCCTCCTTGAACCAGTTGAAGCCAGGCAAAGTCCTTCTTGTAGTGAAGCTCAAGTGTGCAGCTGGTGCAGTCCTCCAGAGTGCAGTGTCCAGGTGCAGGTCAGGGGTCCGGCAGGGCAGTCCTTCTTCTCTTGCAGTTCGTCCTGGAAGGGATCTGAGGTTTGGGTGCAGGTCTGCCACAAATCTGCTGATTTACTACAGGCAGGGTAACACAATCGATTCAGAAACCTTACGGATTTTCACTGATGGCCATTTCGCTCATGCAGCTATTTCTCTTTCCTGGTCTCCCAGATTCGCAAGCAAAATTTGACCAGCAGTGGAGCCTTTTTCCCAGAACACTGTCATCCATAAAAGTAAGCTTGGAATGAAAAGTGTGTGATTCATGCATTTCAGCAGGTCAGCATTATGACGTGTGTTGAGTCTCTGCATGCTTTTCACATCATTTGAAGATGATTGCCACATTTTCTAAAGGAGGTCGGGCACCATGCACTTGTGATGTCATAGTTTGCAACATAATTACTCCTCCACTGTCATCTCACCCATGTTTTGAAGTGTTCCATTGCATTTTCTACAACTGGTTAGGTACCATTCTGAATGTGATTTCCAGTGTGTGGGCAATTTAAATACTTTAACCCATATGAAGTGAGTTGATTTGAGCATTCTTGTGAATGTCGGTGATGTGCACCCCATTTCTCTACTAAGGCTGGTGCTTATCTGGGAAGGTACTGTTGCAAGTTATTTATATACTGTTTCTAATATACATCCTTCACGGTGACACGCACACCTTAACTACCTTGGTTATCTTGTTGCATTCGCTATTTAGATTATAAAACCAACTTTATTTAAACATTTCTGTTATGGTGATCCACACACCATGCATAGATTACACATGAACATAATATTGTGTTGTTTTGTGTTAAGGGGTGTTAAAGCATTACCTTTGTCTCACTGTTAGAAGTACATTTATCCTGTCATTGTGGGATCAGCAACTCCTGGTGTTAGTTTTCAGAACATAATTTCACTGCCATCTTTTCTGGCAAGTCCTGGTCTTCCTGATATTGATTGGGACCAGCTGAAAGAAGGGTTTGAGGTGTATCTTGATGTTATTGATGGAGATGGGTTTGTTAAAAAAAATACCCTGTTGAGTCATTGCATAGGGCATGAGGGTAGGAAGATTCTCAAACATTTGACACATCAGACGGTTTTAGTCAAAGGTGATATTTAGGATGAGTATGCTTCTTACATAAAGATGCTTGACACTCATTTTGAACCACAAAAGTGTTATTTTGGGGAGACATAAGTTTTACAGGTGTTGTCAGTTGCCGGGTAAACACATAAAGCGGTTTGTGTTTGCGTTACGAGTGTTTGCTTCTACGTGTGAGTACAAAACCTTCGACAATGAGTTCTGACTTTGGAGCACACCAGTAATGAAAAGATATGAGAGACAGTTCCTACTACTGCCAATTTAACTTTAAACAAAGCTGTAAAGGTAGCTAAGAGGATTGAGAGTATGGCATCATATATGGCAGAGATGTCCATCTCCAAGCAGTCTAGCAATTTGGAACTTAAGGTGATGGATTGTTCTTCCAAACTGAACTCTGGAAAGAAAAAATATTCTGAATTAAAAGAAGTTTTCTATCATTGCTGCAGTAACAATCACTTAGAAAAAGCCACTTGTTGTCCTGCCATTGACAAGATGTGTTATCACTTTGGAAAAAAGGGGCATTTTTCTAAAATGTGTAATTCACGAAAGACTTTGGATCAAAAGTTGTAAATGTAATTGGTGATGCTGGAACTAGTGGGAACATTCTGATCCTGTTTGTGAAAATGTGGTGCTATGTGTGGACTCCAAGTTGATAGCGAAGTGCAAGTGGATGCTAATTCAGTGTACAAAATTGATTTAACCACTGTTAGTAGCCTGTATTGCCTGATTGGTGTGGGTGAGAATATGGTGGGCATGATGGCTGATTCTGCATCTCCATTTACCTTAATAGGTGTTGCAGAATGGAAACAAATCAAAGATATTAAATTGAAAGAATCGTCTGTGAGACCTGTAGCATATAGTGGCAAGCCCATTTAAGTGCTGGACGAATTTGGTACTGTGCTGCACTTTAAAGTCAACCAAACTAGTGCCACTAATTATGTTGGAAAACTTGGTTCTTCATTATTAAGGGGGTTGGAACAATGCAGTTTGACAATAACCCTGGATATCAACAATTCTGATCAAGTTTTCCTTAAAAGAAAGTGTCTGCAAATATGGTCTGTGCATTATTCTGAGTGGGAGTCAAAACTTTTTAGAATATTTACTAATGTTTTGGGAAAGATTAAGTGGCTGCTTTAAGAAAAGTGGTGCTGCACCCAGTTCAGCACCACTTTCCTTGCAACCCTTAGCGCCCCCCTACCACCACCATGTGTGCACCGTATTTAAAATATGGAAAAAGAACAGTGCATGGACGGAATGCAGAACAAATCAAACATTCACCCCCAGTCACAGATCTGGGTTTAACCCATCAGTTTTTTTGCTTACCATGCCATTCCAGTTTGGATCCAGCCATATGCAAATTAGTCTTCACCCTGTTCCCCATGAGAACAGTCCAGCGCGAAATGCCCGACCAGGTCCTCTCTGGACCAGAAACAAGCATCCTGAGACCGGTTTCGGAGTTTGCTTCGTAACCGCATGGTTGCAGCCCATTGATTTTAATTGGGGCGTCATTTTAATGCCTGCTTTGAGCAATGAGCTCATCTGCTCTAGGTATGGGGTGAGCATCTGTCCTGGTGACTGCATTTAGACCTCTGTAGTCCACACAGAATCTCAATTCCATCTTCCCACCCTGGGGATTAGATTTGGGTACCAATACCACTGGACTGGACCAAGGACTGTCAGAGGGCTCAATTACCTTGAGCTCCAACATCTTAGCCACTTCAGCTTTGATGTTGGCCTTGACCTGGTCAGACAGCCTGTACAGTTTGTTTTTGACAGGTAAGCTGTCACCAGTGTCAATGTCATGGACACACCAATTGGTGAGTCCTGGGGTCAAGGAAAACAGACTAGCAAACTGCTCCAAAACTTTTCTGCAGTCTTTTTGCTGCTGGTCTGTCAACTTGGGCGAGAGTACCACTCCCTTCACTGACCCATCTTGTGCATTTGAGGACAGGAGGTCTAGCAGAGGTTCACTCTTCTCCTCCTTCCCTTCATCTGTGACCATCAGCATGGTCATATCTGCCCTGTCCTGGTGGGGTTTCAATCTGTTGACCTGCAGGACCCTATGAGGACTCCTGGGGTGCCAGGATCCACCAGGTAGGTGACCTTGCCCTTTTTCTCCAAAATTGGATAGGGCCCAGTCCATTTGGCCTGAAGTGCCCTAGGAGCCAAAGGCACCACAACCCACACCAGTTGACCTGGGTGATACTCATGCATGGTAGCCTTATGGTCATGCCAGAGCTTCATTAGCTCTTGGCTGGCCTCCAGGTTGCTGCTTGCCTTCTTCATGTACTCAGCCATGTGTGACTGCAGGCCCAGCACATAATCCAGCACATTCTCTTTGGATTCTTTGAGAGGCTTCTCCCAAGAGACTCTCACCAAGCATAATGGGCCTCATACAGGGTGCCCAAACAGTAACTCAAATGGGCTGAATCCAACCCCTTTCTGTGGCACCTATCTTTAGGCAAACAGCAGGCATGGGAGGAGAACATCCCATGTCCTTCTGCGTTTGTCGGACAAACCCATGATCATGCCCTTCAGGGTCTTAGTGAATCTTTCCACCAGACCATTGGTCTGTGGATGATAGGGGGTGGTGAAATTATAAATAACGCCACACTCTTCCCACATTGCTTTCAGGTAGGCAGACATAAAATTTGTGCCCCTATCTGAGACCACCTCCTTTGGGAATCCCACTCTGGTGAGCACACCAAGTAGGACCCTAGCCACTGTGGAGCAGTGACTGTCCTGAAGAGTATTGTCTCAGGGTACCTGGTGGCATGGTCCACAACCAACAAAATGTACCTGCTGCCTGAGGCAGTTGGCGGGTCTAGGGGACCAACAATGTCAATCCCCACCCTCTCAAAGGCAGTCCCAACCACTGGCAGTGGTATCAAGGGAGCCTTTGGCTTACCCCCTGCCTTGCCACTGGCCTGGCAGGTGACACAGGAGCTGCAAACCTCCTTGACTTTTTCTGACATTTGGGGCCAATAAAAATGGGTGACCAGCCTGTTCCAGGTCTTGATCTGTACCAAATGTCCAGCTAAGGGAATATCATGGCTTAAAGTGAGGAGGAATATTCTATACTTCTGGGGGAGCACTACTCTCCTGGTTGCCCCTGTTTTGGAGTCCCTTGCCTCAGTGTAGAAAACTCTATCCTCCCAGTAAACCTTGTGGGTTCCACTGGTATCCCCTTGTTCTTGCATGGCAGCAGTCTGCCTTAGGCCCTCAAGAGTGAGACACTCTCTTTATCCCTGGCACAATTCTTCTCTGGTGGGCCCACTGCCCCTTGTAGTTCTGGCAAGTCAGGCAGAGCTTGCAGGGGAAGAGGCCCTCCCTCAGAGATCAGATCCTCCCCCTCAGGTTTGGATTCCTCCTGACCCTCTGTACTTGTTAGGACTGGCAAGCCAGACCCAGTGCCCTTTTTCTTTTTCTTGGAGGCTTGGACCATTGTTCCAGGGTCCAAGTGTCCGGCACTTCCCTGATGTGCTGTCTGTGACCAGGTCACAGCACACATCCATTCAGGAGGTCCAGCATCTGTGCATGGACTCTTCTTCCCACCTCTGACCATTCAGATGCTTCCAGATCATTTCCCAGCAGACACTCTACTGGGAGGGCAGGAGCTAAAGCTACATTCTTAGGGCCAGTCACACCTCCCCATTCCAGGCTTACCATGGCCTGGGAATGGAGTTTGGTTATGCAATCTGCATAAGTAACTTGGTGGAAGGCACCAGGTAAGACCTGTCCTGGAGAACACACCTTCTCTGTGACCATTGCCACACTGGCTCCTGTATCTCTCAGAGCTTCTACCTCAGTCCCATTGACTTTAGGCCTCTGCCTATACCTCTCCATGCTGGGAGGTAAGGTGGCCATAGTTGCAATGTCCACCCCATCCATGGATACTAAGGTGACCTCTGTGTACCCTGATCCCAGGCCTGGGCCAACTTTCACCCCCACCTCTACATTAGTAATCCCCTGGGATTGCCCACCAGTGGGTGGGCTTCTTGGAGCAAATAGCATCTCCTTTTTTGTGTCCAGGTTGATGACACTCAAAGCACTTGCCGGCCTTAGCAAGCTCTTAAAACATTCCTGCCTTAACAGGATCATAATGCTTCCCCCATACCCTTTCCCCTTAGAAGTGGAATGGCTCGGGGCTCCCCCATCCTGAGAAGTTTTTGGGGACTCCTGTGAGGACTCCTTGGGCTTTTTTATCATCTTTCCCTTGGTTCTTCCCCTGAGAAGAACCATGCCCTCCCTTTTTCTGATCACTCCCTAGGGGTTTCTGATTTACCAAAGTTCCTAACCAGTCATCTGCTGCCTCCCCCAGCTCTCTGGGGTTGGTCAACTTTGAGTCAACTAGATATGGCGGAGCTTCTCTTGGGCACAATTGGTTAGAAGGTGCTCCCTCATAATCAAATTGTAAGGCCCCTCAAAGGTACTTACCTTGTTGTCCTGTATCCAGACCTCTACTGCCTTAATTGAGATGTCTACAAAGTCCATCCAGGACTGGGTGCTTGTCTTTTGGGTGTCCCTAAACTTGAGCCTATACTGCTCTTGGGTCAGACCAAACTTTTTAGTTAAGCATCTCTTCATACTGGGATATGAATCTGCCTCCTTCCCTTCAAGGTCAGAAGCCTATCCCTCCCAGAGTTGGGGACCAACTCCCAAAGAAGTGAACCCCAGTACTGAGGCTTAACTCTCCTCATCTGGAGGGCCCTCTCAAAGGCCCCCATCCACTTATCTATGTCATCCCCCCAACATATGCCAGAATCACCCCCTTGGGTAATCTGGGACAAAAATTCCCACCCATGGACATCTCAGATTCTCTGTTGCTGCCACCATCTCTTTTCTCTTCTCCTTGACTACTTTTTTCTTTTCTAGGGCAAGCTTCTCTGCCTCCAAAGCTAGAAATTCTAGCTGGGCCTCCAGCTCTCTTTCCCTGAGGGGCAGGTTCTCTCCTTCTGAAGGGACCCCCTTCCCCCAGTTAGCTTTGGGTATGACCCTAGTAACTGTGTGCAGTGAGGACCGGTCTTCCTCCTCCTCACTTAGGCTCAGATGCCCTCCCTCCCCCGAATGGTTGGAGCTAGCATCCTCCCCTTCTTCCTCCTCTTCCTGAGCTTCCTCTGGACCTACTTCTTGGGCCTCAGCCCATGTTGTCAAGGATTTAATCAGGACATGCTTCTTGAGGTCAGTGGTTTCAGGCAACCCCTTCTCAGTACACAACCCCCTAAGCTGGACTACTGTCAGTGTGGGTGGGCTATCCAGATCAAGCTCCATGGTTCCCTAGTTTTGTGTCAACAAAAACCTTTTGCAAAAATTGGAAACAAGAATTTAGAAAAATCACACAAATTCAATAAGTGAAATAAATCCAAATTAAAAAGTTAAAACAATTTTTGCACTAGGACAATTTAAAGGATTTTTAATTTGCTTTACTTAAAACTGTAACGTCATACTGAACACAAATACAGGATCCCACCACTGCGCACCAAACATGTTGGAAAATGTGTTATTGGCAAGGGCAGGCAAGTACCTACACTTAGCAGTAGGCCACTAACCTCCACTTAGGTCCAGTTAGGTCTCAATAAATTAAACCCAGCTCAACCACTGGTAGCTTGGCAATGAACGACAAGGCTTAATTTAGGAGACAAAGCATAAAGCATTCAAATAACACAAAACAGTAATCAAATAAAACAAAAGAAACGGTTTAAAAATCCAAAACCAATTTATAAAAATAGGAAATATTTTTTGTTTTAAAATGACACCAAAACAAATAAAATCGGAGATATAAATTTTTAAAGAATAAATGCTTTTCAGGGCTCAGAAACAAATAGTGCCAATCTGGTCATCTCGTCGCACCTCGACTGGGGCAAAGTCAAAGTTTAAGGCTGCCTGCGATTGAGCCCTGCTCGACTACAGGCCGCGGGAGGCCTCGCCCAAAAGTTTACCTTAGGACTTAGTTGTTTTTCTGGAGATTTTCTTCAACGAGACCAAGTCCGACCTCCTGGAACTCTTCCTCAGATACACATTGCAGGAGCCCTCGGTGGAGATTTTTACCTTCGGACTTAGTCGTTTTTTTCGAGGTGGAAATCCTGTGACCAGGGCAAACCTGAATCTTAATCCAACGTCCCTGGAGCCCTCTTCGGATACAGTGCCTGGGAGGTCTCGGTGAACTTTCTGCGTTCGGACTTAGTTACTTTTTTGGAGATTTACTTCACCTGGACGAACCTACAAGTCAGGCCGGGTCGCGGTAGAGGCAAGCCGGCCAGAGTGGCCACAGCGGGTTGGTTCCTTTATGGAGCTTTTTTCCAAAAGTTCTCCAAACTTCTGGATCTTCTTCCAGATGTTCCTTTGAGGTTCGTTTGAGGTCCACAGCTCACCCCAAGGTTCCAGAAGCTCTAAGTTGCCCCTTGAGGGTGTGGACTACAACTCCTAGAATGTACCTGGCGCAAACTCCTTTTAGGCCACTGGACAGTGGCCAGCTGGTCAGTTTCTTCAGGAGTTGGAGCAGGGGACTCTGGTTAGCAAGTTTTCACCTGTAGCAAACAGGGAGTTCCTCCTTGAACCAGTTGAAGCCAGGCAAAGTCCTTCTTGTAGTGAAGCTCAAGTGTGCAGCTGGTGCAGTCCTCCAGAGTGCAGTGTCCAGGTGCAGGTCAGGGGTCCGGCAGGGCAGTCCTTCTTCTCTTGCAGTTCGTCCTGGAAGGGATCTGAGGTTTGGGTGCAGGTCTGCCAGTTTTATCCTTGCTCCTGAGTGAAAAACAGGGGGATCCTGGTTCTCCAATCAGGTGCAGGGTCATTTCCCCTGTGATGCCCACCTCCTGGGAAGTGTGGCAAAAATCAATCCCAGGGAGCAACATTCCTCAAAAATCCATCATGGCTGAAAATGATTTTTGGAGGTTACATCTGGCTGAGCCCACCCACTGGGGTGGCAAAAAGTCCTAAAAACACCCATCTCCTGTCCTCTCCTAGTCTATTCAAGGGGGCACCTAATTGTCTGGGTTTGCAGGAAGTGAGGGAGGCGCTGGGTTACTCAAAATGTCCTTCCCTGCCTTTAAAGACCCGTTTGGCAGCCTTCCCCCCTTCCTGCTTCTCTGTCTGCTGAGGAAAGATCTCCTCCCCTGGGTACATCTCTTTGTGTTAAGCCAGGCCGCTTCACACCTTATCAAGGCAGCCTGGCCAGGCTGCCAGAGGCTGGCCAATCAGCAGCAAAACAATGCAGGGCTCAAGTTGGCAACTTTTCAGGTAACGTTTAAAACTCTTTACCTGAACAAGTTATATTAAATCCAACAATTGTAAGTTGTGGGATCTATTATTACATTTAATTTGATACCAAACTTGTGGTATCTGTCACTTAAGGGGACTTTATAAATTTAAATAAAGTCTCCCCATTCTAGCCTATGTAGGCCATTCACTACAATGATGGAAAAACAAATTTGTCTGTTTTACCTCACCAGGGCTTTTTATACGGTCCCTGCTCATAGTCACATGGCACCCAACCCTAGGGGAACATAGGGCACACCTCAAGGGTGACTTATATGTAAAAATAAGGTAGTTTAAGAGTTTGGAAGTACTTTTATTTCCAAAGTCGAATTTGCATGTAACTTTCATTTAAAAGCAGCCAGTAAGACAGGCCTGCCTTTGAAATGACACTGGGCACCTCAGCAGTGCTCCTATGGGTGCAGTACCTATGCTGGGGTCGCTAAACCTACATGCCCTACCATATACTAGGGACTTCTAGGTAGGTTAATTTTGCCAATTATAGTTAGCCTAATTTGCACATCCACTTTCCACAGAGCACTGGCCCTGGGACTGGTAAGCAGTACCCAGGGCACAGCCAAGAATCAGTAACCATTAGTATCTGCCCAAAATGTTTGGGGGTGACTAGGGCAAAAAGGAGGACTTTCCTACAAACTGAAACATACAGAACCAAAACAATTCTGCTTGGGGTCATCATAAAAAAATATCTAAGATCAAATGATGCCTCCAGCGTCCTTTTGGTCAGCATTGTGCCACAATTGTTTCTAGATGATTGTGCATGTAGAAAAGACTTGTCACCTCTTGCATGGCACTGCACCCAGGTATGACTTAGACATAATAAAATTAGCCAAAACGCTTTCAGCTTCTGTAATCATGACAATAAAGACAAGCAAATACCAGTTACACACCACTATCTTTTTCACAAACATATTTAAAAAAACTATTTGAACTAAAGAAGGAGATGACAGACCTTACACAAGAAGTTATAGCCTAATTCAGTTCAGAATTATAGTGAACCAACTGAAAAAAGCAAAGACAGGAGAGATTACCAATCTGCTGACAGTGGGTCCTCAGACTTTGAATTTTGGGGTAGTGGGGAGGACAAGCAGGGTAGGCGCAGAGGAAGACATAGAGTCATACCTTGTGGACAGCCCCCGAACACTTTCAACTACTTCCCTCTGCCTCAATTATACCAAACCCCAATACTGCCATCACCACAACCACCACAATACTATGGTTGAATTAACCCATTCAGCCCACACCCATCTCCATGATTCCTGTCTAATAAATTATTTAAGGAGGGGCCAAGAGTTGTAAATGGGAAGAAAGAAAAAGGAAACACAAATACTGTGGGAAGGCAATCAGCAGAAAATAGAAATAAGGAGCATGACTAGGCACTCAACATAGGGACCAATCACAATCACAACCTAGTAGCCAATTTAACTGATAAGGAACTTAGGGCCAGATGTAGCAAAAAGTTGCGAGTCGCAAATGGCCCGAATCACAATTTGCGACCCCGCAAAATCGGAAATGGGATGCAAGAACCCTATTTCCGAATCGCAAATTGCGACGCGAGCCATTACCGACTCGCAAATTCTGCGACCCCATTGTGCGACTCGCAAATAGGGAGACGCAATTTGCGAGTCGCAAACCATATGAAAAAGCCACTCGCAAATTGCAACTAGTCTCAAAAAGCCCATTTTGCACACCCAATTTACCACTAACTCCGAGCAGGTGGTAACCATAACCAAAGTATAAAAGGAGACCCAGAAGGCATCTGGGTTACTCAAGATGGCGGAGATATATGTGATAGCAAGGAGGAGGAGAGTCCACGCTGCACAGCAGAGGAGGAGGAAACAGAGACAGGAGAGGATATACAGAACCAGGCAGACACTTTTCTAACAAACAGAGGAGGAGATATATGATAAATACAGACTCAGCAGTGCAGCAATATTAGAATTAATGGATCTACTCAATCCGCAGCTGCAACGCCAGACTGTGCGCGGCAGCGCCATCCCCACACTTGTGCAAGTGCTATGCTCACTGCACCTCTTGGACTCGGGTAGCTATCAGGGGGTCATTGCTGTGGCAGGTGGGGTATCCGAAAGTGCACTCTCACGGTTCTTCAGATGTTTCTTAGCTGCCATACTCACACACACATGTCCAGATACATATACCTACCCAGAAATGAGGCAGAAATCAACAGCACCAAGTTGGAATTCTACAGGATTGCCAACTTCCCTCATGTAATAGGGTGTGTAGACGGGACACATATACAAATATGCCCTCCTGCAAATCTGGAATATCTGTTCCGCAACCGGAAGTGTACCCACTCACTGAACATCCAGGTGGTATGTGACGCCCATTATGTCATCACTGACATGGTAGCCAAATTTCCAGGGAGTACACATGACTCTTACATTTTCAGGCACAGTGGGATACACCAACGCCTAGAACGTGGGGAGTTTGGAGACGGATATCTTTTAGGTATTGATGCAGACACCCTGAAGACATACACACAGGTCACAGTAGAAACCATCCATGCCCTGCTAACATTGTCCATTTTTGCCAAACAGGTGACAGTGCATATGTGCTACGACCATGGATACTTACCCCGTACCTAACACCCAGCAATGAGAATGAGAGGCGATATAACAGTGCATAGAGGAGGACCAGAAATGTCATAGAGAGGACCTTTGGACTGTTAAAGGCAAGATTCCAATGCCTCCACAGAAGTGGAGGTGGGCTCCAGTATGCCCCAATAACAGCATTCAAGATAGTTGGCGCATGCGCTATACTACACAACATTGCCACCAGCCGTGGGCTACATCTCACCCCTGAAGACCCAGATTCGGAGGATGACGAGCAAGAGCTACCACATCGCCATCCAGGGGATAAAAGCATTGCAAATCAAGGCAGAGACGGGACCACATTGCAAACCAATACTTTGGAAGGTACGTGGTAACTGTCACCACACACACTAAGAGCCCAGTTGTGAAGTGGAACAAACAAGAACTTTTATTAAGTGAACCTAATTAGTGAAGAACTGAACTTTTGTGAAGGGGCTGTAAATGTCCACCTGCAATGAGGACACATTCACTTCATGTGCCTCATGTGTCCTGCAGTGCATGGGCTCAACACCTCCGCCTGGGACGCCCAGCATGGCTAGTGCTCGGTGTGTCAGTAGACCCCTGACGTTTACTGCCACTCCTCAAGACTTGTGTGTCCGTGGCAGATGCGCTGCTGACAGTGGACCCCTCCTCACTATCCTGAGGTGTCTCTGCCGTACCCCTAGCCACCTGTCTAGCCTCCAGCATGTCCACAGTGTGGCTGATGGGACCCAGTCCCCGAGCCACATCCCCTGCAAAGTGGCCCAAGTCCACCTGCAAACTAACAGTACAGCGTGACAGCCCTGTGGTGTTGACTGCCAGGCGGACGATGGATGCAGCCATGAGGTCCAACCTGTGTACGAGTTGCCGCTCACGGCGCCTTGCACTCTGTCTCTCTGACACAAGTTCTGTTACGAGTTGACGTATGTAGAGTGCAAGGTCACCGACATTCTCGTTCAGACGTGTGAACTGTGGCTGGGACCAGGTGCTGTGTCGATTTCCACAATGTCTGGTGCAGCTGGAGGGGACTGTGGTGGTGTGGTGCTGGGCCCTGTAGTGGCTGCTTCGGACTCCTGTGCTGCCTGTTGGCTGCTCTCTGCACCCTGGACGGACTGGCTGGTGGGGGTGTCTTGTGGGAGAACTGTGGGACATAGGAAACACACTGTCAGTATCTAACATCTGTTGTATGCCTCCTAATAAACTGTTGCCTATCAGCTGCCCACTGAACTACATTGCCCATAATGCACCATTCTGGTGGTTGCAAGTCTGGAATGGAGCTAGTTTGGTTGTGCATTCTGCTGTGTACTGGGTGGGTGGGGGTATGGCAGTTATGGGTGTACATGCATGTTTCATGGTACTCACTTGTTGATGTCCCTGGCGCTGACGTGTCCAGCACTCCCATTCCAGCCTCTGCCTCAGGCTCAAGGGTCTGTTCCACAAGTTCCTCCATGGGTGTGGGTGATGGGACGGTGGATGGGCCTCCTCCTGTGCCCCTCATCTCCCGGAGGCGCTCTGCCACCCTCTCCTTGGTCCTGGAGCGCAGGTCATACCACCTCTTTTTTATCTCTTCTATACTCCTGTGACTCACCCCTATGGCGTTGACCCTCTCCTGGATGTCATTCCAGATCCTCCTTTTTTCCGTGTCTGGAACACTCAGGGCAGCCCTTCCGAAAAGCTGGTCATGATGCTGGCAGCATTCCTCTGTCAGCACCTCAAGTTCCTTTTTAGAAAACTTCAGTTTTCTCTTCCTGCCTGCATTGCCAGAGTCCTCCATTCTTGCTGCTGTTCTTCCAGGTGGTTGCTCAGCAGTTAAAAAAGGATGTGGTCCTCCCTCCTCCCAGGTGTATTTGTTAACTTCCTGGGTGTGATGTCATCAGCAAGAGCCAGGAAGTGTTTTTCAAACTGTTATGCTGCACCTGCATGCAATTTGCGGCACAGTCGCAATTTGCAACACCCACTCGCAATTTGCGAGTCTTTTTTTAGCGAGGTCGCAAAAAGCGACCCCGCAAACAGCGGACTCGCAATCTGCGGTGCGACTTCATTTGCGAGTCGCAAAATGAAGTCGCTTTTTCTTGTTGGATACCGTTTTGCGAGTCGGAAATTACGAGTCGCAACGACTCGCAATTTCCGACTCGCAATTTTTTAGCTACCTGCATCTGGCCCTAAGTAAGATCCAACTACAAGTCCTTAACAAAAAACTAGGCTTTTACACACTCCAACCCTAGACACAGTTAAACTCCAGTGTGAACTCTGAATTTTCAGGAGAAGTAAACTCAAAGGATTTTTTTATAATAAAAAGAAGCGTCCCCTAAGAAAGGTAACACAGGTATATGGAAAAAAATCTACCTTTTGCCCCCACCCATCTAATATGCCTGTTGAAATTCTATCCTGCAAATAGGTGGCCACCAAATAAGTTGCGTCTCTGGAGACTATAAATCCACACAAGTTTCCACAACATGTCTAGAGAACAGAGGAACGCACTAGAACAATTTAAAATTAGATATTGATATCATCATAAAACCTGCAGATGGAGGAGCTGGTATTGTGCTACAAATAACAGAATACAGAAAAGAATGTCTCTACCTCATTCATAGTAAGAAAAACAACACCACACCACTACTACTAAAGGAAAATGAAACACATGGTACAAGATTCAAAGGTAGAGGTGTGTGCCTCCCCCATTTCTATACTCTTTCTTAAAAACACAAGAATAAGAGACCGACTCTAGGATGCCCTATTATGTCAGGTATAGGTTCATTATTGGAACCCTTATCACGTTGATTGTGATCACTTTCTATGCCTGCAGTTAGTTCTCCTTAAAGACATCAGTTGTGACCGGCAAAAAGCCCTACAAATAAGTATAGACATTAGAAATTTGTGTGTAAACCTCCTTCAAGAGGAAACTTTTACAGTCCTAGAAGAGCTTTTGTTTTCGGGAAACTGGGAATACACACCCCCTACAGATTTTCCCCTAGAATGCTCCAGGTTAGTGCTAACTAAGACTTTCTTCAAACGTGAGATAACCCTATACATACAGACCCACAGAACATCAATGGAAGGCACATTTGCCCCTAACCAGGCAGGTCTGTATGTCTACAAGCCATAGACGAAGTTCATCCTTTGTGTCACCAACCCCTTTAGGGCCCGGATAAAAATCTAGGGAAGATTTATAGATGATGTTCTAGTAATTTTGTGAGGCAACCAGAAATTTGTTACACCATTCTTCCCATAGTTAATACCTGTGATACTAATCTGAGGTTCACATACACCACTAGGAATGAAACCCACACCTTCCTATATGTTAAAATTTTACCAATGCAGGGCACCCTGAAGGCAGAAGCCTCTCAAAAACACCAACAAAAATAAAGGACAATAGTATACACTCAAAAGTCGAAGATTTTAAGAGGCACGCTGATACCCTGTCTGAGAAGAGAGACTATCCAGCTGAATGACAACATTCCATGGCCTTTTTTTTTTTTTACAAAGATCGCATACTTATGTGATGAAGAAACGATCTGGATCCTCGGACCTATTCAGTATTTTCCAAAAAGAACAATAAGACAAGGTACAAGACAGACAAGATTCACTATAGAAATGGCCAAATTTTGATATACAAGCCTGATTATCATTTATGAGGTGTAACTAGATATACTATTTGAATGTAAAGGTAAACCTATTTCAGTAACAATCTCCAGTTAGACTAGCAATAATTGAAGCAATGAAAAAATACAGTAGACAGACCCAGCATTACAGTGTGGAGTGTCATTTCTTGAGATTAGTGAGACTGAGTGCAACCCTTCTTGGCCAAACCTTTAGGCCATTATCCATGCAAATGTTTTGGGGTGGTAAAAAAAATACAATACAGACCACGTACTTCTAAACAAGGTATGATGTCACTGGGCTTCCACATGCACATTAAACATCAATCATGTGATGTAGAAGATGCAAACCCACTCAAAAAGTGTCGAACAAACAACAACATCTAAGATGGGAGGTTTGAAGGAGCCAAATAGAAGAATAATGGGTGTTACCCTTTGAACAACTAAGTCAAATGCTACTACTTGGGAAGCACAGCTTGCAATAACTATACTTCTGGACTGCTGCATGTTAGTCTTTTCGGGTGATGATAAGACCTATCTGCCTCTAATATCTCAGAAGGCATGACAAGCATATAATGCCAATAAGTCTTTAACTATTGTCAACACTGAGAGTTGTATGCTTTCATATTGATGAATACTCTGGATACTGAATTAGTTTCTCCATGACTAGTTAAGTCTATAAAAAAGATTAAATTATAAAGATTGAGCATAACATCAACACTCCTATGATAGCTTTTTTCATGTGCAGTTAGAACAGTGTGATACACAGTCTGGACAAAGAGTCCATGATGAAGCATGCCACTAGTAGGCCTAGAGGATAAGTGTCTTTAAAAAAAAAAAAAAAAGCTAGGGTACCCCTACTGGATAGGGATAGAGAGATAAATTAGTTGTTCACAGTGGGTACCCTGTCTATTGATTAACTGTGTTAAATTAACATTCATGCTTTTCTTTCAAAGCATACAGCATGGAACAGTGAATCTGCTCACTTTAGCCATTAGGTTCTTTCTGTGTGAGTGTCAGAATGTTGCCTGTGCACAATGTGTACATCTACCATAGAGATAGCACTCTTCTGTGCCAGGACTGGTTGCACAATATCCTAGTAGCTGAACTAAAAGGTTTGCTTTTATACCTTTCTTGAGTTTTAACCCTCCAGGCTCTGTGATTGGGCCCTTGCTGCTGCTTCTATCCCACATGGGCACAGCAAGTGGCAGCAATCTTGAAATGTTCTTTTCCATTATTATTAATAAAAAAAGAATAAAGAAAATTGTAAAATGTCAGACTGTGCTTGTGCATGCACATGTATGTGGCTGCAAAGGTTGCCATCTTTGAATGCTTTCAGTTGAATTTTATAACCACATTTATTCCAGGATGAGTATCTGTGCATGTTCATGCTAGCTATTTGTAATAGATTTTGTTTTATTCTAACAAAGACCATTCCAAGATGACCACCCATCTGGGTGCTTCAGTGCATCCTTGTACAGACACACAGATGTCCATCTTTGAATCGTTTTTGTTACACCTACACAAAACTAATTCCAGGATGGCGACCCAGGCATGTCCAACATGGCTGAAGAATAGCTTCTAAATTCATCAGCCATATTGGAAAAGTAAAGAATTAGGAATAAGTCTCTTGGTTTTATGATATTTGTTGTTTAACATTTACATCTGCATTTATCCATATATATTTTTTTGCCATCTTATCAGTATTTATCAATATTTGTTTAGTGTTCTGTCAATTAATGAATTTGGAAAATAGTATAGTTCCACATTTATTTAACTAATAAACATGCACTGATACTTTGAAGCCTGTCATGTTTTAGCAAATGAAGCCGCCAGAAGTAACATAACAGTACACTCACTTAAATATTAGCATTATACTACAAATATATGATGACATATGTAGTTATTAGTAGATATCTCATTCAGTTTTTAACTCTCCGTGTCATTGATCTACTCAGTTCTTGGCATGGAACTGGTGAAAGACATTATGGAAGGTCACTCTAGAGAAGCTACATTTTCTGTACTTTTCCATTTTTAAAAATAGATGCTGACAGGAAACACATTAATATTGTTGTAAGAATTAGAAAAAACGAAAAACTGGAAGCCTTAATTATAAAACATGTCAAAGCAAATAAGCATTGGCATAGCCAAAAGTCACTGGATTTGTCAATGATTCTTTTAATTTTATGTATGAGGAACATGGGGAAATGGTTGATGAATCACTCAAACACAGTTTGACTTTATGATTGGTGCCCATTGATGATAATTCCTTGTGAAATTAGGAAATAGATAACCTAATAAGTATGAGAGAGTGTACTAAGTTGTAGGCAGCTACTACACCTTCCAATGGGTGAAAAGGAACCAGTTAAGTACACTCCCTAAGAGACTCTGTACCCACATATTGTGGTATCCTATTTTTTCACTTTTTCAATCCCTCCTTCTAAAGATAAAACAAAAGGATTGTGAACTGAATAACGCAAATCATTGTAATTTTTTGTTTTTGAAATCAGCTGCATCACCAAATGCTGAAGACCAAAAATGGAAGACCAAGGTGCTAATTTCTCTAGTCTTTACCATCATGTGCGATAGTCTTTGTTCTATATTTCAGGAGGATATCCCCTTCTCTCCTTAAAGTTCCTCTCTTTCTTCATTTATGCAACAAGTCACTCCTCATATATGCATTGTCAAATGCTTTTGGTTACTAATTTGCATGCCTCAAGCATACCTTGTTACAGAATGTCAATATGTATTTTCTGACATTTTCCTGGAGCTTTCATTTGGTAGACTACTTTCAGAGACTCTTTGGGGGAATGGCTCATGATTGTTATATGTCAGTAGGTGTTCCTTGGGAAGTAGGGAAACGTCTGCTTTCTTGAACAAGAAACTCTATCAAGTTAAAGGATGCCTCCAGAAAGCATTCACTAAATAGTTCCACTTGTCATCGCTTTTCAGGATGTTGAAGAACTGTCTTGTTTGGTTCCAGCTCTACATGCTGTAAAGCACAGTGGCGTTTGAGGATCAGTGCTGGGGTAGAATGGGGAAACAGCCTTCCATACAGTTCTTTGGGGAGTTTTGCATTTGTGGGGAAGGGTGGGGCTCTTAACACAGTTTGTACTATACCGTAACATAATAGCCTCAGTATGAGGGGGGCAATTGCCTTTAGGTGTTACCGTGAGGTGACTTCAAAGCAGTTGGTGGATTTTTACAAACCATTTGACTGTAATATATTTTCTTCTAGAAAGAAGAGTTTTGCTTTATCTAATTGTCATGCTGCTTAAGGCCCTGATTTATGAATTCCCATAATTTGTGCTTATGTGATTGATAGTGTTAATTAGGCTTATTAGAATATTTGACCTTGTACATCTATAATTTACTTATGTACAGTTTCTGTCATGAAATTTGACCAAGGGCTAGGAAATGTGAAAATGCAGGTACCGAAAGGAAAAAGATGTTGCAAGATTGACATTTGGCATTGTTTTAACTGATTGTAAACTTAGGGCCTGATTACAAAACTGGCAGTTTGACCCCTAGACTAGACCCAAGATGAAGGTCCTAAACAGGCCGCTGTACTGGCAGTCCCCAGACCACCCTATTACAATGTACACAGGCAGAATCTCTGCCCACCAAGCCAAAGTGCAGACCGCCAGCGGTGCTGCTGCTATGATGGCCTTCCCTACTCGTGGTGAACTACAAAGCCTATTACAAACACACAGTTGATGTGGCAGTCCCCTTGCAGCAATCAGACAATGTGGTGGGCCGTGTTCAGCAAAGTAGCAGACACATGCACATTGGATGAATTAAAAAACAGCACAGCTGACAGTTTTCAGTCCAAGGAATCACCCTTTACAGACCATTATCCTTTGCCTCTCCACTGCAGCACAGCAAGACAGAGACCACACTAATTTTTGTAATTTTTTTGACATAAGGCAGCCCTTTTTGCCCATCCCATTTTTCACCTTACACACATTTCTACTATTCTTTCATTTTTTGTCCCAAATATCACTTGTCTTGTTACGCTGTCCTTGTCACCCACTTTATTATCAGCCAGGGTAGCACCAAAAATCCATGTTTTTCAGAGGATGAGTTGAGAGTCAAAGTGGATGAAATCATAAGAGTAGGTCCACAATTGTTTGGGGCCCAACTCCTGCACACTTCTCTCCATAGGAAAATGGAACTGTGGCAAAGGATCATTGACAGAGTGAATGCTGTAGAGCCCATTCTGAGTACACAAAGGAGAACATTAGAAAGGGATGGAACGGCCTGAGGGGGAAAGTGCATTCCCAGCTTATGGGCAACAAATGTAGGCCAATAAGACTCACTGTAGCCCTCCCAGTGTCCCATTACAGCTCGTTCCCTGGGAGGAGGTGGAATTAGCCATCCTGCATCCTGAGGGCTTCACAGGAATACCTGGGTAAACGGAGTCTAGTAAGTTACAACACAAAAACTGCAGCTAAACTGCATGCTCACAGCTAAGCTTTTGCCACCAAATTTTTCATTGACTCTAACAACATTCAATACTCAGAGTATCTGAGATGTAAGAGTGTAAATGTGTATTGTTGGACCTAACATCACAGCTACCAAGCAAGTCACATGCTATAAGTTGGAATGGTGCCCATAAGTGTTTCAATAACAGAAATTCATCCTGGGACTCATGGTATGTCTCAACATGTAAATCTATGCTCCAAACTAAATACAGTGTGGCAACGCATTTGTAATACCCAACATTTGTTAAGTGCTGGAAAGTAGAGGGAGTGACCTGACTGCATCTCCCAGGAGTCCCTGTTTCCAACGACCAGGCCAGTGTTTACTTGCCCAGATACATCTGGAAGTGAACTCTCAAATGAAGTTTACTCACCTAGGAGTATACAATTTGTCTAGTATATGAAGTAGATGGAGTGACCTGATTACAAAGCCCAATAGGTCCTCTTTTTGTAACTTTAACCACCAGCCCAGTGTTCACTTTCCCAAGGTCACTTGTGTATGAACTCTTTAATCACTGGGTGTGTGCCATTTGTCTAGCATGTGAAGTAGAGGGAGTGCCGTGACTATAAATCCTAGGAGGCCCTGTTCCTGTAAGTCCAACCACAAGCCCAGTGTTCACTTTCCCAAAGACATCTGTGTGTGTGCTCAAATCAAGTTTACTCACCTCGTAGTATGTAATTTGTCTAGTGTGTGAAGTAGAGGGATTGACCTGACTGCAAAGTACGACAAGCCCTATTGCTGTAACTCCAACCAACAGCCCAGTGTTTACTTTCCCAAAGAAACCTGTTTGTGAACCCCCAAATGAAGTTTACTCACCTGGGAGTTAGCAAAATACAGATCATGCTCAACTCAGAGAAGTGCCTGTCTATCTAGCACCAATTTGGCCTGGTATCCCAAAATTAAACTAGTGAGGACAGGAATGACACTTTACCAAGTTTGTACACCAAGTATTCCTAAGATTGGTAGCAGCAGCAAACACATTGACACACCATTGCACACATGATGACAGCAGATACAGATGCAACCGAGTTGTGTGTTTGCTTGTATCGCACTCAACTAGGCCTCCAAATGGTCAAATTCACACGTTGCCTCTCTACTGTGTTGGTATCACTGTTGGTAAGATGTCATTTTCATTCACTCATCCAAACTCCAAATGATCAGCACATCTACTGAGCTATTTGAGTCCAGTAGTCTAGGCAAGCTTCACACGTCATGTCAAGTACTTCAGTACTGTGATTACATGGCACAATAGGCTAACCTACAACTTAAGAACGCTAAATGTCTTCTCTTACTGTGACACAAAACTTTTGGAGGTAAATGGCACATTTCATCCAATAACAATATACTCTCTTACTCAACAGGTCGAGCTGGCATAGCCCCTGGGCAGACCGAGTCTACCAAGCAGACTACTACTCCACCCCCAGGTGAAGCCCTCAGTAATCACAACACTCCTGGACATGTGGACGTGGAGGATGGTTCTGGCACATCTGGGCAACCTGATCAGATGGCAACAGTGAGTCTCACTGCACCCACAACTACACCTCCCAGCCCTGTTGTATCAATATCAGAGGTAACAACACACTCTACAACCGTTGCATCTAGCACAGTTTCCACCATCCTGTGCCCTCCAGTCCTGGAGGTCCAACCCAAAACCTCTGACACTGAGGTACCAGGACCCAGCTGGAGAAGATACTCTGTGCCAACAGCACAGGCTTGAGGGGGTAAGGCCCGTGGGAGGGATGCTGTGGGCCAGCAGAGTGAGGCCACTGGGGCCACTCACGGCCAGGATACCATCAGCAAAGTCATGGGGTCTATCAGGAGTCCCAAGGCTTGATGGGTCAGGTATTGACTGTACTCTGGGAAATGAATCAGCTGCAGAGGGACATGCAAAGGGACATGTGCAAACAAATGGAGGCCTACAACTCCAACATCGACTTCTTAACAAGGTAGCTGAGGCACATCCATGCAACCCTGAGCAGCGCTTTTCCACCTGATCATCCCCTTCCTTTGGGCCAACTACATTAGGCACAAGTACATCGGTGGCAGCCACAAGAAGGGAGGCCCTGCCAGAGGCACAGCTACCCACAGACAGCCCTGTCTCTGTAGCAGCTGATCCCACCCATGGAGACGTCCATGCAAGTATCCATCAGCTGTGGATGGTAAGACCCGCCACTGCCAGCAATAAACCTCTTCCTTAATGCCCTCCTTTGGATTGATCCTGAGCCACATTCCATTTCCAATGGGAGGAGTACTCTGAACCTTAGACTTCCAATGGTGTGGCATCTACTCCAGTGATTTCATTCACCATGACTGACCCCTTCACTTTACATTTTGGTTTATTTCTGTCGCAAATCTTTTTTGTGTAGTAGCATTG
Organism: Pleurodeles waltl; assembly: GCF_031143425.1. Lineage (NCBI taxonomy): Eukaryota > Metazoa > Chordata > Amphibia > Caudata > Salamandridae > Pleurodeles > Pleurodeles waltl. The sequence goes on from NC_090447.1 coordinate 1,341,473,354, forward strand.
CAATAAATTAATCTGTCACAAACTCATTGTCTGCTGTCTGAAAATTAACATTTAGCCATGTGGGTATGTCAGACCATGTGAACCATATGATGAAGATCCACGATACTTGTACAAGCAGGGATATGCTGCTTGTGCACAGGGTCCAGCTCAGGATTACAACCATTCCACACAAACACATACATACAAGTGTCTTGACAAATAAGAAATTGTATTACATTATTCAGCCCATGGGCTGTCAATATGCCAGAAACATAACAAATAATACATGATTGAATCATACTGGGTAAATGATCAAATATACAGGTACAGGCACCGAGACCATGAAAGAAGGAATTTATCAGACATTGTTTTGTAGAACAGGCAAACATTAAAGTGGATGATGTCATCGGCTGGAGCCATATCACCTACCACACAAAAGTAATCCAGCATCATATCATGCAAGGCTCAGACAGATAGCAGTTTAACATTTTCTGATCTCAGGGTCATTACAATCCAGTGCTTCAGCATCTGGCGGTATGACACAAACCAATGTCAATGATATGTCAGAGGCACTTTGGCCTACAATGATGAAAGACATCAACAGCTACATACAAGTGAAACAAAAAGAGTGCTTAGCCAACGTGAAGAGAAACTAATATGACTTTGGCCTAGGGCTACATATTTTCTGACCATAGGGTGAGACACATGATGCCTCAGAGCCACCACACGACAAGGTGAAAGTCCAAAGGAATCTTCCAAACATCCATCCTTTCACTGTGCAATCTGTCTTGGCACAGGTCTTGTACACCCAAAGTCTGTGACCTACATTCCCAAGAACAATCCATATCCACTTTGTGTGCCCGAACAAAATCACATACCTGCTAATCTTACAACTCTGAAATGCTCACATGAATATGTCCTAGTGAAGGTACCTGAACAAAGAAGAAAACAAAGAGTATAGCTATGAAACCATACATATGACATAAGTCACATAGCAAGCATCTGCAGATGTACATTATAATAAATCTGACGCAAACAAAACAAGATCATCAAGATGGATGTGTCAAAAGCTACATCATCAAACACCCTTTGGCTAATTGTACCTGAGCATCAGCTCCCTAACTATTTCTAATAATAAACTCCACACATTATCACAGCTATAGTTCAATGTACAGTGAAAGTCATGCCATCTCATGACATAGTTACACTCATGAGAAGAAGCTGTAGATGAGATCCTGTTGCAAGTCAGCTCCTTCCTCTTCATTATCATCTTTATTTGGTGTTTCAGCATTCTCACCTGGTGGCACCGCAGGCTCACCCTCCTCTGGTATAAAAGGGATATTCCTCTGCAGGGCGATGTTATGGAGCATGCAGCATGCCTCAGTGATCTGACACACTTTCCCAGGTGAATAGAGGAGGGATCACCCAGTCCTGTCCAGACAGCAAAATCAGGCCTTCAGGAGCCCAAAAGCCCCCTCCACTGCTCAACATGTTCTTTAATTGGCCTCATTGAAGGTGACTTCCCCTGGCAAAGTTGGATTCCTCCGCGGCGTCAATAACCAAGGATGGTTTTGATATGCTGAATCTCCTGTTTAGGAATGAGAAATAAGTGCCACAATGAGTCACTCAATTCATGATTGTAGCAACTGGCATTGCACACACAAAATCAGGACAGATGTGACTTATCAACCAGCCAGGCCATCTCTGTTTGAAGTTGTGCCATCAGCAAGGGTATGGTGCTGTTCTACGATGCAAAGGAATAATGGGCTGAACCCGGGAACCAGGCACAGACGTTTGAGATGTAGACATCTGACAAGCAGACAACTTTCACGTTTATAGAATGGAAGTGCTTCCTGTTGTGATAGACTTGTTCACTAGCCTGTGGTGGCACTGTGCAACATGTGTGCCATTGCTGGGTCACACCACATGTGGGAGTCAATCAAAACCATAGAAGTCAGCCTTGACATTGGCTAAATCCTCACGTCTGGTGATCATGATATAGCTGTCAATGTGTTTCATCATTGCTGTTAGGATGCGTCTTAATATACCACTCACTGAACATAGGTTGGGACGTACCACCAGATATGGCCAATGTATACTGGAAGGACCCTGTGGCCAGTAAGTGTAGTACTGCCATGAGTTCAACAATGGGTGGTATGCATGTTGGATTAGGGTTTTCAGGCATCAGCTCTGTCTCCAACTGACTACATAAGTCCATGATTGTTTGCCTATTTAGACGGTACTGTTCGATGATGTGACATTCTTCCATAGTTTTGAAGGTCTGGCAATGGACGGTACACTTGAGGTTGTCAACTCCTTCCTCTCCCAGGATACCTATTTGTAAAATTACATGAGTTAGAGCATTAGCCACTGTGTTCACACCAACTTACATGATGTATAGCACCAAAATCTTGTGACAAAGCATTTCTGACTGAAGTACAGTACATCCATTACTCACAGCAGCTGCCAACTACACAAGGGCCAAATGTGACCAACATGGTTGCCTACACTTGTCCACAACATGGATTTGGCCAACACCCAACTATCTGCTCCTCAAATGCCCCTTGAAATTTAACAGTCTATTCTGACCGCCAAAAATACCATCAGCAGCGGTGGACAGTGCACCACCGTAATGTGCCACTGGTGCCTAGCAACACACTACACTGGTGGTTGTGGAGTAGTACTCACACAACAAGGCTGCTTTAGATGTTTGTGATGATCAGACACATTTATTGATGTTGTGACACATTTATCAGGGCCCTATACTGCTGGGGTGGCTCCTTCGCTATGGCGAAGGAACGTCGCCCCCATCGCCAGCGATAGTTACACTATTGTTTCATTTTTCATCTGCTGGCTCAGCCAGCAGTACGGGAAGGGGCGAGGCTGGGCCACAGGAGGTGTAGGGGAGGGGAGAGTGCACTTAATACGCATGTGTGTTTGGCCGTCCGTCTAAGCACACTTAGGTTTCTCGAACCTGGCTGTATACACAGCTGGGCTGAAGAAACAGCACAGACCCCAGACTTGTGTCTGAGTGGCAATGACTGCTGCTCAGACCAATCCTGATGCTGCTTGCATGCTATGCTTAGCATGTAAGCAGCAACAGGATTGCTATGGAGCCTGTGCCGGTGTCCCAGTGAATGCTGGGACACCACATGGAAGGAAGAGGAGCGGTAGGCAGCAGGAGACAGAGATGGCAGTGAGGTACGTTTTTAAAAAAAAATGTATTCCCCCCCTCCACGCTCCGTCCCCTTCCTCTTCCTGTCCCCACCCTCCCTTTGAGATTTGCTGCCGCTGCTATACTGTATTTCCAACTGCCAAAATGGTGGATGCTTGACCTACTTCTCTAGACTTTAGGAACTGGCCGTCGCTGGAAGTTGACCACGTGGTAGGTGGTTTCAACAGTGGCGGACACAGCCATAGGCAAATGTTGTTGTCTGTGACACTCGGGAGCCAATGGCTGTGACCGCGTATGTGGTGTGCCTGTATGGCGTGTTTTGCTAAATCACTCACTTGACTCCTGCCATAAACACCTCCACCACTTCAGCTGCTACATGTCACCTCTGGGAGCAATCATGCCAGGCCAAGCAGGTGAAAGGGGCCCAGGCTTCTCTCCTGTGGAGCTGGAGAGGCTTGTTGAGGAGGTCCTTCCCTTGTATGATCAGCTCTATTGCTCAACAGAGTAGCAGGTAAGAACCTCATAGACATATTTGACTCTGTTCAACACCATCCTTTCTGTCCTCATAGGCTATAACGTGCCTTTGTGTGCTAGTTAGACTTTTAGGGTGCCTGTTATCACATTTTATGGGATGTACATTGTGAACATTAACGTTGTGCTGTGTGATGTGTGATGAGGCCTAGATCCTCCTTGTGTTGCATTTATATATCTATGCACAGAGACTTTACAGCCATTCAAAGACAACATCTTTGGATATGATGGTTGTAAATGTCAAACGATATATATGTGCATCACAGCATGAGCTGTGTATGTATACTATTTGAGTCATTTGAGGATCTTGTAAGCAATGTGTATAGTGCCACAGATTACTCATCCAACATCCAGCCTTGCCAACCTGTTGTATGAGAACCATATAAAACACACTGTGCCCTTTAGAGTGCCACACAAGCCACAACCCACATAGAAGATGGGCACATTATGTAATGTCACGCGTGGAAGTGATGGAAATGTGAGTGTAATGTAGGTTCTGTATGCTCAGCTTGAAGAGACCAGGGCCTGTCAAAAGTTTCAGGCCAGGTTGGGGTAGAGTTACTGTGGCACCGGGCCCACTCCCTATAGTCCTGCAGATTCTTACGGTGAAGTGTGTACTATGGTAATTGCCTGTAGGGTCTGTATGCATTGAGTCAATGTGGCTGGATGCAATTGTGTCTGTACAGTCAGTCCCAAGGAAGGCCACAGTGATGTGTTGTGTTTCATTGTGGTTCACATCACAGTACATGTTGCTTGAGCCTGGGCTACCTGAGGTAAGTAGGCTTACTTAGTCAGTGTAGGCCATGAGCAGGGTAGTGAGTTAGTCTTCAGATGACTCCAAAAGTGTGTAATCATGTCTCTGTACTTATCATGATGCATGCTTTGCTCTTGTGGTGTGTTGACAATTACAATGTTTTTGTGTTTGGTGCTTCTGAAATGTGTGTGACACAACCATTTGGCAAGAAAATTGATTTGTAACCTTTGATTTGTTTCTTGCATCCATACAGGTCGACGCCCATCAGTAGAAAGGGATTTGTAGAGCCATTGCCCGGAAGGTGCAGACCCTGGGGGTCCATAGCTGGCAGAGTGACCACTGTCTGGAGAGGTGGGAGGACCTGAGACACTGGGCCCAGAAGATCGCAGAGGTCCAGCTGGGGCTGCCCTTCCAATGTGGGGGGGCGCACATCGGAGCCTGACCCCCCTAATAGCCTGCATTCTAGTAGTGGCCTACCCTAATCTGGATGGGCATTTGAAGGGAGCACAGCAGCTACAAGGGGGTGCATCCTGTGCATATTTATGCCTGTTACATTGTAAAGTTGATATGTTAGAGTCTGCCATCTCCCCCTTGAAGTTTGGAGATGGGCCATGTGTGACACAAAAGATGAGTAATTGTTTGTGTAGGTATGGAAGTTGGCGCATGCTGAGGTGCCTTGCCTATTGACCCAGTGACACAACAGAGTATAATCCACAACTAAGTATCTCTCCAGGCCAGCACATGGCTGAGTAAAGTGATCAATCAGGTCATATTGTTTGTTGTTGTGGGCGTCATTTGTACCCAACAGTCCACTTGTCTTCAGTGTGTCAACCTAAACAACATGAAGTAATAGATCATTGTACTCAGCCATGTGTCTACTCAAGTGAGTATATTGGCATCTGTCCCCCACAAGCCACTTGTCTTCAGTGTGTGACTAGTGCTGGTACCTCATCACTGTCTGTCATGTGAAGGTGGTCATCATACATGTGACAGAGCATACATTGCCCAGTGGTACCTCGCCACTGTCTTTCATGTGACGGTGGCCATCATACATGTGACAGAGCATATATTGCCCTTTCTCTTGGTAAGTAGTGACTGTCCAGTGGCATGATTATGGTGGCATCACTGTTGCCATCATTCCTTGTGCCTACATGTTAGCATGTGTACCTTTCACTTTTACCATGTCATTTTCACTGCTGTTTAATGCATGGTCTACCTCTCTTCATAGGATGATGTCTGATTCCCTCACATATGTGTGCATACAAACATGTGTTTTGAATTGGACATATGTGATGGGCCTACAGTTCAAGTGGTGCCACAGACAGGAGTGTGTCACCATTGATTGGTGGCTCACACATACCCTCACCCATCATTTCATGCAATTTGGCATGCAGAATTGCAGATGCAATGAAGGACATGACAGGTGAATACAGTTTTCACTCTCAATGTGAATGCCCAGGCCATTGATGTAGAATCACTTAGCAAAGTGCTTAGCACATGTTAAATGGTGAAGGATCATTGCATAACTGTTGACATGCATCAGGGAGTGACTTGCAGTAATGTAGAAATCATATGTGGTTGTGTACAACCACTCATCCAAGGAAATCTGTGTTTGCATGATAAAAATAGACAGTGATGTGCCTTCCTATTGAGCAACATGTTAAGGGCCTTCCTCAGATACTTGAGTATCCCTGGGCCTTTACAAAATTCAAAGGACTATTGGCTTTTACTTATACATTCTCAGTAGAGTATTCTCAGGTGTACCAATCAAGAGAGATTATTTCCCTAGGGCTAGCTAATGAATTGTGGTGTGGATATTTGTAGACAAATCTCCCTGACGTTTTGCCACTTTGTCTGCAGTGTACATTTCTGTGCAAGATGTGTTATCTATCTGAGCAACATTAGTACAGCCTTCATGAGTCTATTTAGACAATGCACATATAATAAAATGACCATTGGGGATTTTTTCCAGTGTGACATTGGTGTTTCCATGTCACCTTTTTCTGGCTACTGTACTTCTTTCACCAACATGGATGGAGTATTTGGCCATCATTTCACCATGATTTAGTATTGGGTATGTGAAGATTAGCTGGATACATGACCTTGTGTGGGATTTGTGAGACTGAACCCGACATTGCCATACTACTTTGAGACAACAGGTTAATAAGGGACGCTACATAAGGTAAACGATTTAAGGTGGTATGTAGGCCTGGGCAGAGTGCGTGGAGTAGCGGAACTCTGCAAAGTGTCTAAAAAAAATCCACCTTACAACCAGAGTTCCGCTGGCAGGTGGAGTTCTCTGGTGCACCCATCCGTGTTGCCTTTGACGTCAAACTTAACGCAAAGTATGTCAGGCAAGAATGAAAGGACTATTGAAGAATTGCTTTGATAAGTAAAGAAGAGAGCTCTTCTTCTGTAGAGAGATCAGTTCTGCCCCTCTATTCTTTTATAGCAAAAGCCCTATCTACCTGCCTAATCCATCTGCCTTACTCTGTAGTAGAATAAGTCAATGTTCTTTACTTTCCTTACTGCCCAGCAAATCAATTTGTTGGAAATAAATTGTGATGTGGGTGAGACCAGTGAGTAAAGTGGGACTAATAAGGGGGATTAGTAAGTACCTGATTTGATTTCAAGTTTGGCGTAGGGGACACTCTGTGATGAATGTGCCAAATACAATCTATATGGCCCATTCCTTTCTCTTTAGTGCAGTGCATCATTTTCCCCCTGTCTACTCGTGGCAGACTGAATATATCTATCCACATTTTATACTTGACATGTGTGACAGATCATTTATTCGTCTCCTCTTTGGAGTCAAGGTAGACACTAAACTAAATGAAAGGCATGTGGGAAAGAGCAGGGCCATTGGAATTAAAGATAGATAATTGTCAGCTAAAGCTGCCCGAGCTGCAGACAGTAGCGATGTACTTGAGGCACTGGCTAGCATGCCTCCAATTATTTGGCACATCAACTTATACTCCAAAGTGCCCAGTGCCTTACTTATCATAATGAGAGGTAATTCATTTTTATTTTTCCACTAAATGTGTCTGTTTAGTCACTAAAAAGTCTTTAAAAGAAAAAAAATGAAATCACAGTTAATCTGGTCTTATTCTGTCTTTATTCTTTCTAGCAGACAGTCAGTGCTTTTTATGTGAGGCATGTGTAGGTAAACAAAAAAAATATTGGCAATGTGAGAAAAGCATTGTTTACAATTTGTCTTTTTTATTCTTCTTTTTCTTGACATAGCTAATCCTGCTCGATGACCACCACCAACTAGGCAGGAGATAGTGGCCCATCTTTGGGCAGAATTCAGTGACTGATGATTCTGGAGGAGGAAGAGGCTGAAACGGCTGCCTCAGACCCAGGACCCAGCAAAGCAGCACTCCATCACCCCACCTCCCAGCGAGTACATTGCCGGTGCCACTGCCAACAGTCAGGGTCTCTGACTGGACCTGTTGCTGTACCCTCCTGTTTGAAAAAAAATCCTAACAAAATTATGATTTTGCACACAATTAAAATCAAAACCATGAAAGTCTTGCACAACCAGGTTGATGCAGTGTGCAAAACACAGGACCCTGAAATAGCCACCATCTGCCATGGCCTTGACTATGTTACTGTCGTTGTCCATTGAAACAAATCCAACTCAAAGACCTCTGGGATTCAGCCATTCAGATACCTTGCTATTAAATTTCTCCAAAATGTTTGAAATGTGTGGGATTTCTCCTTGGCGAACATGGCAACTGTTGCCCTGAACACCCTAAAAGTTTCTTTAGGGCCAAGACCTGTAGATAGTTTTTGCTTTACCCCCAGAAAAGAGATACAGTGTGCACTGATGCACATGTAATCAGTCACCTGACAACTGGTCCACATGTCTGTCGTCAGATGGATATTATGGGCAATACTTTGCTGCATTGCTTGTCCAACCAATTGCAGTACATCATGATGTGGCACTGGAACAGCAACTCTGGCAAAATTGGTACAGCTTGGAACCTTCCATTTCGGGTAGAGGGCTGCCACAAACTCTAAGAATTCCACTCCTTCACATAAGAAAAAGGGAGGAGATCCAGTGCTAACATTCTTGCCAGCTTCCCATTGTACAAACGAGCCCTTGGGTGGTTGTGGTCGTAGGGCTCCTCCTGCCTAAACATGCCCATAATTGTAGTCTGGATTTTCTTTTTTTGTGGGGCCACTGACACAGGTGACCTTTGAGATGTAGGTGGTGGTAGACTCAATTCACATTGTGGTGCAGTCACTGTATGCCGTGGTGTCTCCATCTGACTCTGAGTCTTCCTGTTCTATTGTGAGGTCGCTAAGATGGGTGATTTGGCACACTGCTAGGGACAGGGCTGCTTTGCATGAGTATGTCACCCTCTTCTTCCTCACCTTCCACCATGATTTAACCAGTTGTAAATAATATTCGGGTAGGTCGCTCCCCTGTCGCTGCAGCTCCACCTGCCCAGACCCCTGCCACCTGTGTGTAGGTCTTGACTCCACTCTGCGCTTTGCTTCCGTTCTGCCGCTCTCTCTCTTGTTGCCTTCTTTCTCCTATTGCCGTGTACTCTCTTGCTGCCTTCCTGTATTGTTGCCTTAATCCCCATTGCTGCCTTCTTGCAGCTCGCTGCCTTCCTTCTCCTGTGGTTGTTTTCTCCCTTGCTGCCTTCTTGCATCTCGCTGCCTTTCCTTCTCCTGTGGTCGTTTTCTCTCTTGCTGCCTTCGTGTATCTCGCTGCCTTTCCTTCTCCTGTGGTAATTTTCTCTCTTGCTACCCTCTTGTATCTTGCTGCCTTTCCTTCTCCTGTTGCCGTTTTTCTCTCTTGTTGCTAATATCTATCTTGTTGCCTTAATCTCTCTTTGCCTTTTCTATATTGCTGCCTTTTCTATCTTGTTGCCTTAATCCCTCTTTGCCTTCTCTACATTGCTGGCTTTTTTCTCCTGTTGCCGTCTTCCCTCTAGCTGCCTTTTTTGCTCTCTTCGGCCTTCCCACCTTCCCACTCTCCCGCTCTCCCGCCTCCCGCTTTCCCGCCGCTGCCCCCGTGCGGCCGCGCCCCCATCTGCTCCCATTCGTTGTCCCCCCTCTCACCTCTCGCCTCCCAGCTGACCCCTCCCCCCCTTCCCTCTTATGGCGGCCGCTGCGCGGCAGAGACAGCGACCCTTGACCCTCGGGTAGGTCGCTCCCCCGCCGCTGCAGCTCCACCTGCCCAGACCCCTGCCACCTGTGTGTAGGTCTTGACTCCACTCTGCGCTTTGCTTCCATTCTGCCGCTCTCTCTCTCTTGTTGCCTTCTTTCTCCTATTGCCGTGTACTCTCTTGCTGCCTTCCTGTATTGTTGCCTTAATCCCCCTTGCTGCCTTCTTGCAGCTCGCTGCCTTCCTTCTCCTGTGGATGTTTTCTCCCTTGCTGCCTTCTTGCATCTCGCTGCCTTTCCTTCTCCTGTGGTCGTTTTCTCTCTTGCTGCCTTCGTGTATCTCGCTGCCTTTCCTTCTCCTGTGGTCGTTTTTTCTCTTGCTGCCCTCTTGTATCTCGCTGCCTTTCCTTCTCCTGTGGTCGTTTTTTCTCTTGCTGCCCTCTTGTATCTCGCTGCCTTTCCTTCTCCTGTTGCCGTTTTTCTCCCTTGTTGCCAATATCTATCTTGTTGCCTTAATCTCTCTTTGCCTTTTCTATATTGCTGCCTTTTCTATCTTGTTGCCCTAATCCCTCTTTGCCTTCTCTACATTGCTGCCTTTTTTCTCCTGTTGCCGTCTTCCCTCTAGCTGCCTTTTTTGCGCTCTCCCGCCTTCCTGCCTTCCCACTCTCCCGCCTCCCGCTTTCCCGCCGCTGCCCCCGTGCGGCCCCATCCCCCCTGCTCCCATTCGTTGTCCCCCCTCCCACCTCCCGCCTCCCAGCTGACCCCTCCTCCCCCCTTCCCTCTTATGGCGGCCGCTGTGCGGCCGCGCCGCTGGCGCGCCAAAGGTGAGCCCGTCTGCGCCCGTCCACGCCTGGACCGCACCCAGTGACAGAACCTCTGGCCCCACCGCACTCAAAATACCCGTCTTAGATATGACGCCGCCTCTCTCAACGCCCTCAACCCCGGACGCACAGCCACCTGCCACCAAGCAAGCCCTAAACGCACTCACTGTCCCTTCACCTGTCAAGCCTGCAAGTCCACATTCCACTGAGCCTGCAGACCTCCTACCGGCACTCGCACCAACAACCACCTCAAGTGCATCCTCCTCAACGCACGCTCCGTCCACAAGCACGCCATTGAACTATGGGACCTCCTGGACACAACAGCACCAGACGTCGCCTTCATCACAGAAACCTGGATGAACCCCTCCTCGGCCCCCGACATCGCCGTAGCAATCCCCGACAGCTACAAGATCGCCCAGAAGGACCGCACCAACCAAATCGGGGGAGGAATCTGCATCATCCACAAGAACTCCATCAGCATCACGACCTTCACCGAAGACACCCTCTTCGCCGCCGAGCACATGCACTTCCAGGTCCACACCGACCCCAGAACCACCCTCAGAGGTACTCTCGTCTACAGGCCCCCTGGCCCACGCGCCCTATTCAGCAAATCCATCACTGACTTCATCACCCCGCACGCCCTAGACTCGCCAGACTACATCCTCCTCGGGGACCTGAACTTCCACCTGGAGAAGAACAACGACACCAACACCGCCTCCCTGCTCAACAACCTCGTCAACCACGGACTCAAGCAACTGGTAAACACCCCCACCCACACCGCTGGCCACACGCTCAACCCCATCTTTTCCGCTAGCAACCACATATCCTTCAGCCACTCCTCTGAACTACACTGGACCGACCACAGATGTGTCCATTTCACCTTCAAACGTGAGACCCACCACCATCGCACACAACAAATCCCCCGCAGACCTTGGAACAAAATCTCCACAGAGCAGCTCCTCTCAACACTAAGCCATAACCAACCAGCCATCACCACCGATGCCAACAACGCAGCCCTCAGCCTCACACAGTGGATCACCAACTGTGCCGACAACCTCGCCCCTCTCAGAAGCCACCCGAGGGAGACCAACATCAGGGAACCCCCGTGGTTCACGGACGCCCTCAAAGAATCCAAGAAATCCTGCCGGACCCTCGAAAGAACCTGGCGCAAAGATCACACCGCAGAAAACATGTCAGCCCTCAAGATCGCCACCCGTGAACACCACCAGCTGATCCGCTCCACCAAAAGGGCATCTTTCAAAGAGAGACTTGACAACAACACCCACAACAGCTAAGAACTCTTCAACATCGTCAAAGAGCTCTCCAACCCCAACGCCAGCTCCAACACCACCTCACCCTCACAAGAACTTTGGAACTCCCTCTCCTCTTTCTTCCATAGAAAGATCACCGACCTACACAACAGCTTCGGATCCCAGTCCACGCCGTCCACCACGGAACCTACAGCCCCAGCCACCATCCTCAACGCCTGGACCCCCATCAGCTTCGAAGAGACCAGAATCACCATGAACACCATCCACTCCGGCTCCCCCTCGGACCCGTGCCCCCATCCCATCTTCAAAAAAGCCGACGCCATCATCACCCCTATCTCCAGAGCATCATTAACTGCTCGTTCGCATCTGCCACCTTCCCCGAGAGCTGGAAACACGCAGAAGTCAACGCTCTCCTGAAAAAACCCACGGCTGACCCCAACGACCTGAAGAACTTTCGCCCCATCTCTCTTCTCCCTTTCCCGGCCAAGGTCATCGAGAAGTCCGTCAACAAGCAACTGACCAACTTTCTTGAAGATAACAACCTGCTCGACCCCTCTCAATCTGGTTTTCGTGCCAACCACAGCACGGAAACCGCCCTCATCGCAGTCACCGACGACATCAGAACCCTGATGGACAACGGAGAAACTACCGCCCTCATCCTCCTGGACCTCTCGGCTGCCTTCAACACCGTGTGCCATCGCACCCTAATAACCCGCCTCCGCTCCACTGGAATCCAAGGACAGGCCCTGAACTGGATCATCTTGTTCCTCTCTGACCGAACCCAAAGAGTCTACCTCCCGCCCTTCCGCTCAGAACCCACCGAGATCATCTGCAGCGTTCCACAAGGCTCCTCGCTCAGCCCTACCCTCTTCAATATCTTCATGCGCCCCCTCGCCAACATCGCTCGCAAACACAACATCAACGTCATCTCCTACGCCGACGACACCCAGCTGATACTCTCCCTCACCAAAGACCCAGCCACCGCCAAAGCCAACCTGCAGGATGGAATGAAAGACGTCGCAGAATGGATGAAGCTCAGCTGCCTGAAGCTGAACTCAGACAAGACGGAGGTCCTCATCCTCGGACACTCCCCATCCGCCTGGAACGACTCTTGGTGGCCCACGGCCCTGGGCACCGCACCCACCCCTTCAGACCACGCATGCAACCTCGGATTCATCCTGGACCCCCTCCTCACTATGACCAAACAAGTCAATGCCATCTCGTCTTCTTGCTTCCACACCCTTCGCATGCTTCGAAAAATCTTCCGTTGGATCCCCGCCGAAACTAGAAAAACTGTTACCCACGCCCTCGTCACAAGCCGCCTGGACTACGGAAACACCCTATACGCGGGAACCACTGCAAAGCTACAGAAACGTCTCCAGCGACTACAGAACACCTCCGCTCGCCTCATCCTCGACATACCGCGACATTGCCACATATCTGCCCACCTGAAACACCTGCACTGGCTCCCTGTCAACAAAAGGATCACCTTCAGACTCCTCACCCACGCACACAAAGCCCTCCACAAAAGGGGCCGGAATACCTCAACAGACGCCTCTCGTTCTACACGCCCACCCGTCAGCTTCGCTCAGCCAGCCTCGCACTCGCCACCGTCCCGCGTATCCGCAGTACCACCACAGGAGGTAAATCCTTCTCCTACCTGGCGGCCAAGACATGGAACTCCCTTCCCGTTCACCTAAGAACTACCCAAGACCACCTCACCTTCAGGAGGCGCCTCAAGACTTGGCTCTTTGAGCAGCAGTAATCCCCCCCCCCCAGCGCCTTGAGACCCTCACGGGTGAGTAGCGCGCTCTATAAATGCCTTGATTGATTGATTGAATATTTCCTGGCTCCAACCATGTTGAGCTGTTTTTTTAAGGTGTTCCTCCCACTAGGATTGCATGATGTTTTTTCATATGGGTCATCTGGAATCCAGTACCATAATGTGAACCTGTCTTACCTCAATGAACACTTGTGTGGTAAATAGAGCAAATGGCAATGTTCTCCTCCTATTTGCTAATCGGACTCCTCTGTGCCAGTTCCACAATAACTGGCTTGTCGTCATCATCCTCCTCATCATCTTCCCCTATCATGATTCTAAGACTTTCTGGAACTTTTCTTTTCCCTTGCCTCTCTTGGCATCTCCTGGACTCTGCTGGGTTCACTCTATGTCCCTATCATCATCATTAGAAGAGGTGCTTGGAGAAGATAGTAGAGTGGTACCCTTCATTTATCTTGCTGGAGATCTGGGAGCCATTGATTCTAAAAGAAGAGGTTCTTGCTCAGCAGGAAGCTCAACCTCCTGTTCTGTTCAGGAAGATCTGGCTGTTGCTGCTGCCCACTTTGCTCTGTTTTCTGAAACGATTGGATACTAATTTGTAAAAGGGACAAATCCAATTCAACATCACTTCTTGTCGGCGTCGCCATAATTGCAGTGGCTGCCTTACTGACATACATGGTCTTAGGCTTGGATTGGGGTGGTTCTGTGGTGCAGGAGTGCTGCTCCCAGGTTCTTCCCCGAAGGCCGGTGTGGCAGGCACATGTCTCTCGAAAAAGGTTGTGATTGGCACACCACTTGCAGAAAGCTGCTTCTTCTCACTGGCCACTTTCTTGGAAGCAACTTTCTTTGAAGTTATAGGTTGGCAGTGGCACTAAGATGCACAAGTGAAAGAGTTTTGTGCTTGTGGACCGAAGTAACTGTAAGGACTTCCCTTAGTCAGTACTGCAGGTGATATGGGGTCTCTTCTCTTGTGCACCTAAAAACAATCAAGCAAGAAAAACATGTAGTTAGTGAAACATGGCATTGTTGCAGGTTGCAATAGTACAAAGAAATGCAATCTTAGTGTGGTGTGGTTACTTATGTAATATACCTATTTAATCAAACATTGTAAAGGCAAACCACTCCACTACACCATACAAAATACATTTCAAATGAGGCAGCACAACAGGCAGATCCTGCTCTTTGCTTTATCTCTACCTGTGTCAAAGGAGACACCTGTGATAGCGAGAAAGAGGCTCATGGGTAAATGTAATAGTCCTTTAAATAACCTATGGTGGCAAGGTGGTCCAGGAGAAATGGATTAAGCATTACCAAACTGAATTATGCTGTTGATTTGTCTGCTGTGCTCTGCAGCCAGGGTGTCCTGGAGGAAATGGACTGGCACCTAAAGAAACTGAATGCTATAGTGCAGCTGTGCGTCTTTGGTGGATGGATGGATGGATAGAGGAATGGATCGGATGGCTCAAGGCCAAATGCAGAATTAAATAAAAATTGAAAACAAATATATATATAAAACAAAGAATAAAAATAAAATATAAAAATGAAAACAAAAAGAAATTAAAAGAATACAATTAAAAAAGAAAAAGAGAAAAAAGAAATAAATTGTAAAAAATCAAAATAAAACAGAAAGATTAAAATTAAAAATAAATTAAAAAGAGAAATAAAAGTGGAAATGGCATAACAATTAAAAATAAAAATGTAAAAATTAAAATGGAAAAAATAAAAATAGAAACTTTAAAAAAAAGATCTATAGTTAGCAATGCTTGTATGTAAGCCTATGTCAATGACGCACTGGCTGTATGCACAAAATGGCTCCCAGCCAGCGAGTCAAACAACAACAACAAGGAGGAAGGAGGAGGCCTGGTAAACAAAGAACACATGCAAGCCTATGGCAAAGGGACACTGGCTGCATGCACAAAATGGCTGCCAGTCACCTGATCAAATATCAAAGAGCAAGAAGGCATGGCAAACAAAGAACACATGCAAGCCTTTGGCAAAGGGACAGTGGATGCATGCACAAAATCGCTGCCAGCCACATGGTCAAACAACATCCTCCTATGCCATCAAATATTATGACCTCACAAATATGCAGTTTTTGCACAAAAAAAGAAATGTCAACAATAGCCAAAAAAAAATATTTAATCCAAAGCCATCCCTGCCCTAAATGAAGTTTTAAAAACATATAGCACTGAAACATTTACTTCTTGCACTAGGTGGGTGTACTGCTTAAATGACCCTTTGGAAATCTAGGCCACATACTAAAATAATATTGCAAATGTTACAAACATGTAGAAAAGGTACTGAGCTGTGCAATAATTTTCCTTTACAAAAGGTGAACAATGAAATGCAAAATAAATAATTAGGCCCAAACTTAAACTCCAGCCCACCCAACACTATAACATTATAAAATCAAATATCAAATTAAAGTACAAAGAAATACTGGTGCACCCCAAGCAAACAAGCAACAGCATTATACAATAATTTTTAAATGAACTTGTGTGATTCAACAAAAACAACTTTCTTGTCCAAAGGTATATCCAGGAGACAAAGAGAGAGAGATCCTTCCACCTTGAATTCCAAGTGAAAAATTACCAGAAGATGGACAAAACACTGGGAGGAGCCTGCTGGACAGGAAGAGGAAGTTGGAGTCTCTGACACACTTCCTTCCTGTTTGAAGAAAAAAATGCTTCTCAATCTGAAAAACAAATTGCAGGGTCCATTGGAATAGGGAATAGAAAATCTAGTAAAAATCTCTTTTTGAGTAGATTTAGTGGCTCTGGAGAAGAAAATATAGTTCAGAAGTGAGTTTGTGCTCGCAAACAGCCTTGTTTTGACCACCGGTGTGCCTGTAAGCAACATGAGTGAATGTGAAGTCTTACGCATACTCAGTAGCTGCCCAGGGGTATTGTCGTGCTTGCGAGAGAGCTCCAAAATCCAATCTTGCAAGCGTGAACAAACTCAGCTCTGTGCTGGACTGCAGAATTCAGGATCTCTGCACTACTCCACATAGCCCACAGTGCCCGAATTCCGCAAACTCTGCTGGTGGAGCAGAGTTCTAAGCCCAGGCCTAGTGATAAAGTCTCCTACTTGCCCCATGGGTATTGTTGTCATGTGGGTATCCTAATAAGGCTGCTGCATCTGGGCAGCAGCATCACCTGAGTTGTGGGGAACTGAGTCCAATCATGTGACAACAGTTGGCTCAACTAGCAGCGCCTCATCTCTGTCCGAGAACAGGGATGATTGTTGCAACCAGGCGCATGACAAGAATGACTTCGCAGGGAAATCATGGTGTATAAGATCCCATCCTTTTAACTCAGTTACATTAGTCTCACACATGCAAAGAGGGACAGAGGCAGGGAATGGTTCAATAAGATTTATTGAAACAACTGCATTTTAGATTAAATGGCATGACTTGCAATAATTAGAACGATAAAACATGCTAGAAGCAAAATAGTGACAAGGAAAGTGAAACACAAGAAAAGTCCCACCATACTGTCAGTATGCGTAATATATGTGGTTCCTACCTAAGCTATGTTAGGGTGTGCATGATAAGGCCTAATCTGCCCTTCAGGTTTCGCTCCTGGGAAGACATCATCCCCCATACCTGAGCTAGGAGGCCTCTTGTCTAGAGAGACACCGTCTCATGTAGGCCAGGGAACTAGTGGTCTCAGCAAGCTGCTGTAGCAAAGTCAATCAGCATGGGGTTGTGGACATCTGGCTAGAATCTCCCTCTAAGAACATGGGACAGAGAAGAGTTTTTATAATAAGACAACTAATTTTCTGGGAAAATGTCCCCATGAAAGGATGTGTATGTTTCTGTGAATGCGGGAGAAGCAGTGTACCACTTTGCCGGCAATTCTGTCTCACTGCAGCCTTGAGGAAAGCACAAAGTGAGAAGAATTTCTTGCTGAGAAACACTATGCTTTCCTAGGTGAAAGAACAACTAGATAAAGAAAATAAACCAGCACCAAGAATGTGGTTGATGCTGAAATAATTAAACGAAGCAGAATAAAGATGTAACTGTGCTAAAAGGCACAAGCGCCCGGTCTAGTTGCTAAAATAATGTGCTGAGAAGCAGCACTAAAATGGCTATACAACACCCTCCCCATGCTGATTCAAAGGTGGTAAAAAGCCTAACAATAAAAAAATATAAAAGCAATTAAAGGCTGTTCTCTAAAACATATATACATGAATGTCAATAATGACAAGCTAAAAGACACTTGAGCATGAAAAATATTGGAGAGGGACAATTTAAAATATCAGCAGTGGCGCCATTAAAACCAAATTTAAAAGTCAATGTCATTTTTAAAATCTGCAATTAGTCTAGGGACAATTTAAGCAAGCAAATGTTCATCTTCGGCAGGTGGTAAGGACGCCAAATCGTTGCCAAGGTAAACCAGAGAACACTCATGTTCCAAAGCCTGAGCTCTAGCTGATGCAGCAGCATTCTGTGTTGTGCTGAATGTCAAGTCAAGAGCTGCATGATCCACAAAGGGCAGATGATAAACTGCCTCCGTAGCAAATGAACCCTCAACGTGCATGTCTGGTAATGAACCCTCAGTGAGAACATCAACAGATCAGCGTCCAATGAAAGTAAGCACTGAAGAGAAAGACAAACTTTCAGTGCACATTTGAAAAAAGTACCATATGCATTGAAACACAGGAATGACAGAGACTAGTTATACTCCAGTTCTTTCAGTAGTGGTGCTCTGAAATACTGCATCATGTGTTCACAACATAGTGGCGCTGGTGCGAGCACTTTCAGTCCTCCTTATTGTGATGGGACAGCCGTTGCGAATAAAATATAGTAACAGCAAGATGCCACCTATTATAGCCAAAGTAAGCGGAAATCCCCTAAAAATACTCAAAAATATCTAGTGTATGGCTGAAGGTATTAAGCCAAATATAGAGGAAAAGGTGTGAACGAAACCAGAACCAACAGCCTTAAAGAAATATACATCCCAGTAGTATTGGACACGTTAAATATTCATCCCGCCAGTTCACAAAAGTGTCTCGGAAAGTTTGTATTTTAAAAGAGACTGTATTTCTGCAGATGACCTTGCAACTTGAAGTGCAGATGTCAGCTTCACATGTTTTTTAAACTATAAAGCTTTTAATCTGCTCAACTTATCAAAATTCACATTTGAAGTAGCAATAGGAGGCCAAATATCTGCTACTTTTGTCTGTTGTGAAGGAGGAAAAAGAACATTTCCGCAATTGGTGCCAGTCTGGGAGACTGAAACGACATAAGCTATTCCAGCTTGCATTCCACAACAGCGTTCACTGTTAAGAAACACATAGCTTCCATTAGAGAGCAACTAGAATGCAGGTCTAATCAAGGGGACTGAGCTACCTTCATATAGCAAGCTAAATTTGCTTTTGAGGCAATACATACCCATGTAAGGACAGCTGCTTACAAACCATCAAATGGCTCTCAGAAGTATTGCATTTGCTAAAGCTAAGAAAGACCTCTTTCATGCCATTGAAACATTTGTGCGAAAAGAGAAGCTCCGACACCTCATGGATGTAACTATCTCCTAGCCTTTCATATATGCCTACTGGAATGTTTTTCAAGCAGATGGTATTTCAGCTGCAGTAAAAAGCACATTTTCTAATTTCTCAATGTTTAGCATGACATAGGTCCCTGGCTTTTTGGCCATTATTTGTTGCTGTTGCATCAAATTAAATGTTGAAAATGTGTCCTAGGGAATGCGGCAAGATTTCAGTGTTTGTAGTGTCCAACCCAACTGCATAATGGACCTTAGCTGGCCCTGTCTATGTTGTAGAAATTACATGTCATTTTGTACAATGTCTATTGCAGGAGAAATAATGTTGTTTAAAGTGTACATGCAGTCGGACAAGGTGTTAATTCTATTTCTACAACAGCTAATGCTTTTTGCAAATTTTCCTGATCTATTTGCCTTAACCGGGCAGCAGCTTCTTGTTGGTAAAGATTAAAAATTTCATTGTAGACTGCATATAAGAAGTAATTTTTACGTTGTCTTCTGAGGCCTAATAGGAAATCCTACAAATCTGTATTGTTAGACAGGAGACTGAGGTGTTCTTTAACAGCATCTAGTGAAGAACTTTTCAACCATTGCTGGCATAATTTCCCTACACTGTATGTTGTTACTATACACAAATGTTCTGATGACACATAGCTAGAGTCTGGCCTATTTGTTCTAAACCCCCTCATGGAGTTTACAAAATGTGCACGACAACCAATTGTGTTTACTGGCCATAATAACTACCCACCAGGATATGAAAGTGATATGCTAAATGTTCCATTTTGAACCCACTCATCGAGCAGATCTTCAGTTGCATGAATGTATTTTTGCTATTTGCAAAATTTAGCAGGGATACTGGGCGCGCTCAAGTCCTTAATTTTTGCCAAGCCTAAACAACTTGTCTGTTGTACAATTTCATTTAAAAATAACATTTGAACATGTATCAGGTAAGCTCTAAATAAAGCTTCCTTTCCCTTTATTTGCCAAATTTTAGTTCCTCAGACACTTTTTAAGTCAATTGACTTTAGCCAATATTCATAGCCTTCTATAGCCAATCGGGAAACAAAGGAATCAGAATAAATCAATTTGGTATCTGTTAATAGGACATGTTGCGTTTCCATCACTGGCAATTTAAAATAATATGACTCAGCATTTTTAACATTGCTCCCTGAAAAATATGCAAACGTTTCAGAATATGTTTTGGAAGTCCCCACTGGTGGATTTGGACAATGTTCCCATTGTGTATAATTAAAAATAGTCTTTGCTGTACTTGGTCTGTGAATGTAATGATGTCCATAATAATTATAACAGAACATATCTCCATAAAGATTGATAAACATCTTCACTTTCAAACACAGTAAAATATTCTAAATCAGATAGCATAGCATCAACTGTTCTTACATCCCAATCATCAGAAACAACTCCAGGTGTTATTACATTGTTCATGGAAAGTTTAAATACATAAGGAATTTGAATAACCTCTGTTGGGCTGTGTATATCAAAGGGTATTTTAGCCCAAACAATCCCATCAGGAATTGGTATGGCTGAGATTTTCACTAGGGACAAGTCTCTGCAGACCTCATGAGATGAAAAATTTGGTTTTAGGACCGCATCCACCAGATCAACTGTAGAGCGTTCAGGAAGGTAATGACCACGTATTAGTAGAAAAATAGACAATGACAAACCCAATCCAAAGAAGGAAGGCAAGTACAGTATATAAAAAACACAGATAGTTCCATGGGGAAATAAAACAGTTAATTTTAATTTAAGCCAACTTATCAGCTAACGTGCTCTTGACAGTTCTGTTACAGAAGAGGCAGATGAGTTGGTGAAAATGTCATTAACATCGGCACAGTTTCTAGAAGAAGTTTGTGCAAAAACTGGAGCCGTGTTTGGAAGGGGAGAGTTGGCAGAAGTCTCCCTTTGTCGTTCATAGTAGACTATTCCATCCATTTTTGCAGCATTTTAGTAGAATCGCTCAACAGTGTTGAAGTTGCTTGTCACAGAAGTTAACAGGACTAATGAAAGATCATTTTCCACCCTCCCCAAGCTTGGAGAGATGTCAGCATTGCTGCTCAAAACCTGCAGAGGAACATCCTGGTCTGTAGTGAGAGGGATTCGGGTACAACCCAGGAGTCCTCTTGGTCTGCTGTGCAGGATCGTTCATATGCTGTAGCTTCACATTGTCAAAGGAGACAATGCGATTTTCTCTAGAACCAGGCAGAGGTGGTAAAATGACAGTTCTAGTACCGTGTATTCCCAGGACTGGAACTGGTGCATGATGCGAAGGACCAAACTCCTTTTTCACAGCAATCTTTTCACACACTAGATCCCCAACTTTAGGAATCCGGCCAGTAGGTGTTTTTGGTGCATTCCCTATTCTCAAGGAGACGGCACTGGCAGATGCATTGTCGCCACAGAACTGTTGTAAATCCTGCAAGACAGTGACACGTTCATTTATGTCATAAGGTGTATCTGCCACCTCCGTGCCAGGACCATCAAGATCTGGAACATACATTTGTGTTCCAAACAGGAATGCATATGAGGTACACTCCCCCAGGGGCCTTCAGGGCAGATTATTAAATGTTTTCTGGGCTCATACAGGTGATTAAGCAAACTATGACCGTGCCTAATTTTCTGGCTGTTAAGGATTGCTTTAATTCTCAGTTTCTTTGCTCCACAACACTATTTACTTTGGGAAGAAAAGGAGATGTATAATATAGTTGGACCTCTAAGAAAGCCATGGCATCCCTGAATGCCCTTAAGGGGAAAGCAGAGCCCTGGTCCGAGTGGAAAGCCACAACTGCATATGTGCCGATAAAGACTTGCAAATCTTTAATAACAGTTCGAGCGTTGTGGGCAAACCTATACAAATCTGAAACATGAGTCAACAGTGACTAGAATGTATTTGTATGCACTATAAAGTGTCAGGGTACCACAGTGGTCAAAGGAAACATATTGTAAAGGGTTGCTGGAAATTAGGAAGGGTGTCTGAGGTGGGCGTTGGACTGTAGACTCTTTTATTTTCTGACAGATGTCACAGCAAAGGGCATACTGCTTGGTCTGTTTGTATAGACATGTCCACTAGTAGCGTGCTTGTAATAGTGAAATTGTAGCCGCCATACCAGCATGGACAGAAACAACTCCCTCATGCACTGCTTTGATCAACTTTGGTCTTTGATCTTGGTTGGGGATCACATGATCACCCACCCCTGGTATTATTACTAGGGCAGTATTGAGGCTAGAGATGCAGTAGGAATATATGGCAGGAAATACCTTTGGCATGGACCTGCCTCCAGCCAAAGCTTTCACAGCAGCCATTGTTTCATCATCCAATCCCGTCCGTGAACAAGTTATTGCAGCAACAGAAGCCGTAGCTACTGCTGACTTGGCCGTTTCATCAGCCAAGGCCAGTAACGTGTATTCCAAAACCTTGATGTCTTAATGTATGAACAACATAGACATTGGGTACCATCACTTTCAGATCCATTACTTTCTCCCACAGGAGTCTGTGTTTAATGGTGTTACCTTTTGAATCTCTGTACCCATTCTGGCACAAATAATGCAGATATTCATTGAAGGACTGGACACAGTAATATGAATCCCAGACGACTAATGTTAACTGTTCTGGATCCGTGTGCTCCAGTGTCATCACCAGAGCCTTGAGCTCTGCTAACTGTGCAGTGCAGTCAGCTAAGGTCTGTGTGTAAGTGTGTTGTGGATGGAATTCATCATGTTTCATATAGCCACTCACGACCGCGCAAGCAGTGGAGTACTGATGTTTTGTGCCTAATGCGGGCTGGGCTGAGCCATCAGTGTACATAATTATTTGATATTGCTCAATATGCAATGTTTTTGCAGGAATAGGATATTCAACTTCATATTGAAGAAATTCTTGAGTTTGTAATTTTGGGGCAAAAACATAGTCAACATCAGTGGCCATCAGAGACATTACCCATTGAATCTAATGTAGATGTAATGCCTTAGCATTCGGAATGCTGGCTTTCGTGACAGCCTCAAGGGCTGGGATAGGCAATACGACAATGATGCATTTCCCCTGGGCCACAGGTCTCTCTTTAATGATAGCCATCTGAACAGCAGTCAGAATTGTTTTTCTGTGGGAGCAAAGTGTTGTTACGCTGTGGAATACAAATGTGATATGTATGCAATCGGGACGTTGAATGTTACATAGGTGAACCAATGTGCTTTGTTGTCCCTTGTGTGTAAGTGTTTAGCTGCAAGCATGGCTTGTTGCAGTGCTCTGAGAATGCATGTGTGTTCAACTGTCCAATATTTGCTTGAAAAGTAAGGATGTATTAAGTCGTCCAATGGTTTAATGTGTTGTGCATAATCTGGAATGTAAGTTCTGCCAAAGTTTAAAAAGCCCAACAGTGACTGGAGCTTTTTAATAGTGTTTGACAGTTATAGTTGTGCGCATTTTTTGAAACATTGGGGAGCTAGGCTCTTGCCTTCATCTGATAACTCGCATCCCAAAAACAGGACACTAAGAAAGGTTATTTTTGTTTTTTTTAAATTGAATTTGTAGCCTAATTCGGCAAAACTCACAACAAAGTGGGCCACCCGTCTTACATGTTGCACAACATCATCATCCGTAAGGTAGATGTCAACACGTAGGACAATGCCTCAGGATCAATGTCATGTAAAATTGAAGTAATACGAGCTGAAAACAATCCTGGGCTGTTTTTATATACCCTTGTGGGAGAAGGCACATTTTATCTGAGAGCCTAAAGTTCTAAAATTGTTAAGTACGTACTTTCAGGTGCTATATTTTGGCAGAAAAACCTGCTGAAAATATCCAGGGTTGTTTTGTATTTTTTGCGCACTATGGGCCAGATGTACAAAAAAAGCAATTTGCGACTTGCAAATTGCGAGTCCCTGCGACTCGCAATTTGCAAGTCGCAAATTGCTATGCAGTACGGTGTCTGAGACACCGACTGCAACTCGCAATGAGGTCGCAATGACCCACCTCATGAATATTCATGAGGTGGGTCGCAAATTTCGGCCCCATTGCGAGTATAGGCACTCGCTAACATGGAGGCCTGCTGACGTCAGCAGGCCTCCATGTTAGCGACCTGCCTTTTAAATAAAGCATTTTTTTTTTTTTTAAGTGCAGCCCGTTTTCCTCACAGGAAAACGAGCTGCATTTCAAAAAAATCCGAAACCTTTAGTTTCGGATTTTTCAGGGCAGGGAGTGGTCCCTTGGACCACTCCCTGCCCTGAAAAATTAATATGGGGTCCAGTCACAAAGGGGAAGGGGTCCCATGGGGACCCCTTCCCGTTTGCGAGTGGGTTATCATCCACTTCAAGTGGATGGTAACTGCGACTCCATTCAAATGGAGTTGCATACCACTCCGACTCGCAAATAGGAAGGGAACACCCCTTCCTATTTGCGAGTCGCAAATGCATATTGCGAGTCGGTAACGACTCGCAATATGCATTTGTGCATTGCAAACCCACGATTTTCGCCGTTTGCGACTCGCAAAAGGGTTGCTACATCTGGCCCTACATTGTTAATGAGATCTGTAGTGTGTACATTTTGAATGGCAAATGTGCGTGTATGACTGTTTAAATGTCTGTAGTATAAGACTACTCTGTATGAATGGTCCGGTTTGGCTACGGGGAACAATGGATTGTTCATTGGTGAGACGCAGGGTTCATTTACTCCGTGGTACACTAGCTGTGTGACGATTTCCTTCACAGGTACTCTAGCTCCATACTTTATTGGGTGTTGGGGTTGAGGTTAGGGTTGAGATTTAATTTGTATTATGGGTAGGGGGAATCTTTATCCCATCCTACATGGTTACAATATAAAGCTGGTGCCTACGCCTTAGCCCAATCAATTGTGTAAGCTTCCCTGAGCTCTCTGGGAGCAAGGGGTGAGAAAGAGGGTTCAATTACCTCTTCCCCATGGGCGACATTGCGGAGAAATTCTGGTGGCCAATCCTTTTCAGCCAATAAGATATCATAAATGGTAACAATGCAATCCCAAAAGATAGCATCTATTGTGCGCTCAATGTCTCCTTATAGTTGTACTTTTAATTTCTATACTCTATCGGGTGTGGAGATGCACTTGTCCGCAGTCTCAACTTGTAAGAAGTCATCAGCTGCTTTCACCTGCTTTCACCTGCAGATGCTATTGAAGATTCTGGAGAACTGTTGTGACTTCTGCTGCGCTGTCTAACAGTGCCAGTGGCCACTTTCTGTTCTTCAGTAAGGCTCTCATCCTGAGTGGTATGTCGCATAGAAATCGCTGCCACTTTTTTCTTTTTAATTTGTGTTTTTTGTTGGGGAAATTTCTCTTCCTTTTCAACAGAAACTTCTGACGAGCTTTGTGAGTCCTTTTTCTGAATCTTTTTTTTGTGTTGTAATTTTTTATTTCCATATATCAATACAACAGACAAAGGGAAAGAAGCCACCACCAAAACAACTTCACGCCATATACTGTAAGAAACTGAGAACATCCTGCTAGGTACAAAGAGTTAACGGGATATGAAGGAGAAACAAACATAAATATGATAACAACTGAAAAATCACTGATACTGCATGTCTGTATCTGCACGAAAGGAACAATGCAATCATAGGTCACTGAGGAGCACTAGAGCACGCGGACATATTGATACATTAACCTCTGCTCTCAATACAATAACACTGAGGCATCTCCTATTGCATAGCAGAGTCCTGAGGCAGTGCAGTAACATTACAGTAGTGTACATCTCCCTGTCTCACAGTAGATGCATTGAATAGATTTGCGTTCTAACAGTTCTAACAGACCAACACCCCCATTATGCCATTTCCCCACTCCCCT
The DNA here is from genome assembly GCF_031143425.1 of Pleurodeles waltl. NCBI lineage: Eukaryota > Metazoa > Chordata > Amphibia > Caudata > Salamandridae > Pleurodeles > Pleurodeles waltl. Next base: position 1,341,499,119 of record NC_090447.1, read on the forward strand.
TAGGAGGTTCGAAGTTCAAGTACGCTTTAACAAAATGAAGAGTACGAGGATGGAGAGCACCATGGTGTCACACTTGGATAACAATGTATGGAGGGGATCTTCATCATAGGGTTGACTAGACAACAGGCAGGACATGCATACTAGAGACAAGGGGTGAGGGCCTCGGGGGGATGTGATCCAATCCGCTGGTGGGGCTCAATGGGGACAGTGGGGGGATGGATGAAACGAGATGGTGCTCTGTTGGATATAACGCGGGCACGGAAAATAGGCTTCGCTGGGCAACAGTATGAATTTGTGTGGGTGGAATTTTTGCATGGACGGGAGGACCTGAAGGAGGAAGTATAAACATAACAGAAAAGGCACAAAGAAAGAAACTCAAGCAAGAATACACAGAAGGAGTAAAGACCGAGAAGAAGAAAGGAAGAGAAAATATCTATTAAAGATAGAAAGATAAAGGGAGCAGGGGAGAGAGTGAGGAGAGTTGAAAGAAGAGAGAGACCAGAGAAGTATGTGAGAATAAGGATGGAGTTATAGATGATGATGGTGGGAGAAGCAGTGGCTGAGAAGGGAAAGAGAAGACACCTATGGGAAGAATGAAGTAGAGGGCAGGGAAGGTAGGGTACTAACACTGAACTGAGTCCGGGAACAGACAAAACAAGGTAGTAAATGGCAATGCACTAATATCTAATAGTGGGCACACCGGGTAAAGGTAATCCAGCACAACTAGGTGTATCGTAATCCCGCACTGATCAGTCAGTCCGTCGGTGTTGAGAGGATTAGGTAAAGACGTCCGCTCTATCCTGCAAATCATATATGAGTCGCTCGTGGGAGGCAGCCGAGTACATTGCAGTGAACCATTCCCCTTGCGAGGGGACAGTTGCCGCTCGCCAATGTCTAAGGATACATACCTTAGCCGTGGCCAAAGCAGTGTACATTAATCGTCGTTGTGGTCGGGGGAGATCGCAGAGCTCTCCGATATCATGCAGCAGTAGAAGGGACGGGCTGAGGGAGGGTGGTAGGGGAAGTACTTTTCTGAGGGTGTCTCCTACTGATCGCCAGAAAGGCTGAATGGCCGAGAAGTCGTTCAAAATGTGTGGCAAGTCACAGCGGGTGTGAGGACATCTCCAGCATGAGGCGTCAGGCAATAGTCCTGTGGTGCGCAGTTTCAGGGGAGTCCAATACCAATCATGAAATGTTTTAAAAAGGCACCATTTTAAACGAGCCTCCCGTGCCCCATGGTCCCTGGCCTCGATGATGTCTGCCCGGTCCTCTAATTCGTATTCGATCTGCAGGCGCATCTGCCATTTGTTTTTGAGGGAAAGGAGGAGGAAAAGTGAAAAGAGATGCCTATTAAGCAATGCTTGTAATCCCGATATACCCCCCTCTGTCGGCTCCAAGATTCTAGAAAATGGAGTATCGGGGACTGAGGAAGACGCCAGGGAGGGTTCCCCAGTCGACTCACCAGGCAGTGTCTGATCTGAAGAAAGCGCCACAAATTCCTCTCTGAGTTCCGAGAACAATTTCAGCCTATCCCCAGTTAGAAATTGATCCACCCTCTCAAGGCCGTTCGCGTGCCACTCCCTCAAGAACATAGTCTGTCCCCAATCCGAAGGCCCTTATTGCCCCATACTGGTGCTGTATCATGAATCTGGGGGTCCACCTTAAATAAACAGTGTGCCTGTCCCCATGCATTACGCATGGCCCCAATCATGGGATTTGAGGTGCGGTGGGGTGAAGGACCCGCCGCGTGGAGAACCTGGAGTCCAGACACAGAGCACAAAAGCGTCTGCTCTATTTTCATCCAGAGCGGCAGATCCTTCACCCCTGGGAGTGAGAAAATGATCTGTGAAAGATGTAGTGCTTAAGCGTAATGTTCCACCGAGGGGAGGCTCAGACGCCCATACTCCCGTCGGGCAAGTAAGGTGGCTCTAGGCAGCCGAGGGCGCATAGACCCCCAAACGAATGTACGAATATGACGATCTATCTCCCGAAGGAGTGACAAAGGTATCCGTAAAGGTAGCATGCCTAGGACATACAAAAACTGTGGTAAGGTCACCATACGTACTGCCTGTACCCTGCCCCACATTGAGAGACCCAGATGGGACCATTTCTCAAAATCCTGTTTCATACTGGTAAGTAGAGGGGCCAGGTTGTCCGCCACCATGTTATCTAGATCTCTGTGAATGTCGATGCCCAAGTAACGAAGACGTGATTGTTTCCACTTAACCTGAACTCCCTGAACTGAAGAATGTAGGGTTCCTGGGGAGAGAGGTAGCGCTTCGCTCTTATCCTAGTTGATACGGTAGACCGAGAGGAGCTCAAACTCCGAAAGAATATCTTTAAGGGCTGGGAGGAAGCTGGGCAGATCAGTGAGAGTAAGTAGGATGTCATCCGCAAATAAGTTAATGGTGGAGACGCCACCTGGGAGCGATGTCCCGGAGATGAGATCTGAGTTTCGGATTGTTGCTGCTAAGGGTTCCACAGCTAGGAGAAACAGCAACGGGGATAACGGACAGCCCTGACACATCCCTCTGTTAACCGAAAAGGCCTCAGAGAAGAACCCATTGCAATTTATCTGAGCCGACGGGGAGTCGTAGAGCAGGCGTAGTTTATTTATAAAACAAGGACCAAGACCAAAATGTTTCAACACCTCAAAAAGATACCACCATTCTATTCGATCAAATGCCTTCCTGGCACCTAATGAAAGGGCCAGGGTCTCCTCAGGTGAATCCCGGGCTGTCCAGATAGCATGGAGTAACGTGCGAGGACGATTCCTCGACGAATGACCCCGTACGAAGCCAACTTGGGTGAAAGGACTAAAGCAGGAATTACCTTTTTAGGACGAGTTGCTAGAATCCCCGCTAGAATCTTGATATCTCCATTAAGGAGTGATATGGGACGATAGCTACTACAAAGGAGAGGATCTTTTCCTGGCTTGGGCAAGACCACAATGGATGGCTTGTTAGAGAGAGGGTATAAAGAGCCCGTCTGAGCGGCCCCCTGAAACGCTTCATAGAGGAGATCCACCGAATCCGCACCTGTCCATTTATAGAATTCTGATGTGAACCTGTCTTCCCCGGGGGCCTTGTGGTAAGATAGGTTAGCTATTGCCTGTTGTAGCTCCTCCCTACTGATGTCACCCTCAAAGAACGCTCTACCTTCATCCGAAAGACAGTATTTTTGCCTTCCGGAGGAAGGTGTCCAGGCGATCAGTATCTGCAGTCACTTCCGGGGTGTGCAACATCTGATAAAAATGCCCAAACTCCTCTGCTATATCCTGCGGATGGGTAATGAAGTACTATTGGCTCTGTGGAGGGATGGAATGGCCATCGCTGCCTCTCTTTGATGAAGTTGAGCAGCTAACAAATGACCCGCCTTCTCTCCGTGTTCATAATGACAACCTCACAGTTGATGCAAGGCGTATTCCGCTCGTGTTGTATAGAGGGAGTTGAGCTCCATTTTGGCTAGTTCCAGGCGGCGACAGACAAGTAAAGTGGGTGCTCGGGTGTACTCCTGAGTGGTCTGCGCTATATATGCTTCCAACTTGCACAGTTGATCCCTCCTTTGAGCATTGGATATGGCCGCGTCTCTCAGTAATTGTCCCCTAATTGTTGCCTTCGCCGCGGCCCATAGTAGCTGTGGTGAGGCTACTGAGCCTTTATTATTCTGTAGATACGTAGCAATGTGAGATCTAAGTTGTTTCTTACTCTTCCGGGTTCTATATCTGGGGTTTAGGAGACGCCAGGGCTTACGATCAGGATAGGCCATCCCTAGGTCCAGGGTCATCAGTACTGGGGAGTGATCAGATAGGACGACTGGGAGGATGTCAGACGTTTGAACCGACTGCAACAAGCGGTGACTGACCAAAAAATAATCCAAGCAGGATTGTGTCCCGTGGACCGTAGAAACAAAGGTATAGTCTCTATCAGTTGGGTGAAGAGCACCTTGCCCACCCAATCCCGTCGAAGTTTCTCAGATTCCGATGAGGAGAGATGTGTTTCCTGCAATAAAGCAATGTCAGTTCTTTTAGACCGGAGGTAGGAGAGGATTTTTTGTCTCTTGATGTAGTGTGTCATGCCGTGTACATTCCAGGAGAGGACTGTAAGCGGAGTCGTCAACCCCATTGTGAAATGTGAGAAAGATCAATTCAGACAGGGAAATAAACACCGGAAACTTCAATATGAGAAGAAGGGGAGCGGACTAGAAACAACAAGAGCTCGTGCACACGCGCACTTGAAGAAAGGAGACAGGTAGGGCAGAAGGGGAGATATATGGGGTTCTCGGCCACCGAGTGAGAGGAAGTCTAGTAGGCAGAAGAGTAAGGAGGGGGGAAGATAAAAGGTAGGAAAAGATAGGAAAGAGTACAAAGAGGGGAAAGAACAATGCCCCGGAATAGAGAGAGGGGATGTAGAAACAAACACACTCAAAAAAGACAAAGAAAAAGATGGGAAAGAAAGAGAAGAAAAAAGAGGATAATAAAAGATAACGAGAACTACAACGCGCAAGAAGATATCTCGCCCCTAAGGATCCTGCTATACTGTGGGTCGGAGCCTGTAGGATCCCCGCGCCGGGCGAGCCAGGGACAAACAGGAGGGGGACAAAGGGACAGATACACAGCCCTGACGGACCACCAAGAGGCTCCACCAACCACTGAGGCTGGACGATATGCATTTGGTCTAAGAGAACCTGGAGTAGGAAAAGATAGGGGATGACTGGGGCCAACCGGAGACAGAACTAGAAGAGAGTAAGAGCAAGCACATTAGATTGACCTTCCCTTTGTTGGTGGATAGGAGATACTAACAGCAAGAGTAAAAACTCAAAAGTCCCAGCGTAGTACCTGCTGCGCCATCAGACCCCACCCAGAGGGACCAAGACAAGCCCAACAGTCAATACTAAAAACAGCAGAGGGCGAAACGAAAGGCCCAAGACCTTGGGGACCGGGACACTTGCCCAGCACCTCCTGGGTAGTGCTTGATAAGGGAGATAAGGGAGAGGGGGCCTCAAATCAAAGAAAGGGACACAGAGTGAGGATAAAGGCTCCAGAACCAGAGCCCCCAGAACATTTCAACAGATTGACGAGGGAGGAAGGAGGGGACAAGGAGAGTGTGTACAAACCACCCCGGAGCCTGAAATAAGTGGGTAACCCGGACTCTACCGGGACCGTGCCCCACAGTGGCTCCCGTGGGCAGATAGCCACAGAATAAATGGAGAAAAAGACGCAGGGGGAGTTTCACTGAGAAGAACTGGGGAGAGCGTCCGGTGGAATCCCCTCCCATGGTCTGGGGCAGGGTCTACGGGGTGAGTGATACATTCGGGTCCATGCAGAAAGGGGAATGAGCACAGTACATCCCAAAACATATAGCACAACTCGGGAACGAGACCTCCATAGCTGCAACTACTCTAGAATGCTCACTAAGCTATTGCACGCAGGGAGGCAAAATGATCACCATCAAGATCAAAAGCATATAAGGGCTTGGCCGCAAAGAAGAGTGGAAACCATAAATAAACACTCACCATAGCAAACTTGGGCCAAGCATGGCAACAAACCCGAACCCTCACCCGATCCCTCCTCACAAGGACAAAAAACTGTGAATATGAGAATAAAGTTCCAACATAACACTTAGCTGTCCAAAGAGGGGGAGCCCACTGCCGGATATGGACCAAGAAGACCTGAAGGCACCGTGTGGGCCAGCCTCATGCGTTTTCATCAGACGTTGGCTTTAGGGGGAGCGGGCCTTGTCTCTGCCCTGGTCCTGGGTATGATCTATCACCGCTTGAAGGGCATGATCACGACCCTCCTGTGATATGAGCAGACGATTATAGACCCTGCCTCTTTTAGGTAAGACTGTGCGATGTGATCGGGACGACGAGTATGGAGCCGAAGAGAGATTTCCAGAAGCAAAGGTATCCGGGTTGGAGTGTGAGGCAGCAATGTCCATTGGGTGATAAGCTAAGCTGTCCAAGAAGGAGCCAAGGTCCACGGGCTCAAGAAAGTCTCTAGAGTTGCCATTGTGTGTGATCCACATGCGAGCTGGTTCAAAAAGGCCATATTTAATATCCAGGTTTCTGAGTCGCGGGCGAAGGGCCAGAAATGCCTTCCGCTTTTCATTCGTGAGTCTGGAGAAATCTGCTGCCACTCTGATCTCGTGACCTTCTAGGGATAACGGGCCTTGGGATTTGGCCACTGAGATGATCTGACAGGCCTGTTCATGACGCAGGAAGCAAGCAATGATGGGGCGAGGCTTATCGTGGGTCTCCTTATGTAGTGAACCAATCCTATGGGCTTGTTGGAACTCCAGGGGAGATGAAAAAGCCAGACCCGTGATTTTGGGCAATGCAGTCTTGAGAAACGTTTTAATATCGTAGCCCTCTTTGTATTCCAGAATGCCAAAAAAGCGAACGTTGTCTCTGCTGCTACTATCCTCCAGGCCAGTGACCTTTGCACGGAGCGATCTGAGTTCCGCCTCCTGGTCAGGTAACACTGCAACCCGGTCTTCCACTACCGAGAGACGTTGGTCCAAGTCGGTCACGGTCTCCCGGAAACTGGTGATGTCAGCCCGTATAGAGGTAGAAGCCACTGTCAGGTCAGAGATTTTTGCATCCATTACCTCCAAACGGCGCCCCTCTGCGGCAATCTCCTGTAATATACGGTCTGTAGCCTCCATCCGCCGTTGAGGAAGCGGGGCATTAAGGCGCCACCTGCGCTTCCATGGTTTTAGGTTGTGCAATGGCTTCGGAGAACAATAATTGACGGGAGTGCTTGCCGGAGGGCTTCCCATTTGGCATTGCCCCAGAGAGATCCAATCCCCAGGAGGGAATCACCAAGGTGAGACACAACCGCTGAACCAAGATCTCGCTGAAAAGGCAGAGGTATATATGACGCAACCAGCAGGACTTCTGGTGCCATCTGGAATAATTAGCAAAGTGTTCGGGGCACGAAAAGAATGTTACCCTCGATGAGGGGGTTAGGTACCGACAGGAATAGACTGTCATGTGAGGAAGCGCTCCCATGTCATCCATAGAGAGTCCAGTGGCAATTTCCACTCCTAAGAGCGTCAGAGGCAGGCTAGCCTGACAGTAGGCCCAGCTCCAGGCACCAAACCAAATCCAAGGCAAGGGAGGCAAAGATAAAGATGTTGCTGTTCCAGAAAGAAGCTCTACTGAGCCTGACCAGCTGGAACCTCAGGCACTACTCCAACGGCAGCCGTAGGTGACTCTCATAGGCTATAAGCCCAGTCACTTAAGAGAAGAACGAACCCTGTCCTCCGGTTCTCGCCGCCGTCTGGGGAGATCTAAGTAAGGGCAGCCCCCCTCTCGCACTCACCAGGGTATAGCACGTTGGCAGGGATGGCGGCATGTGAGGTCCGAATGTGGGCCCCCAATCAATTCAACACATCAGGTGGGGCCCACAGCGACGTCCCGATGAAAAAGTGGGTCCCAGCAGGAATTCCCCAGTCAGGCAGCGAAAGGGGGGGAGGGCATACACTCCTCACCTCCCCCCATGACAGCAAGATCAGTGCGGCTGAGGGGGGAATCCATTCAAGAAGCGCGATCCGGGAAAAACATTCCAGTTGCCCGCTCCACGTAGCTCCCGTCCGGTGTCTGTCCAACTGAGACCGTGGTTTGGTGCATCCTCCTAGGCCTCGGTCAGCCTCCCGCTGGAAGCAGCCGAAGGGACTGCTGCGCTGCTCTGGGCCCTCCGGTGATTAAAGCCGCCACCCCCAAGGCTCTCCAGGGTGGCGGGGAAGACTCTCGTCAGGAGGTGGTCCCCCCACCCCCGTAGGCCCCGACTCGACCCGGCACGCAGAGCTCTTGTCTCAGGCGGCCATTGGAGTCGGTGGCCAGACCATGCCCCCCCATTTTTCGGTTTCACGTACTCAGTTCACTGCTCTGACCACCCACCTCCTAAAAGGAACGAGATTGGCGTGTATCAGTATATTGATATCTATCAGGCATTTTTATATTATCTCTATTTCTAAGATTATAGCGACTTTGAGGGGTCTCCAAATGTGGATATTCTCCCCTTTCTTTTTTAGGTGTTTGTTTTTGTTTATCCCAGCATTTTCTTTAGAACCCTCATGTGCTTGCTTGATAGAATACTTATTGGATTTACCCTGTAATTGTGGTTTAATATTTCTGGCTCCCAGACTATCTTGACCAATACTAGAGAAGATTTCAGTGAGAATCTTAGGCAGCTCGCGTTCTTGATCCTGTACAGGAACATCCCGCAGCCGCATGTGCACTACTAGTGCAACTGCTTCCCCTTTAAGGTTACTTAATGTAATTGAAGATACAGTGGCAAAATTGCCCATTAATTGCATCCCCAAATCGAGGGTCAGGGCAGCCCCGTATTCATCTTGAATTTGTTTTAACACCTCTGGAAGATTGTCAAGTGTTGGTGTACTGTGTGAGGTAGTGTAGAGCCGTGGCAAATACTGTGCCCCAAATGTTGCCTTTATCTACTGGCAGAGCCATCTCAGATGACAAGCACATAGTTAATATTCTATGTTGATTCTGAGGTCCCGTATGGGGAAAGACTGCTTCCAGCGCATTTATTTTTTTAGCTAACCAAAACGGAATCTCCTCCCATTTGGCTGGTACCTTACCCATGATCGAATGTACATTTGCAGGGTTAATGCCTGATGTGACTGCATGTGGTTGTCCTGGGGCAGCACGTGCTGGGTTAGTGTTTAATGTCTGCATTACAAACTATACATGTACATTGCTGTAAGCTCAACGTATAAGCGGTGAGCCTCAGCTACCGCTATGGTGGCTGCATCAGGATGTGGTGTATGTGTGGCCAATAAAGGCCAGGTAGGACCATCATTGCTCAGAGGACCTAACCTAACATGTAGTGTTGTGTGTGGTAGGGTGCCATCAAGCCAGTTATTATGGTCTTAAAAAGATAGAAGTATCTCTAAGTATGCATAAGCTCTGTATTGTGCTGGTATGTTAGCAGGTGTGTAGTGATGAAAATGTATTAGTGTTCCCATCAACCAGTGGAAAAGTGACCCAAAAGTAGAGTATTTCTGTTCTGTAGGCTGGATGAGCCTCAACTACAAATGTTACAGGACCACCCTGGGCTGTGAGGCCATTGGATAGCAAATGGGCTCTGAGGGGAGGTTGCATGTTTACTACAATTGCTACCTGTTGTGGGTTTGCCATTGTACATAAACCTGTTCAGAGATAAGGATAGCAAATGGGAATAGATCCTTTTAAGGATCAAGCTTGAACAACCTACAGCATCTGATAGGTGCTACCTACCTAGCTGAGGAGGAATCCTCAATACCACAGATGTCTCCGTACATAGTATTGAGGTGCCTTTAGCATGTAGTGAGACAGAGATACTTGGGAGGATCAAAAAATCTGTGCCTGATCAAACGTTGGTGGCACCATGTCACATGGGCTCTCATTATTCTAATGAAGCTGCTGGATTTGGGCACAGCATCACCTGAATTGTGGGGAACTGAGTCCAATACCACACCATGTGACAACTGTCAGCCTAATCCGTTTCCGGCCAACTAGCAGTGCCTCATCTCTGTCCGAGAACAAGGATGATTATGGCAACCAGGTGCATGACAAGAATGACTTCTCAGGGAAATTGTGGTGTATCAGATCCCATCATTTTCTCTCAGTTACATTAGTCTCACACATGCAAAGATGGACAGAGGCAGAGAATGGTTCAATAAGATTTATTGAAATGTCTTCGTCTTAGATAAAATGGCATGATTGCAATAATTAGAATGATAAAACACACTAGAAGCAAAATGGTGACAAAGAAACTGAAACACAAGAAAAGTCCCACCATACTGTCACTATGCATAATATATGTGGTTCCTACCTAAGCTATGTTCTACTACAGCGTAACAATCCCTAATCTGCCCTTCAGGTTTCACTCCTGGAAAGATACCATCCCCCATAACTGAGCAAGGAAGCCTGTTGTCTAGAGAGACACCATCCCCATGTAGGCCAGGGAACCGGTAGTCTCAGCAAGCAGCTATAGCAAAGTCAATCAGCATGCGGTCATGGTCATCTGGCTGGAATCTCCCTCTAACGTAAAAGGGACAGAGAAGTGTTTTTATAATAAAACAACTAATGTTCTGGAAAAATGTCCCCATGAAAGGATGTGTATGTCTTTGTGAATGCTGGAGATGCAGTGTACTACTTTTCTGGCATATCTATCTCGCTGCAGCCTTGAGGAAAGCACAAAGTGAGAAGAATGTCTTGCTAAGAAACACAATGCTTTTCTAGGCAAAAGGTCAACTAGATAAAGAAAAGAAAATAGAGCCAAAAATGTGGCTGATGCTGAAATAATAAGTCAAAGCAAAATAAAAATGTAACTGTGCTAAAGGGCACAATCGGCAGGCCTAGTTGCTAAAATAACATGCCTAGAAGCAGCACTAATATGGCTATACAACGTTGTGACTGCACAAGTTTACCCATGCAATTGGAGTTGTCTGTGATTGTGAATTTCCTTTTTGCAACTGTTCACAGCATGCATGCATATGGTAATGCAAATGTTGGAGCCACTTTGCTGGAGCTCATGGCAGGGGGGCTACTGTACGTTATGGTTACTGCTTGCTAATGCTGTTGTTCAAGTGTGCTCAGGCACATGTAGTGACCCTATTTGTCTTTGTAATTTCAGCATCAGCACAGGAAAGTAGAGGAGACAGGGCCGAACCAAGTGGTGAAGCAGCTGGCCATGGTACCTCTAGTCATGAGACATCCAACATGGAGGGACACAGTGGCCCAGGGGGTGAGGGGAGTGCCACGAAGGACACAAGATCTACATCATCATCTTCAGATTCTTCCTCCAGTGGCCACTCTCTAGTTGTGGCAGACCCATCAGGACCTGTACCTGTTCCGTCCTTGTGTACCACCCTCAGTTCTATCTCCACCCTTCCTGTTGCTCTCCACCCAGTTGGCCATGCCCATTCACCCAAGAGGGTGGACATCTCCTTCACCCCAGACACCTCACTCCCTGCCCTCGTTACCCCTGCTTCCCTGAGTAACGAGGCTATTGACCTCTTGAGGAGTATCTCTTCGGTTCAGACTGCCATTCTTAATGCCATCCAGGTGCAGGGCAGACAGCTCCAACAGATGGTTGCGTACATGGAAGGCATTCATAGCGCCATTTCTGGCCTACAGAGATCTTTTCAGGCTCTGGCCTGCTCACGGGAAGCAGCCTTCCACCCCCCTACAATCCTCCCCCCACCTCCTATTTCTTCCCCATTCAATTTCCCTATTTTCCCACCTGTCCCAAGCACACAGACTCATCCACCTCAACACACACAAGCAGGACACATAAACACAAGCACCACAAAACAAACCAGCATGCAAGTACTCAACAGTCACTCACACAGACCACAACTCCTAACATTCCAATAGACACCACCCCCATCATCGCCAACTCCGCACACCACATCCACCAAACCCACAGACAGCACGCCAACACCCAGAGACCCACACACCACAGACACCATACCTCCAGATACCACCCCAAAATCCACAGACACAGCCACCACTCCAACCATACCCATAGACACCATCCCAGCACCCACAGACCTACACATCACAAACACCATACCTCCAGAAACCAACCCAACACCCACAGACACAGCCACCACACCATCCATAACCCCAGACACCACCCGAACACCCACAAACGCAGCCACTACTCTCACATTACCCAGCACCTCCCTTTTACAGCCCCCCAAGAAATGCAAATGCCCACACTTACACATGCAACAGACACCACCCAAACTCAAGCATTCCTCAGACACGCACACATCAGAAGCATCAATATCCACAGCCAACACAACCAGTTCCTCATCCTCCCAACCCCTAATCCCTTCTGAAGTACCTATCTGTTTTCCCAAAAAGTTCTTATTTGACCTTACCCTTACCCCTGTGACCCCAACCGCTCTTAGAAACCAAAATGACCTCACCCACATCCCGACCCATCATTTCCACATCTAAGCCCTCCATGTCTCACCTGCCCCCGAAACCAGCCATACCTCTCCCACCCTGAAGAAGAAGCCCACCCCGCCAAAACTTAAGCCCACCCCTGCCAAAGTGTAGTCCACCCCCTCCTAAAGTGAACCCCACCCCTTCTAAACTCAAACCCTCCCATCGCAAATCTGACCGAACCCTAGCATGATCCCTGAGGAGCATCTATGCCCACTTGGTGTCCCTTCCTGTGGAGGTTCTTTGGCAGTGATCAGAGTCAAGCTGGTGAACAGCACTGTGCAGAGGCTTTCTAATGGACTGGCCAATGACCTTTAATTCTCATTACTCTTGAATTAATAGAACCAAGGTGCATTTTTGGGTATACATTAATTTGCCCTGCCAATACTTTTTCACCTTTTTGCTGTTCTTGAGTAATTTGTGATGTATAAGTACAGTTGTGTATGATTCACCCTGATTGCTGTTTCATTTGCTATGGTTGGTACGATCTGAATTTGGGGGGTAGTGCTAGTGTCAACTAGGACAAGGGTAGATGTTCACTGGATGGATATGTGGGTGGTAATCCAACTGGGGTGTAATTACATTGTGTTTTGTTTGACAGGGATGTCATTACATTGTGTTTTGTGTGACATTATAAGTATTTCAACCTGACTTGGCCAATGTCAGCATGTATTGTGTCAGATCTGTTACCCTGATGTACATTGGACATTTGTATCATGTGTGCAGCTAGAGTTTTGTTTGTACACACATGGTGGGTGTACAATTGTGCTACATTCCTATACATTTAACTGACATCTGTCCATTTTCATGAGTGTAGCTTCAAGCTATTTCATCTACATGTGTAACCCCTGTGTAACCCATGCTGTTGTATTTGCCTCCTTGAATTGCACTTCCACATTTGGCACATAGGCAAGGCACTTGGTTCTACAATTTGTTGTTCCTGTGATACATGAAGGCCCAGTTCCTGTGCAAATAGTGTTTTATGGGCATGTGCAAAGTGACATGTGTCCCAGGGCTGCATCCTTCCTGGGGTCCCACAGATGCTGGCATCCCTATTCTAAATGTATTGTTTACATTGTGAGTGTTGGATACATTTCTCCCAAAATATTGTGCATTTACCTTCCATTCTCTGGCAATGTGAGTAACATCTTTAGGTCAATTACAGAGATTTTGCATGAAAGAGGTGTTTTGGGTAATTGACACATCCATACATATGTGTCTTCAATAGGATGACAATTCATGTCATGTGTGCAATGTTAGGGTGTCAGTTCAAAAAGTAGGATGTGATACTGATGTGGTTTTGCTGTTGTGTGTCACAAAGGAAAGTACACTTCACTGTCCCTGAAAGTAGGATGTGCACACGTCTCGTTTTGTGGAGTGTGGTGGTGCAGTGTCAGTGACCTGCCCAAAGGGGGCATCATGTTGGGTTGGGTTCAACTCCGACCCGTGACACACAAAATCATACTAGGTTACAGGAGCACAGCCCCCATACCAGGACGATGGCGGTGCATCAAATTGCTGTTGAGTTTGAGGGCACGGAAAGGTGTTTTGTCTTACCGTCGGCTGTGTCCATGGTGGCATTGATTTGGGGCTCCATCTATCAGCAGCAGCAGTGGCAGAACATGATGGATTGGGTCTATGGCAGCACATGATGTGTGACCTGCTTACAGGTAAGTTCTTGCCTTTTATGCCTCCATTTCCGCCAGCTGCGATGCAGTGGTTGGACCGCCACAGTCACGTCGGCGGAAGGCAGCATCATAATCTGTCTTTCGGAAACAGTGGCTCCAACACCTCATTGACCTGTTTCGGGGCTACGGTGGTCTGCACTGCCTAGCGTTGCCAGTGGGACCACGGTGGCCTTTGGTCTATGGGACCACATGCATCAGAACACCTGTGGTCCGACCACCAACCCGAGGACGGTCAGACTGCCACCGCCTCTATGGTGGTCCGAGGACTCCCAAACTCCGATTAGGCACTTAGTTTGTAACTTTGGATTGGGATGCTTCAGCAGTCACAGGTCAGTTGTCACCTGTTAAAAAATGTCCTTCCTACTGTTGCACTTCTTGAATGCATCTTCATGTCACATGGCATGAGCAGACTGATCTGGAGTTTGTGTTGATTTCTATTCTGGTGTTTTTAATGTGTTTATTTGTTGGACACACCTTGAGGGGCCAATTAACAAATATGGATGCATTAAAGGTAGCATAAATCACAGGTGCAATTGACATAATTCCTGTACCTTGCTTTTGTGGTATACCTGATATCACCATTTTCAAGAACATTAATTTGTCTTAATCAAAGGCTACCAGATGAAGCTACTTCCAATTTTGTTAGTGAGCTTATTTTTTCACGTTCTATACCAATAGTTTATATTCTATCTGAAGTGGATGGTGGCCATACCTTAGCTAAATCTCAGGGCCTTTGTTAATTTCTTTACAATCTTCATAATACCACACTGATTCACCCTGATGATGTTTCATTCAAACATTTGATGTCTGTTGTTCATTATCTGTTTACTGTGACTCTTTCATACTCGGAAATCAACCATTTTTATTATGGTATAAATTAGGTTTTTTATAAGCCAGTTATTATTTTGTGATCTTTTTTTGGTTTTTTTTTGTTTGTTTTTTAAATATGTATTCTGGCTATTTCATTCTTGTTTTATTATATTGATCATTTAACAGGCCTTCTCTTCACTTTCAGAGGTTTTGCTTTAGCTGCTACAGAAAGTGAGAAAAGATATCAGAAGCAATTGGTTTCTTAGTACTCTGACAAATGTGCCGCATTTTTATGTATTGAGCACAAATGCTAGATGGGTAGAAAAACATGGGGGCATTATTTGGAAATGCCAGCATTGTACATAGACTGTTCTGTGAAATCATCCCATGTCCAGCACTCTGATCCCACCTATGATCCAGAAGCTGCATCTCATTTCAGTCACTTGTGATCTGGTTTGTTGTAAAGGAAGTCTAGAAAACATGTGATTCCAGCACATATCCCCTTTGATTTTGAGGTATAATTGCCTCCATGCCCTCTTTTTTATATCTGACAACTCTGCATTGCATTCTCCGGAATGAGAAAATATGGGGCCTGATTCTGACCCTGGCGGCCGGTGACCGCCAGAGTCACCGGCCACGGGAGCACCGCCGACAGACCGGCGGTGCTCCGAAGGGCATTCTGACCGCGGCGGTTCAGCCGCGGTCAGAAAGGGTAAACCGGCGGTCACCCGCCGGTTTACCGCTGCCCTTCTGAATCCTCCATGGCGGCGGAGCGCGCTCCGCCGCCATGGGGATTCAGACACCCCCTACCGCCATCCTGTTCATGGCGGGAAACCCGCCATGAACAGGATGGCGGTAGGGGGTGCCGCGGGGCCCCTGGGGGCCCCTGCAGTGCCCATGCCAATGGCATGGGCACTGCAGGGGCCCCCGTAAGAGGGCCCCGCAAAGTATTGAATTACCTGTTACTGCTGACATTTAAATAAGGGCCTAAGTCTCTCAAAATGTCCTCAACATCCATCATTTTTCTACCACCCTGGCTTGTTTTTGATCTTGTCATATATGACATGGAACAATCTCTCATGTAATTTAGGAGGCCATTTAATATCTTCAAGCAATTTAGCCAGGTGTTGGCAAATTTAATTTTAACTTACAAAGTTTCACAGATTTGTTAAGACTTTCCTTGCGTTTATCCACGAGAGTGGGCTTTCAGCTGTTCATTTGATGGTGCAAATGTCAGCATTTCTCATAAAGAGTGCATGATTCATCAAATCAAATCACCATTCCTATTCTGACATGGTCCAAGTGCATGTAGACACAATTGCCTTAATGACCATGTGAACCAGCATGGTTGGCATGTGTGGTTGTATCAAAGGTGAAGTTTAATCAACCCATTTGTACAGTTGTCGACATTCCTAACATCTGTCACTCTTCCTTTTTTAGTTGTTATCAGTGATATACATTTTAATTGGGGTTCTTTCCAGCCTATAGTTATACTGGCTTATCAGTCGTTGCTTAAGATTATCCTTTAGTGAACACATGTTGGCACCCTGTGCCAGATGAACAGCCTAGAATAGGGTCATTGTAAGCAATATCAAAGCTGCCTTTTACCATAGTATACTTATTTATCTAAATAGTGCACTGACCCAGAGAGGGCAGAGGGCATTCTGGCCTTGACAATCCTGTGACGCATGCTGTGCGACATGCAGCTCGGCTGGTGCTGATCTGCCAGCCTCCTGGCAGGATTGCCATCTACACCATAGGCCCACTCCTGACACTGTTTCTATGTATTTGGTTGGAACTAATCCCTTAGATCAGGCCAGGCAGAGGGGTACACCCACTATACTCTCAGCATAAAAAAAGGATTAGGTAGGAACCTGTTGAGCATCTTGTTTCATTTGCCTAATTATTGCAGCTCACTCTTTATATGCAAGATTGCAATTGTGTCAATAAACATATGGCAAACTTATCTTGCATCTTTTGTGTCTTGCCTAGGCATGAATGAGTAATGATACAAAAGGAGTAAGATTTGTTTTTATGACTTCCCTTGGAAGTCGGAGTGTCATGTTCAGGTTGCCATAATCACCTTACACTCTGTTTGGTTTGGGGTTCAGGTGAGGCACTATGAGCTAGCTGACAGTTACTAATCGTGTGTATGGATTCAGTCTCTCCTACTCTGCCATCTTAAACATGCAGTCCTATTACTATAGTAGGAATCGCATAGCAGCAACTCTCTGTACTTTGATGTGGAACCTGATATTTCTGAAAATTAAACACACAAAGAATGAGTACTTCAAGAATAACTCCATTGGCACTTTTCCATGTGAATTCAGTGACTACCTCCACCTTCATCATTTGTGGAATATCCATTATACTTTCTATTTGATGTCTGTGGAGCTGAAAGGTAACGAACATTGTTAATTTTCTTTAGTTCCCTAATCTTGAAAATGTATAGGTACATACAGGAACTCTGTTACCATAGGTATGGCATTCATATATACACATATTAATGTGCAACATAGTCCAGTCTTAAAATACCTCTCTGTATTGGCATAGTCCACAGTACAAATCAATGCGGTGGAATAAGTCTTGCAAGAAAATCTGAGGTCCGTGTAGCAAGGTAGTGGCTGCAGCACCATTGTAGCATGTGCCTAGCAGAGATCCCATAGCCCAGAAGAAAAGTTATGCACAGATATAAAGATGGCCACCATCTCTCCATAATACAAGATAGTTAATGGCCTGCTGGTATTTGTAGTTCATTGTTGCAACACAAATAAGTTGCATGTTCTCCACACAGCGTTGCATGGCTTTGCATTGTGAAGGTGTTCCATGAGTGGAGCATGGGCGAGCCCATACATGCACTCACAATGATGCATCAAAATGCTTCATTTTCCCAAGTGAACTTTAACGAGGAGAAATATCTTTATTTTTCCTTCTTACTTCCTCGTTTGCCTTCTGCAGCACACATAGGAAAAGGAATATGCCTGTAAGGATTGCTTTTGTGCAGGAAGGTTTTTTCTGCACAAAAACAATCCTGCCTGTAAAGCAGGCACCCTTCCTGAGTTGGCGGTAGGCAGCCTCAATTGTACCAGCACAGGGAGAGAGCTGAAGTTTGCCATATCTTAGTAGATATGGGACTTTTCAGCTATTGCTCATTCACGCAATGCAGCACAGTGCAGCATCTGGCTTGCTGCACTATTTTGCATGAATTCTAAGTAAATCTGCCTTATGGTCCTGTTAGGTACATGCAGCAATATTATACTGATATCAGTGGAAGGTAATTTTTTTCACATGCAATGAGGTGCTCTGAGTTAATAATAATGGGTGCCTCACCGTAAGCTGTTCATATTCTAATCAAATAAAACACAAGCAACATACACTCATGAATATAACAGTAATTACTGTCCTCTAAGAACATGTTGCAGTGACATTATCATTGGTCATTAGGGTACCACTGTTGGCTGTAAATGAAACTGCACATTAGTGTGAGAAATTGGGTTACTGGTTCACGGGTGTGAGCCCGGGTCAAACAGCAAGCAAAATCCTTGTCAGAGTAAGGCACAAGCAAACCCCAAAATAACCTGTGCTCATACCCTGGGAGCTTAGCACAGAGCAGTCAGGATTAACTTAGAGGCAATGTGTAAAGTATTTGTGCAACACTTCAAACAGTCAAACTGTGAAAACACCACATAGTTGGGTGCGTAGCAGAGGAGATGTGTCGGCTCCGCTGGATCCACAGGCTGACAGAGCATCTTAGTCCCTCCTCCAAGGGTCCAGGACCGGGGTGGCATCACTTGTCAGGGTAGACTCTGAGATGGCATGGTTTACATGCTGGAGAAAGGTTGTTGGAAGCCTGTTAGGTCCCAGAGGCTTTAGATCAGGAGGCAAGCCAACTAGCCCTTGAAGTACCTGTGGGCTCTGATTTCAAGAAATGCAGATTCAGTCCCTCTCACCGAGGCAGGAGGGAGCAAGTCATCACAGAAAAAGAACAGAACTCCAGCAGAGTGCAGAATAGCAGAGTAGCAGTCCTTCAGCACCATAGCAGTCCTTCTTCCTGGCAGAGTATCCACAGGTCCAGAAGTCCACTGAAGTGGTGTTGTCTGAGGTCCTTCTTGTATGTACAACTGTGACCTTGAAGTGGGGGGAAGCTTCTAAAAGCATGTCTTGCATTCCTTCCTTGCCGTAGGCTAACTGCAGGGGGTATGCAGCCCTAAGCAAGACTAGGCCCAGCTCCTCCTTCCCATCCTGCCATTGATGGCCCAAACCTATGATCCTGTGAAGTGTGGCTGTCTAGATGGAATACACTAAGCCCAACTGCCAACTGCACCCAGTCATGTGACCAGAGACAGGCTGCTGGCACCAAATGGATAAGGCAAGAAAATGCTACCTTTCTAAAAGTGCCATTTTCAGAATTGCAATTTAATATCTGACTTTGTCATGTTAGGATTTTAAATTGTGACTCTGGAGACACCAAGCACAAAGGGATCATCTTTTCCCATTTGGAAAGTACACTTATGAAAATGTAATAAGATAAATTCAGTGCTATCCTGTGGGATAAATAGGTCTTGCAGTAGTGAAAAACAAATTTCGGACTTTTTTAGTACTAGGAGATCTAAAACTTAAAAGTACATTACAGGCCCTGGGCATATGTGCTGCACTTTACTAGGGACTTACAAATAAATTAAATATGCCAATGGGGCATGAGCCAATATTACTATGGTTTAAGTAGAGAGCGCAATCCCTTCAGTAGTAAAGTGCACAGAGTCCTAAGCCCAGCAAAAACAAATTCAGCAAAATTAGGAGGAAGAAGGCAAAAATTCTGGGGATGACACTACAGAAAGGGCCATGTCCAACAATTAGCATCAGAGTTGAATAGTCTTCCTTACCACATTGTAATGTTGTACAGCAACAGTAATTTAGATAAATGCTTTACCAAGAGTTTACAAGCAATTGCTACATATTGGCATGTCTTTAAGGGTTACTATTTAATTGTAATGGTATATATATCACTTACTACCTCTGACGAGGCATCGAATTGCTTTTGGGTGAGTAGCACACTACTCCGGAACCAAAGGATTAGTGGTGAATTTTTATGGGGAAATATGAATATAGTATAAGTATTAGTATAGGGGAATATGAGTTATTTTGAGCAGTGGATATTTGAGTCTGTTAGTTGGATTGAATAGGATAATGGAGGGATAGAAGAGGTAAAAATCCACAAAGTGTGACTTGGGAGATCAAATTTGTAAAATTAAGTTTGGGATGTGTAAAGGAGGGATGGAGGAGGGAAGAGACAGGGATTAGGGAGAGCACAGTAGTAAAATGAGGCATGGGCTGAGTCAAAGGAGAGATACATAAGGCAGAATTGAGTAGGGTTGTTTGGGAGATCATAGCAGTAAACTGAGGTTTGTGGTGACCCAAGAGGGACAGGGAAGGGAAGAGTCTAGGAAGGGTTATCTTTGAGGTCTTAGTAGTAGAATGAGCTTTGGGATGAATCAGAGGAAGTAGAGGATAGATTGAGAGAGGTGTAGGGTGAGACAGAGTAGTGCATTGGAAAGAGTAAATGTATTTTTTCGTCGTTTTTTCTTTTCTTGTACAGTAGTATGGTGGCATCAACAAAAGATAATGACCAACATGTAACTCTAGGTGATCTTTCTTGAAATTGCCTGTCATTGTTGTTGACTTGGCAGGAAAAAACCTCCCAGCATGTCTGTGAAACCTAATAAAGGACACTGCCACCTACCTGCTTTAGGTGTCAAAGGGCATGGTGGATTAGCTGCCAGTGAAAGTTTTGCCAAAGCTGTTCATACTATGGTCATGGAAGCATCATCTAGGGCCAAAATCCCTGTGGATGTGGTCATCACCACTAAATACCATCATCGTTCCTCCAAAGGTTTGGTGGAACTGTTAACTCGTGCCCTCTGGCAAATGACCCCCCTCCTAGCACACCTTAAAAATGGGCCCTTCCTCTATAATAAAAACTTTACTGCTGAACTTATTTATACCCTAAACAGCCTGAAACTCACTTCGTGTCTATTCTTCATGGCTACTTACCATTGGGGTTTTGGAAATTAATGCTTATTATAGAGAGTTTTAAAGTTGGGCATTATGCAGAGAGTCATTAAAGTTAGAAACACAAATGATAATTAATATAAATTATTTCATGTGAACAACAAAAAACAAAACACTAAAATACCAGAATAAATCAAATGAAAAACAAGAAAAAAAACATATGCAGAACATCCATTCCAGACAGCCTAATAAAGTTAGTGATGCAAAAATGTGCATTTGCACAAATACTTTTTTATCCACTGGGACATCCTTGTTTTCTTTAATATAGATAAGTTCCTTCCTTTTCCCACCATGGAAAGACACTTTTTCTTGCTTCCCCCATAAGAGAAGGTGTGTTTTCGTAGGGCGATTTACTTAATATACTGTGTTTGTTTACTGCATTTAGCAGCATCACACCCACTCAACTGACACTTGTTACCCTCTAACAGTACATTTTCAACTTTAAATGCCACTTTGGTGCACAAAGAGTTCACACAATAGGTCCTTAGACAAATTTCCCTGACCTGGGGAGAAAAATACAATACCTTTGGAGTTTTAAAATGATGAACCTTGCTAGTGGAAAAGTAAGCATTTCTAAAGTGAAAAGTGGGCAGTGTGGGTTTTAGCCATACTGCGAAAAGGTGGTGGGGCTGCTCCACAGAGGACAGCATGCTGATTAATACAATTAATAGATGCACATTTTATGCATAACAATCAATGTAGACAATATCTAAAGAAAATAGAATTGCATAATGTGTGCATAAATGTGAGATGAATGGGCATAATGTGCACCATTTGTACAAGGAGTGTGTCCAAGGTCCAACAACAGGCAAAGCAGGCAGGGGCTTAGAAGTGGATATGTTGAGCATTTTAACCAACGGCAAACATTCATTGCAATACCGTGACCCCTATGCCTGAAGTAATTTTCACATGCATCCAGGTATGCACTTTGTCTTCTGTCTACATCAGATAAACCAACAATTTGAAGAAAGATGCTATCATAGAGTTTTTTCGCACTGGATGCTGTAATTATCTGGTCCGCCTATGGACAAACATAAATCACACCTCATCAATATTTGTCAAGTACCTCCAACCCACCCTTAACAAATGAAACTATTATTAGACAGGGCCACCTTTTTAGGTAAGGATTGACAGCACAGCTGTTGCTTCACCTTAAGTGATCAACAGGAAAAGAGCTTTCAGAAGTACCACTGAGCGAGAGACTTTGGCCCTCCCCATAAGCTGATTGCCTATGGTACAGCATTTGATTGGACAGGAATTGCATGCTTCCACTTAAAAATAATTTGTATGTGATGCCCTTTGTCCCTTTTGGGAATGCTTATGGGCCTCATTACGAGTTTGCGGTTGGACTGCCAGACCACCATATTGGCGGTCCTGAAAAGACCACCATGATGGCGGTGTTTCAGACCACTCTATTATCAGTTATACAGGCAGGACTGCCAGATGCCAAACAAAAAAAGGCAGACCACCAGCTGCACGGTGGCCTGGGATTAGGTAGTCCGACCTCCAGCGCCAACAGCATAGCGACCAACCACTGACCTTATTGAAAGCACACAGTCGACGTGGCGGACCTTCATGGCGGTTTGAACCACGGTAGTCCACAGTCAGCAAAGTAATACACAACTGCACATTGGATGAATTTGAAAACAACACAGCTGACACATTGCAACACTGGACACACCTGCAAAGGATACTATAAAACACACCCCTTCTCAGACCACAATCCTTTGTATTTCCACTGCAAGACAACGAAGCAGGAGCACCTTATTTTGAAGAGTGCATAGATTAGGCACCCCTTTTTTTCACCATCCCATTGAACACCCTGCACACCCCTTTGTCCATTCACACTCTATTACACTTCCCCAGTTTAGTAAGTCACTGTCACCCATTTATTTTGTTCCACCATGTCACGTTCCAAAAATCCAAATTTTTCAGAAGATGAGTTATGACTCATAGTGGATGAAATCAATTCAGTTTACTCCTCTCAGTAGGAAAATAGAAGTGTGGGACAGAATTGTTGACAGAGTGAATGCTGTAGGCACCACCCTGCGCACAAAGGAGGACATCAGGAAGAGGTGGAACAACCTCAGAGGCAAGGTCCATTCCTTAGTCCCCAGGCACCAGCTGCAGGCCAAGAAGACTGGCAGTGGCCATCTCAGTGCCCCATTGCATCTCTTTCCCTAGGAGGAGAAGGTCTTGGCTATCCTGCATCCTGAAGGCTTGACGGGAGTACCTGGGGGAGTGGAGTCTGGTAAGTTACAACACTAAAATGTCACCAAAATGTTATGCATGCTCATAGCTCACCTTTTTCCTCATTCACTGGTACTCCACTCACCAGCCCAGTGTTCACCTGGTCAAAGACCTCTATTGGGTAACTCACATTTTAAGTGTACTCATTGGGTACATGGCATTTGCATAGTGTGTGTAGTACAGGGACTGACATGTCTCCAACACCAAGCAGGCACTATTCCTGTAACCACAAACACTAGCACAGTGGTCACATGCTACAATAAATCTGTTAGTGAACTCTCAATTGCAGTGTACTCACCTGGAGGAGAACATTGGTAAAGTGTGTGTAGTAGAGAGAGTGACCCGATTGCAACTCACAGGAGGCACTGTTCCTCTACCTCCAACCACCAGCACAGTGGTCACATGCCCCAATACATATGTTTCACAATCAATTACAGTGTACCCACCTGGGAGACAACATCTCTATAGTGTGTGTAGTAGAGAGAGTGACGTGAATGCAAATCCTAGGAGGCACTGTTTATATACCCCCAAACACCAGCCCAGTGTTCCCTTGTCCAAAGACCCCTGTGTGTCAACTTCCAAATGAATTTTACTCACCTGGGGGGAGAACACTGGTTAAGTGTGTGAAGTTGATGGAATAACCCGACTGCAACTCACAGGAGGCACTGTTTCTCTGACTCCAAACACCAGTTTGTCCATTTGTGGAAAAAACCCTATTTGACAACTCTCAGTGTAAGTTTATCAGCTGGGAGGATACCATTTGTACAGTGTATATAGTAGAGGGAGTAACATGACTGCTAAGGCCAGGAGGGTCCATCACTGTTACAACACTCCTCTTCTCCAAAGTCTCATGTTTGGCAACTCACACATAAAGTGTATTCACCTGGGGGGATAATATTTGTATAGTGTGTGTAGTAGAGGGACTGACATGAATGCTACTCCCAGGAGGCTCTTTTACTATCATTCCAACCACCAGTCCAGTGTTCTCTTCTCTTATCCAAAGACCCAATCACCCGTCCAGTGTTCTCTTCTCCAAATACCCTTGTTTGCTAACTTACAAAAGAAGTGTACTCACCTGAGGGTATGCCAGTTATCAAGTGTATGAAGTAGAGGGATTAACATGACTGCTAAGGCAGGAGGCTCTGTTTCTCTAACTCCAAACACCATCCCATTGTTCACATGCCCACAAATATCCATGCCGTTAAATCTCAATTGAAGTTTACTTGCCTGGGAGGATACCATTTGTATAGTGGTGGGAAGTGACTGGAATGCAAATCCCAATAGGCCCGTTTCTCTAACTCAACCACAAAACCAGTCTTCACTTGCTCAAATCCATCTATTTGTGAACTCTCAAATGAAGCTTACTCACCTGGGAGGATAACATTTGTCAAGTGTGGGTAGTATGGAGAGTGACATGACTGAAACTCCCAGGAGGCCTTGTTTCTATAACTCCAAACACCCAACCAGTGGTCACTTGATCAAATACCCTTGCTTGTTAACTCTCAATTGAAGTTTACTCACCTGGGAATGACCAAGGTACATCTCAACTCTGAGATATGTCTGGCTAGATAACTCCATCTTGACCTGCTAACCCAAGATGAACCGATTGAGAACAGGAATGAGAGCTTACCCAGTGTGCAAAGCAATGATCCCAAAGGCCTTAAGCTGCATAACCAGAATGGTATTAGCAGCAGACACATTTACACTGCACTGACTACATGATGACTCCAGTCACATATACAACAAACCCCGTTGTCTGCTCATCACAATCAGCTAGGCCTCAAAATGGCGAAAGACATATCTTGCCTAGCCACTGTTTTGCCTGCACTGGTGACAAAATGGCATTCTCATGCCATACTCCCAAGGGCTAATGATCTGCACATTTCAGCAGCTGCTTCAGTCAAAAAGATCTGCCATGCTCCACAGATGTCATGTCAATACAACCAGTACCATGGGTACTTGCCTCAATAGGATTAACTGCAACTTAACCTTGTACAAGGTCTCAGGTTAATGTAACACTAAACAAAACGGTATATGTCACAGTGCAACAAGTTACATTGCATCTTTCACATCAGCAGATCAAGCTGCCACTGTGCACACAGATGCCACAGAAGAAACTGCCACTACCACACCGGATGAAGCCCTCAGTGAAGAAGACACTGCTGGACGTCTGGACGTGTGGGACTATTCTGGCCCATCTGGGCAACCTGGTCAAACAGTGAGTCTCACTGTGGCCACATCAATAGCTTCCAGCCCGGTTGCCTCAACATAACATGCAGTCATTTGCTCCCCAACCTGTGTACCAAGCATAGTGTCTACCAACTTGTGTCCCCCAGACCTGGATCTTGACACTTCAGACAATAAATTCCAGGACACAGTAGGAGAGGGCACTCTGTGGTAAGGGCACAGGGCTGTGGGGATAGGGTGCGTGGGATGGATGATGTGGGCATGCAGGGTGAGGCCACTGGGGCTGCTCCTGGCCAGGACACCATCAGCCATGTCTTAGGGTCTATCAGGAGCCCCAAGGCATGATGGGCTAGGTCTTGACCAAACTCCTGCAAATCAAGCAGCTACAGAGGGCATGCATAGGAACATGTGAGAACAGCTGGAGGACCACAATACCAACATGGTCTCCCAAACAGGGTTAATGGGGGACATACGTACAGTCCTGAGCGGGGCTTTGAAAAAACAATCTTCCCCTTCCTTTGGCTCATCAACACCAGGCACATGAACATCAGTGTCAGCCACTGGAAGGGAGGCTTTGCCCATGGAAGAATCCACCCTAGATGCCCCTGCCTCTTTAGCAGCAGATCACCCTCCCACATGTCAAGTAAAGAATCCGGGAGGTATAGATGACAAGACACCCACCACTGCTAGAAAGTGCCCTCTTCCTAAAGGGCCTCCTTTGTGTGCCATATATTCACTTTGTTGGCTGATCCTCAACCATCTACCAGTTACAATGGGAGGAGTACTCTGGTCTTTGGACTCCCAATGGTGTGGCATCTACTCCAGTGATTTCATTCACCATGACTTACACCTTTACTTTACTTTTTTTACACTCAAAAGTTCAATGTGCTCTTCTGACCTTCTGCCCAAACACTGTACAAGCTGTCTTGGCACAGGTCTCATTCACCCCAAATCTATGACCTACAATACCTGGAACAATCCATGTCCACTTTGTATGTTAGAACAACATCAGATACCTGTCAATATCACAAGTCTGAACTACCTACATGAGGATGTCATGGTGAAGGTACCAGCACAAACAAAAACACAAGGAGTATAGGCTTGAAAACATACCTATTACACAAATCACATAGCAAGCATCAGGAAAGAAAATTACATTGCAAGGAAACTGATACCAACAGAGCGAAATCATCAAAGTGGGGATTTGTCAAAAGCTAACTCATCAAGCAGCCTTTGGCTAAATATTGCAGAGTATCAGCTCCCTAGTTGTTTTTAAAATGTTCAACTTCACACATTCTCAGAACTATAGTTCACTGTACAGTCACAGTCATAACCTCACATGACATACATTCATGAAAAGTAGCCATTGATGAGATCTTCCCGCAAGTGAGCTGCTTCCTCTTCAACACTGTCATCCTCACTTTGTATTTGAGGAGTCTCACCCAGTGGCACTGCATGTTCCCCCTCCTCTGGGATGCACAGGATATTCTTCCGCAGGGTGATGTTGTGGGGCATGTAGCATGCCACAGTGATCTGATTCACTTTTCTGGGTGAGTAGAGGAGGGCTTCACCAGTCCTGTCCAGACACCTAAATCTGTCCTTCAGGAGCCCAAATGCCTGCTTCACTACCCGCTATTTTCTTCCATGGACCTCATTGAAGCGGACTTCTCTTTGTTTAGTTGGATTCCTTAGTGGCATCATCAATCAAGGATGGTTCAGATGTGCAGAGTCTCCTCTTCCTGCAGAGTTAAGGAATCGGATATGTGCAACAATGAATGAGTCTCTCAGTTTATGAATGTAGCACCTGAAATTGCACACATACAATCAGGACAGATGTGACTTACCAACCAACCAGGTCCCCTCTGGGTACAGTTGTGACATCAGCTGGGATGTGGTGCCGTTCTGCATTATGAAGGAATCATGGGCTGAACCCGGATAATGGGGTCAGACATGTGAAATGTAGTAATCCACCAAACAAACAGCTTGCACGTTGATGGAATGAAAGTTCTTTCTGTAACTATAAACTTGTTCATTAGCCTACGGTGGCATTAAGCCAACATGTTTGCCGTCAGTGGCCCCACCATATGTGAAAGGTGTGGAAATCCATAAAAGTCAGCCTTCACATGGGCGAAATCCTCATGTCGGGGAAACCGGATATAGCTATCAAGGTGTTTCAACATTGCTGAGAGGCCATCCTTCAACTCCAGACTGAACATAGGTTGGGATATACAAGCAGATTGGGCCACTGTATGTTGGAAGGACCCTGTAGCTAGGAAGTGCAATACTGACATGACTTTTACAATGGGTGGTATGCTGGTTGGATAACTAATAGCTGGCATCAGATCTGGCTCCAACTGATGGCATAAGTCCACTATTGATTGCCTATCAAGGCGGTGTTACATGATAACGTGCCTTTGCTTCATGGTCTGGAGGTCTGGCAGTGGACGGTAGACAGGAGGTTGTCGTATTTACCCTCTCCCAGGGTACCCTTGTATAACAAGACATGATTTCTAACATTAATCAGTGTGTGAATAGCAACATACATGATTCATGTCAATGATACCATGTGACAAAGCATTTCTGACTGTGTAGACATGACACACAGTACACATCACAGCTGCTAAGTACACAATGGTCACATGATTTTCAACACATATCCACAACATGGATTTGGATGAAACTCAAAGATGTGCAACACAGTTGCCTTCAAAATGTGACTATTTTTCCCGACCGCCAAAATTGACTGTCGGCGGTGGTTGACAGTGCCCCACGAATGCCTTACCTATACCACTAGACATTAAGAACCGCCCGCGACCTCCGACGGAAGTCGTCATGGCAGTAGCCGGTTGCAACTACAGTGGACACAGCCATAGGCTAATGTTGTTGCCAGTGTCAGTCACGGCCCAATGGCTGTGTCCGCCGACAGTGATGACCACGTACATGGCAGATATGAATGCCATTTTCTGCAGATTCACTCACTTGACTCCTGACACTGCTGTCAGCAACACCTGCACAACCTAAGCTGCTGTGTGCTGCCTCTGGAAGCAATCATGCCACATCCTGCAGGTGATAGTGCCGCTGCCTTCTCTCCAAAGAGGCTTAGGACAGCTCTATGGCTCACCAGAGAAGCAGGTAAGTACCTCATTGGCAAACATTTCTCTGTACTTCACCATCCTTTTCCTCCTCACAGGCTACAATGTGCCCCTGCTTGCCAGTTAGACTTCTTGTTTGCCTGTTGTTGCAGTCTGCGTACCATCAATGTATGTGCAGGTATTGGTGACCAGTACCATATGTTAAGTTCAGTCACATTGTGTTTTGTGAGGTTTTAGGGGTCATAGATCAGCCTGTGCTGGATGCACATAACTAGGTAAGGACACATTACTGCGATCCAATGACATCTCTTTCCTCATGATTGTAAATGTTAGACAACATGTATGTGCATGTTAGCATGAGCTGTGTATGCATGTTGTTTGAGTCATTTGAGAATCATCTGAGCAATGTGTATAGTGCCACAGATTTTCAAGCCACACCTTGCCTTCCTAAACTGTTTTGTAGAAGGCATACCATGGCTCACTCTGCCATTCAGGTTACCACACACACCACATGCCAAATTGATGATAGCCACATGATGTACTGTCATGCATGGAAGAGATGGGAATGGAGTGTCATGCAGGTTCTGAGCCTGCAGAGACCAGGGCCTGTCAAGTGTATCTTCCAGTATGGGACCTAGTCCAGGGTATGGCTATGCAACTGTTACACTGTGCCCACTCTCTGTGCCCCAGCAGATCCTGGCATGTGGCCAATATGATGCTCTAGTGGCAAAACCTGCCCTGAATGCCCCATTCATTTGACTAGATTAGGAATGGGTACAGAGGTAAATCATTCATGTATTCCAGATGTGCATTTTGCATCATTGTCAATGTGTGTCATAGACTCTTGACGGGTCCTTTACTCCCACAGCTGTGTCGTCACCGTCACACAGGTCATTTGTCCTGTACAGGCTTATTGCATAAATGACAGTTCCACAGTGCAGACAGTGTGTTGATTCCTGGGAGGCCATGATGTGTGACTCAGTAACATAGCAGAATCTGTACAGTGCATGCCTTTGTAGGTTGGATGCCATCTCTGTAGGATAGACATATATGTCCAAAGGACTTTTATGTAGTACAGGTACATAACACAGAACCCACCCCCTGAAGTGGCATGAGTCTGCATTTGTTATCCCACATGTCCACACATGGACAAGGAAGACACTTTCTGTACCCACCATGCCAGGCCCTTTATTGTTACTCAAGTGTAATGTGATTTGATTTGATATGGAAATTTATAGAGCAATAACAATTCCCTAGAGGCATCTAGGCACTATGTGAACAAGGACCATTGCAGCTAAAAACTAGGGGGCATAATGAAAAAAAGTGGTGCTGCACTGTGGGCAGCGCCACTTTTCTTGCGTCCCTTAGTGCCCCCTAGTGCCACCATGTGTGCACCATATTTAAAATACGTGGCACCATGGCGGTAGTTAGGGGACTAGTGTCATCATTTTTTACGATAGTCCGGAGCTTTGCAGGCTTAGCGTCAAAAATGTTGACGCTAATCCTGCAAAGCCCATTGAGGCCCATTGTAACAAATGGTATGCCTCCTTTTAACGCCTGCTCTGAGCAGGTATTAAAGTGCTGAGAAAAATATGCCATTTTTCCTGCCCCCCTTATGGGGGAACACCCCCTTTGCATACATTCTGCCTGGTGCAGACATAATGTAGCGCAATGGGTTACAAAATGGCGCAATGCATGGATTGCACCACTTTGTAAATATGGCGTGTGGATTTTGGCCTTGTTGGGCCACATTAGTGTTAAAATAAATAAAGATAATGTGGCACAAGAAGGTGCTAGGGGCTCTTAAATATGCCCCTAGATGTTAGACAGTCATCAAGCCAAACAATTGCAGACATAACCTACTGGCTATAAAGCCAGGTTTTTAAGAGTTTTTAAAAGGACAGTAAGGAAGTAGCAGATTTTATTTAAAGAGGAAGAAGATTCTAGTTCAGAGCTCTGCACCTCACAAAACATCTCCCACCCCAAGAGGAAAGTTTGGGAGAAGGCACAACTAACTTTTTTGCTGTATGTGAATGGAGCATCTTTTGAGGGAAGTACCAAAAGGGTGAAGTTTCGACTATGGCAGTTGCCTGTGGGTACTGTATGCAGTGAGTCAGTCTGACAGAGTGTGAATGTGTTGGTCCATTCAGGCCTAAGGAGTTTAAACTTCAAAAGCCACATAGGTGTGTAGTATTTCATTGTGGCTCACATCACAGTACATGTTGCTGGGGCAGAGGCTACCTGATGTCAGTTAGCTTGCTTAGTCATTGTGGGCCATGAGCAAGGTACTGGGTTAGACTACAGAATACAAATACAAATGTTTGTAGTCATGTCCCTGTATTTGTTGACTTGTTTGTTTCACAGTTGTGGAGTGTTAACACATTGAAATGTCCTAGCTTGGTGTTTCTGACTTTGATGTGACTCAACCATTTGTGACAAAACTTGTGATTGTACTCTCTTGTTTTGTCTTTTGCATCCATGCAAGGCAACGCCCATCAGAAAAAGGAGCTATGTCGAGCCATCTCCAAGAAGGTAGGGCCCTGGGAGTCCACAACTGCCGGAGCGCCCAATGTCAGAAGAGGTAGGAGGACCAGATATGCTGGACCCAGAAGATCTCTGAGGTCCAGCTGGGGATGTCCTCCCAACGTGGACAGAGTGCACGTTGTACCATGACCCCCCTTTATGGCCCACATTCTGGTGGTGGACCTTGATGGCTGTTTGAGGACAGCGCAGCAGCCACAAGGGGATGAGTACAGAGCATATTCATGTCTGTCACATTGCCAAGTGAGTGTGTTAGGTTCTGACAGCTCCCCGGATGATTAGGGATGAGCCATGTGTAACACAGTAGATGAGTGATTGTTTGTGTAGACATGTCATGTGTTGCACTACTACTGATGTGCCTTACCTATTGGCCCAAAGAACTAGGGCACAACTGTGTACAATCCCCAAACAATTTGCTCTCTAGGGGGCAACATATGGCTATGTACAGTAATCAATCAAGTACTGTTTGTCGTTGTTAGTGGGTGTGATTTCTATGCAACAGACCACTACTCCTCAGTGTTACAGGCCAAAAGATAGGTAGTGATGAATCATTGTCCTCAGCCATGTGTCTGGTCACTTTAGTATATTGGCATCTGACACCCAGAGGCTATTTGTCATACATGTGACAGTGCATACATTTTTTGGGGATGCAGATATAGATCAATACTTTCTTTTGTAAGTGGGGAATGTCCATTGACATGATTTATGTGCCATCACTGTTGCCAACATTCCTTGTGCCTAAGTGTTAGCATGTGTCTCTTTCTCCTTAGAAAAACATTTGTAAGTTGCTGTTTCATGCATGGTCTACCTGTGTTGAGGGGAACATTGTATTTCCTCACATATATGTGAATGCCAATCTGTGTGTGGAATAGGACATTTACAATGGGGGTACATTCCGTGTTGTGCCACAGACAGCAGTGTGTCACCATTGATTATTATCTGACACATACTCTTACCCGTAAAAGCATGTCATTTGGCATGTTCAACTGCAGTAGCAATGAGGGACATCACAGGTAGGCCTAGTGTTCTACCCATAATGCGCATTTCCATGCCATTGATGTAGAATCATGTATCGAAGTACTTTGTACATGTGAAACGGGGAAGGTTTGTAACCTGACTGTTGGTATGCATCTTGGAGTGACTTGCAGTTATTTTGGAAAAACATGTATTTGGGTACACACATTGATCCACAGACATCTGGGTTTGCATGACCAAAATGGAGGCAATGATGTAGCTTCCAATTGGGCCACATGTTGAGGGCCTTCAACAAGTACTTGAAAATCCCTGGGCCTCTCCAACATCCAATAGACTATGGCCCTCATTCTGACCTTGGCGGTCGGCGGAGAGGCGGCGGTCGGACCGCGAACAGACCGGCGGTATTAAAAATGGCATTCTGACCCTGGCGGGAACCGCCAACACAGCCCGCCAACTTAACACTCCGACCGCCACAGCGGTACAAACAAACAGCGCGGCGGTTCCCGCCAACAGCCCGGCGGCAGACAAAGTACCGCCCTCCCTATTACGACCCACCAATCTGCCACCTTTTCCGGGGCGGGAGCACCGCCGATAAGAACACGGCGGAAACAGACTACGAACGGGAAAACGCTCACCTCTACGCACTCCACGCGAGATTCCGGCAGTATGGAGCCAGAGTTACAGGTCATCCCCGCACTCCTATTCCTCCTCATATACCAGGAGCACGCCCGGCGGCGCGGAAGACATCGGTGAGTACTGCACCTACGACACAGGGGAGGGAAAAGATTACCGGCACACACCCACCCACCCACACCCACTACAACACACACATCAATGCATTCCCACAGATCACTGTCACAACCCACAAACCACCCCCCTCCGAAATAATGCAAAGACCAAAAGAAGAGATCATAAACGGCAAGATATATTGAAATATGTACACCAGTAATCCTAATAAATAAATAAACTATGTACAAAATATATACAGCTACGAAATGTAGTCCAACCACTGTCCGTGGATCACAGGGGTCCTGTGCAAAGGGGCAAGGCCCAGTCCCACGACAAGAACTCCACGGAGAGAACACTGCAGGGGCATCAGAAAGAAAATAGGACAGGCACCTCAGGGGGAAGGGAAGGGGGGGCACCTCAGCCACTTGAGTACACGACGCCAGATCCACGAGGGGACTCCATCACCACTGGGCCATCCTGGGGAGAGCAAAGCCACAGTCCAAACAGTCCATACAGTGGGTGGCCTGCCCACTGGGCCATCCTGGGGAGAGCAAAGCCACAGTCCAAACAGTCCATACAGTGGGTGGCCTGCCCACTGGGCCATCCTGGGGAGAGCAAAGCCACAGTCCATACAGTCCATACAGTGGGTGGCCTGCCCACTGGGCCATCCTGGGGAGAGCAAAGCCACAGTCCAAACAGTCCATACAGTGGGTGGCCTGCCCACTGGGCCATCCTGGGGAGAGCAAAGCCACAGTCCAAACAGTCCATACAGTGGGTGGCCTGCCCACTGGGCCATCCTGGGGAGAGCAAAGCCACAGTCCAAACAGTCCATACAGTGGGTGGCCTGCCCACTGGGCCATCCTGGGGAGAGCAAAGCCACAGTCCATACAGTCCATACAGTGGGTGGCCTGCCCACTGGGCCATCCTGGGGAGAGCAAAGCCACAGTCCAAACAGTCCATACAGTGGGTGGCCTGCCCACTGGGCCATCCTGGGGAGAGCAAAGCCACAGTCCATACAGTCCATACAGTGGGTGGCCTGCCCACTGGGCCATCCTGGGGAGAGCAAAGCCACAGTCCAAACAGTCCATACAGTGGGTGGCCTGCCCACTGGGCCATCCTGGGGAGAGCAAAGCCACAGTCCATACAGTCCATACAGTGGGTGGCCTGCCCACTGGGCCATCCTGGGGAGAGCAAAGCCACAGTCCAAACAGTCCATACAGTGGGTGGCCTGCCCACTGGGCCATCCTGGGGAGAGCAAAGCCACAGTCCATACAGTCCATAACAGACCCCACTGCCACTGGAGGAGGCAAGTTGGCCAGAGGACATCCTGCAGCCCTGCCCGAGATAGATCCTGCCCTGCCACGTCTGCCAAAGGGCCAGCGGTTCTTGCCCTGAAGGGCCCAGTTCAGCGGTTCTTGAGACGGCGGGGCCCAGTTCAGCGGTTCTTGAGACGGCGGGGCCCAGTTCAGCGGTTCTTGCCTTGAAGGGCCCAGTTCAGCGGTTCTTGAGACGGCGGGGCCCAGTTCAGCGGTTCTTGCCTTGAAGGGCCCAGTTCAGCGGTTCTTGAGACGGCGGGGCCCAGTTCAGCGGGTCTTGAGACGGCGGGGCCCAGTTCAGCGGTTCTTGAGACGGCGGGGCCCAGTTCAGCGGTTCTTGCCTTGAAGGGCCCAGTTCAGCGGTTCTTGAGACGGCGGGGCCCAGTTCAGCGGGTCTTGAGACGGCGGGGCCCAGTTCAGCGGTTCTTGCCTTGAAGGGCCCAGTTCAGCGGTTCTTGCCTTGAAGGGCCCAGTTCAGCGGTTCTTGAGACGGCGGGGCCCAGTTCAGCGGTTCTTGAGACGGCGGGGCCCAGTTCAGCGGTTCTTGCCTTGAAGGGCCCAGTTCAGCGGTTCTTGAGACGGCGGGGCCCAGTTCAGCGGTTCTTGC
Organism: Pleurodeles waltl; assembly: GCF_031143425.1. NCBI lineage: Eukaryota > Metazoa > Chordata > Amphibia > Caudata > Salamandridae > Pleurodeles > Pleurodeles waltl. The sequence continues at coordinate 1,341,533,350 of NC_090447.1, forward strand.
CTTGAAGGGCCCAGTTCAGCGGTTCTTGAGACGGCGGGGCCCAGTTCAGCGGGTCTTGAGACGGCGGGGCCCAGTTCAGCGGTTCTTGAGACGGCGGGGCCCAGTTCAGCGGTTCTTGCCTTGAAGGGCCCAGTTCAGCGGTTCTTGAGACGGCGGGGCCCAGTTCAGCGGGTCTTGAGACGGCGGGGCCCAGTTCAGCGGTTCTTGCCTTGAAGGGCCCAGTTCAGCGGTTCTTGCCTTGAAGGGCCCAGTTCAGCGGTTCTTGAGACGGCGGGGCCCAGTTCAGCGGTTCTTGAGACGGCGGGGCCCAGTTCAGCGGTTCTTGCCTTGAAGGGCCCAGTTCAGCGGTTCTTGAGACGGCGGGGCCCAGTTCAGCGGGTCTTGAGACGGCGGGGCCCAGTTCAGCGGTTCTTGCCTTGAAGGGCCCAGTTCAGCGGTTCTTGCCTTGAAGGGCCCAGTTCAGCGGTTCTTGAGACGGCGGGGCCCAGTTCAGCGGTTCTTGAGACGGCGGGGCCCAGTTCAGCGGTTCTTGCCTTGAAGGGCCCAGTTCAGCGGTTCTTGAGACGGCGGACGGTCTATGGCCAACTGCTAAATGCCTGGTGGTGCCCTCCTGGGCAGCGGGGATGGTGCTCCTTCACTGCCCACCTGGGCTGTGGGTGGTGGGGCCCTCCTGGCCAGCTGGGCTGGGTCCTCCCTGGGCAGCGGCTATGGGGCTGGTGGGCTCTCCCGGGGCAGCTGTGCCGGTTCCTCCCGGGGCAGCGGCTATGGGGGTTGTGGGCTCCTCCTGGGCAGCAGGCCTGCTGCCTGACCTCTCCAACTTGCTGCCCTTGCCCTCCTTAGTCGTCGGCCTGTGGCCCTTTCCTCCCTTTGGAGCTGTGGCTGGTGACTGTCTCTGGGTGGTGTCCGGGGGGGATGTAGAAGGCGGGCTCCTGCGGCGCCCCTTCCGCCTTCTGCTCCTCTTCCCAGGGGGTGGGCTGGCTGTCCCCTTGCTGCTGGGCGAAGATCCAGACATGCGGGCTGGCGGGCTCCAATACCCCTGCACCCTTGTCAAGGGGGCTGCAGGGCTGGTGGTGGCTGAGGTGCTCTTCTTACCCCGACGAGAAGGAGGGGGGGGCTCAGGGTCAGGAAAGAAGTTAGTAGTGGCGAGGAAGAGCTTCTTGGGACAATGGAGAGTGGTAGGTACAGTGGGAATGGGAGTGGAGGGAGAGGATGTGGTTGTAGGTGAGTCACGTTTGCTGTCTTTGGGTGCAGGTGCAGGAGGGATAGGCTGTCGTGAGGTGGATGGCTGTTGGGTGGGTGGGTGGCTGCGTTTGTGTGGTGTGGAAGAGGGGGTGACAGACACAGTGGGAGAGGACACAGGGGACGTGTAAATGGCAGTGGGGGTGGTGACTGCACGTGTGCGGACTGGAGTGGAGGGTGTGCTGGTGATGGAAACACTGGCTGATGGTGAGGTGAATGGAGGTGTGAGTGTAGACGTCACAGGGAGGGAGGAGGGAGACGAGGAGGTGGGGGTCACAGAGGTGGTAGTGACTGTTGGCATGTCTGCATCGGAATGTTGCGTGTGTGAATGTCTGCGTGATCTGTGGTGCTTATGTTTGGATGAGCTTCTCTTGGGTGTTGAGGTGTGTGCAGGCTGGTCTGATGGTGTGGGTGGGACAGGCAGAGGAACAGGAGACTGGGAGGAGGGAGTTAGTAGAGGCAGGCAGGAGACAGGGACAATGGCTGCCGTCAGTGCTGAGGCCAGAGCCTGGAACGATCGCTGATGGGCAGCCTGACCCGAATGAATGCCCTCCAGGTACGCATTGCTGCGATGAACCTCCCTCTCCACCCCCTGGATGGCATTCAAAAGGGTAGTCTGCCCAACAATGAGCGTTCGGAGGAGGTCAATGACCTCCTCACTGAGGGCAGCGGGGGTAACAGGGGCAGGGCCTGAGGTGCCTGGGGCGAAGGAGATGGCCGGCTTCCTGCCAGAGCGGGCACGGGGCGAACGCGGAGGGGCTGCTGGGAGGGCGGAGATGGTGCGCTGGGTGGCGGCTGTACCTGTAATGGCGGGGGGCACGGATGGTGCCACCCCCGCAAGGGAGCCCCCTTCCGAGGACGTGTCCGTGTCGCTGCAGGCTCCAGTCGTCCCCGTCGTGGAGCTCCCCTCGCCCTCCGTCTCACTGGTCCAGTCTGACTCTGTGGCATGGCCCTCCTGGGCCATGTGAGATGCAGCTCCCTCCTGCCCCGATGCCACTTCTCCTCCGCCTGATGATGCTGATGCACACAAGCACAGAAAGACAAACAAAAAGGGGGGGGGAGAGAGAAATAAAGGGATATTGAGTACATGGATCTCCGGTACAGTTAGCGGACATGACAGACACAGATGCCCCCTGCACTAAGTTGCGCACTTGGGGTCCGCTACGCATTCCGTGGAACATGCCCTACACGCCTAGAGTTGACAACTGCACCCATGGATGACACGGCCCAGGGATGGCTGTACTGACACACTACTGAGGGTGGTGGCTGGGGACACAGGGGCTTACGGGGGTGCCCAGCCTACAGATATCGCCCTGGCCTAGGGGGACCCACAGCCCTCCTCCCCCACCCAGACACCTCCACTGCGCAACAACAGAGTAGATAATGCTTGGACTCACCCCCTTGTGTCTTCTGTGCTGCCCTCACGCGCCCATCCAAATCAGGGTAGGCCACCGCCAGGATCCGGAACATCAGGGGGCTCAGTTGACGGCAGGCACCCCGCCTATGTTGGGAGGCCATCCCCAGCAGAGACTCGGCGGTCTTCTTGGTCCCGCGGCGGATGTCCTCCCACCTCTTGCGGCAGTGGGTGCCCCGTCGATGGTGGACCCCCAGGGCCCGGACTTCCTTGGCGATGGCACGCCAAATCCCGATCTTCTCATGGGCGCGGACCTATGTGACACGTACAGGGAGGGAGAAATACCACGTTCAAGTTACTCAGCATTTTCCTTTCCAGTGGCCCAACGCCCCCCATCCCCGCCAGGCCCCCCGCCAGGCCCCCCGCCAGGCCCCCCGCCATGCCCAACATGCCCCCCATCCCCGCCAGGCCCCCCGCCAGGCCCCCCGCCAGGCCCCCCGCCATGCCCAACATGCCCCCCATCCCCGCCAGGCCCCCCGCCAGCCCCAACATGCCCCCCATCCCCGCCAGGCCCCCCGCCAGGCCCCCCGCCATGCCCAACATGCCCCCCATCCCCGCCAGGCCCCCCGCCAGGCCCCCCGCCAGGCCCCCCGCCATGCCCAACATGCCCCCCATCCCCGCCAGGCCCCCCGCCAGGCCCCCCGCCATGCCCAACATGCCCCCCATCCCCGCCAGGCCCCCAAGCCAGCCAGTGGCCCCAAATCCAGAAAGAATTAAACTCACTTGTTGGTCTGGAGGACCGTAGAGTAGCGCATACTGGGGGAGGACCCCATCCACAAGTTTCTCCAACTCCTCTCCAGTGAAGGCAGGGGCCCTTTCCCCAGTCGCAGCAGCCATTGTCCCTTCCAGACCGAGGTCACAGCAACACTTGCAGTATAGGTCCTCTCCTGTGAAAGTTCAAGTCGCAAGTGGATAAGTAGATAGAAAATGGCGGTCACGTCCGCGGCGGTGCGTATCGCGGCGGTGCGTCCCGCCACCGCCGGCGCCCTTCGCCATTGGCTCCTGAAACCCATAGGCTTCAATGTTAACCAATGCGGCTTCGCGCCGCGGTCTTCGCCCGCCGCCCGCCGCGGTGTGCCACGCCAGCGCATTGACCTCACATCCCATTGTCACACTTCACAGGTCAGGCAGCCGCCATTTCCAGGGCCCACATGGCTCAATTTCAACTGCGTCACACAGGCCTAGGCCTTGCATAGCCACTCAGACACGCCATTCACTGCATAGAGAATCGTATACTGTGCTAGCTGTGAGTACGTACCTGTGGGTTGCCTGACTGTGTGCTCCATGTTGTCCTTCCTAGGCACCGTCCGCTGGGTTGGGCGAGGAGACGGATGAATCCTCCCGTGTACCGACCGCTGGTGGACCTGTCGACAATGGAAGAACGCCACATTATCCTGACCTACCGTCTTAACCGTGCCACTATCCATGAACTGTGTGCCCGGCTGGAGCCCGACCTGATGTCCCCCATCCGCCAACCCACAGGGATTCCCCCTCTGGTGCAGGTCATGTCAGTACTCCATTTCTTGGCAAGTGGGTCATTTCAGACAACCGTGGGAATTGCTTCCGGGATGTCTCAGCCCATGTTTTCAAAGGTGTTATCCAGAGTGTTGTCTGCCCTGATGAAATCCGTGAGGAACTACATCATTTTCCCTGAGGTGGGCGAACTGGCTACAGTGAAGGGTGATTTCTACGCCCTTGGACATATTCCCAACGTAATTGGTGCCATTGATGGGACCCATGTGGCTTTGGTTCCCCCAAGAGACAGGGAGCAGGTGTACAGGAACAGAAAAAGTTACCATTCCATGAACATCCAGGTGGTGTGTTTGGCTGACCAGTACATCTCGCATGTAAATGCCAAGTTCCCTGGGTCAGTGCATGACGCCTACATCCTGAGGAATAGCAGCATCCCTTACGTGATGGAACAGCTACAGAGACACCGTGTATGGCTAGTGGGGGACTCTGGGTACCCCAACCTGTCGTGGCTACTGACCCCAGTAAGGAATCCCCGGACCAGGGCAGAGGAACGGTACAATGAGGCCCATGGGCGTACTAGGAGGGTGATCGAACGCACCTTTGGCCTCCTAAAGGCCAGGTTTAGGTGCCTGCATATGACAGGTGGATCCCTAATGTACTCACCTAAGAAGGTGTGTCACATCATCGTGGCCTGCTGCATGCTTCACAACCTGGCTTTGCGCCGCCAGGTGCCTTTCCTGCAGGAGGATGGTCGAGACGGTGGTGTTGTGGCAGCGGTGGAACCTGAGGAGAGTGACGAGGAGGAAGACGACGGGGCTGAAACAGACAACAGGGACAGAATCATTGAACAGTACTTCCAATAGGACACAGGTAACATTTCAAAGATAATTTAGTAAATGTTAAGTACTCTGCAGCATCTCTGCTGCCTGTCTATTTGCCCCAGTGTATGATGACTGAGTTTTGGCTTTTCCCTCCCTATTTCAGATCTGGGGTCCCCACTACGAGTCCTGTGCTTCCTTTCCCCATGGACTACAGCTTTGTGGCAGCTGTTTGTTGACTTCACCATGTACAAGGACATATTTGCACTGTCATGTCAATTACAATCTATTGAAATCACAGCCAGACTCCTGATATTTTGGTGCAAAATAGGTGTTTATTGAAGTGCTCAAAATGGGATGGGTGGTTTCAAGTGGGTGGGGGCTATGGTGAAGGAATGTCCATGGCAGAGTCCAGAGTAACAGTCACACAGGTGCATTGTCCAGAGGCCTGTGGAGAGATGGAGCATGGGCAGTTCGAGGATGGACAGGGTGACAATGTGGGACAGTGGGATGACATCAGGTGGTATCCATTGCTGGCGGGGGTCTTGACATCCTACTCTGTCTTGCGAGATCTCAGGGCCCTCTTGCGGGGTGGTTCTTCTCCTGCAGGAGGTGGGGGTCTGGTGGGCTGCTGCTGTGCGGGGGCCTCCTGTCCACTAGCGCCGGCGGAGGTGGATGGCTGTTCTTGGTCCCGGCTAGTGGCAGGGGCCCTTGGGTGTTGTTCAGTGTCCGCCCTGCTGTTTACGAGGTCCTGCAGCAGCCCTACCATGGTAACCAGGGTGGTGTTGATGGCTCGGATGTCCTCCCTGTACCCCCGATAGTGTTCCTCCTGCAGCACCTGGATCTCCTGGAACCGGGCCAGTACCGTCGCCATCGTCTCCTGGGAGCGGTTGTATGCTCCCATGATGGTGGTGAGGACCTCGTGGAGAGTGGGTTCCCTGGGCCTCTCCTCCCCCCCCTGTCGCACAGCTGCCCGCCGAGTTGCCCTGTTTCCCTGGGCCTCTGCCCCCTGGCCGGTGTGCCCACTACCACTGCCCCCAGGTCCCTGTTGTTGTTGGGGTGGTGGGTTATCCTGCGTGCCCTGTAGTGGTAGACACACCGCAGATTGATGCGCCCTGGAGACAGAGGCATGGGCCCGCTGGGTGGGAGCTGTGCTGGTGTTCCCAGAGGGGTTAGGGTCTATAGTGGCCTGTGCCTGTGTGAGGGGAACCGACTGTCCAGAGGTCCCCGATGGTCCGGGCTGGTCATCGGTGTCCAGATCGACAGAGCTGCTGTCATCGCTGACGGCCTCTTGGGTGGGGGGTGTGGATAATTCTGGCCCCTCCGCCGCGGTGTGTTGACGGTCGGGTCCTGCAGGGGTATAGAGGTATGGTTATAGTTTCAATGTGTGGCATATGGGTGTATCTGTGGGTTCCCGTGTCCCCAAGTGCTGGCATTCGTGTGTGGGGGCTTTGGTGAGGGTGGCTTGTGGGGGGGATGTGTATATGCATTGGGCATGCTTTGGTGATGGGTGTCCATGCTTAGTGGACGCATGCAGGCCTAGGTTTTGGGATGTGTGGGTTGTGATGGTGAGACATTGGCGGGGAATAGGTGTGCTGGGGGTGGGGGTGAGGATGGTGGTGGGGGTGAGGATGGTGGTGGGGGTGAGGATGGTGGTGGGGATGAGGGTGGGGGTGAGGATGGGGGTGGGGGTGAGGGTGGGGTTCGAGGATGGGGGTGAGGGTTGGGGTCTGATTTGGCATGCAGGTGGGGGGGAAGCAGTATTGAAGCTTCAACTTACCAGTATCCATTCCTCCGCCGACTCCTGCGAGGCCGTCAGGATGCAGGATGTTCAAGACTTCCTCCTCCCATGATGTGAATTGTGGGGGTTGAGGTGGGGGTCCTCCGCCAGTCTTCTGCACGGCGATGTTGTGCCTGGATACCATGGAACGCACCTTCCCCCGTAGGTCGTTCCATCGCTTCCTGATGTCTTCCCGATTTCTGGGGTGCTGTCCCACTGCGTTGACCCTGTCGACAATCCTCTGCCATAGCTCCGTCCTCCGGGCAATGCTGGTGTATTGTATCTGTGTGCCGAACAGCTGGGGCTCTACACGAACGATTTCCTCCACCATAACCCTGAGTTCTTCGTCTGTGAAGCGGGGTTGTCTTTGGGGTGCCATGGGGTGGTGTGTATGATGTGTGGGGTGGAGTATGTGTATTTAAGTGAGTTGAGTGTGGTGGTGTGTGTTGTTTTGTGTGTGGATAGTGTGTGGGTGATGGTGTTGAGTGGCTGTGGCTGTTATGTTTTGGATGCTGGTGTCTCGCTCTTGCCTTCTTTACGAATTTTTAAGCGTAGGGGTTTGTGGGTGATGTGGGTGGGTGTTTTATATTGTATTGTGTGTGTGGGAGTGGTGTGTGTATGTGTATCAGGTGTGTGGGATTCAAATCGTCCAATGTGGGTGAGTTTTGTTCGTTTGTGTGTATTCTGACCGCGCCGGTGTGTCCCGCCAATGGAATACCGCGTTTGAATGACCGCCGCGTGGATTCGTGGGTCGTAATGGGATGGGCGTATTTCTGTTGGCGTGGCGGTGGAGGTTTTGTCACCTCCACCTTTCCGCCGACCGCTGGTCTGGCGGTCTGTTGTGGCGGTCGGATTTTCGGAGGTTTGCCTTCTGCGGGTCAGAATGACCGTGGCGGGTTTCCGCGACCGCGGCGGGATTATGGAGGATTTCTGACCGGCGGTAGGCGCCTTTTACCGCCGAGGTCAGAATGACCACCTATGTCATTTTAAGGGGTACCAGACATTAGTGGCAATTTTCCTGGGACTTGCTGATTCATTGTGTTATAGAGTTTAGAGAGATATCTCCCTTACATTTTGCACATGTTGTCTACAGTGTCCATTTCCATGTCACATGTGTGGCCTATCTGAGCAACATTAGTACTACCTCCATGACTCCATTGGGACAAATATCACTTGGTGAAGTGTGCATTGTGTAACTGCTTCCAGTGTGACATGAATATTTCCATGTCTCCTTCTCCAGGCTATCGTACTGTTGTCAGCAACATGGCATGTTCTGGGAGCATGATGTATTATTGTTGTGTCATTGTGTGTGTGAGACAAATAGATGTGTGCATGACCTTGTGTGGGATCTGTGGGAATGGAGTTGGCATTGGCCTACTATTGTATGACAACAGGTAAGTGATGTATGCTCCATGAGGTAAGGCATTGAAGGTGATGAGGTCTCTTACTTGTTGCGTGGTAACTCTGATTGCACAACTTCGGCCATGCAATTGTAGTTGTGTGAGATCCTGATTTTCCTGTGGAAAACTGTTGACAGTTCAGATGGCATGCATGCAAATGGTATGGTACATGTATGTGTCACTTAGGTGGAGTTTGTTGCTGGGGCCTACTTGACATCATGGTAATGTTTGCTAATTGCAACTGTTGTTCAGTTGTGATCATGGACCTGTGATTACCCTATTTCTCTTTGTATCTGCACCATCAACCCAGGGAAGCTAAGAAGACAGGGCATAGCTGAATAGGGAAGCATCTGGCCACAGGACCTCGGGTAAAGACCCCACCGACACAGAGGGACCCAGTGGCCCGGCGGGTGAGGGGAGTGCCACAAGAGAGACCAGATCTTCATCCTCGTCAGCATCAGATTATTCCTCCAGTGGCCACTCCATAGTGATGGTGGACCCATCGGGATGTACCCCTGTACCATCTTTGTCCACCACCCCCAGTACTATTGCCACCCTCCCTGTTGCTCCCCACCCAGGTGCCTGTGCCCACTCAACCAAGAGGGTGGGCGTCTCCTTTGCCACAGGCACCTACACCCCTGCTACCCCTGCAGCCCTCTGTGAAGAGGCTATTGACCTCCTGAGGAGTATCTCTGTGGGTCAGGCAGCCATTGTGAATGCCATCCAGGGGTTGTCCACACAACCGAGCAGGCAAATGCATTCCTGGAAGGCATTAATAGTGCAGTGTCTGGCCAACAGCGATTGTTTCAGGCTCTGGCCTTCACACTGATGGCAGACAGTCACCCCCAACTTTTCGTCCCCCTTCTACCTCCCACTTCCCAATCCAAATCCCCACTGCCCTACATATCCCGAGCACACAGACCGATCCGCAGGCACCCACCTCAACACATAAGAGCAGCAAACATAAGCACAAACACCACAAAACACACCGGCATCCAAGCACGCAACAGGCACCCACATACACAACATCAGCCACTACTTCCTCAGGCACCCCCACTGGCCCAAACACCACATCAAGCATGCCCACAGGAACAAGCACAACAGTCAGTGACACAACCACCACACCCACCATACTTACAGACACCACCCCAACAGACACAAAGACATCTACCACATCCACCATACCCACTGACACCACCCCTAACAAACACACTGACATCCACCACTGCAAGCATACCCGCAGACACTTCCCAACAGCCACACACATCCACCACTCCCACATTGCCCAGCACCTCCATCTGCCAGTCACCAAGACACGCAAACGCCAACACTCACACACACAACAGACCACCCAACCATAAACATACCTCACACACGCACACCCAAGACATCCCCACCGACACAGCAGACAACCACTCCCTAAAACTACAAAACCCCACCCCCTTCTGTTGACTGTCCCTGTGTTCCTAAGACATATTTATTGTTTGAGCTTGCTCTTTCCCCTGTTCCATCCACCCCCTGACCCAAACCCAAGAGGCCTCTACCCCCTCCCAACCCATCCTTTCCACCTCCAAGTCTTCCTTGTCACACCTGCCTCGTGCAAGCACCCATACCCCCAAGAAGAAGCCCACCCCTCCTGAGAAGCAGTCCACCCCTCCCAAACCCAACCCCACCCATTCCAAATCCAACCCCTCAAGCCCCAGGATGATCCCTGAGGTGCCGGCCTACCCACTTGATTCCCCTTTCTGTGGAGGTTCCCTGACAGTGAAGGAGTCAAGTGAGAGCACAGTGATGTGCATGGACAATTCCATATGGACATTGCCAATGGCCTTGGACTTTTCCAGTGTGGTTAAAAATAAACCCAAACTGTTTTTTGGGTACACATTTGTCCTTCAATTCCTTTTCTTACTTTATGTTGTTCCTGAGTGAACTGTGTTGTCTGCCTACAGTTGTGTGTGTTTTAGCCTGCTTGCTGATCCTTTTTGCTGGTGTTTGCAGTATCTGACTTTATGGGAAGTGCTGGTGTCCCCCAAGACAAGGGTTTATGTTGACTGTAAGGATATATGTTTGTTAATGCAATTGTGGTGTCATAGCATTGTGTTATGTTTGGTATGTTAAGTATTTCATCTTGTGTTGCCCAATGTGAGCATTTATGTTGTTAGAACTGCCCCCCTGATATGGATTATAGATTCATCTAATGTGTGACAGCTTGACCTTTGTTTGTGCAGACGTGGAGGGTGTTCATTTGTGCTAGCTTCCTTTTCATTTGACTGTGCATGTGCCCATTTAGATGTGCATACATTACAGCTACTTCATGTAGATGTATTTCCCATGTAGTTAGAGTTGTATCTGCTTTGTTGACTTGCCCTTCCACATTGTGCAGATTGGCATGTCACATGTGTCTAGTATTATTTGTCCCAGAGATACCTGAAGGGCCAGTTCCTGTGTAATGGTTGTTTAACGGTAATGTGCAATGTGTAATGTGTCCCAGTGCAGTCTCCTTCCCTGAGTGCTCCTGATGCCAATATCCCTATTGTGCAGGTATTGTTTTCATAGTGAGCTTTGTATATTTGTCTCTCTGTCTGTTGTGCATCCCATTGTCCTTCCATTGTGTTGCAATGTGGGTGATGTGCAGGTCCATACCGGGGATGTTTAACGGGAGTGGTGTTTATGTTCCATGCCACATCCATACATATGTGTGTTGAATGTGACAACAGTCCATGGCATGTGTGCAATATCTGTGTGTAAGTTGTATTTATAGAGTTGATGTTGCTGTGTTGTTGGTGTTGTGTGACACAATGTTGTGTACACTTCACTGTCCCTGTGCCTGAGTTGAGCAGATGTGTGTTTTGTGTAGTGTTGCAGTGCAGTGTGAGTCACCTGCCCAAAGGGGGCCATTGGTGACTGTGAATGTGGCCTTCTATGTGTATGATTCCGACCCATGTCACAATGACAAGTGTACTTGGATCCTGACGGTTTGATAATCTGTTGTTGAGCATAATGACACAGGTAGTGTGTACTTATGGTCGGTTGCATCCACGGCAGCATATATTTTGTGTACCTTTGATGATCAGCAGCAGCGGTGGATGTGTGTGATGGGTTCCTGGTTGTGTGGATGTGTAAGGATACCTTCAGGTGAGTGTCTCCCTTTATACTCCCCGTTTCAGGCCTGCTGAGAAGTAGTGGTTGGACCGCCACGGTCACATTGGCGGTGTCCAACCTCATAATGTGTTTAGCGGAAACATTGTCTCCGCTGACCTATTTGAGCTGCTTCGTGACCTCAGTGGTCTGTGCTGCCTGGCGGTGCCGGCGGTACTGCGTGGTGTTTGAAATGGGGTCTTTGGTTGGTAGTGACCCTCACGCTGGTCAGGGTAAGTCACACACAATCCAAATTATCCTGTGCCCACCCTCTGGTAGCTTGACACTGAGTAGTCAGGCTTAACTTAGAAGGCAATGTGTAAAGTATTTGTACAATAAATCATGCAATAACACAGTGGACCACCACAAAAAGACACCACACAGGTTTAGAAAAATATAGAATATTTATCTGAGAAGACTAAGGTAAAAAAGATCAAGATTTGATAAATACAAGTTGAAATATAACTTTTGTAATGATAAATAGAGTCTTTACTTCTAAAAAACAACAATGGTCTCTTGCGAGTGCAAAGTAGCTGGTTTGCATCTAAATTATCCTCACGGGACCGCAGAGGAGGATATGCGTGGAAAATGTGGATGCGTGGAAAACGGGGAGATCTGCATCGGTTTCTCCGGGCTCACACAGACGATGCATCGATGCTTTTCCATGCAACTAGTGCTTTGCGTCAATTTCAGGCACGCAGACTTGGATCCTCTCCAGGTTGCGGGATATTTGGATGCCCCGGGGATGATGCAGAGAAATCCTGGACGTTAAGGACAAAGTCACAGGAGCTGTTTTGATCCAGTGGCCGATGCGCTGTGTCAATTCCTCTCGCAGGAAGTTGGGCTGCATCGTTCCTGCTCGGCGATGGGTCGATCCAGTAGGCCGTGCATCGAAGTTCCAGTTGCAACGCTGGTGCTGCATCGATCACCACTCAGGGAGCCGGGCTGAGTCATTCTGGTTCGGCAATGTGGTAATTTTCTCACCCAGGGCAGGCTGCGTGTCGATTGTGGCAGGCTGTGCGTTGATTTTCTCTGCACCAGGAGTTCTTTGAAGAGATGAAGTCTTTTTGGCCCTGAGACTTCAGGCAAGCTCAATCCAAGCCCTTGGAGAGCACTTCTCAGCAGAGCCAGAGGCTAGCAAGGCAGCATGGCAACAGCAAGGCAGCAGTCCTTTACAGCAAAGCAGTTGGTGAGTCATTTGGGCAGCCAGGCAGCTTCTCTTAGCAGGTTGCAGGTTCTGGTGCAGAGTTCCTTTCCAGTAGGTGTCTTGTCAAGAAGTGTCTGAGTTGGTAGGGTCAGAGACCTGGTTTAAATACCCCAATGTGCCTTTGAAGTGGGGAAGACTTCAATGAGTGGCTTAGAAGTGCACAAGGTCCCCTTTCACTTCCATCCTGTCTGCCAAGGTCTCAGTAGAGGGTTTGGCAGTCCATAGTCTGAGGGCAGGCCACTGTCCTTTGACATGTAAGTGTCAGGCCCTCCATGCTCCTAGCCCGGGAAGACCCATTCAGTATGCAGATGTGTGCAGGTGTGACTGAGCATCCTGTGTTTGGGGTTGTCTGAGTGAAATGCACAGGGGAGCTGTCAACTAACCTAGCCAGACATGGATTGTAAGGCACAGAAGGATTTAAGTGCAGAGAAATGCTCATTTTCTAAAAGTACCATTTAATAGTAGTATTAAATCCAACTTCACCAGTCAGCAGGATTTTGTATTACCATTCGGGCCACAATAAATATGACCCTGTTACTCCTTTCAGATCAGAATCTACCACTCAAACAGCATATGAGGGTAGCCCTAATGTAATTTAGGAGTTTACATTACCAGGACACATAAACTACACAGGTATATGTCCTGCCTTTTATCTATATAGCAACCTGCCCTATGGGTCACCTAGGGCTGACCTTAGGGGTGACATATGTAGAAAAAGGGGAGTTTAAGGCTTGGCAAGTACTTTTAAATGCCAAGTCGAATTGGCAGTGAAACTGCACACACAGGCCTTGAAATGGCAGTCCTGATACATGGTTAAGGGGCTAATTATGTGGGTGGCACAATCAGTGCTGCAGGCTCACTAGCAGCATTTAATCTACAGGCCCTGGGCACATGTGGTGCACTTTACTAGGGACTTATAAGTACATTAAATAAGCCAATTGGGTATGAGTCAAGGTCACCATGTTTTAAGGGAGAGAGGATATGAACTTTAGCACTGGTTAGCAGTGTGAAAGTGCGCAGAGTTCTAAAACCAGCAAAAACTGTGTCAAAAAGTGGAGGGAGGAAGGCAAAAGGTTGAGGGTGACCACCCTAAGGCTGTCAGGTCTAACAGGTGGTCCTTGCTCCATAGTCCAACATGACTCATAATACAGAGGTCCGACTACCAACCCGATGACTGCCGAACAACCAACATGCCATGGTGGTCCACTGACCGCCAAACTCGGAATGAGGCCCTATGTCCAGAACAGCAGGACTGTATTGATCATGGTTGCAAGCCATTGATCAAGGCTATATGGCCTAAGCTGTTCATTATAAAAAGTTACAACAAAATCAGTAGGACTGATGTGTGTATTGCGGAAAGCATATGCTAAATGCATTTAAGGATGGATTGTTTTTATCCTGTATTATTGCCTCTGAAACTTTATTTTATAACATGATCTCATATCATAATACAGTTGGCAAGTGAACATGTTCTTTATAACATGGAATCACATAGAATAATACAGTTGGCAAGGAATTTGTTGCTGGTATTGGTTCCCCCCTCTGTCAACCTGCTGGGGTAGAAGATTTACACTGTGATAATGTTCAATAGGACCTCTTAGGAGAGGTTTTATTTTGTTTAATATGAAATTGTGTATCTACTAGTTAGTATCAGAGTCTATGCCTGTGGTTGTCTTGTGGAAAGCTCATGTCAATGCAGTAAGCCTGACTCGGTCATGGTGACAAGCCAAGTGTTAAAGCTAGGGGCTTGATTGTTTCACTGAGAAAAGATATTTCATATGCCTTATGTCTGATCTGTTTATTATGACAACTTATGAAAAGACAGAAGACCTAGCTTATTGTGAAAAGCATTTGTTGAAGCCAATTGGCCATTAACAATGGATTTTTTACCACTGTGTTAGCGGCTGAGGGCAGGTATTTTATTACATGAAATCTAACAGTTTACTGTAGTAGTCAAAGATTTTAGTTTTGATCGACCCATGACAAACCCTAGGCACAAAATATTTTCATCACACTAGGCCTTGTTAGGATCTTTTGAGAGGGGTTGTAGATTGTTTGTCAACTATAGTTGTGCACGTTTGTTATTTTCAAAATGTATGCCTGATTGTTGCCAGTTTATGCACAATTCAGTAAGCTTTTGTTGGTTATGATGACAAGCTAACAGTAAATGCTGTAGGACTTACTGGTTCATTAGGAAAAGTTATGTAAGATTCCATAGAGTTGATCTATTTATTATGCACAGATATGACAAAGCCAGTAGGCCTGCCTGACGTATTGTGAGAAACATTTTTTAAAGGCAATAAGCTTTTAAAGATGGATTGTTTTGCCACTGTGCTTTTCTGTAAGTGCCTACTACAGCTTCACAGATAGTGCTAATGGGCCACTTGCTTGCTGCTCATTTCATCAGTGCGCAGCATCCCAGGAGGTGGTTGGCTCAAAATCATGGTAACGTATTGTTCATAGTGTATCATTGTTTTACCATTCCAAGATGGCCAACACATTGGTTCTAAATGTAGTAGCCATGCTGGAACATTAAGTCAACAATGCATGATGTACAGTACCATTGCAATACAGCCACCCACCACAATTAATACTTTTATTTGCTGGTGTATGCATATGGCCACCTTGTTTAGGTGGCAGCTTGTTTTCTTTTACCTACTATTATTCACCTTATTTATCTAGATTTGTTGTTACTCATGTCTCTGTTTTTTATTTTTGTTACGTAAGTGTGTGAATTTAAGAATGAGTCTTTGAGTGGATGATAGGATAAATGAGTCCAAGGTTAAGTGACTTAATGAGTGCCTAAACCCATCAGTGAAAGAAGAGGCACTTTAATTTATAAGATAGAGCTATTGGCACTGTCAGTGATTTTCCATTATTAAGATAATCATCCTAAATGCCCTTCTTCTCAAATCTGGAAAATTGGTAAAACATGTTCTCATGTGCCTTTTTCTAAACCTCAGCAGGTAAGTTACTCACTGACAACTGGATATGTACTGTGTCAATGTGGTTGAGTTTAAAGAAGCCCAAACACATAAAACTACTTAATTTTCTCCCCAAGCTTCCTTATAAAGGAAATTAATGCATCCCCTGACACAGACATTTCTGTTTCCGAATGGTGATATACACATCTATATTCACTGCCCTCTTAAACAATGGTTGGTTGTCAGAATATTGAGGCTAAATATGTCATTCTACCAAAAGCGGGATGCAGGTCAGCTAAAGGAGGGTGGCCGCACAAACCCCAAGCAGCAGTACTCAAAGTCCCACAGACATCTGTGCCAGGAGGTGCTTCCACGGCCTGAAGAGGGCGGGCCTAACCTGCACATCGACCTAAAGCACACAGCGACACTCTCACAATGCAGGATGCAGTTCAACTACAAGGAGGAGGGGCCGCACAAACCCCAGGCAGCAGGACCCAAAGTCATACAGATAACCACGCCAGGAGGCGCTTCCATTGCCTGAAGGGGCAGTGCCTAACCTGCACATTGCGCTAAAGCACACACAGCACTCCCACAGCTCGGGATGCCGTTCAGCTACAAGAAGGGTAGCTGCACAAACCCCCAGCAGCAGGGCTCGAAGTCCCATTGACATCCACACCAGGAGGTGCTCCCATGGCCTGAAGGGGTCAGTCCTAGCCTGCACATTGTGGTAGAGTGCGCACCAGCACTCCTGCAGCACAGGATGTAGTTCAGCTACAAGTATGGGGGCCATATGGACCCCAACCAGCAGGAGTCCAAGTCCCAAAGACATCCACACCAGGAGGTGCTTCCACGGCCTGAAGGGAGTGGAGCCTAACCTGCATATCACGCTAAAGCACTCACCAGCACTCCTGCAGTGCTGGATGTGCTCAGGCTGTGCCCAGGCAAACCCCAGGCCAAGGGTGGGTGTGTCTGCCCCTGTCTGTGGCTCAGCGAGGCTAGGCTACCCCTCTAACTTTGCCAAAGCCAGGGTGAGTGCATTTATACCCTTGAGCTGTGTCTGAAGTGGCCTGCTTATGATCTGATGTTTATCCTGCTCTGAAAGGAGGCGCAGGCTTTAAGAGGAAGTACAGGAGGCAAGTGCACGAGACATGGGTGAAAGGAAGTGCCCGGGTGGATTGCAGGCCTCTACCCCCCTGCCAAATCTACATCTATTGACCAAATGAGTGATAGGGGTTGTTTCTAATGAGATAGAAGTAACAGAGTGGAGGATGTCGCTGGATGTGGGGGTGGACCCACAGCAGGTTTGGCTAGCCAATCCCTCTGATCCATCTGTTGTAAATGAGATCTATGAGGTTTCATCAAGCGCACTAACTGGGGCTCCGGATATAAGTGTAAATGCGGATCATGAGGTTGCGCCCTTAAAGGATTGTGTTACAGGACAAACAAGCTAAGAAAAGGCCGAAGAGGACCCGAAGGACCCAGCAGAGTAATTCTAAGGCTTCCAGTGTTAAGGCCCCAAATCAAGTTGAGTCTATGATGAATGCGTAGCCTCTCTACCCTGTAGAGAAAAGGTCTGGCCCTGGTGAGAAAGGTCTGGCCAAGGTTCAGACTGGCAGGCTAATCTAGTAATTGAGGTGGCGGACAGGGTTAAGGGGATACTCAATGTGGAACTTGCGCCATTGTAGAACTCCTTGTCAAGTACTTTATATCACCGCTGACTCATATCCTCAGCCAAGACAGGTTGTGGGGTGCTATTACATCTGGACCTGGAGATCCGACTAGCCCTACATTACTATGCTCAGAGCAACCTGCACCGATGCTGAGGCTGCACTCGAGCATTTATGTGCTAGCATCTATGGCTAAGCCACCCACTTTAGTGGAAGAGGGCCCTGGTTGTGGCTTCCATCCTAGGAGGGGGGTTGGTGGGCAAGTCGGGTGGTAACACACAAACTATTACTCCACCTGCCATTAACTTGCCCCCAGCCTCCTGTCCTTATGTTGTTATTTTGTCGGGAGCCCCAAAGTTGAGGGAAGGTCAAACTGAGGATCTAGTTAACAAATGTTTGCATTGGCATGGCAAAAACAAGAACTTCCCAGCTAGACTGGCCCAGAAGATACTATTGGTGGATCGGCCCAGGTCGGGTTCATCGACAAGGGGCTTGTATAATCATTAATTTTAAGGATCCAGAGAATGTGCACAGGTAATTGAGTGATGATAGGCAGCGTCAGGAGAAGGGATCGGAAATTGTGCTTTTGCCACCGGGTTATTTTTATAAACTTATTTTATGCCCTAGGTCCTTTCATTCTTTGCCTGGCACTGGCTATGAGCCCAGGCTAGTTGTTTCTCAAAGAAGGTCAGTAGGAAACTGCAAGCTTTTTAATGTACCAGTTTACAATCCTTTTAGTGTTCTAGAGGACGTTAACTGACTATCATCATCAGGAGGGCCAGCTTTCTCTGTTCTGTCGTATGGGGCTGGAGTCACTGATTCCCATACTTCATTATAGGGAAGTGCAGGCCACAGAGCAAAGAATGTACCCCATGGATCACGATTATAAGGGGGGGAAGATGGGAGGGGGAGTCACATGTCTATGAGATAGACCACCTTAATAGCGATTTGCCAGTGATTGCCCAGGCACACTCTGATATAAACTATATGACCCTGCCTGTCGGAATTTCATTGGTCTCATGGAATATGGCTAGGTTGTTACTACTGGAGTGGAATGATTTCATTAGTGGTTTTGATATTTATTTATTTGAGGAGACATGGTCTACCGAACCCAAGTATTGGGTTGGCTACCTAACCTTCTTTAGGTCTACCATTCCTAGCCATAAAGGGAGGCCAGCAAGTGGGTTGTTGATTTGGGCAAAAATTGCATTAGATTGTACTATCAAATTGCATCAGTTGGCCCACCAACACAGTTTAAGCATCCGAGTAAAAAGCAGAACAAATGTTGGGTGGACATCTACAACCTCTATGTTAGATGGGTGAGAGGTGGTGCTCAGTCTTCCACTTTGCAGTCCCTTGAGGCCAGTTAGGAAAAGTCACTGCCTTCATACCATCTAATCATTGGCGGCGACTTTCACACTACTTTTGAGCCCTTAAATAGGGACAATGTCAATCTTACAGCAGAGGAAGATAAACTATGGCCCATCCCTGAGCTTAACTTAACCCCAGTTAAAAAATGGGCAAGGGTGGCTTTACAACTGAAGGCCCTTACATTAGAAATTGGGGTACGAGCCACAAATGACAGAGCCAAGAGTGATAGGGCTGGTTTCCCCAAATTCCAGGACCCTAAGAGCTCTAGTTGAATTAATTATGTGTTAGTGGACCTCAGGTTGTGGGTTTATATAATTGACATGCTAATAACGGAGGCCCCTGAGAGTGATCATAACTCACTCTGCCTGACTAAGAAGCAATATTTGGGCTTTGTGGAAGTGATCCATGCCCCTCTAGCACCACTCAGGAGATCCTTCCCACAAATAACAGGCACCATCTTACATGGCAGTGGGTAGCCCTCAAAACTGATCTACTTAGAGAAATTCCCACTGAAGTACAAACTACCACATGCAAGATGAGTCCGCTGTCACCTAGTGATGGAAGTTGGACTGCGGTTGCTAATATCCGCGCAGCCCTTTTTGAGTGCATCAGCAAATTTTTATGGCTCGGGCGGGGAATCTGAAAAAATAAACACTCAATCATGATAGCTGTTATGATAAGAGATGTAGGAAGGTCAGGACTGAATTGATCATGGCGATCAAGCTAAAGAATGGGAACAGTATAAGTGGAGTAAAGGCAGCCTACAAGCAAGCCCAAAAACATGCTAGAAGATTGTGGGAGGAAAATAGGTGGCAGGATTTAAAAGTTCCCTGTGAAATGCATGATCTGTCTACATTATGGGGTTTACTGAGCAGAGGGGGACGTGAGGCCAAGCCACAATTGGACAATATGTTCTCACTGGTGATGTGGTCAGACCACTCTCCTCAGATGACTCACAGACTGTGCCTCATGCCCCCAAACTAATAATCCCCCCAGCCGGACACAGGGATATGTTTGTTTTGGCTGAGATCAATATTTCCGTTGATACTTTTTTATTGCTAAGGGTGAGGCTGTTCCTTCCTCTTGGAAATGTGCAGAAGTTGTACCGATTTATAAGAAGGGGGCAAAGGACACCCCTAGTAACTACATGTCTATACACCTTATTGATGTGGTGCAGACCTGCTTGCTAAGGTCCCAGAGTGGATCGAGGAACAGAACATCAGGATTCAGGGCCAAGACGAGCACAGATCAGGTCTTTAGGTTTATGCTTCTATTTTGGAAAACCATGTTGCTAGGCAGGGGCAGTCTATATGTGGCATTCATTGATCTAAAGTCTGCTTTTGGTATGGTTCTGTGTTACAAACTGTGATCTGTATTATTGAATTTGGGTATGCCACGTGACTTTCTCTCCGTAATTATTTGCTTGCACAAAGGCAAACAGTCCGTTATAAAATATCCGCTCTTGTATGATATATTCGCACTCCCAGGTACGACATGCATCTGGGTTCCCATGTCACTCCACCCTGCACCTCAGGTGTTCTACAATTATCCTGCAGTGGGAACAAGTACGGTTTCTGCTAATTAACCTGCAGGACCATTAGGCGGGCCAAAAAGCGCCAGGAGGTCACAGGCTTCCCTAAGGTCCGAATCAGTGTCATGCAAAAATAGGAGGAGGTCATCTGCATATAGCGGTATTTTGTTAAGTGGGTTTCCCTGCCTCAGACCCTGATACCAGTCGGCGGTTCGAGCGTGAGCAGCCAGTGGCTCCATCGCCAATGCGAACAATAAGGGCGAGAGCGGGCATCACTGTCTAGTGCCCCTCTCCACTGGATATTGTGCAGAGATCATGTCCCCGGTTCTAACCCTTGCTTTTGGCTCTGTGTACAACAATTTCATTCACCTGAGGAAACCTTCCCCCAGGCCCATGTGAGCGAGTACAGCGTATAAGTAGCCCCATTCTAGGCTATCAAATGCCTTCTCTATATCTTCTGCCAGGATGGTCGGCATAGGTGGCTGGAGGGCAACATTATCTAGGATATTAATAACTCAACGGATATTCTGAGCAGTGTTCCTAGTAGGGATAAAGCCTGCCTGGTCACTATGGACCAGTCGTGTCATGTATGGGAGTAACCTGATCACTAATGTACGACTTAGGATCTTATAGTCCGAGTTCAGCATAGACAGAGGCCTTTAGGCTCTACTATCATCTGGTAGTTTACCCAGTTTTAACAGCAGGATTATCAGCACTTCTTTTGTAGAGTTTGGGAGGAATCTGGATTCTCGTGCTTGGTTGAATAATTCCACTAGCTCAGGGGTCAAATCCTGCTCGTAGGTGGCATAGAAGTCATTTGGCAACCCATCTGTTCCTGGAGTTTTCCCCCTCGCGAGGTATTTAATGGCATCACTGACTTCCGAAGACACTATGTCGCCCCCCGGTGCAGTACTTTCCTCTTCGCTAAGGCCTCCACTAGGCAAGTATCTTAGGAAGGATAGTACGTCTTCCTCCGCACCATGGGCCAGATGTAGAAAAGGTTTTTACTCATTCTGTGTCTATGGGAAAAAGTGTTCGTACATATGGCCCCATATGGCATGCCAGTATACAGTGCCTGGTAATATTAAAAAAAATTGTGATTGATTTTGTCTTGCTGATATATTCTAGCCCCTGGCGGTGTCTTTATTTGTAATATTGAGTTACCTCACTTCGCGGGGTTAACCAGCCAAGCCAATAGCGCCCCTGCCTTATCCCGTTCCGCATGAGCCTTTATCATGTAAATCTTATAATCAAAACTCCGGAGCCTCTCTGTGCGGGCTGTGACTGCTTCCCTGGCCTCAGCTACTTCTTCCCACGACTCTGGGAGCTCCAGGCCCATTTTTTCTAGCACTCGCAAGCTAGCTTCCACCGTCTCTATCCCTTTTAGCAGTGTCTTCCTAATCCCCATGGAAGCAGCGATACATCGGCCCCTGATTATCACCTTGAATGCTTCCCACAATGTCTGAGGGGGAGGAGCCAGAGCCTCATTGTCATTGAAATAGTGCATGATATGTTCTCATATTTGAGTCTGGAACACCGGGTTCTCCAGAGAGTACACTTTTAGGCGCCATGTAGGAATGCTCGCGGACACCTTTTCCCATACTAGCATTAGTAAAATAGGGTTGTGGTCTGATATCGTATGTTCCGGATATTCCACCCCACTAATCTTAGCCTGTATATCAGGTGTGCATAGAAAGGTGTCCAGACGGACGTGAAAGTCATGTGCAGCGGAATAGAAAAAGTATTCTCTGGCTTTTGGGTTAAGGTACCTCCATGAGTCTAGTAGGTGCCATTCTGTCTGCTATCTCTGAAACCTCTTGGCTAGCGCTTGTGCCGGCGAGCCCCGCAACGGCGGGTGGGATCTGTCCAATTCAGGGCTTGCCACGCAATTAAACCCCCCCCATCAGCGTTGTCTGTAAGAGGTGGGGGGCCAGTGTCCGCGATAGGCAGTCTAGGAATGTGCTTTGATCCGCGTTTGGCGCATAGATATTTATAAGCGCTATGTCTCGTCCCGCTAAATGGCCCATAACCACCACAAATCACCCCTCAGTGCCCACCACCGTGTTCGTCGCTTGGAATGGTACTCCTGCTCTCATCCAGATTAGGGTGCCTCACACATAAGTTGAGTATGTTGTGTAGTATGTCTGTCCCCTTCAACGTCTCTGCAGTGCCCTCCCCTCTGCCGCTGTCAAATGCGTCTCTTGTAGCATTACTATATGTGCCCCTCGCCTTTGTAAGTATGAGTGGACTTTATAACGCTTTGCCATGTTGTGCATTCCCCTTATGTTCCAGGAGAGCACCTTATAGGTTCTACTGTCGGCCATACCCAGGCGGACACGCTAGTCGCTCTGCACGTACGTGCTTCATCTGGTATTGGCACACCTTAATGCCTTTGAGTTCTAGTACTGGTAGATGGGCTTGGCAGTGGGCAAGCAGCCTAATAACTATAAACTGTAACTTCCCCAACTCCCCTTCCCAAGGACAGGTGTCAGAGTAGCCCCCCATCCATACTTTACCAACTAGTACTAGTACTTAAAGGGTGGGTGAGAGTACTTTTCCAGCAGCGTGGAGCTCACGGCCCCTCAGCTCCTCCTCCATTGCTGCAGGAAGGCCAGCAATGCCTCCGTCACTGGAGTCCCGGCCCATGTACAGCAGCAGGGCCCAAATCCAGATTCATTTGCCTTCCTTGTGTGATCAAATTATGTTGTCCGACGTTCCAGGTGTCACCACCGGCAATTCTATGCTGAGCATTGTCGAGCTCGCGGATCCACAATCAGATTCTGACCCCTGTTCGTCTCTCGTTGCGTCCTGAACACGCGTGCGGAGGTCTCCCCGCTCAGTGATGCCACCATGGTGGCTGCACGTTGCCTCTCTTCCATGGCCTCCGCCACAGTGGGCACCCCTATACCGTGTCGCGGTTCTCTGTATCGTCGCTGTCTGTTCCTGGGTCTGAGTCCGCGGGGCGCATCCAGGCTTGCAGAGGCGTCTCTCCCGTCTATCCACTCCTTCGAATCCAGTGGGGTGCGGAAGAACTTCACCTCTCAGCCCTCCGCCACTCTCAGCGTAGATGGGAAAAGCATGGCAAATGGAATGTTGAGGGAGCGCAGTCTCCTCTTGATGTCCATATAGGTTGCTCTCTTTGTTTGTACTTCCCATGAAAAGTCAGGAAAGATGCGTACGATAGTGTTCTCCACTCTCAGCTCGCCTCTCTTTCAGGCCTGAGCCAAGATGTGGTCGCGGTCCTTGTAATATAGAAGTCGGGCTATCACCGGTCTTGGTGCCACCCCAGGGGGGGAGTGCCGCATCAGCACCCTGTGGGCCCTTTCAAAGGCGAAGAACCGTGATAGGCCCTCTGGTGCGACTTCGTCGCATATCCGTGACTCAAGGAAGCTTGCAAGATCTGTGGTTGCAAGTTTCTCGGGTAGTCCCACAACACGTATGTTATTCTTCCTTGATATATTTTCCGCATCCTCAGTGCAGGCATTCAATGTCTCTACGTGCTTCTCAAGGGCGGTCACCCGGTTCTCCACTCCAGCCACCGCTGTGGCGAGCTCCTCCACGCTTCGTTCTGCTGTCGCTACTCTCTCTGCCAGGCGTCTTTGATCCTCTCTGGGGAGGCTCAGATCAGTAGAGAGTGCATCGATTTTAGATTCCAGTATTTCTCTGGTTGACATGGCAGCTTGTAATATGTCACCTAATAAGCGCCACTGGCTCCGCGCATCCGGGGGATGCCCTTGTTCAGTGCCTGTCACAGTCGGGGTGGTGTCATCTTGTTGGGAGTCAGAGGCCCCCGTCGCGTCTTTTCTCTCATTCGTTTTCCCCATTGCATGAGAGGGATTTAGGGTCTCAGTCCAGTCTTAGCCTCCCTCGGGGTGATGCCCAATGAGAGAGATATGTGCTCCCACACCCAATCACCTCCTCACCACTTTTGTCGTTCAAGGGGGGTCTCCATCCAGTCCTCAGCCCCCAGTGCCCCCGTCTCTGTCAGTCACCAGGGCCAAGCGGGGGTAGGGAGGCTCTTCACTCAGTTTCCCCGGTGGGCGATCTCTGTTAGTCGGGGTCCGTCCCCAAATTTCTTCCGGTTCTTGTTCGCCCCCAGCCTCCTCCGCTCCGATTAACTCTCCTTCAAGCCCCGTCTGCACAGAACAGTGCCTGCCTCAGGCCATGTGCCAGTCTGGCACATCTCTTTGTCCCCAAAGGTCCCCGATGGATCCAGCCGCATTCCATGTCGAAGGGGAAGTCACCCCCAAGGGCAGCCAGCCCAGGGCCTGCCGAAGGCCGCACCTCACGCGTTTTGAGGCCGGGGCCGTCCTGGCTGCCATCTTGAGGTCAGGCAAGCAGTCAGGCAGCCCGGTGCTCCTTGCTGCCGGGGCCTGTCTCCGCTTTTTTTTTTCAAGTCGCGCCACCTCTTCCCCCCCTCAAGGTCTTAGGGGATGAGAGGGCGCCTTATTTGAGGCTCTGCCATATCAGGATGTCGGTTGGGGGAGGGCTTCGGTCCAGAGCTCCTGCCACCAGCTGCTAACTCCATGAGTGCCAGGCAACGCCCCCTAGTACGCCACTGTTACCCCTGAAATTTTATATGGGCTGCAAATCTATCCGAGATAAGGCCAGGCTTCGGCCCCTGCTCTACTGGAGAAGGCTATTGACTACGCATGAGTTAGACTTGTGTGCTGCAGCTTTTAGGGAAGTAGCAAGAAATGATTTGTCACACAGGATATTATGGTTTTCTAACATCAAGAAGTTGCTTACTGTATTCGGCCTGCAGGCTGCATGGATTCCAGCTAGAATGATTCAATCTTATCAAAGGCCCAACTGAAGAAGTGCTATTGGTCTTGGGTTTTCCGAAACGATCTAGCTTCTTGTGACAGAAGGCATCTGTCAAGTTCATTTTTGGATTTTAAGCTCATTAGCACTTTGGAACCCTATCTAGATTTTATCTTAACACCAAAAGACAGGAAGCTGTTTATTCAGTTTAGATTTGGCTGTCTTCCTTTACAAACAGTTGGGCAGCAAACTGCGCTGTCTCGCATTTATGCTCCGGTGGTAAGTCTGCTAAGGAATCTGTCAGTCATATCTTTTTCTCATCATATAAAGATCCTCATGCGAAGTGGATTAAACCGGTTGCCAGAGCCCCAGAGACATGTAGCAGCACGTATGCCCTGAGAATTCTGCATTCTGATCGTAGTCTTTTTTATGTATGTGCATTTGCAAACTTTACTGGCCATATGTGGACCATCGGTGTGAAGTGATCAAGCAATGGGAATGGATCCTCTGATAGCGTTATCCCACTGAGGAAGGAGGGGTTTGGGAGAAGTTGTTTTGCTTCTATTATGTTCTCCATTTGATTACATTTTTGATTGGTCACTTCTTTGGTAACTTTGTTTCCTTTGCGACTGGATGGTTCTAAGCTGTTACATCTTGGCTGAGTCATCTCTTCTGGCTGGAGTGAATCAATTGCTGTCTTTCCATAGGCTTTCAATGGGCTACTTTGCAGCTGGTCACCTTATTGACAATTCCCCCGCTATGCGAAAAGACGCTATTGCCTTGTCATACTTAGGCTGAGATGCTCTGTCCTGGTTGGTATGAATTAGCTGCTAAGTTTGCACATCAATGCAATTGGTGTTTTAATTTTTCATGCAAAGTGCTTGTTACATCTCCTAGTACTGTATTTTGCACCTCTTTTGAATTAAATATCCCGCTGTTTTGTACAATTTATATTTTTATTCTGTTTTACTGTGTTTCTAAGCTGGCAGTGTAGAGTCTTATGCATGGAACCTAAGGTTTTTGTGCATGGGTATCATGTTTTTAGGATTTTGATGCCATTGGGATTCTTACCGCATGGATGCTATTAGTATTTTAGATTTGTATTTTTAAGTGGTTGATTTGGTGTCTGTATTTATTTTGTGTATGTGCTGTGCTATCATGGCACATGTTGCAGAAATAAAGCTTATTTATTTGAAAATGTTTTGTTCAAAATATCGACTGTCTGAAAATTGTTAAGATATGTGTACATATTTAGGAACACATTTATTATTTGTAACTCCACATATGCGTGAAAATAAAAAATCTATTCTTTCTTCTATTGTGTCAATAATTTGGCCTCAATATTTTAGCACAATGATATTGAATTCTCGATATTCTGATAAAAAATATTTTCATAACATTTGTTCCTGCACAAGAACATCCAACTGAAAGAGTAACATGTACATCTTCCACATCCACATCTTTCTTCACTGTCCTCTTGAGCAATGGTTATATGTCAGAATATTGAGGCTAAAATAGCGCTTTACCAAAACACTTTGTCCCATTTTTATGAAAACCTGTCTCGCGTCAAAATATCAGAGTTGGCGTCATTTTTTGGTAGCGCCAACCCACCTTGTATTGTATTACGACAATATACAAGGTAGGCGTTCCATTTAAAAAAATGATGGTAGCCCTCCAGCGTCATAGTTACCCCAGATGCTAAAACGACACACAGAAAGGAACCAGTCCCAAAAAATGATGCAAAGTCCAATTTGCATCAACTTTTAATGCCTGTCAGACCAGGCATTAAAATGAGGCCCATACACCACTACTTAAGGAAAACACACAGAAGGAGCATTGGTAACCTTCTGGACAACATGGAACTGATTTTGTTCCAGCTTGGCACACACCAGAGACATCAGTGACGACAGAGGTCCCTCCAGCACCACCGCAGCAACCATAAACACCACCACAGCAGCCACAAAGGCAGCGCAGAAGGCGGGAGAGGATCTTTCAACATCGTACAACCATCCTTGGGATCAGGGAACACAATGTCATCAGGAAGTACCTTATGAACCGGGAGTCAATTGTACGCCTGCTGCACCACATAGTGCCACACATCACTGCAAGGTTGGAAACTCCAACAAACATACCACCCATGACCAAACTTCTTGCTGTTCTCCATATGCTGGCATCAGGATCTTTTCAGACAGTGGGCGCATAAGTGGGTGGTGTCTCCCAGCCATCCTTATCGTCCTTTGTTACAAAGGTTCTGGATGCAATCATACGCCTCACACCCCACCACATCTGCTTCCCCATCACCCAGCAACTGCAGCAAGATACCAAGCAAGGTTTCTATCTAATTGCTGGGTTCCTGTATGTGCTGGGTGCAATGGACTGCACCGGTGTCCAACTGGTGCCTCCTGCAGCAATGGAACTCCTACACAGGAACCACAAGCACACCCATTTGAAAAATGTGCAGGCCATTGTGGACCACCGTCGGCTTTTCTCAAACATCCTTGCCAAATACCCTGGTAACATCCATGTTGTGTACATATTCTGGCATTTCACCATCAACGAGTGGGTCCAGGATGGGTGATATGACAATGGCCTACTCATAGGTAAGCCACCATACCAATCAGTACACAGGCAACACACCAACCTTGTAGGACATACACGACATACACCACACTAAACTCACTTAGGCACGGGAACACAGATGTGCAGACTACACCACATATTCCACATGCCATACTACACCGCAATCATTGCACATTACAATCACATATATCTACATGTACATAGAACAGCCACAACCTGACTGGCACACCACGTGAGGACAAGTGGAGCTACGTCCCCTTTACATACAGAAGCTGGGCCCAAACCACTACTAGTGTCCACTGGTTG